>NC_072406.2:34045000-34710000 GCF_028858775.2 Pan troglodytes
GCCACCATGCCGATGAGGGCGTTCAGGGGGCTCCCGCGTGAGAATGAAAAGAAATGATCCGGAATGACTCCAAGTGGATGCACCACAGCGAAGCACACATTAAAATCAGCCAGAGTATCTTGGCTCTGGGCTGCCCTGAGGCTACACGGGCAAATGCTTTGTTTGTCCTGAGGCTTTAGTTGTCTCTGGGAGGTTCATCCCAATGCAGACCAGTGAACTATATTCAGAGTCCTGCCTTAACATTAGAGTAGAGTGAAATAGAAAGAGCAACTAGTACTTCCTGAGCTCTGACACAGGCTAGACACTAGGTCAGATGTCTCTGCATCATGATGTAGGATGATTATCTGCTTTTAACGGTAGAGAATATTTTGCCATCATGAAGCTACTAGGTTTTGCAAGGTAGGAGGAGGTTATAGAACTCACACCCAGATCCCTGATTCCAATTTATGGGCTTTCTCCTACACAGCCCTCTCTCTTGTTCATAAAACCTAATATAGAGTACTTCAAAGAGAATGGGGAAACTTATTCAATTCTTTAATTCAACCAAATATTGAATCAGACAATCAGGAGTTACTAAATTTGCGCAAAGTTCCCTGTTAAAAGCTGGACCTGCAAAAAGAGATAGACTGACTGTCCTCCCGGAACTTTAAAAGCAGTAGGAAAAGGTTTTGGAGAAGGAATCAGTATATGTGGCCAGTGGGAGGACAATTTTAGTACAACCATTTTGAAACACAAAATAGCATCACATCCTAGAAATGTTGAACATGCATAGAGAACGAGCCAATCCACTCCTAGGTATATCTTCTAGAGTTGGAACTCTTGCACATGTACACCCATATTGTCATGTCAAAAGAACTGGATATATTCTACATTAGAATATTACACAACAGTGAAATTGACAGCAGTGATGGATTGCAACATTAAAGCTGTATGGATGCATCTCAAAAGCAAAATACTGCGAGAAAGAAAGCAAATCACAAAATCATCCACATGCAGATTAACTATAAAAGAAAGCAAGGAAATTATAACCACAAAATTCAGGATGGTGGTTCATCCAGGAGGGAGGAGGTGTGGTCAGGGAGGGCTCCATGCAGTACAGCTAATCCCTTTCTTAAGCTCAGAGTCAAAGACAAAACTGCTCATTTTATGATTCTTTAAACTGTGCATTCAATTTAAAGCTTTTTGCATATATGATATATGTATCAAATAAAGTATTATTTAAAAAAACAGGTAGAAAAGGTCAAGTTTACTCCATTAAATGCCAAAAGCAAAATAGTCATATATACAAGTGGCCACAAAATAAGATAAAACAAGTGGTTAAGCTGAGATTTCTGGGTGCCTATGTCCCAGATCTTATGCTGGGCTTTCACATCTAAAATCTTATTTAAAATAACAGAGAGGTTATATGGGGTTTCAGAGAAAAGGGAGATGACACCTGGTTGGGAGAACAGTCTCCCGGGAAGGGTTGCTTTGCTCTTTGACTTTTGGCGGTAAGGCAGATGTGTGTAAGTAGTATTAATAGCAGGGAGATGCAGCATCTCAGGTAAAAAAAAAAAGCAAGATGTGGAAAACAGGCATCAAAGGGACCTTGCACATATCAAAGAAACACCAAGCAACACAGAGAAAAACCATTTGGGACCTTTATCTTAACTGTGTGTCACTAGAGGTAAAGGTTACTATAAACTAGTTTTCAAATCTGAAATTATGTTAAGAATCTAAATGATACCTAATAGCCAATGAAATTCCTTTTTTTTTTTTTTTTTTTTTTTTTGAGACGGGGTCTGGCTCTGTCGCCCAGGCTGGAGTGCAGTAGCGTGAACTTGGCTCACTGCAACCTCTGTCACCCAGGCTGGAGTGCAGTAGCGTGAACTTGGCTCACGGCAACCTCTGCCTCCCAGGCGCGAGCAATCCTCCCACCTCAGCTTCCTGAACAGCTGGGACTACAGGAGCGCACCAGCACACCCAGCTTATTTTTGTATTTTTTGTATATTTTTTATAGAGACAGAATTTTGCCATGTTGCCCAGGCTGGTCTCAAACTCCTGAGCTCAAGCCATCAGCTCGCCTTGGTCTCCCAAAGTGAGCCACTGCACTTGGCCCTGATCTGTTAATTTATTCATAACTTAACATGACATGAAAAGGATATTTAAAGCCAGACTTATTTTTGCATTTCCGAATTTCATCAGTAAATCATATAATCGTGAACACCAGCTTACTCCACCATCAAAAGGGAAAGTTCTGACTTTCCATCTATTTTTTCTGAGAGATACATCACTTTGAAAACAGGGCAAATTTCATGTCATTTTTACAGCCAATTGCAATCAGCTCAGCATGTTTTCTCAGAAATGATACTACTAACAGCTACTATCAATGTGAATAACTTTCATTCCAGGGGTTTTGGAATGTGGCTACCAGTGCCATTGTTCACTGGGTCTTTTCATTTTGGTCAGGAGCCAGGGTTAGTTCAGACATGCTAGACTTGTGTCCTTGCATTCTGCCTGCAGTCCTGAGAGCATAGCATTCTCCCTGGCCAAGCAGAGCATAGATATAATCCATTCTTGCTCTTTTGGACTTTTGGAAGGTACTTTAAGCTAAACTTGGCATTAAACTGTTCCATTAGATCAACTTTCACTGCAAGTTTTAAATTAAGCAAACAAAAAAATTTCAAACACACACAAAACAGCTTCAATGTCTTAAAATATAAGGCTTTAAAATATGGAGAAAAAAAGGAAAGAAAAAGAACAAGTTGAAAACCTATAAGCCAAAACCTTCTACTTTGGAAACAATGACAGTGTAGGTAAAGTTTTGTAGTGTATTTAAAAAAAACAACTTGTAAAAGAAACAACATTATTTAATGGCATGTTTATCAAATGCAACATTAAATACAAAATTGTCTCAGTCATCAATCTCAAGCTAAACTTTCTTAAAAGTTCCCAATTATAATATCAGAGTTGCATGTAAAGGTTCACAATTTCAAGGGAACTTAAAGACATTTCAAACATCCTTTAAATTACTGCTGAACTGTAAATTGGTCTAGTATATAATTTAGTTCATTTCAGAACCAATTCTGAAATCAATCATAGTTCATTTCCTTAACTATAGGTACAAAACATTTAGACCAGGATTCAGATGTGCTGAGTATTAGGTTTGGCTCCTACTAATTGTGTAAAGTTGAGCAGGTCAAAGGTTCTAAGCCTTGATTTTCTTTCTTGATCTGCCTATATATTGGGTGTTTGTGATGATAAAACAGATGGGTATAAAAGTAATTAAATATTAAAACATGAAAGATTATAATCCATGTTATTATAAATGATTTAAAAGATTACATATTAGACAGGCTTTACTATCACTTACCCCCATTTATCAAGCTTACTATTAACCACCACCCCCAGCAGTCGGGGTGAAGCCCCCCTCACTTGTTCAGCCTAAGCACCCTGCACCTGCATCTGTCATTGCTCTTATCATGTTGTATGAATTACAGATGTTATTTTCTGGGTGCCATTCCACCAACCCAGGCACTCCGTATGGTCTGCACCACCTGTGCTGGGCACAGGCACTCTATCTGTTGGATGCTGAGTGAAAGTTCCAGGATGAAAATGTTAACATTGACATTAACAGATGGACAATTAACAAAATCCCAGAACACTAAAGGGCAAGTCTCATTCCAAATTTCCTTAGATATGTTCAGAGAAACTAGGGAAATCACTTTCTAGTATCAAAAGGCACTTCAAATACTTTGTGACTACTTCAAAGGGGAGGAAGGGGAATGACCTCTTGAATATACAATGTTAACAACCTTATACTTTCTACCAAATAAAGCAAAATCAATATTCTCAAATTAATTTTAACAGCTGGAAAAGCATAATGCTCTGTGCCAGCCAAACATTTGTTCACACCAAGTTATTTTATTAAAACTCAGGTTAGTTACTGCGTTGATTAAAACTCTTTCCATTGTCTCAACTTTTTTCAGTCCTGTAACGTTAGGAAAATTAAAATCAACTTTAATTGACTTGAGAAAGAAAGTGTGGCCATTTTGTTAACTGTGAGTTTTAGAATTAAGGTTATCTTACAGTGATAATGCCAATCTACAGCTCCAATATATGAGGAACAAAATAAAGTCATAAGATGGCCAGACACTCCAAACTGGGGATCCTTCTTTGGGAAGGTTTCAATGAAAATACTAGGTCATATTTTAAGGAAACTTGATATACAACAATTTGATACAATAGCATTGGGGTACTGGGACATTAATTTGTCATACAGCCTTTGGGTTCTGCCAAATACAAATATTTCAAGTCCCTGTAACACTCTCTTCACTGTGCTAGGGTTTAATGCCCGGTCATCTAAAAAATAGCAGCTGGAGATGCAGCCAGATCTCCCAGGCAATGATGAAGAGGTGCTTCTAAATGACAGAAATTATAGTTTAAAGAGACAGTACAGCTGATTAAGCCTCTCAGTGTAAAGCACAGATGGAGAGCTACCACTCCCCACAGCACATCTGCCTGTAATGTGACATGCGGTCACATTCCATCTCGACTCATTCTTCATATACATTAGGCAGTATCAACATTCAAAACAAAAGAGGGGGTTTCATTTTCTGCTAATGGGGTAAAAGTCATCACAAGGCACAGAATTTTAGAGAGTCCTAGAGATTACCTGGAATGGAGGTTCTCAAACTTGAGCGTGTATCAGAATCGTCTGGAGGGCTTGTTAAACCAGCCTTACTCTGCACAGCTATTAGATCGTACACCCTCTTGCCTACTCAAAGACATCACTCTACAAACTGTCTCCTTTTCCTGTAATATTTTCCCCCTCTACTGTCTCATGTATTTTAAAATGGTTTTATTTATCTCATTTTTTTAAAAAATCCCCTGGAACACTGGTTCCTCCTCTGCCACCTCCCATTTTTCTCTTCCCTGTATGCAAAACTCTTCAAAAACCTCTCTATGCTTGCCTTCTTTAACTCCTCTGTTTCCATTCTCTCTTCCATTTCAATCTAATTCTCATCCTTACCCCTAAGCTGAAACGACTCACTCCAAGGGTGATCACAACCTCCGCATTGCTCAATCCAACCATCAATCTTTAGTTCTCATCCTATTTGCTCAGTCAGCAGCATCTGATTCAGTTTATCCATCCTTCCTGCCTAAAGCATACTCTTCACTTGGCTTCTGGAGTGCCATGCTCCTTTGGTTCTCTTACTGTCAGCCTTACTGGCTGTTAAGGGTTGAACTGTGTCCCCAAGAAAGATTTGTTGAAGTCCTAACACCAGGTGCCTGGAAACGTGACCTTATTTGGAAATAGGGTCTTTGCAAATTTAACCAAACTAAATAGAGGTCATTAGGGTGGGCCTTAATCCAATACAACTGGTGTCCTCATAAAAAGGGGAGCATGTCCCCTTTTTTATATATGATACATGTTCTTATATGTATTATATATATCATATGATATATTATTATAGATCACGTAATATAGAGAGATGTGACATTATATATTGTGATATATTACATATTATGTGATGTGTAATATATTACATATTATGTGATGTGTAATATATTACATATTATGTGATATGTAATATATTACATATTATGTGATATGTAATATATTACATATTATGTGATATATTAGATATTATGTGATATGTAATATATTACATAATATATGAATCAGATTTATGTTTTATATCATATATCATATATTGCATGGTATATGATATATATCATATATTGCATGATATATGATATATCATATATTACATGATATATGATATATCATATATTACATGATATATGATATATCATATATTACATGATATATGATATATCATATATTACATGATATATCATATATGATATATCATATATTACATGATATATCATATATGATATATCATATATTACATGATATATGATATATCATATATTACATTATATATTACATATCACATATTACATCATATATTTTATACATATATAAATATAAATATAAATAGCATTGTCTTAAGTTCATCTACCTAAACTTCTCTGACGTTGGGATGAGCACAACTGTATCTCAGCACTGCAGATATTATGGCCATAAAAGAAAATTCAGAGACCCTGGGAAAAAAGAAGCATGTTAATAAGTTCTTCCTTTAAATGATGTTTTTATCCCTAAAAGTGGTTGTGACCTCCTCAGCCTCACAGAGTGGATAAGGACTGAGCCACCTAAATAATGTGACTGCTTGGCAGGGGTTTCTCCCCTGCAGTGACTGCACTTGGGTCACCTCTGTACTTAAAGCTACAACACTGTCCTAGAGACAATAATTTGTACATTGCTGCACTTTAGGTTAACATAAGCTATAGATGCAAGCACAGAGCTAGATGACTCACATGTCTGCTTCTGCAGGATGAAATGATAATCCTGAAATTTCCTACTGCCCAACACGCACAATGCAAACCCGATGAAAAGAGCAAAGATGTAAAACTAGAATATCTAAGCAGTCAGTGGTGAAGATTCTAGTCGTGTTCCGTGTGTACACAGCAGCTGCATAGCTTGTGAAGTTTAATTTTATCAGTCTGACTTATATTTTATGTGCCAAGTTTTTCCCTTTAGCATTTCAGCAGGTGCAATGGGACAAATCAATACAGCTAAATTCTTAGCAACTGAGCTAAGAAAACTCTCTTTCACAACTCACACATCACAGCGTGAGAGACTGCAGAAGTTAAGGGGAGGGGAAAGAAAAAAAAAAACAATGAGGTAGAAAGAGATGAGATTTTAAGTGAAAACTGTTATGTATGCCTAGGGGTGCTGTTAGAGAACTCTGTTCCTGGCTGGTGTAGTGGCTCTCGCCTGTAATCCCAGCACTTTGGGAGGCGGAGGTGGGAGAATTACTTGAGCCCAGGAGTTTGAGATCAGCCTGGGCAACACAGAGAAACCCTGTCTCTACAAAAAAAAAAATTAAAAAATTAAAAATAAAAATAAAATTAGCTGGGCATAGTTGTGTGCACCTGTGGTCCCAGCTACACCAGATGCTGAGACAGGAGGATCGCTTGAGCCCAGGAGATCAAGGCTGCAGTGAACCATGATTGCACCACTGTATTCCAGCCTAGGTGACAGAGTGAGACCCTGTCTCTAAAAAAAAAAGGAAAGAAAGAAACTCCATTCCTTTTGTTTCCCTATCTGAAGGATCTAGAATGAGATCAACCCTCTGAGTTCTGCACCAGTCTAGACATTCCTACTACAACACACCAGCACTGGGGCTTGAAATGTGGTCTCTGGAAGGTAACAATGCTGTGATATCAATTTTTTTTTAATGTTTTAAGCATTTGAGTCTACAGACGAGTGTACCCATAAAAGAGAACAGAGAAGGACAAGAGCGGCCAAGCTGTGGGCTACAAGATAAATCTAGAAGAGTGATTTTGCTACAGAGGAGACCTGGAGGGGAAGTTGAGGATGCAAAAGATGAGGCAATAGAAATAAAGGTTGCAGGGGTTGGGGGGTGGCCTCAGTTATATGAAGGCCAAAGTGATGTCAGCATGGGGATGCCTGCAACATAACTGCGGGTGCTCCATTGCTCAGAGGACTGAAAACACACACAGCAAGACCCCTGGCACTTAAATGGCCCTCTTAACCCCATGCACACGCAGTTCTGATCTTGCTCCCCCATACCTGTCAGCCGTGCTTCTGACCTCCCTAGAGGCCCACGTGCTCACTTGTCATATTCACGGCAATGCTCAGAGATCATTCCATGATCACCATCAAGGACATGGGCTGCGTCTTCTGCCTTCTATGATACTTAATGCTCTAAGTTCCCAATTAATAGTTAATCACTAATAGTCATGAGATGCCTACTATTTGAGACTCACATTCGAACAGTTAGTCAAATTTAACAAGTCATAATAAACAACATGGAGCTGAAATCCCTCTTTAATGAAATCCATGGAAACATGACAGAAATCACCCAAGTTTTCTATTCACATGTAGCAAATCAACAGTGGTTATATTTTTCTTCTGATTCTCACTGCAGAACAGGAATGCTTTTAAAGATCTCTGGAGTTGGCTGGATGTGGTAGCTCACACCTGTAATCCTAGCACTCTGGGAGGCAGAGGCAGGCAGATAGATCTCTTGAGTTCAGGAGTCTGAGACTGGCCTCAGCAACATGGTGAAACCCCAGTTCTACAAAAAATTTTCAAAATGTGGTCCCAGCTACTTGGGAGGCTGAGGCAGGAGAATGGCGTGAACCCGGGAGGCGGAGCTTGTAGTGAGCCAAGGTCACGCCACTGCACTCCAGCCTGGGCGACAGAGCGAGAGTACATCTCAAAAAATAAATAAATAAATAAATATAAATATAAATATAAATATAAACAAAAAAAATTAGCCGAGTGTGGTGACATGTGCCTGGGTTCCTAGCTACCAGGAAGGCTGAGGAAGGAGGATTGCTTGAGCCCGGGAGGCAGAGGTTGCAATGAACTGAGATGGCGCCACTGTACTCCAGCCTGGGCAACAGAGGGAGACCCTGTCTCAGAAAAGCTTTCTGGAGTTAAGGCTTCTTTTTACTCAGGGGTTTTTGTTTGATTTTGTTTTGCTATATCTGTTGTTTAAATAATCACAGCAGTAGAGGAGACTTAAAATAGAAACATAGCACATACTTAAATATAGAGTTAACGTCAAAAAAATTGAATTCAAATGAATTTTCTAAAAATACATACATATTTCCTTTTTGATTTCCACAGATTTGTTCACTTCTTTGAAAACTTTTATAATGTTTTAGGATTTCACTGCAAAGCCCAGATAAGCTTTGATTTTTATCTAGTGAGGGTGTTGCCTTCCCAGAAAACAATCCAGGTTGACAACCACAATAAAAGTAAACACAATGGCCAAGGATGTGGAAAAAGAAAACTCATGATCCCACACTCAGTTGGTAGGGCTCTAACTCAACCTTCAGAAAAAATGAACAATATATACAATTCCCTTTACAAGTCTCGTTTTATTAACCATTTAAAAGCAACTGAAAGTTTCTATTAGCTTTTCCCAATTAAATGTATGTTGCTCCTTTATTAAGTGTTGTTGGTGTTTTAAAAGTAACAGTGTCAGGAGATGCATTTCTAATTACTATTTTGAAAAATAGTACAAGCCATGTTTTTACCATATCAAAATGAAACAATTAACTGTAGATGTCCATAATTAGAAATGCAATGTAAATTTGATTCTAAAAAACCAACCCATTGTGTCTTAAAGATAGGATAATTAACAGAGATACTATTAAACTGAGATCTATGGTGAGAGGTGCCATAAAGACTTACAGACAGATCATAAAAAGCAATCTGAGAAAGGAAATTAGGTGGTTTGGACAAGCAGGAAAAAAAAATCTTTAAGAATGAGATAGAAAAAAGGGAAGCAAGAAATAAGAAGAGTGACGGGTATTGTAACTGGTTTTAGGGAAGGTGTGTTGGAATACATATTTAATATAAGTAGTTCTCCATATATACCTGAGTCTGCCCAATAATGAGGCATCGTGACCTTTTACTGAACAATAAGATTTTCTTCTTGATAGCACTGCAAAAAAAGATTCTTTATAAACATGGAAATGGGTGTAAGGAACAAATGAAAAAAATCTCCTTTGAGTGAAAAGAAAAATCTGACCCCACAGCATATGCCTTAGTTACAAGGAATACAGCAGTCTTTCAGGTTTGTTTTGTATTTAAATCATGAGCTTGATCACAGTTTTCTGATGAACACACTCTGTTTAACCCACAAATGAATAAAACTGTTGTTTTGTCTTCTTCACACTTTGCAATACTCTGGGAGAATTTGAGATGATAAAAAGGAAAGTAAGTGTGAGGGAGGAAAAAATTAGGTACCCAGTCTTGACTTCATAGAAAAACAGGGAATATATGATTGTTTTTCCACCCACAGTGCCGAAAATGAATTAAGCACTTAGCAGCTCAGGGGACATTTGTTTCAGAAGAAAGAAGGTGTGAAGGAAGAAACTTGTTTACTTCTGAAATGCAGGTAGAAACTGTGCTAAAACACATTAATGTCTTAACTCATGATTCTTAATGCAAAACCTGTCACATCCACCTGTAGCATCTTCACACAAAGCCAGTGGCATTTATTGAGCACCTACTATGTATGAGGATTGCCCCTTCGGCAGCTGCCACTCTATATTAGTCTTTAATCCTGCAGCTGAAAAGCCCCAGGGGCTGTGAGCAGATGGGGCTAGTAATGGTGCATCACCCTCCCTGCAACCCTATCACTCCATCTGGCACATCTTTCCTGGAACAGTCCCTGGAAGAGAAATTGCATCAGGTTAAGAACATTAACAAAGGGAGGGTGATGGGTTTCAACAGAAATTGCATCTGACAGGCAACCTTTCTAGTCTTACCACCAGCAGCTGCACACCTCTCTTCGACCTGGTTACGTGTTAACTGTCCTCTCTTTATCCTTCTACACCTCCATCCTCAATTCACCCTCCTCTTAGACTAATAGTTCTGCCAACTCAGCATCCATCAATCTTTCCATATGAGCATAAGCTGGATGGAGATGGAAGAGAGAGTGAAGTACAGACCTGTGAGTTGGGCCACCTCCCTCCATTCTCATGGGCTTAGAGAACTCATTAACCTCTTCCCTGCTTCTCCTTCCTAACTTGTAAGAAGTATATGCTTCTTAAAGCTGTTCAATTTCCTCTTCCACATACTTTTACAGACCCGACATAGGATACGAATGTTGCAGTTGTTGAAAAAAAATGTTAATTATTGGTGAATTTTTCATGAATACGGTAATGACCACCTAAATAACTGAATAAAATTCTCTATTTCTTATAAAGATGATAGCAATTTGTTGTTGATAAAATGTTTTTCATGCTAATGATTAAAAAATAAAAGTTAAGAAGTAAACAAAATGTAGTGAGTACACGAGACACGATTTAAAATGGAAAAACCAGGAAATGAAATGATACACACCTTCTTTAAAACAAATATGTCTAAGATATTTAACTAAAGGAAAACAAGACTGATCCAGAAATGTAAATGGCCAAAGCAAACAGAGAATCATTAATAATGGAGTTTTATTTTAAGCCTCCGAATTTGCTTTAAAAAGCTAAGATTTTAATATTCTTTGCTTAGATTTACCATTGCTTAAAACACAGCAATACAAGAGAGAGCAATGAGACATCCCTTCTTAAGAGTTCATTTATTGGGTCAAATGCATATTAGAATCTTAATTCCCATCTACAAAATCATTGTTCTCTTACATTGATTTTCTTACATTGTTCTCTTAGTGGTTTTTCTATTTAACTGAATATTTATATTCACGGGCTATTTAAGGACACTTAAGAACTTTTAGCATCATGCCCAGTTGCTCCATCTCATAGAATACTTAGGACACAAAAGATGCTTAAAGACCTATGTTTCCTGAAATAATTTAACTTTTTTTTTTTTTTTTGAGACAGAGTCTTGCTGTGTTGCCCAGGCTGGAGTGCAGTGGCGCGATCTCCACTCACTGAAAGCTCTGCCTCCCAGGTTCACGCCATTCCCCTGCCTCAGCCTCCCGAGTAGCTGGGACTACAGGCGCCCGCCACCAAGCCCGGCTAATTTTGGTATTTATAGTAGAGACGGGGTTTCACCGTGTTAGCCAGGATGGTCTCGATCTCCTGACCTTGTGATCTGCCCACCTTGGCCTCCCAAAGTGCTGAGATTACAGGTGTGAGCCACCGCGCCCGGCCGAAATAATTTAACTTTTAAAGTGAAATACATAAATGCTGGAGAGTGCTGTTTAAAAATTCAGTTTTGTGATAAACACTTTATATTGAGTCTTCAAACTGTAATTCATTAAGAAACAAGAGAAACTTTTAAAAAGGAATTACTTGTCCAACGATTGTCATGAAATTGGATTATAAGCTTTCTTTATATCATAAAAAAGAGAAAGCAGGAGGAGGGAGGAGAACAAGAAGGCAACAACTAAGAGAAACAGTTATGTATGCCAAAAAACAAATTAGACTTTGAAAAGAACAAAGGAGATCTTGGAAAGATTACATTTATTTCATGTAACTCCAAAAGGCAGAAAACAGACCATTAGAACAAAGGCAAGGGAGAAGGGGGGACCTCTCAGCTTAATATGAGAGAGAACACCTTCCTGTTAAAATGGAATACAGGCTGGGCACGGTGGCTCCTATAATCCCAGCACTTTGGGAGGCTGAGGCAGGCAGATCGCTTGAGCCCAAGGATTCAAGACCAGCCTGGGCAACATAATGAGAACTTGTCTCTACCAAAAAAAAAATTAAAAAATCAGCTGGGCATGGTGGCGAACCTGTGGTTCCAGCCACTCAGGAGGCTGAGGCAGGAGGATCACTTGAGCGCAGGAGGTCAAGGCTGCAGTGAGCCGTGACTGCACCATGCACTCCAGCCTGGGTGACAACAAGACGCCGTCTCAAAGAAAAAAAAAATGTAACATACTTCCCTATGAAGTAATAAATACAACATGCCTAGAGGAACTCAAATGGAAGTTGAAATACTTCTTAGTAGGAACACTGAAATTGTGAATTTCTCTACTAGGTGGGAAAAAAGGCTAGGAGGTCAGCTCCATGATTCTACACTTTACATTTTTTCCTTCTTTTTACAGATATTAATTACATGGTTTTAGTCAAATGTGTTGAATACTTTTATAAAGTTAAAAAAGCATTTGTCAGCACTTTTCAATAAACAGGTTTAATTTATATGTCAGTAACAGACATCTGTATTTTGGGGCCAGCAGCCATATCCTTCCTTCTGATGGCATCAACTTGATTTCCCCTTTGAAATACACCAGTCCTTTTGGTTTGCATAGGGCTGTTTCAACCCCTACTCCCTCAGTTTGTACTCTCCTGGCTACAGGGACGGCCACGTGACTAGAATCAGGCCCAGCCAAATAACCTTGGAGCTTTCAATCAAACTATTGGGGGAGGAACATTCTTTCCCCTGAGGTGGCTTGGATGTAAGCCTGAAGCTGCAAAATGTCATCTTGTCACCACGAGGAAAGAAGCTACCCAGAGAAGAGCTAAGAGGGAGAGGAGGTGACACCTGACCATAGACCCCGGACCCATGGGCTCGGGTCTTTTCAGCTGTCAGCTACTAAGCCAGTACACCCTCTTTTCTGCTCTAGGTAGTTGGTGTTGAGTTTCTGTTACCTGCAACCAAAAAGTCCTGACTAATGTCAAAGAAGGAAATAGGGAGAAGGAAAGCTTGAATATCTAAATAGGCTAATTATCTAGTTTGCTGTAAATTTCAATCTTTAAAGCTTGAAATATTTGGAGTATTCCTCCGATGCTTATTACACTGTCTCATCTTCATCACGTTTTTTGCTGTTGTTGTTGTTGTTGTTGTTGTTTAAGACTGATTCTCACTCTGTCACCCAGACTACAGTGTACAAGTGGCAAGATCACGGCTCACTGCAGACTCAGACTCCTGGACTCAAGCAATCCTCCCACCTCACTCTCCCGAGTAGCTGGGACTACAGGCACATGCCACCACACCTGGATACTTTTTATATTTTTTGTAGAGACAGTGTCTCACTATGTGGCCCAGGCTGGTCTTGAACTCCTGGGCTCAGGTGATCCTCCTGCCTTATCCTCCCAAAGTGTTGGGATTACAGTCATGAGCCACCACACCTGGCCCATCATAACTATTTTCGAGTTTGCATGGAACCCACTTTGCTCCCAGCTTTCTGCCCTGGTTGCCCTTAAGCCCCTTGAGAAGTTCTCCCTTCGTTTTTCATAATCTCCCAAGAAAGAAATGAAATGGGGCCGTTTATGGCAGGCACACAATTCTTCCTCATGGCATTGTTCTCCCATGCACCGTGTCACATAAACCACAGCCAGAAGAGCACTTGGAAATTTCCCCTCTAAGTGAACAGATTGTTTCAAGAAACAGGATTCCAGAAATAGTTTGTCAAGCTGTCCAGGTTGGCTGTTTTGAAACCACGGCGCCCGCCAGGAGAATCACTCTCCTGCTCCCTGAATCCCAGTTTTCTCAATGAGTCTCGGGCCCATTAACCAGGGCATCCTGAATCTCCTCATCCTTCCACATTGAAGCATTCTGCATTTTGGAGCATTTAAAAATCTTTATGTAGATTTTTCTCACAAACTGAGAAATGGTTCATTTTACACATTTTCATACAACCTGGCATAGACCAGGGTGAGGATAGAAATCTCATTGCTAAGGATCACTGTTTCTAACCTTCTATAGAACAAAACAAAGCACAGAGACAAACATGTACATTATTATTGTATTCATCTGATCATTATCGAACTGTATCTAATTATATTAATCACAACATTGTCTTTTACAGAAGATTAAAACAAGTTTTTTAAAAGAATAAATCTTCTGCAATTTTCCCCTGATAGCGCAAGTCATGTAAATATCCCCTATCATGTACTTACAGCGGCTTAGGGACTGCGCCCCTGGAGCCAGAATGCAGCCACTCATAATAGAAATGAAGCATCTGATTTGCAGCACATGGTGTCACCTCCACACAAAGCCTCACACTTCGGGACAGGAAGGAAAGAATAATACTGTATCCACTGGTAGCTGCAGGGGGACTTTTCGGGAGGCAAAATAGCATTACTTGAGTTGGAATTTGGCCAGGACACTGGGGCTAAATACCCGGACTCTTATGGAAAGTGCTCTAGGATTGTTAATGCCCTTGAGTCGTCAGGACCTCAGTTTTGTGTCTGCTATGAAAAGAAAAGCTGATTAGATCATTTAAGTAAATCTCTCAGTGGGCTTCTTTAGCTTCTGATTATCTAGATATGCTTTAATCACTGTCAGATTGCCCTGGTTAAAATTAATGACAGATTAATGTAAGACTCTCCAAGATATCAAAGCACCAAAATATATACTACCTCAATAATATATCACGTATATATTTTTTCATTTGTTCCCCAGGAGATTAATTTAGAGCCCCAGCAATTCCTACTTGGACTAAATCATGCTGTTTTAAAGAGTACATAATATCCTAATTATCCAGTTACCCTTAGCTTCGTGAGTCTCCAAAGGACAGATAACCTAAGTGGGCGATTAGATTTAATACCACATCCCTGAAACCAAGACACACTTAAAAAAAAATTACTCTGAAAATTAAATCTTCTATGTTATTTACCAAAATGCTTACCCATAACAAGACCTCAAACACAATTATTCATCTCCTTTTCCGTACAGAAATCTAGACTGTGCTTGAATTTCTTCAGGGAATAAGGAAACGGAATCTTTATTGAGGTGGCAATGAAAATCATAACTATTTTAAACTGGCATACATGTCTAAGAAGGGAAACATTTCTTTTATTGTACACATGAACAAATCAACTTTTAGAAATGATTTAGGCCAGATGGCAGTGGCTCACGCCTGTAACCCCAACACTTTGGGAGACTGAGGTGGGAGGATCTCTTGAGGCCAGGAGTTCAAAACCAGCCCAGGCAACACAGCAACACTCTGCCTCTACAAAAACAAAAGGAGCCAGGTGTGGTGGCGTGTGCCTGTAGCCCAGCTGCTTAGGAGGCTAAGTCAGGAGGATCACTTGAGCCCAGGAGCTTGAGGCTAAAGTGAGTCATGATGGCCCACTGCACTCCAGCCTGGGTGACAGTGACACTCTGTCTCTAAACAATAAATAATAATAATATTTTATTTTTAATATTATTATAATTTTTAAATAATATTATTATTATTTTTAAAAATAAAAAACGGGTATGGCAGAAGGTCCCTGGAAAATATTAGAAGATGAATTCTTCCTCCCTTTTCTTAGTCATTACCACCCACAAAACCCAAAAATGAATTTTTTTCTAAAATTTTAATTTACACACACACTCCTTTGTCCTCGAGTGAGTTGTTTTTCCCCTTTCAAAGCCCTACAAAAGGACTTTTCAAATTTTTCTCTGGACCATAAAGCAACTTCGCTGAGTCTTGGTTTTCTTACCTGCAAAATGGGACATCTGGCAAAGATCTGTGGTTCAGAACCCAGGCTGTACATTACAATCACCTAGGACTCCTTTAAAAATATTAATCCCTTAACTCAGCCCTCAGAGACTCTAATGCAGTGGCTGTTCTTTTTAAATGTTCTCCAGGTGATTCTAATGACTGAAAGTGACTGAACTGGGATCTCCAGGATTCATCCAGGATTGGTTTACTAGGGCTGCCATAAAGAATTACCATAAATTTGGTGGCTTAAAACAACAGAAATTTATTCTTTTGCAGTTCCAAAGGTCAGAGGTCCAAAATCAAAATTACAATAGTGTTGGGCTTTTGTTTTTGATTTTGTCTTTTTTTATGTGTTGGAGTCTCACTTTGCTGCCCAGGCTGGAGTGCAGTGGTGCAATCTTGGCTCACTGCAGCCTCTGTCTCCTGGGTTCAAGCAATTCTCATGCCTCAGTCTACTGCATAGTTGGGACTACAGGTGCCTGCCACCACACCCAGCTAATTTTTGTGTTTTAGTAGAGATGGGGTTTCACCATGTTGGCCAGGCTGGTCTTTAACTCCTGACTTCCAGTGATCCACCCACCTCAACCTCCCAAAATGCTGGGATTACAGGCATGAGCCACCGTGCCTGGCCCATTGGGTTTTTTTTTTCAGGAGATTCTGAAAGAGAATCAGTTCCGTGCTCTCTGCGGCTCCCAGTGGCTGCAGCCCTTGGCTCTCCTGGGCTTACAGACAGGTCACTTCAATCCCTATCTTAGTCTCCTTATAGCCCTCCCTTCTGCATCTGTATACCTCTTTTCCAGTTCTGTCTTTTATAATGTCATTGGATTTAGGGCCCACCCAAAGCCAGCACGTGCTTATCTCAAGTTCCATACCATATGTACATCTCCCGAGACTCTTATTCCAAAGACGGTCACATTCTGAGGTTGTAGGTGGACATGTCTGTTGGGTCCCCTATTCAGCCACTACATGAGAGGTGCCACTTTTATCAGGAGCCACCAACAAAATCTTCTGGAACAAGTGGTAGGGCAACTAACAGGCATAGTGTATAGAGGTCATACAGGCCACGGGGCTGTCGGCTGCCACACAGGAAAAACAAAGGACAGAGTGCGGAGCACAGGAAGGGTATGCCCAGGGGGATCCAGGCCAGTCCCCACCGGCAGCTCAGGGCTCAGTTGTTGGTCATCTCTATTCAAGTGACAGACTCAGTGAGTCAAGAGAGAAGCCAGCCAGGTGCAGTGGCTCATGGCTGTAATCCCAGTACTTTGGGAGGCTGAGGCCGGTGGATCACTTGAGGTTAGGAGTTCGAGACCAGCCTGGCCAACATGATAAAACCCCGTCTCTACTAAAAATACAAAAGTTGGCCAGGCGTGGTGGCAGGCACCTGCAATCCTAGCTACTTGGGAGGCTGAGGCATGAGAATTGCTTAAACCCAGGAGGTGGAGGTTGCAGTGAGTCGAGATCATGCCACTGTACAACAGCCTGGGCAATAGACTAAGACTCTGTCTCAGAAAAAGAAAAAGGGAGAGAGAGAGAAGCAGCCACAGCACAGGGCTCCACCAGTGCCAACTCTGTGCTGGGACAGAGGATGGGACAGGTTGCATGGCCTACAAAGAGGGACCAGTGTTTGAGAAGGCCTGCTAGGACCACTCAAGAAGTGTGTACTCCCCAACCCTGGAAAAATGTCTTCATTCATCAGGGCGCAGTAGTTCACATCTGTAATCCCAGCACTTTAGGAGGCTGAAGCAGGGGGATCGGTTGAGCCCAGGAGTTTGAGGCTACAGTGAGCCATGATTGCACCACTGCACTCCAGCCTGGGCAACAGAGTGAGACCCTGTCTCAAAAAAAAAAAAAAAAAAGCCAGACACGGTGGCTCATGCCTGTAATCCCAGCACTTTGGGAGGCCAAGGCAGGTGGATCACTTGAGGTCAGGAGTTCAAGACCAACCTGGCCAACGTGGTGAAACCCCATCTCTACTAAAAATACAAAAATTAGGCGGGCTTGGTGGCACACACTTGTAATCCGAGCTACTCAGGAGGCCAAGACAGGAGAATCACTTGAACCCGGGAGGTGGAGGTTGCAGTGAGCCTAGAATGCACCAGTACACTCTAGCCTGGGTGACAGAGCAAGACTCTGTCGCCAAAAAAAAGAAAAAAAAAAAAGTCTTTATTTCAATTATATTACTGCTTTCTTTTCCCCACTGCTCCCTACTCACAAAGAAAAACAAATCTCATACCTAATGTATTTCTAGGCAACCTGTTAACATACATGGCTAAAAGGAAGAGAGGAGATGAATGCTATGAAATGCCTACTATAGCCAGGGGCGGTGGCTCACGCCTGTAATCCCAGCACTTTGGGAGGCCAAGATGGGCGGATCACGAGGTCAGGAGATCAAGACCTTCCTGGCTAACACGGTGAAACCCCCTCTCTACTAAAAATACAAAAAAATTAGCCGGACGTGGTGGCGGGTGCCTGTAGTCCCAGCTACTCGGGAGGCTGAGGCAGGAGGATGGCGTGAACCCGGGAGGCAGAGCTTGCAGTGAGCCGAGATCACGCCACTGCACTCCAGCCTGGGCAACAGAGCGAGACTCCGTCTCAAAAAAAAAGAAATACCTACTATAGCTATCATTTTGCTTTTATGCCAAGCCACATTATTCCCTTCTTTCAAAATTGTTTCAAATCCTCACCCTTTCAGGACCTCTCCCCACCCTAGGCCTAAGTACCATGTCGGTCCATGTGCCTCAGCATGAACTTCTATCATTTTAACTGTATCTGCTTGTGCCTACCCATATGTTTACTCTACACATCTTTAAGTCTCTTTAGATCTAGGCTTCAGGAGGCTGAAAGTTCATCACAGGCAGAAATCCTGCCATTGGCTTCTATGGGATTCCTAGAAACTAATATCATCCACTTCACAGAGGATGCTGTCAAATGAGAGATGATTATATTGTACATCTCTTGTAAAATGCTGCTCCTCATTAAACTTCTTTCTGAATTTTTTTCTTTTTTTTTTTTTTTGAGTCAGAGTCTCGCTCTGTTGCCCAGGCTGGAGTGCAGTGGTGATCTTGGCTCACTGCAACCTCTTCCTCCTGGGTTCAAGCAATTCTCCTGCCTCAGCCTCCCTAGTAGCTGGGACTGCAGGTGCACACCACCAAGCCCGGCTAATTTTTTTGTACTTTCAGTAGAGACGGGGTTTCACTGTGTTAGCCAGGATGATCTTGATCTCCTGACCTCATGATCCGCCTGCCTCGGCCTCCCAAAGTGCTGGGATTATAGGCGTGAGCCACTGCACCTGGCCATATATATATATATTTTGTTGTTGTTGTTGTTGTTGTTGTTGAGACAGGGTCTCACTCTGTTGCCCAGGCTGGAGTACAGTGGTGAGATCTCACCTCACTGCAGCTTTGAACTCCTGAGCTCAAGCCATCCTCCCACATCAGCCACCCGAGTAGCTGGAACTACAGGCATGTACCACCATGCCCAGCTAATT
Source organism: Pan troglodytes (assembly GCF_028858775.2). Taxonomy (NCBI): domain Eukaryota; kingdom Metazoa; phylum Chordata; class Mammalia; order Primates; family Hominidae; genus Pan; species Pan troglodytes. The sequence goes on from NC_072406.2 coordinate 34,064,411, forward strand.
TTTTGTATTTTTAGTAGAGGTGGGGGTTTCACCATGTTGCCCAAGCTGGTCTCAAACTCCTGAGCTCAAGCGATCCACCTGCCTTGGCCTCCCAAAGTGCTAAGATTGTAGGTGTGAGCCACGACACCCAGCCCAGAATTATTTTTTTAAAAAGAAGAACAATAACCAGAAAGAAGAAACTAGATGAAAGAAATATTTCTCTTCTGAAACAAGAATGGCAAACACATGGTGGAAACACAATGGTAATATTTTGTGCTACAAACCCAAGAACGGCCCAGCAAGCCAACATTTAAAACGCTGAGGGCAAATCCTCCCAAAAGCCCAGTAGTTTCTTTGCTTCTTTAAAATGGCTGGAGACGGACTGAGAGGGTCACTTGCTGATAATGGGAGAAGCTGTAAATGAAGAGCTTATTTTTCCTCTTCAGTACCCTGAAACAACACGACCTAAGAGGGGCTCCACCACTATTTGATTACCTGGCTCTCTGGCAGTGACCTTGGCTGTGATGCTACACCTGATGGCAATGATTTCACATCACCAACCTGCCACAGTGAGGTGACAGGGGTTGCTTTGTCCTTGCTGAGCCAAATCCTTCCAGAAGCATGATGCAGTTGCCCAAAAGTGAGAGGTTGGCCACTGGTCTGCAGCATGGATGATCTGTCTAGAGGGAGGCCCTCATTTTCCTCAACTCTTAGCTTCAACAATTGCAGTCATATCACAGGATGCTTGATTTTCTCAAGCTAGGGCATCATCCATTAAAATCATCAGTCCACTTGAATTTAGCTACTCTCAGAAAATACTTGCAAATCACATATGTAATAAGGGATTGATATCCAGAATATAAAAAACTACAACTCAACAACAAAATAACGAACAACCCCATTTTAAAAAGGGCAGAGGATTTGAACAGATATTTCTTCAAAGAAAATAGACAAATGACCAAGAAGCACGTATGAAAGATGTTCTACATCAAGAATCATTAGGGAAATGCAAATCAAAACCACAATGAGATATGACTGCACACACATTACGATGGTCATGATTTTAAAACAGGAAGAAAATAACAGGGTCTTGGTGAGGATGTGGAGAAATTGGAACTTTTATGCATTATCAGCGGTAATGTAAAATGGTACAGCTATTACCAAAAAAACTGTATAGCAATTCCTCAAAAAATTAAACATAGAATTACCAACCAGGCACGGTGGCTTACACCTGTAATCCCAGCACTTTAGGAGGCCGAGGAGGGTGGATCACCTGAGATTAGGGGTTCTAGACCGGCGTCGCCAACACGGCAAAACCCCATCTCTACTAAAAATACAAAAAAATTAGCCAGGCATGGTGGTGCACACCTGTAATCCCAGCTACTCAGAAGGCTGAGGCAGGAGAATCGCTTGAACCTGAGAGGCAGAGGTTGCAGTGAGCCGAGATCGTGCCACTGCACTCCAGTCTGGGCGACAGAGAGAGACGCAGTTTCAAAAAAAAAAAAAAGAATTACCACACAACCCAACAATTCTACTTGTGGGCATATAACCAAAAAAAAGCTAAAGTGGGAACTCAAGCAAATATTTATACATCCGTGGTCATAGCAGCGTTGACCACAACAGATAAAAGGCAGAAGCAACCCAAGTGTCCATCAATGAATGAATCAGAAAACAGAATGTGATGTACACATGTGATCAGCTACTATTCAACCTTAAAAAGGAAAGAAATTCTGATGCATACTACAACATGGATGAAACTTGAGGACATTATAATTGAAATCAGCCAGTCACAAAAGGACAAATACTTATATGAGCCCACTTATATTTGGCCCTAGAGTAGTCAAATTCACAGAGACAGAAAATAGGCAAAGGACTTGAATGGATATTTCTCCAAAGAAGATAGACAAATGGCCAGAGACAGAAAGTAAGATGACGGAGGGGGAAATGGGGGCTTAGTGTTTCATGGATGTGGAGTTTCAGTTGGGGAAGATGAAAAAGTTCTAGAAACATACAGTTGCACAAAAACGTGAATATACATACTGCCACTGAACTGTCCACTTAAATATTGTTAAAATGGTAACCTTTATGTTACGTATATCTTACCACAATTTAAAAATATATCTAAAAATAGCCACCCAAGTCCAGAAATGACCTACAATATAATATTATACTCAAAATTAAGGTAAGTTATTGGGGTCTATCTTGGTTTTTATTCTGAACAGTACTTAAAACTCACGCTTAATCTACTTTTCTTCAAAAAAAATAAAAAATCAAAGGAATTGGGGGAAGAAAAGCTTTGTTCCTCACTCCCTTATATTTGCTATGGAGCAAGGTACATTTTAAATTGCTTTTGCTGGCCGGGCGCAGTGGCTCACGCTTGTAATCCCAGCACTTTGGAAGCCTGAAGCGGGTGGATCACAAGGTCAGGAGATAGAGACCATCCTGGCTAACAACATGGTGAAACCCCGTCTCTACTAAAAATACAAAAAATTAGCCAGGCATGGTGGCAGGTGCCTGTAGTCCCAGCTACTCGGGAGGCTGAGGCAGGAGAATGGCGTGAACCTGGGAGGTGGAGCTTGCAGTGAGCCGAGATGGCACCACCGCACTCCAGCCTGGGTGACAGAGCGAGACTCCATCTCAAAAAAAATAAAAATAAAAATAAATAAATAAATAAATTGCTCTTGTTATTTGTCATTTTTGTAGTTAGAATTCAGCTGATGCTCTGTTGGTTCCTGATGTCTTTTTCCCTTCTTCATTTTCTGTCCTCCCTTCCATCTCATTCATAAATCCCCTAGCACTTGTCCCTACCTCCCACACACCTAGGAAGTGGGAGGAAATCTCTCTACCCTGGGGTCAACATTGTTAGGCACAGCAGAATTGATAGACCTTTCAACAGCCCGAGCTATGGGCTTCCCACACTGTTCATGACCACGAGAAAGTACTTTAGCTCTTAGAAAAGCAACACTACAAGAGCCACCATATCAAGTCCAATGGATACTGCAGAGCCGGCTGTCACAGGGACACTGAGACACATTCTAGAGCACGGATTGACTCTCAATACCAGATTATTCTGAAAGCTAGGTTGTGTGCAGAATGGACGGGAGGAGGAGATTGGAAGATGGAAATGCATTCTATAGGGGATTGAAAATAAAAATAATGGGGAAAGCAACAATCAAAGCTGGAAGCTTACCTCAAATTAGTCCTAAAATGAACACAGCAGCATGAGTACAAAATAGACTCTTTCTAATGACAAACAAATGGACGAGAATGAAATGGATTTTTTGGTATCCTAAAAATCTTGGTATTTTGTGTTATTTACAAGGTGTTTAACAGCCAGTAGAATGTATTCTTTTTAAAGTAATAAGCCTTTCAAATTATTACAACGAACACTTTTATCATCAGAAAAAGAAATATTCTAAATAAAAAACGAAAAGGTTACAGACTGAAATAATATAAATGGTTTCCTCTCCTAAATAGAGTCGTGTATGTTGTCTATGCTGTTTGCCATCGTGTACAGTATTTGTCATCCTGAGTTTCACTCCTGGTTAATACACTTTGGAAATCTTCTTGAATCCCAACACACACAGCCCCCATCCCTCAGTTTTTATAAATGACCTGTATACACGTATGCAGAGGTATCTACTCCTATGACCTGCTCATTTGAGTGGGACTTTAAAGGTTTTGATTGTTTAATAAAGAAAAATCATGTATCCAAGCTCTACAACATGCCAGAAGAAGGTACGTTTACAAGATCATTCTCTCTATATCCACCCAAGGAAAATATACTTGATCTTATTTTTAGAAAGAAAAAGAGTAAGAGACAGAGACATTTGGGCAAAGCACTAGAAGTTGCAGTCTTAGTGTTTCAACCTGCTTATTAGCTGGCTGCCACTTGGTGGCACTGTTGATTCCAGTTTGCTCCCAGATCCAGGGGATGGGTGTATCCACTGATCCAACCTTAATAAGCACGAGCGGCTCCTGCCCCATGAGGAACTTCATTAAGCCCTGACAGCCTTTATAGAAACATCAGAATGTCTGTATTTCTACCACCTCCAGATCTAAATGACAAATGGCACAGCAAATGCCCTCCTCTTAGAATTTTCCCTAGCTTTTCCTCCAAAGCAGGTATCCAACCTTTCCTTCCAGGTGTCTGTCTCAGCCTCTCTCTCTCTGAAACCTTCTCTATTAACTGTAGCCAGAGCCTCCCATGGGACATGGCAAATCTGGGAAAGTGTCCTGGGTGCATCCTGGTGGAGGGGATAACAGGGCAAGACCAGAAAAAGAAAGAAAATGAGGAGGTGAAGAGGCAGTAGTACCACCATCTTGAGATTTTAAAAAAATACAAGATAAAATGCAGGGAGCACAAATCTTTGGTAGGCTCTCATTTCTGTGATTTATTTGGCAGGTGCTTTCATCTAAACCTCCCAGCACACCTGTGTGAGGACCTTGTTTTGGAAGTGAGAAAACTCAGGCTCACAGGGCTTAAGTAACTTGCTCAAGAGTGGGCACACAGAATTTGTGAATCCAGGACTGGAGCTTCATCCTCTTCTCCAAGTTGGCAACACCACACAGCCTTCAGAGGGCTTTATAAAAATAGGTCTCCCAGTATAAACATAGGGAGGCTCAACAACTTCTCACCCAAATAGAAGGACAAAAGTGGGCAGCTTCCCTCTCAATAAGATCTATGGTTCTCATCTTCACCTATCTGCCCCATAAACACACAGATTGAGCTGCATATTCCTTTATTTATTTTTCCTCCTTTGAGATGGCCAAGGCTGTTAATTTTCAAAAGATTGCAGTTATAGAAACATTTGGAGGAAGGATGTGCACAGACATATAAGATCATTATTTGTTCTTTGTACTCCGCCCCACCACCCAAGGTAGCTCCACCTCTGTCCTACATTGAACTCTCCTTTTTCATATAATAAAAGAAAATTACTAGAAGCCTTGAACAATGACCAATATAGAATCCTCAGAGAGGGGCGGAGTATAGATAGTGTATATCAATAAGTCTTACGCTATTGCTTTGAACAGCATGTATTATGATCCTTTCCTGGTAAGAAGAGCATTCTATGATGTCTCAGCTAACTCAGAACATAAATCATCACAGGTGAACTGTAAAGCATAGAGAGACGGTTCTGGTGGCTGTGATTTTGTAATAAGCACATAATTTATAACGCATATAAAACATGGCTGACCATAAAGTAATGAAAGCAATTTCTTAACAGCACAACTCATAGATACAACAAAAGCATGTCATCACTTTCTAAATAGATACTTTGGATATGATATCCATATTCTGTGGTCTTGAGACTGCTCAAAACTCTGTGAAAATTCCTCTTTTGATATTGCATTCCGTGCATGAGACATATATTTTTGACTCTTCTCAATTATGGTAAATATTCATACTTTGAGGGCGAATTTCGTTTTTGGGAACAGCTGAGTCATTTGGGACTAACTCTGGCATATAAGCTGGAGAAAATTGAATCAAAGACAAGATTCATTCATTGAACAATTCAACAACTATTCTGTTGGATGCTGTACAATATGAAGTTAGCCTCGGATCTTAGGGTCTCACCGACTAGAGGGGAAGATAAGCATATACATAAATCATTGTAATAAAAATAATTTTCCCACAGAGATTTATGCAGCTCTGGTTGCTTTTAACTAGGACTACAATGGAAAAGAAGCAAGCCTGGGTTTCTGGATTGGGCTTAGAAAGTGGTTCTAAAAACAGATCTAGAAGGAGGTGTCCAACCTGTTTGAGTAAATGCAACTTTGATGGAATGATTATATACCCTCCCAACAGTGCTAATTCTGGCTTATTCAGATATTGATATTCTGGTATGTGTCATTTTTAAAATGTGATCTGGTTTTTTTTGTTTGTTTGTTTTTTGTTTTTTGAGATGGAGTATCACTCTCGCCCAGGCTGGAGTGTGATGGCACGATCTCAGCTCACTGTTAACCTCCGCCTCCTGAGTTCAAGCCATTCTCCTGCCTCAGCCTCCCAAGTAGCTGGGTCTACAGGCATGCACCACCATGCCTAGCTAATTTTTGTATTTTTAGTACAGACACTATTTCACCATGTTGGCCAGGCTGGTCTCGAACTCCTGACCTCAAGTGATCCACCCACCTCGACCTCCCAAAGTGCTGGGAATACAGGCATGAGCCACCACACCTGGCTGATCTGGTATTATTTAATAGTCACATTCCAATCCCAACAAACTGCAATCATGACTTGATAATCAAATGATGCAAAAATTTTCCACTGTGTTTTTCTAAGCCGGCCTAAAATCAATGGGGCCACCATTTGAGTTGTGGGGAGCTCCAGCAGCTGGCACAGGATGACAAAGCCTTTCATGGGAAGCAGGGGAAAGGCAGTCAGCCATGGGGATGTGAGGCTTGTTATGCACAGGAGGTTTGGCCAAATAAGTAAACACATAGAAAAAACCAGGAGCCAGGTTTCTCATCACGGCTCCTAGTGGGAAAACTGAAGGTGGAGATATTGGTGGGAACTCATTTTTAATAGTACCTATAATAGATAAAGACATTGATATTTCACACACACATATAAACACATACATTTCCTAGCTGTGTCCACTGAGAAGGTCCAGGAGCAATGGCACTCCAATAGCAACAAGCATACTTAATATCCCTAGACCGTTGGTTTCCAAAGACTGTTCTTCACTAAAAGGAATCAAGCATCCTTGGAGAAGTGATTGATTCCAGGGATGGGGGAGGAAAAATATAAGATAAGTCTGGAACATCTCTACTGTGCCAGAAAATAAGGATGTACCCAAAGAATGACGGAATTGTGTCATAAGGACCTGGAAACTTGCTCATAAGGGCTCCCATGGGCCAGGTGTGGAACAACTTAAGGATAGAAATAAATAATGATAGTGATGGATTATATCCCATTGAATAAAATATGAAATTGAAGTCTATACCAATAAAAATAAAAATACATGAGCAGATTAAAAGTTTGATGAGGTCCAGGATACATCATGTCAATTACCTTCATCAAATGATGAAAGTTAACATCACCAGGTTTGGTGCCACCTGATAGGATACCATGAAAAGAACATAGCACCCCTTCCATGAAATCCCTGCCAACCATGCCTAACCTGAATATAACCATGAAGAAACATCACCCAAACCGAAACTGAGGATCTTAACTGGGCTTCAAAAGAGTCGTGAAAGTCACCAAGCAATGAAGGAACTCTTGCAGGTTAGTGGAAACTGAAGGAACATGATGATTGAGTACAAGGCATCATTCTAGATTGGATCCTTTTGCAATAAAGAATATTTATTTGGGCAAGTGGCAAAACTTTAATGGGGTCTGAGGATTAGATCACAGTGATAAATAAATATTAGTGTTCTGATTTGGATGGTTAGAATGTGGTTATGTAAAAGAATGCCTTGTTTGTGAGAAATACACACTAAAATATTTGGCAATGAGGAAACATCATTCTGGCAACTTACTTTCAAGTGATTTCAGGAATAAAAATGTTCTTTGTAGTGTACTTAAAATTTTTTGTAAGTTTGAAGTGTTCCCCACCACCACTAAAAAAAAAAAAAAAAAATTAAGACTGTGTAGAGAGAGTGGAATAAATGATCCAACTCAGCAATGGGCTATTTCCTCACCTAATTCCGATGCCCATTTTGATCCTATACCAGTGAACTATCACAAGGATGGAAAAAGTACTGTACTTATCACAAAGGACTTGAAAATACATTTATTTAAGAAGGGAAAATTATGGGATATGCAGGAGGGATGCATTTTTTTTTTTTTTTTTTTTTTGAGACAGAGTCTCGCTCTGTCACCAAGGCTGGAATGCAATGGCACATTCTCAGCTCACTGCAACCTCCAGCTCTCGGGTTCAAGCAATTCTCTTGCCTCAGCCTCCCAAATAGCTGGGATTACAGGCGCCTGCCACCACGCCTGGCTAATTTTTGAATTTTTTGTAGAGACGGGATTTCACCCTGTTGGCCAGGCTGGTCTCGAACTTCTGACCTCAGTTGATCCACCCAACTCAGCCTTCCAAAGTGCTGGGATTACAGGCGTAAGCCAGCGCACTTGACCTGAATGCACCCTTTCTTTGGTGACTGTTTCATTAAGCAGGAGCGCAGTGCTGAGGAGAAACATTTACACTTACCAGATGCCATCAGAGCCCCTTTGGTATAAAAGCCTTAAAGATTCTTTAGAGAATAGAAACACAAATAAGTTAGGAAGGCCTATCAGGGAAAATGCTGGACAGCATAGCATGACCCCAGGGTAAGCAATAGTCAATTTAAATCGATTTCACAAATGGACTTTCAAAATGAAACTGTGTAGTTGTTGTATTTGACTATCCAGGAAGTTTTTGTCCCTTCTTCTGGGCACTCATCATGTCCCTCCACCCCAGTGGCAGCACCCCACCTCCTTGTAGCAATGATCTGTTCAAGGGGTACACTGAGAACCAAAAGAGCCCATCTGAGTTCTTTCTGAAATATTTTTGCAATGCTAGAAGAAGGAAACTCTCTCTTTGCACTGCAGTCACTTAGCTAAGATCATCAGCCGCTATATACCGCTCCTCTCAGAGAAGTCCTCGGTGGAAGAGAGAGAATAACGCCAGTGTGCAAAGAGGAGGCCAAGGCAGGAGGATCACTTGAGCTCAGGAGTTCAAGAAAAGCCTGGGCAACATGGCAAAATCCCGTCTCTACTAAAAATACAAAAATTAGCCAGGCGTGGTTGCGTGCAGCTGTAGCCCCAGCTACTTAGGAGGCTGAGGCAAGAGGATGACTTGAGCCCAGGACGTGGAGGTTGCAGTGAGCCATGATTGTGCCACTGCACTGCAGCCTAGGTGACAAATGTGCAAATGTGCAAAGACAAGTCGGGAAGGAAGAAGCTACACTCTCACAGGTCTGCCTATGACTGGAACAGATACTCTGGCATCCTTCCAGAGCCAGCATACCTTTTCTTACTGAAGAGCCTGTGGCCTGGGCTTCTCTCATTTGTCCCCAAAGAGTCCTGACTAATACAATTGTCATCTTGGGAAAAACCCCTAGTATAAATAACCTGAATTTCCAGCACAGTTCCCAAGTATCTGGGTAGCACAAGCTGGTTTTTCAGGCCCTAATCACCTGCTGGATAAACCAGCCACTGTGGTCCCAGATTGGGTATTAAATTCTGCAGTCCAGAGAGATGGGAGTGGCTTTGAGACTTTCTCAAATTTCTCTGCACCCTTCATTTAACCGCAAGTGGTCACAGTGTGTTTTCTGCGTTGAGTGTTGAATGCAGCTATATATACATTGTTGCCTCATTCACAAATTGTTTTATGTCTGTATGGCTTGCCTCCTCAGTTACACTCTAACAGTTTTATGGGCAAGAATCTATACTTTGTTTCTCTCTCGCTGCAATCACTGAGTAGATACTCAATAAACAAGATTGAATGGGTAGAGCAAATATAAAAGGCCAATGTTAAAACTAAGTCTCAGCCTGTAATCCTAGCTACTGGGGAGGCTGAGGCATGGGAATCACTTGAACCCAGGAAGGATCCCAGGAGGCAGAGGTTGCAGTGAGCCGAGATCGTGCCACTGCACTGCAGCCTGGGTGACGGAGCAAGACTCTGTATCAAAAAAAATAAAAAAATAAAAATAAAAAACAGCAACAGTGAAGTCTCTTCAGGGAAATAAAACTAAAGAGAGTAGAAGAGTTCAACCAGAAATTAGAAATTCACAGAATTCAGGATGGACGTCTAAGAAATACTGAATGAATGAAATAACCTTGCCTTTTCCCTCCTGTTCCATTGCCAGCATCATTCAAGCCAAAGCACAGGGGCATACGCACTAGCACAGAGAGAACCCGGTTGCTGCCAAGACTCAACATGACTTTACCACCTGGTCTGGTCATGGTTCTTGGTCAACTCATTAGGAAGCTTGGTGGGGAGTTTATGCATGGCTAGCCCTGTTGCACATGAATGCTTTTTAGAAAAGAGACCAGTGGGTTAGTGCGGAAAAATGTGAAAGGGTTAGGCCAATCTGATTTCCTCTAGCCTATGGTAGTGTCACTGGGCTTGTCACATTCGCTGTGCCTGAATAGCTTCTTCCCAGCCACCAACCAATACCACTTGGAAGACAAACCTACCAGCAATTTTGAAAGAATTGCCTTCTAAACTTGCTTGATTTTCATGTGAGGACCCATTATATTTCTCACGCTCCATCACATGCTAATCTTGAAACATTTATATTTCTTCCAAAAGTAGAATGCCCTTCTGAGATTTTACTAAGTCATAGCTACTTTCTTCTCATTGTTTTAGAGATGTGGAATTTTTCCAATTGTGCATTTTCAGTTAATTTGTTTTAAAACAGCACATAGGCCAAGTATGGTGGCTCATGCCTGGAATCCCAGAAGTTTGGGAAGCTGAGGTGGAAGGACTGCTTGAAGCCAGGAGTTCGAGACCAGCCTGGGCAACAAAATGAGAACCTGTCTCTACAAACAACAAACAAACAAAAAAACTTAATTAGCCAAGCATAGTGGTGCACACCTATGGTCCCAGCTACTTGGGAGACTGAGGCTGGAGGATCATTTGAGCCCAAGAGTTAGAGGCTGCAGTGAACTATGATCATGCCACTGTACTCCAGCCTCAGCGATGGAGTAAGACCTGGTCTCTAAAAATTAAAATTAAAATTAGAAATAAAACAACATATATACAAAAGCTCATTTAATTAATACATAAAAGCAATTTTCTACATAAATATTAAGAAGTGTATATGTGTTAAAGTAAAATTTTGTTCTAATATAAATGCACAACTATGAAAATATATATAAATGTAGGACCTCATGGCAACAGGACAAAAGAGGCAAAAATATGCACTTCTCATTTACATCTCACTCAGCAGGGCAGGCAAGTCTCTCAGATATCATGAATAAACATTTAAAAATGTTTAGATATACAGGAGGAGCTTTTATGGAAATCTGCATTTTTTTCATTTTGGATTTTCTTAAAACGGGCTATATCTGTACTTTTCCTTGTCTTCACAGTACTTCTTTGATAAGATGTACTTTGAAAAAAAATCCATAAATATGTGTGTTTTCAACCAGGAGAATCTGGCGCTGTATTGGTGTACTAATGTAGAAAACAAGCAAAAGAGACTAGGCAATGCAGTTTGTTGCCCATTTTCACAATTTCCATAGGAATTAAAGAGTTCGACTCCGTGTTGTTATCATTTAGGCCCACATGAAATAGAGCCCTTTTCTAGAAGTGTTTAGAAATATCCCAGAAAAATATTAGCTTATCCAAAACTGCACGATTTGTGTAAGGAGAAATCAATGACATAACAGATTTCTCATTTTTCTGTCAATTGTGCTAAGACCCTATAACTCAAACAAGGTGATGCTATTTCCAGATGGCTATAGCTGCTCCCTATAGGTTTCCTCTCAAACATAAAAGTTATTCTTTAAAAACACTGCAGCCAATGAATGATCTAGAGAATTTCATTTCTGAAGGTGCAAATTAGAAATCAGTGTCTAGTCGGGCATGGTGGCTCACACCTGTAACCCCAGCACTTTGGGAGGCCAAGGCAGGAGGATCACTTGAGCTCAGGAATTTGAGACCAGCCAGAGCAACATGGTGAAATCCTATCTCTACTAAAAATACAAAAATTAGTCATGTGTGGTGGTGTGCACCTGTAGTCCCAGCTACTTGGAAGCCAAGGTGGGAGGGTGAGTTAAGCCAGGGAGGTGAAGGTTGAAGTGAGCCATGATCGTGCCACTGCACTCCAGCCTAGGTGACACAGCAAGACCCTGACTCAAAAATAAAAATAAAAATAAATTACTGGAAATCAGACTTCTAGTGAAACTAAAAACCAATGACAAAGTCAGATACCAGTTTACTGAAGAGTTCAGTCATGCCTCTTATGTCTGCCACCCATAGGGAATGTTCTCTGCCTGAAAGATCTCCCTGCACCCCAACACCAATCCCAATCAATTTGGTTGTCTGCTCAACTACCCATCTACACTCAGCAGAACCATTAGTTTTCCAAGGGATGTCTCTTAACCTACCACCCTCCCTCACCAAGAATTTGCCTCTCTCTCTTCTGAGCTTCCATCTCACCAACTGTATATTCATTTCCAGTAAAACATATGACACGGTGTCACATTTATTTATTTTTCTATCTCTGTGAACTCCTGGAGAACAGGGACAGTTACTGTCTCCTCCCCCAACCCCCCACCAATGATTAGCAGTGTCTATTTTAGTCAACAATAAATATTTGCTCACTAAATAAATGAGTCAGTAATTTTTCTGAAAACCAAGTTCATGATCTCGTTTTGACTTTTTATGGAAATTTGTGTGAGATGAGCCTGGCTTGTTAGGGTACAACACATAATTAAGCTTTTTTTTATTGATGACCCAAGTTCATTCTCACTTTAGAAAACACACACTGAGAACCTCTGCCTGTTGATATGTACAGAATGCCACCTAGAATCCCAAAAAGTCTCTGTCTCTCCTCTTTTTTCAGACTTTCTCTTCTCCCAGTTTTTAGTAAAACTGCCTCTAACAGAATTCACAATCCACCTCTCCTAATTGGCAGCCTTTAATCTGCTAAGGGCAGAGGAATTTGATAACTAAGCTTGTTAAACTCATGTGACTAAAATGAAATAGTCTCTGAATTGGTGCCTATCAAGTAATAACGTCTTGGAGCTTTGGAATTTGGAATGTGTGACAATTAGTTCAGCTGTTTGAGGTCTTGGAAATTACTTCATGATTTCTCCACCCTAGTTTGCAGCCCTGACCTCGGTATAATTGAGATTTTACAATATTTAAGTGCCTTAGATATGATTTACCATAATCCATCCTTAAAAGAAAAAGACTTATGTGGAAATTACTGAGAATCAGAAAATGGATTTGTAAAATGAATTAAATGGCTCTTGGTACACTCTGAAATAGTCAAATCGATTTCTGCCCTGAATCTGACTATTTGCAATACCGAAAATGCCACCACACTACTTTATGGAGATATTATGTATCAGTCAGAACAGGCTTGATTATGCTGTACAAACAACATGGAACAAACAATGTGAAGCTTCCCCTGACAGTGTTTCCCTCCCCTACCATTCATGCTACATGTCCATCAGGAATCACCCCTGGGTCTACATTCTCACCCTGGGGCCCAGTTGTTTCTCTCCACATTGTCAGTCTTCTGGCAGAGGGAAAGGGACACAGTGTACCACATCCTGGCTCACAAAACTTCTGGCCAGGCACAGTGGCTCACACCTGTAGTTCCAACACTTTGGGAGGCTGAGACAGGAGCATCACTTGAGCCCAGGAGTTGGTGATCAGTCTGGGCAACATAGCAAGACCCTATTTCTGAGAAAACATTTTAATTATCTGGGTGTTGTGGTCCCAGTTACGCAGGAGGCTGAGGCAGGATTGCTTGAGCCCAGGAGTTCAAGGCTGTAGTGGGCTATGATTGTACCACTGCACTCCAACCTGGTTGTCACGGTGAGATTCTGTCTCTTAAAAAACAAAACAAAACCTTCTGCCCAGAAGTGACACACATCACTCTGACCTTCTTTCAATGGCCAAAGCATGTCCTATGGCCACTCTGAGTGCAGCCAGGCACTTCCTGCAGGGATGGGAGCCACAGGGATGGAAACTAGAATATTTAGTAAACGGAAATACAGTCTACTATAATGACTGTAAAAGACAGAATGCAGGCATCAGATGCACACATTAGCAGCAAAGAATAGTGACAGCCATCCTTCCAGTGGAAGATGGACTGTACCTTGGAATATTTCTTACTCCAACATTCTGGACAACCACTACCAACTGGCAGAGGCCAGCAACTAAGATAAGAAGTATCTGCCAACCCTTCTACAGAGTCAGATGGTCCAAGCTTCAGGGTTAAGGGAAGTCTTTCTAGAAGAGCTGGAGACTTTCTGGAAGAACTGCCCTCTGCCGTGAGGATGGGCAGTTAATGAACTATGCGAGGCAGGAAAGATTGTTTGAGGTAGCAGCACAGGTGAAGCTCTAGAGGGGAGATGGGTGAAAAGAGGGTCCCCTGGCACTCTCAATGAGGAGAGATGGTGCAGTGACAGAGGAGACAGAAAAAGGGAGGCACAACAGGTGTTAAGGAGGTCAAGTTGATTAGACAGGATTGTGTGGGGATTAAAGAAGAAGCAATGAAAGAGGACATTTGAGTTTCTGCTTGAGCGGAGTCCAGAGGATGCTGACATTCAGGAACTAGGCAGGAGGAAGGAAGGACAGGTCTGTGGGGTGACATGAGGTCAGGGCCGGACATGTGCAGTGTGAGCTGCTGTGGAGCCACCCAGGGCACAGCTGGATCCCAGGCCTGAAGCTCAAGGTGAGAGCTGAACTCCAAATATGAACATGAGCATCATCAGCTTAGAGCTAGCCATGGAAGTCCTGGACTCCAAGACTGCATTGGAACAAAGTGACTGGGACATGCAGCATGGAGGATTTCCATCAGAGCTTGGAGGAATGTTACTGGAGAAGGGGAGCAAGAGCACGTAGCCAAAGAGGTGGGGGGTGACACGGGTGAGTGTGGCAAGAGGGAAGCTGAGGGCAGAGAGACCGAGAAGGAGGAGACTGACGGGCAGCCACTGAATTCACTCAAAAAGTGGTGTACTGGTACCTGGCAAAAAGTGGGTGAAAGCCTGGGTAAGGGGGGGCAGGACTGGAGGCTGCTCTCAATGATTGATGGGTGAATGGGAAGCGGGGAGGCAGAGGCATCCTTCACTCACCAATGTGCTTCAACAACAGAATCTTCTCCCTTTTCTCCCTCCTTCCCCTGCCCAGATAAACATCAAATCCTCCTCCGAATAAAAGTCCCCATTCGAGTTAAAATAAGAAACATGAAAACAGATGGGTTTTCCAAAAAACATGTTCATAGTTCCAATATTCAAAATTATCCATTTGTAGCACTGTGCCTTCTTTTAAATTTAAAAATGATTACACATCATCTTCTATAGTGTGTCACATATGCAGAGCGTACAAATGGCCTCTATGTTGATGACTCCCCGGTTCGTATTTCCAGCCCAGGTCTCTGCCCCAAGTCCCAGCTGTCCCATTGAACATCCTGCTCACAACTCAGACCAAACATGGCCAAAGGCATCTTCCAGGTTCACTGTGAGCTCCAGGAGAATGGAAAGAATGAAAGTCCTGTCCGGTTAGGCCAAGAGCTACGGTCTCCACAGTGAAGTGCTTACAAAACAGTATTTATCACCCCAAGAACCACTGCCTACTAAAACTACACACAAAGATTCTTGCTATAAAAAAAGATACATGGATATCTTCTAAATCACAAGGGCACAAATACAGTCAGCCCTCCATATCCATGAACTCAACCAATCGCCAATCAAAATATTTGAACAAAAGTGTAGAAATTCCTTTTCTTGTCATTATTCCATAAACAATACAACAATTATTTACACAGCATTTACATTGTATTAGGTATTATAAGTAATCTAGAGTGATTTAAAGTATACAGGAGGATGCGTGTAGGTTATATGAAAACACTTTGCCATTTTATGTCAGGGACTTGATGTTCTGGAACCAACCCCCACAGATATTGAGGGACTGTATTCCCTCCTTTGTTTTCTCCCTCAATTATAAGAATATATTTATACAATAAAAAAATTAGTCACACTTAACACTTTTATTTTGGTACTTATCCAACTCACTGACCTGTGTCAGTCACTTGGAGCCAAATGCCAGCCTTTAGGAATTAGGAAGCTGAATGGCCGCCCTATCGCCACCTGGTTTTGTCATCAGCCAGTTTCCTCCTGGCTCAGAAGGCACCACAGCTCATCGTTGCTGGCCCCTGCTGTTCACTTCCTGTTTGAGGTTCAGTCTAGATCCATTTATCTACTGAGCTTTAGAAACACATCTCCAACCCACCAGCAGATCCATGCAGATGACCTGCAGACACTTCTGGCTCAACAAGACAAAACCAAGGTCATTATTCTATACCAAAAATGCCAATTTTTTCCCAGTGTCCCACCACCACCCACCCAGCCACCCCAACTAGAACCTTAGCACAATTTTGATTCCTCCCTCTCCTCCATGCCCCAAGGTCAACTCCACCTCCTGAACCTCTCTCGGATTCGTCTGTGTATTTCCTTCCCTACCACTGTGAACTGGGTTCAAGCCTCCATCATCTCTTTCCTGGCTTAATAACATAGCCTCTGACTGCAATCAAGAAAACAAGTTCATGTTTCACATTTAGCTAAGAAGACTTTAAATGTCTACACATGCAATTCCATTGTTGGGGGCCGGAGGTTGCCCCTTATAAAACATCTTGGTTATAAAATTTTCCTGCCAGAACATTTGAACTTGGATTCTCATTTTCCTCAAAAATCTTAAGAGTTCATGTGTCTGGGCCATTTCAATACATAAATAAAAAAGAATAAAGCATCAAGGATGCTAGCTAGATGTTATGTTCTTTCTATCACAATGAAAAAAATGTATGAGACAAATAGGCAGCCTACAAAATACACTGTTAACACAAAACAAAAATACTTCACTTCTTTATCCAATTAGCTATCAGGTACCCCAAGTTTCCTCTGAAATTCTCCCAAATTCAGTCGTTGTTCTTCATCTCTCCAATTGAACTTATTAATTCATGCTTAGATTGCTACTTTCATTTTATTATATTATTTGGGGGACGGGGGTCAGGGTCTCACTCTGTCCAAGGCTGAAGTACAGTGGCGCAATTATAGCTCACTGCAGCCTCAAACTCCTGGGCTCAAGGGATCCTCCCATTTCAGGCTCCCAAGTTGCTAATACTACAGATGCATGCAACTACACAAGGCAAATTTTTTTGTCTTTATTTTTTGTAGAAATGGAGTCTTGCTGTCTTACCCTGGCTGATCTCGAACTCCTGGACTCAAGCAATCCTCTTGCCTCAGCCTCTCAAAATGCTGGGATTACCGGCACGAGCCACCACGCCCACCTTGTCACTTTCAGATAGTTTTTTCTCATCTTGCATTTGCTATTGATATTTTTACCCATAGCTAATTTAACCCTATAACATATCTTTTTTTTCTATTTGTTAAGGGCGATTTTAGTTATGTCATATTTTACAGAGTATCAGCAACTACATGCAATCTGATAATGGAAGAGTTCTCTTCTCAATTCTTCATCAAGTTGTCCAAAGATACATTAAGCAGTACTGGTTGTTATGTGCTATCACTACTCATATGGTCTTTCATTGACTGTGGGAACAATGATACATTTTCTATGGGTGTGCCATTCATTCATTCATTCATTCATTGATATGCCATTACTACAGTCAAGAGAAAGCACCAGCTTCCCAAAGTTAAAATAAACATATCTAGTACTATCCCACTGTTTGCCTGTGCTTCTAAATATAGAAGGCAGTTAGATTGCTCTAATGCCATTTAGTTTGTGCAAAACCCTGTTTTTTACTATGTTCCTCTAGAAGTAACAGTAAATTATATGATGATTTATTCCGATATCACTTCATGTATTTGAAGTTCGTCTGACCTGCCTATAATTTCCCTTGTCAATCTATTCTGGCTGTGTGTTTTATAAGCTAGTCACAATACTATATTTTAATTCACATGGACTTCTTTTTACCTCTATAATTTAATAATAATAATAATAATAATGGCTCACCACCAGAGTAGCACCTGCCAGTTCCTTTAGTAGCCAACAGGCCGTACTAATACAAATAGTTCCAGTTCTTCAAAGCACTTTTTAACTCTTTTTCTATTTTGACTCTCTACTTTCATCAAACCTGGGAACTGTTCCAGGCCCCTTCACATCTGATATTTCTTATGAAGAATGAATCGAGTAAGGCATTAAAAAGCCTTTGCCTTTTCACCAGCTTATGTTATCAGCTTTCCCAGCCTGTCCATCAGAGACCCATGCCAAGCAACTTGTGAAATTATATTACTCTAAAGTCTTTCTGGAACTTTCAGTAGCTAGCCCATATGGACAGGATCCAAAGTGGACTCACAGTATATTTTCTCTGATGTGGGAAAAGTTTATGACAAGAGAATAATGAAAATCTAAATTGCCTTGTACAATTTATTGTATTTTATTTTTGTTCTTGGCTTCTTGCGTATCTACCAAGGAGAAAAGAGGAAATAATTTTTTAAGAGTATTTTTATTCATTTAGCAACAAGTCTTTTTTTTTTTTTTTTTTTTTTTTTTTTTCATTTTAGCAGAGCCAGATGAAGATTCTTCAAGATATGGTATCTTTTCACTTGGCTGTTTCTGCCTGGGTGACTCAGAGGATAAGTATTTGGCAAAGACATGAACGGTAGTGCCAGGGTCCACCAGCCCAGAAGTATTGGAGGCATTTTATCATAGGACCATGAGTTGGACAAAATTTTATAGGTGAGAAAAAAAGAAATGGGCTGGAGAAGGGAGACTGTCATCTCTCTTGGCTTGCTCTGTCTCCTCCTCTCACCCATCATGTCAAGGGAACCAGACGCCCAAAGCCAAGTTCATCAGTCCCTCCATCGGCACTGAAAAAATCCATCAGTGTTCATAAGCTGCTAAGCTTGTGTAAACTGAATGCCATCTCCAAATTTCCAGTCTTGCCAACAAGCTGAAACAGGAGAAAGAATATGCAACCAGATGGGGGTCACAGCATTTTAAGTGCTTTCTTCAAGATTAAGAGTTGGTAGAACCAAGAAAAGGAAAAGACATACAGAATGTCTTCAGCTCATGTATCCACAGATCTCTGTCTTGTTCAGGTATATCTAAGCTCATCCACTGGAAGAGGAGAAAAATATTTTATCCTGAAAAATCTACTGCTTCGTAAACAAATCAATACATTTCTTGTGAAAATCTTTTATAAAAATGTCCTAGACTGGTTTCCTTAGCCTTCATTGCATGTGTTACTCATGATCCATGAATCACACAAAGTTCTCACTGACCTTCTTTTCTACAGAGATATTTTTTGAGGGAACCAGAAAACATTTTGTCGTTTTTGTGAAAGACTATTTTCCATTCTAAGCTTTCCATAGAAAACTATATTTATCTGTGGTTTGACACATTAAGCATCACTACTCAACTTAATTTGTTCTTATGGGTCCTTAAGAGTCTAAAAAAGACCAGGCTGGGTGTGGTAGCTCATGCTTGTAATGCCAACTCTTTGGGAGGCTGAAGTGGGAGGATCACTTAAGGTCAGGAGTTCAAGACCAGCCTGGCCAACATGGCAAAACCCCATCTCTACTAGAAATATAAAAATTAGCCAGGTGTAGGCCACAGACGGTGGCTCACGCCTGTAATCCCAGCACTTTGGGAGGCCGAGGCAGGCGGATCACGAGGTCAGGAGATCGAGACCATCCTGGCTAACACGGTGAAACCCCGTCTCTACTAAAAATACAAAAAATTAGCCGGGCGCGGTGGCGGGCGCCTGTAGTCCCAGCTACTTGGGAGGCTGAGGCAGGAGAATGGCGTGAACCCCAGAGGCAGAGCTTGCAGTGAGCCGAGATTGTGCCACTGCACTCCAGCCTGGGAGACAGCGAGACTCCGTCTCAAAAAAAAAAAAAAAAAAAAAATTAGCCAGATGTGGTGGTGGAGTGCCTGTAATCCCAGCTACTCGGAGGCTGAAGCAAGGGAATCACTTGAGCCTGGGAGGCAGAGGTTTCAGTGAGCTGAGATTGCCCTAATCCACTCCAGCCTGGATTTCTGTTGGAAGAAACAAAAAAGGCTAAAGAAGACCAGAAGTCTGCTCCTTTGTAAATGGGACTCTTGGGTGGTGGCATGAATATTACAGACTCCTGTTAATATCAGATGACAAAGCAAGGTCACCTCTTTGCTTCTAAGTCTCACATTGTAAAATTAATTTCACCGAACCAGATTCAGCAATTGGAAGAATGGCAGTATCGTAGGAGAGACTAGAACCCTCTCGTCATAGTTTCCCAGGTGATGGTGAAGAAAATCCTTGGGCCAACAGAAAGAACACAGAAAACGCTCCCTATAATTAGGTGAAGGGATCCAAAGTGTAGGTGTGCCTATATCCATAGTAGTGTATCCAAAATCTGACACCACTAAGCATTATGATCTGGGAACCACCTGCATCCCATTGAGAACTCACTTAGATAGAAAGATTTGTTTCCAATTCACATTCCAAGGCCTCATCTCAGACCAACCAACCATATCAGAATCTAGAGGTGGGGCCCATGAATCAGCTCTCTGGACTGTTCATAAGTCCACTAAGATTTCAGAACCCCTGCCCTGAAAGCTGAGCCTCACAAAAGTTCCATCCAACAGGGAGTTATCTAGGGAGTGGTAAAAGGTAAAGACATTTGGCCCAGGTAGTGATGGAATCAGGGAAATTCTAGCCTAAGAAAAGCAGATAAGAGAAAAGATAAGACGAACATGGTCAGAGTGATGACCGTTGACAAGGAAAGATGGCCAGGACCAACTACAGATTCCCTTCGATGTAGAATTTTAAAATTCTAAATTACTAAACTTTTGGGAAATGCTGAGTTAAGGGTGTTAAACGGTGCTATTAGCATAACTGTACCTTTTAAAACCAAATCACTAAACTGCTATTTAAACTGTTAAGCTTAAGGATTTTGAAGCTAATCGGATTATTTAGGGTGTGATTTTAATGTAAGTAGAGTCCAAATAAGAATGGCAATTTTCTATTAAATCTTGAAGGTTTTTGAAATCAATTCATCTTAAATCTGAATCTGGGGCACTTGGTGCTCAGAGAGAAAGGGACATCTCAGTGGCATCTGTCTCCTAGTCACTGGTTAGCTTCATCTTGACGCAATGAGATGTAATATACTCCCTTCAGCTTTTTGAGAAAATGACAAGGAAGACTTGGGGTTATCTCTCTCATGCCTCCCTCATCCATGAGTCCTCTTAGTACTGTTCAAAAGATGACGGAACTAGAATGTAAGAAAACCTGGGTTCTGAGCTCTACAAATCCCCTAACTAGACTGGATAAGTCATTTAACCTTGGTAGGTTGCAGCTTCCTAGTCAGTAAAATGAAAAAGTTAGACCAGATTATCCTCTGGCTCTAACATTCGAAATGTAACATTACACACAATAGTGATGCTGTGCTTTAGGCTTTAAATAGGATTAAATAGATCCCATAAGCATGTCCATTTATTTTCCCCTAAAGAGAAATGTAATATGTCAAAATAATCCTGTTGTTAATATTGTGACTTGGAGTGGAAAAAGCATACATGGAAAGAAACAAACACTACTGTGGACTTCAATACCACTGAGTTCTAGGATCCTCGTCCTTCCCTCTCTCTTCCCACTGTCCTTTGATTCCCTGCCTTTCCCTATTCTCATCCTCAATCAGCTAATTCCCCTTGTTGGATATACATGGAATATAAACCATAATACAATTTGCATATAAAACTCGCTTCTCAAAAATACTGTTGAGGCTAGTATCTTAGATTAGCCTGAAGAAGCTGTTTAAAAGCCCTTTTATTAAAGATTTTTTTTAAAGAAAAAAAACAATGTTTACACAGGCTTTAGAGCAACTTGGTTTTGAGTGTGTGTGTGTGTGTGTGTGTGTGTGTGTGTGTGTGTGTTTTGAGACAGGGTCTCAGTCTGTCACCCATGCTGGAGAGCAGTGACCTGATCATAGTTCACTAAAGCCTCAAGCTCCTGGGCTCATGCAACCCTCCTGCCTCAGTTTTCCCAGTAGCTGGGACCACAGATGCTCACCACCATGTCTGGCTAATTTTTACAATTTTTTATAGAGGTGAAGTCTCACTATGTTGCCCAAGCTAGTCTCATACTCGTGGTCTCAAGCACTCCTCCTCCCTCAGCTGCGGCAGGATTACAGGTATGAGCCATCAGGCCCGGCCTGAGTGTATATTTTTTTTAACATAGATTTTCGCTAGTTTCATCACATTGGTCTTTCTTTCATTAACTTATCTCTCCTTTTTGCATCACTCTAGACCCAGCTATTTCATCTGAGCTCCCCACAAATTCCTCTACCCTTCTCTATCACAAAAAGGCTCAATCAAAAATCTCCAAGGCATCCTTAAAAAACAAAAAGTAATATTTCTTGGCTTATATTTTATTTAAATACACTTGTAGGAGTTTTACCTTCCCAGATACCACTACTTTGGAAATTTTCACCTCCACTCTCCTAATACTTTATTGTTTCCAAATAAAATTTATAATAATTATTCATTGCCTCTTTGCAAATAAAATGAGCTCAATATCCGGCCAGGTGCGGTGGCTCACGCCTGTAATCCCAGCACTTTGGGAGGTCAAGGTTGGGGGGCGGGGGGGCAGATCACAAGGTCAGGGGTTCGAGACCAGCCTGACCAACATGGTGAAACCCCGTCTGTACTAAAAATACAAAAATTAGCCAGGTATGGTGGCGGGCGCCTGTAATCTCAGCAACTCAGGAGGCTGAGGCAGGAGAATCACTTGAACCCGGGAGGCGGAGGTTGCAGTGAGCCGAGATCACGCCATTGCACTCCAGGCTGGGCAACAGAGTGAGACTCTGTCCCAAAAAAAACAAATAAATAAAATGAGCTCAATACAATGGTGTGTCCTTTCTGTTTCCTATAGCAATAGGCTGACCTCCATTTCAGCATGGCTGAAATGAGTCATTTTGTATATTGCCAGGCCCTGGGCTCTGCCTGTACTATTCTGGTTACATCATTACCCACAAAAGATTTACAAACAGGTTTCCATGGCAAGCTACAAGAACAAATGAAAGAAGTCCAAGAGAAGTGTAAACAGAAAAGATAAGTCTCAGTCAATTTCTGATGAAACTGGAATGCAAGCTACCCAAAGCAACGACTTCAAACACCACAACTGAAATGATTGTCATTCCCCTGAAACATGACAGGAACCACCCAATAAATGAAGACATTGGACTTTTTTATGGATGTAATAGTCACAGCTCCATGAGAAAGACTCTAGTAGCACAAGGGCAGTCACCTTCTGTATACCAATTTTTTTCCTTGTTTAATGGTCTAGACAAGTGTTACTGCTGTAATTTGTGACCCTATGTGAAATGAACATTCGTAATAATCTCCTTTTGAATCTTGATGTTTTCTGTAACCCTGGTAGCTAAGTGCTGATAACAACAATTATCTAAATGTTGCAAAAGGTTGAAATCAGTAACAATGGGTCTACTGAAAAGAGGCAAAAATGTGAGTGGATATGAATTTATAACAGCAATAGGGCTAAAGCTGCAGGGCCCTTTCATGTAGGAGGATAGCAACACACACACACACTCATTCACATACACACACATTCTCACTCACACACGCACACATACGTACACACACTCGTACACATTCACACACACTGTCACACAGAGAGTGCAGAAATGAAAGGAGACATTTTCATGCATCCACACAAAAGACAAAGATCAAACTATGACTCTTTCCTCTTTGCAGCCCTACAACTTTTCCTATCACACAGCAGGTCATCAATAAATGCTCATTGAATTGAAATATGGTACCAAATGCAGACTCAGGAAACCCACTGGTATTTAATAATTATTATGCAAATAAAACTGCATCTTTTCACACAGAAATAGGGGTGACTTGTTCTACCTCCCTTAGTAATGAGAAGCCATTCTGGACATCTTACTGCTAGACCTGGAATAATTTCTTGTTTCTCAATTCCCTCTCTTAAAAATTCCTCCCTTCCCAATCAATCCATGAAGATAAACTCAGTTCATTTGGTGTCCTACAAGATTGTTACAGGAGCGCATAAATACACTTCTATATACATATGTATCATCATAAGCTGAATGTATATAGAAAACAAAAAAAAATCAAGGAAGTCCTCCTCTGGCCAGCTTTCCCCCGTGGCCTCTCACTTGAACAGTTGTTTTGCCTGTAGCCACAGGTTTAGCAAAGAAATCAAAGTGAGATAAATCTAGCCAGGCATGGCAGCTCACACCTGTAATCTCATAATCCCAACAATTTGTAAGGTGGAACCAGAAACATCACTTGAGCCCAGGAGTTCGAGACCAGCCTGGGCATCACAGCAAGAAACCACACCCACCAAAAAAAAAAATAGCTGGACATGGTGGCACACACCTGTGGTCCTATCTACTCGGAAGGCTAAGGCGGTAGGATGGCATGAGCCCAGGAGCTCATGGCTTCAGTGAGCCGTGATCGTGCCACTGCACTCCAGCCTGGGTAACAGAGAAAGACCCTGTCTCTAAAAATAAAAATAAAAACAAAACAGAGTGAAGCATATATACCTTTTTCATAGACATATCATTTTTTAAAATGACATGAACCTACTGAGTAAATTATTAAACTAAAAGTGACAGGTATGAATTCAATGATTCCCATTTCTTCTTCTATAACCTCACACACTGAGTAGCCCACCCACCGACATGGCTGCTTTGCTCAGCTTGCTTCCCTCCTCTCCTTTCGCGTCCTCCCCTGTCTGGTGCCAGCCTGTGTTCTGTCCCTTCACACCAGCTTGCCATTGCTATTCCTGCCATCTGGAGTCGGTTTTCAGTATCTCTGTCTCATCAGCTCTCCATCTATTTTAAAATATCATCTGAAAACATATGTTCCCCCAACCACCACCCCTTTCAATTTCCTCTCTGCTTTTATTTATTTCATCTTGACTTCCTTTAGCTCTGAAAAACTCATCTGATTCACTTCAGAAAACTGCTCTACAAAGGGCTGTAACTGCATTTGATACGAAAGATTGTAATCTCTCAGATTTGAAATATCTCATATGAGTGGCCAACACATGTTCTTCCATTTTATCTCCATGAAAGGATGGAAGGAGGGAGAAAGACTGTGAGCCAGGAAATGAGGGTATTTCCAACATTAAAATCACCTTGAATGTTGCAGATCAGTTGCAAGTGTTTGCTGTTGCACACTCCTCTGTTGAACAAGGCCAAAGAAGAAGCCAGCCCAAGATGTTACAGTCACTGAAGTTTTGAAAGCAGGCTGTTCTGAACATCTTTGTAAACACTTATAACTCAATAAGAAACTGTTGAACCCCTATTTAGGTTTGCCAATAACAGAGTTGCAAAAAAATAAAATAAAATAAAAACAAGAAGTCCTCCTCAATCCTTTCTATTTCCCTTAAAAACACGCCCAATAACCTGGCCTGAAAAGAAACAAAAACCCAAAACAGGGAGGGGATGAATGTGCTTAGACACCCACTCAGTCAAAAACTTCCATTTCCAGACTGCCCGGCCATCACATTCTATTGACTCTTTAGTTTCCCTAATTAACCTCTGCTACTGTGATCACCCCCTTTTAATTCTCTTGGCGAGCATTTACTAAGCGTGTGTGGGATGTGTGGTACCCGACCATTCCCCACCATCAGCCGGTCCTTTTCCACGCTGTGCTGTTGACTGTGTTTCTTTCATCCCACTTGCCTTTTCTTTCTTTATTCCCTCTCGCTACAGTGAAGAAGCTGAAAAATGAGGAGCTCACTCGCAAACTCTGCTCCATTGTCAGCTGTGCGGGCTGCCGCACTTGTTAGAGCTGGAAGAATCGATGTTGCTAAGCAACACTTTTGCCCCCTGTGTAAAAGATAAAGAGTGCAAAGCAAGGCTCTGAGGATGAGGCCGTCCAGTTTCCCGTGAACCCTGGGGGGCTGACCTCTGTGCAATCAACAGAAAAATGTAGATTCTGTTAATACAGGGCTTGAGGAGGAAAGTTCTTCAATTTTCTTCCTTTTTCTTTAGATCATTTCTAATTTTCTCCAAAAGAAATATGACCTGATGGGCAAAGAGATGGATATCAAACCCCTAGTTTGGGTTTCCAAGATTGGTTTTGCTACAGATTTCCTTGTTGAACAGAGCTACTTCATTCTATATCCTTCCATGACTCCGTTTCTTCCCTGTGAAAAAGTGGAAATGAAAATCAGCTGCTTCACAAAATTGTAAGAGTGAAGTACTCAGCAATGACTAAACTATTATCCATTAGATGATGATAACAAATTTCCTGTGATTGGTCTCAGATGTCCCTTGTAACAGTTTTTGTTTCTTTGTTTGTTTTAATCGAAGTTTCCATTCCCACACATCGACCTTTCACGGGAACATTTTGTGGCTTTTTTTGGAAAGAAATATTCACCAGAATGTAACTTTAGAGACACAGGGGAGGTTATTTCCTTCATTCACAGGCCTGAAGCAAAAGTGGATGGACCAGGGATGGGGTAGAAAGGTGAGCCTGTCTCCTAGCCACATGACTCAAGTCTCCCCTCTGTGTCACTTCCTGAATTGAGGCAAGAAATGAACAATCGGGAGACATTATGATATCATGAATTTCCATGAATTCTAATCATCTGTAAGGCTACAGCTTCTGTGATACACAAATCCTTCCCTGTGGCTAAGGCTGCTAGGCAGCCTCACAGTATCGATTCTCAGTTCTTCCAAGGTAAGACTTCATGCCCAGATCACTTGCAGGCAATGTGGTCAAGTAACAGCTCTGGCTAAAACAATCCACGCAGAAGTGATGGGTAGAATTTTCTGGTAGTAGTTTTCACTCCTCCTTCTGCTACCCCTTCTTGTTAGAGGGAAAGTGGACATGATAAGAGCCACTGTGAAACATCTGGACAAAGGCAAGACCTAGAGATGGTGGGGAAAAAAGAAAACAAGCCTGGGTCCCTAATGGTTTCCCAGAGCAGAGCCCCTGCATTAGCTAGGACTTAGGTGACAGAGAAGTACATTTCCACCTTGTTTAAGCCACTATTGTTTGGCTTCTCTGTAACTTGCAGCCAAACTCAGATCTTAAATACTATGTACCCCCACAATTTATGTTCCACTTCAGAAGCTCTTCCAGACCCAAGGAGTGTCAAGCACGCCACTAAAACAACTTTGTGCCCAAAGGAAACTCCAAATGAGCTCAATAAGTGGAAACTGTAATAAGATCTACCACTTACTGAATGCATCTTTCCACTATACCAAGAAAGTGAAGCACTTCTCATCTATAATTCAGTTTAGGAAACATCACGCTTTGACTAGCCAGCATCTGTTTACTGAGCACCACTGTGTACAAAGCATTGTCCAAGACAGAGCAGAAGCCACAAAGCCTGTCTTCCATAACATTCTCATAGGTGTGTCACGAAATGTAGCATTCCGTTAAGGGCTTAATTAAATTACCTGTAACTATCTTGAACAATTCATTTTACTTCTCTGCAATGTCAAACATCATTCCTAAGGTCTCATCAGCTCTAAATGTCCAGACTTCTACCACAACTGTTAATAAGCTACTTAAATGTTTCACCAAAGGCAGAAGTTAGGATTCTTACCCAATGCACAATCTAAACTTAGTCTCAAAATTCTCTATATCTTTTTTTTAACAGCTTTAATAAGGTATAATTGGCTCACAATATAATGCATATATTTAGAGTGCACAACTTAATGGATTTTGATATATGCATGTCCATGAGACTATCACCACAATCAAGATAATGGACGTTTTCATCATCAACTGTTTCCTTGTATCTCTTTGTAATGCATTCCCCATCCTTACCCACTAACCCAAACCCAGGGAACCAACAATATGCTTTCTGTTGCTATAGATTCAATTGCATTTCCTACAGTTTTATTGAAATTGAGCCATATAGTGTGGACAAATTACTATTGTCTGGTTCCTTTCACTCACTTTGAGTTTCCTTTGAGTGCAGTTGTCTTACTGGCATGCTTGACATTTCTTGGATTTTCATTCTATTGAGAGTCATTAAATATATTGATATTTCCTTTTCATTATGAGTACTATTGCATTGTATGAGTATAACAAAATTTAACCATGTACCTGTTGGAATTCTGGATTGTTTCTAGTTTAGAGCTACCAGAAATAAAGCTGCTATGAATGTTTGTGTACAAGTCTTTAACACATGTTTGCACACATGTTTTTTGTTTGTTTGTTTTATTTTTATTTTTATAGTTCCAGGGTACATGTGCAGGATGTGCAGGTTTGTTACATAGGTAAGAGTGTGCCATAGCGGTTTGCTGTACCTATCAACCCATCACCTAGGTATTAAGCCCAGCAGGTATTAGCCTAATGTTCTCCCTCCCCCCACCCCACTTCCAGACAGGCCCCAGTGCATATTGTTCCCCTCCCTGTGTCCATGGCACACATATGTTTTTATTTCTCTTCGAAAACTATCTTGGAGTGGAATCACTGGGGAGTATGGTATCTAACTTTTTAAGAAACTACCAAATTATTTTATAAAATATTTGTACTATTTTATAAAATAAAATGTATGTACAGGAGCATATGAGAGTTCCAGTTACTCCAAACATTTTCCAACTCTTTTTTTTTTTTTTTTGAGATGGAGTCTCACTCTGTTGCCCAGGCTGGAGTGCAGTGGCTGCAATCTCGGCCCACTGCAAGCTCCGCCTTCCGGGTTCATGCCATTCTCCTGCCTCAGCCTCCAGCCTCAGATGGAACTATAGGCACCCGCCACCATGCCCGGCTAATTTTTTGTATTTCTCGTAGAGATGGGGTTTCACCATGTTAGCCAGTATGGTCTCCATCTCCTCACCTCCTGATCCGCCCACCTCAGCCTCCCAAAGTGCTGGGATTACAGGCATGAGCCACCGCACCAGGCCTTTTTCAACTCTTGATAAGGTCAGTCTTTTCCATCTTAGCCATCCTAACAAAAGTGGTTTTACTTTGTATCTACTTAATGACTAATGATGTTGACAAAAAGAGGCTCCTTCAACTCTTCTGCCCATTTCTAATTGGGTTTTTGTCTTCTTCCTGCTGAGTTTCAAGAGTTCTTTATATACGTGTGATACATATTTTGCAAATATTTTCTGCTATTCTCTGGCTCCCTAGTTCATGACATGCGATTATTAGTATCTTTTGAAAAGAAAAAGGTTTTCATTTTCATAAAGTCAATGTATCCATTTTTTTCATTTATAGTTATACTTTTTGAGACATATTCTTAAAAAGTTTGCCTAGCCCAAAGTCACTAAGACAGTCTACATTTTTTTCTAGAAGTTTAATTGCCTGAACTCTTACATTTAAGTTTATGACATGTTTCAAGTTAATTCTTCCATGTGCTGTGAGGTAAGTGCTGAGGTTTTGTTTTGTTTTGTTTTCATGCTTCTGGATATAAAATTGTTCCGGCACCCCTTGTTGAAAGAATTCTCCTCACCCAGCTGAATTAACTTGGTGTCTTTGTGGAAAATCACTGCTCTACATCGCCCTGTATGTCTTCTACCTGTATGATATTACCACACTGTCCTGATTACCAGAGCTGTATAATAAGGTTTAACATCACATACTATAAGTGTTCTAACTTTGTTCTTCTTTTTCCAAAATTGTGTTTTTGAATCAGCAAGTCAAATTCTACAAAACAAAGAGCCTTCTGGAATTTCACTTGAAATCATGTTAAATATATAGATCAATTTGGGGAGAACTGATATCTTAACAATATTGAGTCTTCCAATCTATGAGCATTGTATATCTCCCCATTTCACTAGGCCTTATTTAATTTTTCCAGCAACATTTTGTAGTTTCCAGTGTAGAAGTTTTACACATTTTTCCTCAAATTTATCCCCAGTATTTCATAAGTTTTGATGCTATCATAAATTGTATTGTCTTCAGTTTCAAGTTCTAATTGCTTATTGCCAGTACATAGAAATGCAAATGATTTTTATATTGGCTTATATACTGCATTCTCACTAAACTCACGTATTAGTTCAGTTGATTTTTTTTTCAGATTCCCTACGATTATCCACATAGACAATCATGTGGTCTGTGAATGAAGGTAGTTGTATCCTTCTTTTCTAATCTGTGTGCTTTTTATTACTTTCTCCTGCCTTACTGCACTGATAAGAACTTCCAGTACTATGTTAAATAGAAGTAATGAGGCAAACATCCTCACCCTGTTCCTCATCTCAGGGGAAAACTTTCTGTCTTTCACCATCAAGTAAGACGTTAGCTTTACATTTTTTGTAGATGCCCTATATCAGGATGAAGAAGTTTCCATCTATGCCCAGTTTGCTCAGAGTTATTATCAAGAATTGATGTTGCGCATAGTAAAATGCTTTTCTACACCAATTAAGATAAACATATTGTTTTTACTTTTTAGTCTGCTGATATGGAAAACATTGATTGATCTTTTTTAATGTTAAGCCAACCCTGAATTCTTGGAAGAAACCCCACTTGGCGATGATATTATCTTTTTTACATATTGTTGAATTTTATTGGCTAAAAGTCTGTTAATAACTTTTACATATGTGTTCATGAAGAATATTGGCCTGTAATAATCTTCATTTCTTTTTCTTTTCTTTTATATTTTAAGTTCGGGGATACATGTGCAGAACATGCAGTTTTGTTACATAGGTATACATGTGCCATGTTTGTTGGCTTGCTGCACCCATCAACTCGTCATTTACATTAGGTATTTTCCTAATGCTATCCCTCCCCCAGTCCCCCACCCCGCGACAGGCCCCAGTGTGTGATGTTTCCCACCCTGGGTCCATGTGTTCTCATTGTTCAACTTCCACCTATAAGTGAGAACATGCGGTGTTTGGTTTTCTGTCCTTGTGATAGTTCGCTTAGAATGATCACTTCCAGCTTCATCCATGTCCCTGCAAAGGATGTGAACTCATCCTTTTTTACGGCTGCATAGTATTCCATGGTGCATATGTGCCATGTTTTCTTAATTCAGTCTATCATTGATGGACATTTGGGTTGGTTCCAAGTCTTTGCTGTTATAAATAGTACTGCAGTAAACATATGTTTGCATGTGTCTTTGTAGTAGCATGATTTATAATCCTTTGGGTATATACCCAGTAATGGGATCACTGGGTCAAATGGTATTTCTAGTTCTAAATCCTTGAGGAATTGCCACACTGTTTTCCACAATGGTTGAACTAATTTATACTCCCACCAACCGTGTAAAAGCGTTCCTATTTCTCTACATCCTCTCCAGCATCTGTTGTTTCCTGACTTTTCAATGATCGCCATTCTAACTGGCATGAGATGGTATCTCATTGTGGTTTTGATTTGCATTTCTCTGATCACCAGTGATGATGAGCATTTTTTCATGTGTCTGTTGGCTGCATAAATGTCTTCTTCTGAGAGGTGTCTGTTCATATCCTTTCCCACTTTTTGATGGGGTTGTTTGTTTTTTTCTTGTATATTTGTTTAAGTTCTTTGTAGATTCTGGATATTAGCCCTTTGTCAGATGGGCAGATTGCAAAGATTTTCTCCCATTCTGTAGGTTGCCTGTTCACTCTGATGATAGTTTCTTTTGCTATGCAGAAGCTCTTTAGTTTAATTAGATCCCATTTGTCTATTTTGGCTTTTGTTGCCATTGCTTTTGGTGTTTTAGTCATGGAGTCTTTGCCCATGCCTATGTCCTGAATGGTATTGCCTAGGTTTTCTTCTAGGATTTTTATGGTTTCAGGTCTAACATTAAGTCTTTAATCCAACTTGAATTAATTTTTGTATATGGTGTAAGGAAGGGATCCAGTTTCAGCTTTCTACACGTGCTAGCCAGTTTTCCCAGCAGCATTTATTAAATAGGGCATCCTTTCCCCATTGCTTGTTTTTGTCAGGTTTATCAAAGATCAGATGGTTGTAGATGCATGGTGTTGTTTCTGAGGCCTCTGTTCTGTTCCATTGGTCTATATATCTATTTTGGTACCAGTACCAGGCTGTTTTGGTTACTATAGGCTTGTAGTATAGTTTGAAGTCAGGTAGCATGATATCTCCCACTTTGTTCTTTTTGCTTAGGATTATCTTGGCTATGTGGGCTCTTTTTTGGTTCCATATGAACTTTAAAGTAGTTTTTTCCAATTCTGTGAAGAAAGTCAGTAGTAGCTTGATGGGGATAGTATTGAATGTATAAGTTACCTTGGGCAGTATGGCCATTTTCAGGATATTGATTCTTCCTATCTATGAGCATGGAAAGTTCTTCCATTTGTTTGTGTCCTCTTTTATTTTGTTTAGCAGTGGTTTTTAGTTCTCCTTGAAGGGGTCCTTCTCATCCCTTGTAAGTTAAATTCCTCGGTGTTTTATTCTCTTTGTAGTAATTGTGAATGGGAATTCACTCATGATTTGGCTCTCTGTTGGTTTGTTATTGGTGTATAGGAATGCTTGTGATTTTTGCACATTGATTTTGTATCCTGAGACTTTGCTGAAGTTACTTATCAGCTTAAGGAGATTTTGGGCTGAGACGATGGGTTTTTCTAAATACACAGTCATATCATCTGCAAACAGAGACAATATGACTTCCTCTTTTCCTAATTGAATACCCTTTATTTCTTTCTCTTGCCTGATTGCCCTAACCAGAATTTCCAGCACTACGTTGAATATGAGTGGTGAGAGAGGGCATTCTTGTCTTGTGACGGTTTTCAAAGGGTGCCCATTCGCTATGATATTGGCTGTGGGTTTGTCATAAATAGCTCTCATTATTTTGAGATACATTCCATCAATACCTAGTTTATTGAGAGTTTTTAGCATGAAGACCTGTTGAATTTTGTCGGAGGCCTTTTCTGCATCTATTGAGAGAATCAAGTGGTTTTTGCTGTTAGTTCTGTTTATGTGATGGATTATGTTTATTGATTTGCATATGTTGAATCAGCCTTGCATCCCAGGGATGAAGCCAACTTGATCATGACAGATAAGCTTTCTGATGTGCTGCTGGATTCAGTTTGCCAGTATTTTATTGAGGATTTTTGCATCGATGTTCATCAGGGATATTGGCCTAAAATTCTCTTTTTTTGTTGTGTCTCTACCAGGCTTTGGTATCAGGACGACGCTAGCCTCATAAAATGAGTTAGGGAGGATTCCCTCTTTTTCTACAGATTGAAATAGTTTTGGAAGGAATGGTACCAGCTCCTCTTTGTACCTCTGGTAGAATTCGGCTGTGAATCCATCTGGTCCTGGCCTATTTTTGTTTGGTAGGCTATTAATTATTGCCTCAATTTCAGAACCTGTCATTGGTCTATTCAGAGATTCAACTTCTTCCTGGTTTAGTCTTGGGAGGGTGTATGTGTCCAGGAATTTATCCATGTCTTCTAGATTTTCTAGTTTATTTGCATAGAGGTATTTATGGTATTTTCTGATGGTAGTTTGTATTTCTATGGGATCGGTGGTGATATCCCCTTTATCATTTTTATTGCATCTATTTGATTCTTCTCTCTTTTCTCTTTATTAGTCTGGCTAGTGGTCTATTTTGTTGATCTTTTCAAAAAAACAGCTCCTGGATTCAATGATTTTTGAAGGGGTTTTTATGTCTCTATCTCCTTCAGTTCTGCTCTGATCTTAGTTATTTCTTGCCTTCTGCTAGCTTTTGAGTTTGTTTGCTCTTGCTTCTCTAGTTATTTTAATTGTGATGTTAGGGTGTCGACATTAGATCTTTCCTTCTTTCTCTTGTGGGCATTTAGTGCTATAAATTTCCCTCTACACACTGCTTTAAATGTGTCCCAGAGATTCTGGTACATTGTGTCTTCATTCTCATTGTTTTCAAAGAACATCTTTATTTCTGCCTTCGTTTCATTATTTACCCAGTAGTCATTCAGGAGCAGGTTGTTCAGTTTCCACGTAGTTGTGCGCTTTTGAGGGAGTTTATTAATCCTGAGTTCTAATTTGATTGCACTGTGGTCTGAGAGACAGTTTGTTGTGATTTCTGTTCTTTTACATTTGCTAAGGAGTGTTTTACTTCCAATTATGTGGTCAATTTTAGAATAAGTGTGATGTGGTGCTAAGAAGAATGTATATTCTGTTGATTTGGGGTGGAGAGTTCTGTAGATGTCTATTAGGTCTGCTTGGTCCAGAGCTGGGTTCAAGTCCTGGATATCCTTGTTAACCTTCTGTCTCATTGATCTGTCTAATATTAGCAGTGGGGTGTTAAAGTTTCCCATTATTATTGTGTGGGAGTCTAAGTCTCTTTGTAGGTCTCTAAGGCTTTATGAATCTGGGTGCTCCTGTATTGGGTGCATATATATTTAGGATAATTAGCTCTTCTTGGTGAATCGATCTCTTTACCAACAATGGGGTTTTCTAAATGTACAATCATGTCATCTGCAAACAGAGACAATTTGACTTCCTCTCTTCCTATTGGAATACCGTTTATTTCTTTCTCTTGCCCGATTGCCCTGGCCAGAACTTCCAATGCTATGTTGAATAGGAGTGGGGAGAGAGGGCATCCTTGTCTTGTGCCGGTTTTCAAAGGGAATGCTTCCAGCTTTTGCCCATTCAGTATGATATTGGCTGTGGGTTTGTCATAGATAGCTCTTATTATTTTGTGATACGTTTCATCAATACCTAGTTTATTGAGAGTTTTTAGCATGAAGGGCTGTTGAATTTTATCAAAGGCCTTTTCTGCATCTATTGAGAGAATCATGTGGTTTTTGTCATTGGTTCTGTTTATGTGATGGATTATGTTTATTGATTTGCGTATGTTGAACCAGCCTTGCATCCTGGGGATGAAGCTGACTTGATCGTGGTGGATAAGCTTTTTGATGTGCTGCTGGATTCAGTTTGCCAGTATTTTATTGAGGATTTTCGCATCAATGTTCATCAGGGATACTGGCCTGAAATTTTCTTTTTTTTGTTGTGTCTCTGCCAGGTTTTGGTATCAGGATGATGCTGGCCTCATAAAATGAATTAGGGAGGATTCCCTCTTTTTCTATTGATTGGAATGGTTTCAGAAGGAATGGTTCCATCTCCTCTTTGTATCTTTGGTCGAATTCGGCTGTGAATCCATCTGGTCCTGGACTTTTTTTGGTTGGTAGGCTATTAATTACTGCCTCAATTTCAGAACTTGTTGTTGGTCTATTCAGAGATTCAGCTTCTTCCTGGTTTAGTCTTGGGAGAATGTATGTGTCCAGGAATTCTTCCATTTCTTGTAGATTATCTAGTTTATTTGCACAGAGGTGTTTATAGTATTTTCTGATGGTAGTTTGTATTTCTGTGGGAAATACAAACTTTATCATTAACTTTATCATTTTTTATTGTGTCTATTTGATTCTTCTCTCTTATCTTCTTTACTAGTCCAGCTAGTGGTCTATCTATGTTGTTAGTCTTTTCAAAAAACCAGCTCCTGGATTCATTGAATTTTTGAGGGGTTTTTCATGCCTCTATCTCCTTCACTTCTGCTTTGAGCTTAGTTATATCTTGTCTTCTGCTAGCTTTTGAATGTGTCTGCTCCTGCTTCTCTAGTTCTTTTAATTGTGATGTTAGGGTGTCTATTTTAGATCTTTCCTGTTTTCTCCTGTGGACAAAGTTCATTTATTATAATTGCTTTGTCTAGCTTTGAGAATCGAGGTCATGCTGGCCTTGTGCCCACTTCTATTTACTGAACGAGTCTGTAGAATTGATACTGTTTCCTTCAATCTTTGTTAGAACTCACCAGTGAAGGCAACTGAGCCTGGAGGTGTTTGTTTTTATAACGGTAATGTTCTTAAATACAAATTTAAGTTTCTTAATAGGCCTATGTCTTCTTAAGTGAGCTTTCATAGTATGCATTCAAGAAATTTTTCTCTTTCATGTAGAAGTTATCAAATTTATTGGTATAGAGCTACTCATAATATTCCCTTACTATTCTTTTAATATCTATACAATCTGTAGTAATGTCATTTCTGTCATCCCTGGTATTGGTTCTTTGTTCCCTATCTTTTTTTCTTAATCATTCTGCCTATTTAGCGATTTTCATACTCTCAAATAACTAGCCCTGGTGTGATTCTGTCCTGTACAGCTCTTCTCTGGAGCAGTAATCATTTATCTCCATCCATCTTCTCTCCTACCTAAGCATATGCCACCACCCCATGGAAGGTTCAGTGGACATGGACATGAGCCCCCTGAGGCCCCAGAACCAACAAAGATTATCACTTTAAAGTGGATACTGATGAAAATGAGAACCAATTATCTTTAAGAACAGTCAGGTTAGGGACTCGTGCAAAGGATGAATTGCACATTGTTGAAGCGGAGGCAATGAATTACAAATGCAGTCCAATTAAAGTAACACTGGCAACTTTGAAAATGTCTGTACAAAATCAATGTGCAAAAATCACAAGCATTCCTATACACCAATAACAGACAAACAGGGAGCCAAATCATGAGTGAACTCCCATTCACAATTGCTACAAACAGAATAAAACACCGAGGAATTTAACTTACAAGGGATGTGAAGGACCCCTTCAAGGAGAACTAAAAACCACTGCTAAACAAAATAAAACAGGACACAAACAAATGGAAGAACTTTCCGTGCTCATGGATAAGAAGAATCAATATCATGAAAATGGCCATATTTCCCAAGGTAATTTATACATTCAATGCTATCCCCAGCAAGCTATCACTGACTTTCTTCACAGAATTGGAAAAAACTACTTTAAAGTTCATATGGAACCAAAAAAGAGCCCACATAGCCAAGATAATCCTCAGCAAAAAGAACAAAGTGGGAGGCATCGCGCTACCTGACTTCAAACTATACTACAAGGCTACAGTAAAAACAGGCTGGTACTGGTACCAAAACAGATATATAGACCAATGGAACAGAACAGAGCCCTCAGAAACAACACCATGCATCTACAACCATCTGATCTTTGATAAACCTGACAAAAACAAGCAATGGGGAAAGGATGCCCTATTTAATAAATGCTGCTGGGAAAACTGGCTAGCCATGTGTAGAAAGCTGAAACTGGATCCCTTCCTTACACCATATACAAAAATTAATTCAAGTTGGATTAAAGACTTAATGTTAGACCTGAAACCATAAAAATCCTAGAAGAAAACCTAGGCAATACCATTCAGGACATAGGCATGGGCAAAGACTCCATGACTAAAACACCAAAAGCAATGGCAACAAAAGCCAAAATAGACAAATGGGATCTAATTAAACTAAAGAGCTTCTGCATAGCAAAAGAAACTATCATCAGAGTGAACAGGCAACCTACAGAATGGGAGAAAATCTTTGCAATCTGCCCATCTGACAAAGGGCTAATATCCAGAATCTACAAAGAACTTAAACAAATTTACCAGAAAAAAACAAACAACCCCATCAAAAAGTGGGAAAGGATATGAACAAACACTTCTCAAAGGAAGACATTTATGCAGCCAACAGACACATGAAAAAATGCTCATCATCACTGGTGATCAGAGAAATGCAAATCAAAACCACAATGAGATACCATTGCCAGTTAGAATGGCGATCATTGAAAAGTCAGGAAACAACAGATACTGGAGAGGATGTGGAGAAATAGGAAGGCTTTTACATGGTTGGTGGGAGTGTAGATTAGTTCAACCATTGTGGAAAACAGTGTGGCGATTCCTCAAGGATTTAGAACTAGAAATACCATTTGACCCAGTGATCCCATTACTGGGTATATACCCAAATGATTATAAATCATGCTACTACAAAGACACATGCACACATATGTTTATTGCAGCACTATTTATAATAGCAAAGACTTGGAACCAACCCAAATGTCCATCAGTGATAGACTGGATTAAGAAAATGTGGCACATATGCACCGTGGAATACTATACAACCATAAAAAAGTTGAGTTCATGTCCTTTGCAGGGACATGGATGAAGCTGGAAGTGATCATTCTAAGCAAACTATCACAAGGACAGAATACCAAACACCACATGTTCTCACTCATAGGTGGGAACTGAACAATGGGAACACTTGGACACATGGTGGGGAACACCACACACTGGGGCCTGTCAGGGGGTGGGGGGCTGGGGGAGGGATAGCATTAGGAAAATACCTAATGTAAATGACGAGTTGATGGGTGTAGCAAACCAACAAACATGGCACATGTATACCTATGTAACAAACCTGCGCATTGTGCACATGTACCCTAGAACTTAAAGTATAATAAAGAAAAAAAAAAGAAAAAAATTGAAAATGTCTGTACAGCCAATGATTTCCCTTGAGGGCTTTGAAATTACACCACCCAGTCTTACAGTTGAAGTGTGGTTCAGGGCCTGTACATATTCATAGACAGTATTTAGTATCTGTGGAGGAAGATGCAGAGTCAGAAGACGAAAAGGAGGAGGATGTGAAACTCTTAAGTGTATCTGGAAAGTGATCTGCCCCTGGAAGTGGTAACAAATTTCCCCAGAAAAAAAGTAAAACTTGCTGCCATTGCTGAAGAAGAAGGAGGAGGAGAGGGAGGGTGAGCAGGAGGAGGAAGAGGAAGGAGAAAGAGAAGGAGAATAAGAATAAGAAGAAGGAGGAGGCGGAGG
This sequence comes from Pan troglodytes, assembly GCF_028858775.2. Classification (NCBI taxonomy): domain Eukaryota; kingdom Metazoa; phylum Chordata; class Mammalia; order Primates; family Hominidae; genus Pan; species Pan troglodytes. Next base: position 34,102,516 of record NC_072406.2, read on the forward strand.
AAGAGGAGGAGGAGGGAAGAGGAGGAGGAGGAGATTTTGGTGATGAGGAAACTGAAGAAAAAGTGCCAGTGAAGAAATCTATATGAGATGCTCCAGCCAAAAATGCACAAAAATCATTTCCACCATGGAAAAGACTCAAAACCATCAACACCAAGATCAAAAGGACGAGAATCCTAAAAAAAAAAAAAAGAAAAAAGAAAAAACTCCTAAAACAGCAAAAGGACCTAATTCTGTAGAAGACATTAAAGCAAAAATGCAAGCAAACACAGAAAAAGGTGGTTCTCTTCCCAAAGTGGAAGCCAAGTTCATCAATTATGTGAAGAGTTGCTTCTGGATGACTGACCAGGAGGCTATTCAGATCTCTGGCAGTGGATGAAGTGTCTTCAAGAAAATAGTGTTAACAGTTTGTTAAAAATTTTCCATCTTATTTCATTTCTGTAACAGATGATATCTGGCTGTCCTTTTTATAATGCAGAGTGAGAACTTTCCTTACCATGTTTGATAAATGTTGTCCAGGTCCCATTGCCCAGAATGTGTTGTCCAAAATGTCATTTAGTTTGTAAAAATGGAACTCCACCCTTTCCTTGGTTTTTAGTCTGTGTGGAATGTTAACATTCCATACATGCTTAAAGTATGTATGTACTGCATACATAGTAGTACCAATGGTCAGACATGGAAATAGTGGGAAGACAAAAATATACATGTAAAATAAGCTCAGTATTTTAATAAAGTAAAAAGAAAACTAGCCTTTGCTTTCCTTGATTTTCTCTATTATTTTTCTGTTTTTTATGACATTGATTCTGCTCCTATAGTTTATTATTTCCTTTCTTCTGCTTACTTTTGCTTTAACTTGCTCTTCTTTTTCTAGTTTCTTATGGTTGAAGCTTAAGTCATTGGTTTTAGAACCTTCTAGTTTTCTAATATAATACACTTTTAATGCTATTAATTTCCCTTTAAGCATTGTTTATTGGTAACTCACAAATTGTTGTTGTGGGTTTTAATATGTTGTTTTAATTTTCATTTACTTCAGAATATTTTCTAATTTCACTTGTGATTTTTTCTTGTATTGAGTCAAGTTATTCAAGTGTGTTGTGTGGTTTCCAAATATTTGGGGATTATCCAGATATCTTTCTGTTATTAATTTCTAATTTAATCCCACTGTGGTCAGAAAACATACCCTGAATGACTTAAATCTTTTTAAATTGATTAAGATTTATTTTATGGCCCAAAATATGGTCTATCTTGGTAAATGTTCTGTGTGCACTTGAAAAGAATCTGCATTCTGCTGTTGTGAGATAGGACGTTCTATAAACGTCAATTTGATCATGTTGATTATAGTGTTGTTCAATTATTCTGTATTCTTACTGATTTTCTGTCTATTTGTTCTAGCAATTATCAAGAGTAAAGTGTTGAAATCTCCACCTAAATGGTGGTCTGGCTATTTCTTCTTTCAGTTTAGGATTAGAAACTTCAACCACATTTAGGATTGCTATGTTTTCTTGAGAAAATGATTCCTTTATCATTTTGAAATTACCCTCTTTATTCCTAGTAATATTCCTTACTCAGAAATATACGTTGTCCCATATGCATACAGCTACTCCACCTTTCTTTGATTAACGCTGGCATGCTATATCTTTTTCCATCCTTTAACTTTTACCCTATCTGTGTCTTCATATTTAATTAGATTTCTTTTAGCCAATGGAAAGTTGGGTCCTGCTTTTTTTTTTTAATCCAGTCTGACAGAGCCTGTCTTTTAATTGACAGAGTTTAGACCATTTACATTTAATGTGGCTATTAACATGATTGAGTTTAAACATATCGTCATGCTATTTGTTTTCTATTTTTCCAAGCTGTTCTTTGTTCCTTTTTGCTCATTTTTAACTTCTTTTTAATTAAGTGTTTTTTATGATTCCTTTTTATCTTCTTTATTGGCTTATTAGCTATATCTCTTTATGTTGTTTCTTTAGGCATTTCATTAAGTTTTGTAATAAACGTCTTTACATTAATACAGTCTACCTTCAAGTTTTATTATACCACTTTATATATATTATAATAACTTCATGACACTTTTTCCCTTTTGCCCCTTCCTGGCCTTTGTGCTACTATTGTCAAAGATTTTACTACCATAATACCTTGTTATAATATTTGCTTTAAACAGTTAATTGTTTTTTAAAGATATGTTTAAAAACAAGAAGTCTTTTGTATTTATGTTCATATTTACCTTTTCTAGTGCTTTTTATTTCTTTGTGCAGATTCAGTTTCCATCTGGTATCATTTTCTTTCTGTCTAAAATCCTTCTGTTAACATTTCCTGTACTGATGGTCAGCTGGTGACAAATTCTTTCAGCTTTTGTGTGTCTGGGAAGGTCTTTATTTCATCTATTCTTTAATTTTTTTTTCACTTTGTATGGAAGTCTAGGTGAGAGTTTTTTTTCTTTCAGTGCCTTAAAGGTGCTGCTCCATTGTCTTCCAACTTGCATTGTTTCCAACAAGGAGTTCGCTCAATATCACTTTTGTTCTGTGCATAATGTCCTTTGTCTCTGACTGCTTTGGTTATGATGTGCCTTGGTGTAGTTTTTTTTCACTTTCTTCTAACTGGAGCTTATTGAAATTTTGGGTCTGTGGGATGACGATTTTCAGCAAATTTGGATACTTTTCAGCCACTATTTCTTTAGATTTTTTTCTGTTCCTTCCCCCTCCGCTCTTAATTTTTTAGCCATTATTTTTTAAGGTATGTTTCTTTCCTTCCACTCCTATTGTGACTATAATTATAAACATGATGGGCTATTTTCTACGGTCCCACTACTCACTGATGCTCCGTTAATTCTTTTTAGTCTTCTTTTTTCTTGTTTCATTTTAGATAATTGCTATATCTTCAAGTTTACTAATGGTTGCTGTTTATCCCTCTCATGTATCTTCTGTATCGTATTTTTTCAACTCTAGAAATTTAATGCATGTCTATTTTATATCTTCCATGACTCTCTTTATCATACTCTTTTTTTTCCTCTACATACTTGAACATATGCCGTATATTTACAATAGTTCTTTTAATGTCCTTGTATTAGCTCAGGCTCCTATAACAAAATACCATAGACTGGGTGGCTTAAACAACAGATATTTATTTCTTACCATTCTGTAGGTTGGAAGTCCAAACTCAAGCTGCCAACCAATTCATTTCCTGGTGACAGCCCTCTTTTTGGTTTGCACATCGCTCCTTCTCACTGTGTTCTCACACAGTACATGTAAAAAAGATAATCTGTATCTCTCTCTTCTTCTTCTTATAAAGTTATTAATCTTATCATAAAGGCCCCACTCTCATAACATCACCTAACACTAATTACCAAATTACCAAAGTGTCCATCTCCAATTATCATCACATTAAGAGTTAGGACTTCAACATACGGATTTGGTCAAGATGAGGAGGGTCACAATTCAATCCATAGCAGTCCTTGTCTAGTAATTCTATCATCTGTGTCATTTCTAGGCCTTTTTCTATATACTGTTTTTCTCCTCATTATGGGTCACATTTTCCTGCTTCTTTGAATGCCTGGTAATTTCTTTTTCTTTTTACTTTTTGGAGACAAGGCCTTGCTGTCACTCAGGCTGGAGTGAAGTGGCACAATCATAGCTCAATGCAACCTCAAACTCCTGGATTTAAGCAATCCTCCCACCTTAACCTCTTGAGCAGCTGGGACTACAGGTGTGCCGCACCAATCCCAGCAACTTTTTAAATGGTTTTCCAGAGATGGGGGTCCCACTGTATTGTCCAGACTGGTCATGAATTCCTGGGCTCAAGCAATCTTCCTGCCTCAGCCTCCCAAAATGCTAGGATTACAAGTGTGAGCCACAGCACCCAACCTGAATGACCGGTAATTTTTATTGGATTTCAGAAATATACATGTTACTTTGTTGGTGCTGGAGCTTTTTAAACTTTTAAATATTGCTGAGCTTCAGTTGGGTGCAATAAAGTTACTTGGATACAACCTGTTCCTTCCATGGCTTGCTCTTAAGATCTGCCAAGTAAGACCAGAAGAACTTTTGGTCAAGGGCAAATTTGGCTCCACCATGAGACCCACCAGGGGACAATGGTTCCCTGAGAACCAGGGCCTTTCTACTCTGGGTGATAGGGGAAAAAAAAAAAACTATTGAGCTCCTGGATGACTGCACCCAATTCTTGATTCTCTCCTGCATCTTTCTCTAGCCTCAGGAGTTTCCTCACTGAAAACTCAGCAGATCTCCAGAGTCACCTCTCTGTTCTCCTAACCTTGGTTAGATCTCTTCTAACCAAGATCTGGCCCTGTGAATTCTAGCAGCCTTAGCCTCTCCAACCTCTGAACTCTGTCTCCTCAACTTAGGGTAATTCCTGGGCTCTGTTATATGTCTAGGAATATAATATGTATTCCTGTGCCTCAGCCTAGAACTCTCTCCAGGCAGCAAGCTGCAACAATCTCGTTTGTTTGCCTTCTCTGAAAGGTCACTGTCTGTGCTGCTTGCCTAATGTCTGACAACTGTTCTGTCCTGTATATTGCCTAGTTATTCTTAGTATGTTACGTTGAGAGAGTAATTCCAATCCCTTTTACTCAATAATTGCTGAACGCATCTCTCTATAGCTAAAAAGCTTCCACATCTTTTTCGTCTGTTCTCTCAAATATCAACTTTAGAGAATCAGTTGAGTATAGCGTGGTGGTTATAAAACAGGCTCTAGAGTCAGACAACCTGGGTTCAAGTAGCAACTTGGCCACTATTATCTCTATGACCTTACATAAGTTATCTAACCTGAGTCCACCTGATCTATAAAAAAAGAATATTAGAAATATTTCTTACCTACCTTGGGGATATAGTGAGGTTTAACTGAGAAAATACACAGAAAACATTGAACATCACTCCTAGCACAGAATAATTACCCAGTGGTTGCTAACATAGCCATCATTATGATTTCCTCATGTGCCCACTGAGAAGGATGGCAACCTAGTGTCAGTCTGGCTGATGCAGCACCCCACAGCCACTACCAATGAAAACTACAGCCTACACCTGAACTGTCTATACCAGCTGAAGAAATTCATCAAGTTCAATGCCTGACAGGAACATCTCCTCCAGCTGACAACTTATGTTTGTTGTTCCATAATCCCTTCCTTATCGTTCTTTCAACATGGTTTTCTTCCAGTCAGGATCAAAGTGTCACCATTTTACAGATATTCTGGCCTGCTTCCCTGAGAAGGGGCAAAATGTTCACTCTCCAGGTTCATGTCAGTACTCCACAGACATTGACTCCATTTTACATTTAGTCTAACAGTAAAATCCTGAACGCATACTTAAAAAGAAACCTAAATTGAAATTATCACAAGATAATAGCACAGTATGTAACTCCGAGCTTTTCTCTACTTAATGTTCTATTGACTTATATTAAAGCTGCTGTTTGCTAGTTTTCCAACCTCTGGGGAAAGATTTTCCATAAATGCAACTGGCTAAATGAGCATTAAAAATAAGTGAAATTTTGTTTCTTTACTGAAAAAAAAAACTATTATTTGTTAGATGTATTTAGACACTGTTTTAGATATGCCATGGGCAGAACTATATTAATCTCAGTGAAACAGAGTCAGTTTTCTTTTTCTAAATTACATATGTGCGAAATGAGTCTTAATAAAGCCACTGATTAAGTTTCTCTTTCCTATGAATGCATAGTCATTTACAGAAAATACAAACACTGGATGTTGTACTTCAGCACAAGTTACAACCCAAAATACAACATTGGGTGTTACAGTTCAGCACAAGTGACATCCTAAACACACAGAAGCTTAGAGACATTACTTTCACCGCTTACAGGGCACATTCATACACATCTTCTCAGTCATTCTTACAACAATCTTGTGAGCTAAGGACTTGCAACATGAGAAAGCTAATATCATGGAAACAAAAGAAGAGAGAGACTAAGATGCCCAACAGCAATCCTTTCTCTACTCCAAAAATAGTTAATTCTGGATGATCTAAATCAATCTCACTTTACAGTTTATTTTTGTGGATACTATGTCTTCTAGCTTTGCTTTATTCGACAATAATAACATGTCATTTTCTCATGAACCTGAATTTAACAGCTCAACATTTTTCTCCACTACCTCATCTCTAACACAAAGTTCTTTCTTCCTAACTTTTTATTTTGAAAAATTTCAAACCTGCAGAACAGCTTCAAAACTAGTGTGATGAAGATACCCTTCATCTAGATTCACCAATCACCAACATTTTGGCATATTTGCTTTATATACATACACAAACGTGTATATGTGCATGTATAAAGCAAATATTTATAATATACCTAATATAACATATATAGTTATATTAATATACTGAATATAACATATATAGTTATATTAATATACTGAATATAACATATATAGTTATATTAATATACTGAATATAACATATATAGTTATATTGAGTAATATACTGAATATAACATATATAACATTTATTTTTATTATAAATGAATATTACCATACATGTTTTAGATAATTTACATGTATAAATGTGAACTCCTTGAAAGTTAGTAGCAAGCATCATGACAATTAAGTCATAAATGCTTCAACATGAATCTCCCAAAAACAAAAACATTCTCTTATATATGCATAATTATCACACTCAGGAAATTGACCATTGATACAATATCATTATCTATTATATAGTCCATTTTCAAATTTCCCCAAATGGACCAAGAAATGTCCTTGATAGCTATTTCCCTGATCCAGGATGGGATCCAGGATCACATCCTACATTTAGATGTCATATCTCTTCAATCTCCTTTAAACAGCTCCCCAGCCTTTCTGGTCTATAATGACTGATATTTCCTAAGAGGATAACACCTCATTTGAGGATTTATCTAATTGTTTCCTCATGATTCGATTCAGGTGGAACATAGTGCAGAGGAATGCTAAGTGATGGGCAGAGAATAAGTCAATGGGTAAATGATGTCAATTTGTTACTCTAGTAATGATGTTAAATTGTTTAAATTTAGCCAGGCACAGTGGCTTACACCTATAATCCCAGCAGTTTGGGAGGCTGACGCAGGAGGATCCCTTGAGACCAGAATTCGAAACCAGCTTGGCCTGGGCAATATAGGGAGACCCTGTCTCTACCAAAAATTTAAAAATTAGCCCTGCATGATGGCATGTGCCTATATCCCCAGCTACTCAGGAGGCTGAGATAGAAGGATTACCTAAGCCTAGGAGGTCAAGGCTACAGTGAGCTGTGATAGCACAACTGCACTCCAGCCTGGGCAACAGAGTGAGACTGTGTCTCAAAAAAAAAAAAAAATATATATATATATATATATTTAAATTTGATCACTGGTTTAAAGTATTCCCCATCATAAAGGTGTATTTCATCTTTGTAACTAAGTAGTCCAAGGGTTGATACTTGGAGAATACTCTATTCTTCAACAATCTTTCACTCACTGATTTTAGCACCTGCTGGCCATTCTTACCTAGGTCACTTATTAATTACTAGGGCAGTCATAAAATACCGGTTCTCTCTCCCATCATCCTTCTCTATTTATTGGGGATTGGCACTCTTCAAAAGTATTTCATGACAGCAAAAACAAAAACAAACAAACAAAAAAAAAACCCAGGACCACCTATACAAGAGGGTTAGAGTGAAGAAGTTCCCTGTGGAGAACTAAGCCCTGCTGAGGAAGAACACACGCCCAAGTGAGGTCTGAAGTCAGTGCTAAATACACACAACACAGCTTTGGCTGCTATGAAGATATGAAGACATTTTCCCTATGGTTAATCTGGTTCAAAGGAATTATTCCATTCTATTGTGTAAGCTGTGGATGTTTACCATATTCTTTGTCCCAAGATGATGATGGGATACTGGCACAGGATCTAAAGGAACTACATTTTCAGGCTTCATACAATAACTTCTGACTTCCTCCCTGGAGTAGAGAGGAGGCATCTGAAAACATCACACTGGGAACATTGGACCTGACTGAAAACCCCAGGAGAACAATTCTAAAGTATGTTTGACCCTGAAACTTTTTTTAACAGTATCTACCAAATGCCTTAAAATTATACTCTTTCATTCCTTATCTCAAATGGCTTCAGTTCAAAGAAGGAAATGGTATTTCTTTCGAACCCTTTCTATCTTGCTTATGGAGAGACACCCTGAGCCCTTAACACTGTATAACTTTATAAACTTAGGCTAATTGTCAGGGGATTAATCACTTTAATGCCACGGTCATGCCAATCCCCGTTCTTCCAAGGTTCAGTCCCTACCTCTTGAGTTCCATCCTACCAAAAATGTTGGCAAATAAAATCAAGATAATATTTATTTTAGCTTAATTCAACAATCATAGTATAATTCATGAATACCCTGCCACCCTTGGACATCATTTTTAAGTGCTTAACTTTCTGCCTTCCAAGTTGTCATAGGAAAAGTCCAAATCAATGTATGCCTATCACGTGCACACTATATAATAGTAGAAATGCATTATGAAATAATTGTCTTATGAATCACTATCAAGTTAGAAAATCCTAATCTTAGAATGAGTCGTAGAGAGCTAGTCCAATCTCCTACCCAATGCTAGGCTCACAACTTCAGTATCTGAAATAGCGATGACATCTCCGTTTAAATGCCACCGGGGAAAGACAGCCCACAACACATGACAGTTAACTCCACTAATTGACAGTAGCACATTAGACAGCCTGGAGATAGATGTGTTTTGCATGTAAACCCACCAGGATACCAAAATGAAGTGATAGAAAATGCAAATTTAAAGTTGCAAATTCATTTCAAAACTAAGCTTTTCTAAAACTTTGAAAGCAAAACGCTATCAAAATTTGATATACCAATATTAAGGAAGTTAACAGGTAATGTACATACAAATACATTTTCAGGCCAAGGAATGTGGGGATTTCTCCTGTTGTTGTTGTTGTCGTTGTTGTTGTTGTTGTTGTTTTGAGACACAGTCTCTTTCTATCACCCAGACTGGAGTGCAGTGGTGCGATCTCGGCTCACTGCAACCTCCACCTCCCGGGTTCCAGCAATTATCCTGCCTCAGCCTACCGAATAGCTGGGATTACAGGCGCCCACCACCATGCCTGGCTAGTTTTTGTATTTTTAATAGAGACAGAGTTTCACCATGTTGGCCAGGCTGGTCTCAAACTCCTGACTTCAGGTGATTCGCCCACCTCAGCCTCCCAAAGTACTGGAATTACAGGCATGAGCCACCACGCCCAGCCAGGATCTCTCCCACTGTTCTATCTTGCCCTGAAACAGATCTATCTCAGTGCCACTAAGTCAAAACTCTACCATCTGTGTCTTCCACGGAAGCGACCTGAGAGTCTCACTTCATTTCCTTCTCTCCTCCATACTTGCTTTGCATATTTAGGCTCACTTGATTAAAAATCTCTCTATTCTTTTGATCTACTCACAATCCAGAATAAGTGGCCATGGCGAGTGATAAATATAAATATGTACAGATGTGCAGAAATAGTCAATGATTTTGAGCCTGGGTGATTAGAAGAAGGGTACTATAAAAGGCAGAAAATGAGACTTAATCTGGTTGGGAGAGACAGAGTTTGGGTTTGGAGATCTGAAGTTTAGGATGGTGCAAAAATGCTCAGTGTCTGGGTAGGGGATCCAGAAGAGATATCTATTTGAGTCACCAGTAGAGATAGCAGTTGAAAATATGACAGATCAATTTCCTAAGGAAAAGGGAAATGAGAGAAAGAACAGCAGCAAAGACATCCACTTATACCCCCTTCAAGTATTCCCTCCTTGTATATGCCTTTATTTCCTAATTTTCCTCCAGTGAATACTCTCATCTTCCTAATAAGTTCTGTAGGATCAAGAATCAGGGGTCCCACATATTTTCTTGTAGGCTGCTGGGGTCATAGAAGATACTCAATAAAATCATTTTGGCTGGTTCTAATAACAAGCCAGAAATTTTTTTGAAATATCTCATATCAGTGGGATTTTATCAATGCTTAACACTTTCCCTGGACAATGAAGACTGCCTTCTACAGGTGGCCTGGAAAGTCACATATACTATCCCTTTGAAGTTGATACCAAAGGATGTCTATATAATAAATCCATGCAACTCTTAAAAATCCAGCAAGTGCCAAGATTCTCACTGTTCTAGATCTTATTCTGTACAAAGTCAAAGACAAATCTGTGCTTTTTGTCACTTTGGGACACTCCAGTGTATTTGCAAATATAAGTACTTGTGATTTCATAATTTTCTTTCAATTTTGGCAAATAGACTAAACTACTTAAGCTAGCAACAATATAATTTGAGGATAATCGCTACTTCATATCTGTACAGAGAACTGCATATTCTTAAAGTTCTTTATCATCAACTTTATTCATACACTGAAGATATCAGTAAAAAGCTCACTAAGTCTTTTATGTCACAAGAGCCCTGAGCTCAAGTCGTCCTGCCCTTCCATAAATCCCCACCACTTAGTCCTTCTTTTTGAATTTACTGATGTTATTTCCCATGCCTGGAACTCTTCTTCTCCCCACCTTGCTCCCCTGTATCCAAATTATCCAAATTCTTCCTTCCCCTTCATATTGGCATCTTCAACTTCATCCAATCTATTGTTCCCCTTCTCTGAATTCTGATGATCATGTATCATCAGAATACATATATATATATCATGTCAAACCAATATATTCATAAAATCTTCAACATATATAATTATATATATTATATAAATATACAAAATCTCCAATTGGTTGTATATGTATATCTCCAACCAATCTAACATTGAAGTTTTCTTATGTTGTTTAGTAAATATTTCATGTAAGTTCTTTTTTTTTTAAATGTTTGTCTTCTAGAATGTACCAGTAAGTTCTCTGAGGCCAATCCTCACCTGAGATATGTGTGTGTGTTCACTGGCACCAATCTATGACATTTTATGCATACAGAAGGTAGACAATATTTGTAAACCACTGAAATACCTCTTGGTATTTGTAGAATTTCATATAATTCCTTATCTACTTGGCCATTGAGAAATGCTTTTAAATCATAATATTGCCTACTAGACCAACATAAATTCATTGTACTCATAACCCAATCCTTCAGGGAAGGTCCTATTTTGATTAAAAAGGAAGGAGTAGGAGGAGGTAAAGCTTTTAGCATATTGATAGAACTGTTACTCATATTGTATTACTGTCCTTTATAATTTAAGGCAACATCACTAACAAAGATTAGGGAAAAGATCAATAAATTATGAGTTATTAATGCAGGAATGAAAAGAAGTCCAATACCAAAGACATTGAAGCTAATAATATCTTCTCCTCCACTTGCTGAACCATTATAATCAGGCCTGGGCCTTTTTTCCCTAGTAGAGGTGATAAATGCTTACAGAGTGGCAGTTTCTCCCTGAGCTGTCAAAAGACCCTAATGCAATGAAACCAACCACTTCAGGCTCATTAGGGTCACTTTTAACAAGTTAGGCAGAACCCACCACCCAACCACATCAGGATTCAAAGTTTCAAAGAGGATGGGGAATGTAGAGTTTGGAAAAGAGCAATAAAAATGATCAGAAATAAATAGTCCAAAAGAAATTAAAACAAGGCCGAGTATAGTGGGTCATAGCTGGAATCTCAGCACTTTGGGAGGCTGAGGTGGGAGGATTGCTTGAAGGCTGGGAGTTTGAGACCAATCTCGGCAACATAGCAAGACCCCATTGTTACCAAAAATACACGCTTTAAAAATTGGCCAGGCATGGTGCCATGCACCTGTAGTCCCAGCTACTCAGGAGACTGAGGCAGGAAGATGTTTGAGCCCAGGAGTTTGAGGCTGCAGTGAGTTATGATCACAGGACTGTACTCCAGACTGTGAAGCAGAGCAAGACTACATCTCTAAAAAAGAAATAGAAACAGCACAGCCTGCATCAGTCTCCACTGAAGTGCAGTGTTGAGAGGTGACGGGGCAAGGCAGCACAAACACAGATCATGAAGGAAACATCTCAAAAGCAAGCCATAAGGAACAGTCCTATGGTGGCAAAGAAGAGACAGAATTGCTGAAAGCAATGCTAACATCTCTAATTCTTATGATGAATGGAATTCCAGAGTCTCTAGAAGCTCACAGGCACACACACGCACACACATGCACACGTGCATACACACACACACACACACACAGCCACTGGGCACATTCATTAGGTTGAAGTTATATTTGCTCATCACCAAGGGGTCCCATCACATTGAAATGAAACCACGAGCTCCTTTTTACATCATAAGTCTCCTATGAAAGGGATGTTTCCGGTTTAAAAGTCTTCCAAACAACTGTTTTAAATTAGGGGTTGGGGAGAAGAAATGGGAAGTTGTGGAGGGGACTACTTAATGAACTGGGCTATTTAAGGCTTCCCTTGAAATCTAGCATCATTCTTGCCTTTTTTCCTGCTAAATAAAGCCTCAAAGTAAGAGGAATGCAAAGGTTGAAGAAGTGGAAGCCATCACTGTAGAAAAACAAAGGTGGATCTGCCAAACGCAATGAATTTAGAGGGAATGTAAGTTTTGTTTCCCAGCCATCAAAAATAGTTTGATGGATTTGTGCCAAAATGAGAAATAAAAGCACACTCCTTCCTCCCTGCACCCTACAGAGCTGCCTTTGAAGTCACATGTGCTCCACAGGGCACGGATGGAAACAGAACTCAGGCTCATTTAAAATTTTATTGTATATGATTTGGTATAAGACAGTGTCCTTCAGACATTTACAAAAAAGTCATTTTCAGCACCTTCTTAGATACGTTGAACTTTTCTTTTATGCCCTGGAATTTAAATCCATGCTTCCCTTTGGTTATACCTTCTGGTCCCAGAGACAGCCTTGGGGACTTGGCCCAGTTGCCTGGATCTGGTTCAGGAGCTGCCTGGATGGGCGGCTTGTAGAGACTGAAGCTGACTCTCCACAGCCACCTGGCAAGCGTTGGCCAGCTTTGCAGCCTTCTGGTCTCCCCAGCCAGCTTCCTGGGAGGCCTCAGGCCCTTCTCGGCTCTCCGTTCTGCCTTACCAGGCCTATGGGATGAAGTGCAGCTGTCCGTTCCTCAAGCCTGGTACCCCCCATAGAAAGGAAAAAAAAATACCACATTTGGAATAATAACAACTACATTGCTGGTTATGTTTCAAAACCAATCCATCTTCAAAATCAGGGACTTCTTTTGTAAGCCTCATTACAGCCTTAAGTATAGAAATGTTTATATTGTTTGCTTTGTTTGGTTTCTTACCTAGATACTGAGATTAGAGTGTGGACCCCTCTCAAGCCAGTGTCACATAACTAGGAGCTAAAAGATCAGAGAGAGAGAGAGAAACAAAAGCATTCTATATTTTCAAATGCATTAGTTCACCCAGTGTGTGGACTCTAAAGAGGGAAAAAACAAAAATAGTAGATTTTCAGCATAAGAGATTTAGTCGTAGAATATTAGCATACACCATCTTTTTTTCTGGAAGGGAAGCTACAACTAAAAGGAATCATAAAGACCAACTAACCCAATTATTTAAAGAGGAGGAAACTGCTGCCCAAAAGTTAATGGCTCAGATTAAGAGTGTCAAAGAGACACACAAACCAATTAGAAGAAGCCTCCACTGGGCCAGGTGCGGTGGCTCATGACTGTAATCCTAGCACTTTGGGAGGCTGAGGCGGGTGGATCACGAGGGTCAGGACTTTGAGACCACCCTGACCAACATGCTGAAACCCTGTCTCCACTAAAAACAAAAGAAAATTAGCCAGGTATGGTGGTGCACACCTGTAATCCCAGCTACTCAGGAGGCTAAGGCAGGAGAATCGCTTGAACCCAGGGCGGGGAAGTTCCAGTGAGCAGAGATCGTTCCACTACACTCCAGCCTGGGTGACAGAGGGAGACCCTGTATCAAAAAAAGAAAAAAAAATCTCCACTGGCCAAAGATGGGACAATATGAATATCAATAGGAATTACTGCAACTGATTCAATACACTCAAACACATCCATGGTTTTATAATGAGTTGATAAGATGTTCCTCCCACTCCTTTCCCTCTTCCCAAAAAAAGTAGAGAACAATTTCCTGATCCCCACTGAGGGAGGCTGCCAGGACCCCAATTCATTATTCAGAAAATGGATCAATAACAGAAAATAATGACAAATGGATCTTGCTTTTTCTTTTCAAACTATATTTCAAGATACCAAATACGTAATGATGAAAAATTGATCCCTACTAAAGAATTCCAACTAATAAATGCAGAAAGAATGATGGGATTAAAAAATTTCCAGTTTGTGACTTCTAGAGAAGTCCATTGCAAAAACCATTACTTAAGGTAATGTATGGTTGATGAGGAACCTTATAAATGGTGGACCAGGTATACAGCTAAATCTTCTGACCAATCTTAACTCACTGAAGTTGGGACAAACAGATACTATGTCTCTCCCAATGAGATATACTAGAAAGTACATAGCACCAACTATACAGCAATCTTGCCTAGAAAAAAAAAAAAAGAAAATTTGAGCCAGAATATTATCAGGCCTGTTGATCTATGAGTTTATATGAAACATGGGGATAGAGGCACAAATTAAATGATACTGGAAGGAAGCAATCAGCCCAATCCAGAATGTGGGACATGCTATAAGGCAAAAACCTGATTTCTGCAACAAATAAAGGGAATTAAAAGGGGGAAAGGAGTGGAAGGGGACTATTATAAATTTAAAAATATTTAAGAGACAAAGCTGCCAATTGAATAAATGTACTTAATTTGGCTCTTAACTTGAGCAACTACTAAAACAAAACAAAACAAAACAAAAGACTTTGCAATTTGCAATTGAAAGAGATAACCAATAAAATGTGAACATGAACTGTGTTAAAAGGAATTAAGTAATGATTATTAATGTTTTGCAATATTGATGTTGTAGGTATTTATACATACAACTAGGTACTTATTTGTTAGGAATGCATACTAAAATATTTTGGCATCTATATTTTTGTAAAAAGGAAGTTAATGACTCGGTTGGGACTAGAATCTGCTCTTATGGTACCCAGCACACATTCATTTCATTATAACCAAATTCAAAGGAAACACAAACAGTAAATTTTTTTAATTCTTAAAAAAGAGCAACACCAACCATCACTTGTTTTCTCTCTTCCCTCCATTAGTAAGACATGTATGTTTGAAGACCGTAGACATTTTCTTCCTCTTGAAACAACAAAAACAAATAAACAGGATTACATAATAATCTTATAGATTACAGTAATTACAGTGGGGTTTTCTGCACTGGATGAGTTAACCTAAATGTAAAAAAGGAGAAGAGGCTCCCTAGACCAAAAATGTCACACACACACCCCCAAGAGCATTTCAAATACTCATGTACACTTTACACATGTGATATGGAAGGAATGACACACTGAGCCACATAACCTTGATTACTGTATCAGATTAAATTTAATCTAAAGAGATAACACACAGGACAACTAAGAATCTGTAAACATACAGAGCTGAAAAATCCACAGTAAGGATCCTTAATTATTAAAGATATAAAAGAAATGGGTGTTTAGAAAATAAAGTTCAGAATGGAAAGGGCGAGAGAACAAAAGCAAAAAAAGGAAGACGAACAAGAGAACATCATCAACACCTTTTCCAAATCTCAACTCTCAACTTATCCCATAATTGTCAAAACACATTTTTTAAAAGTGTGACAAAAGTGAAAATGTACTCAAAGCATAAAAATATAACATTGAAAAAAAACAGAAAAGATGGTCCTCAAACTCCCACTTGAATCTCCATCTTCAATGAACAGCATGAAAGAAGGACATACAGGGTTTAAGGCTGTCAGTGGGCTAAGTAAGAGCTGAATATCATATAAGCCACATGCATATAAACTAGAAACAACAAAGTTTCAGAAACAATGACAGGTGCACAACTTTCAGTGTGTGGTTCCACACGTAAGCAGTTTGGAAGCCACCACTCTAGAATTCTGTACCCTGCTAAATTATCCTTCACAAGTGAAGGAGAAATAGCAACTTTCTCAGACAAACAAAAATTAAAGGAATTTGTTGCCAATACACCTGCCTTGCAAGAAATGTTAAAAGAAGCTCTTTAAAGAAAGAAAATGATGAAGGTCAGGAACTTGGATCTACATAAGAAAGAAAGTACATTTTTTAAAAAGGCATAAGTAGAGGTAAAATTAAAAAATTTTTAAACTTTTTTATTTTATTTTATTTTTTAATAAAAAATAAAATATTGCCCAGGCTCTGACCTCAAACTCCTGGGCTCAAGCCATCCTCCCACCTTAGCCTTTTGAGTGGCTAGGAATACAGGCATGTGCCACTATGCCTGGTTTCTTATTCTTAATTGACCTTACAGAATTTTGTTCAAAATAATAATAGAAACAATGTATTCAATTATATATGCTTATATAGAGATATTTTATGTATGTATATATGTGTATATAAATATCTATGTACAGACACACTCATATATGCTTTTGTATAAGTGAAATGGATGACAAAAAGGAACGAGAGGGAGGAATTAGAAGAATTAGAATTATTTTATTATAAGGTACTCATATACCCATGAAGTAGCATAGTGCTATTTGAAAGAGGATTTGGATTACCTGTATATTGCAAACCTCAGGGCAACCACTAAAAAAAAAATACTTTAAAAAGCAGTATAATGGATATGCTAAGAAAGGAGAGAAAATAGAATCATATAAAATGCACAATTAAAACCATAAAAATTAGAAAGAGTATAAGACAGAGAAACGAAAGAACAAGGGCAAAAAATTTAAAATAGTAATAAATACGGCAGATATTAATCCAATTATATCAATAATCACTTTGAACATCAGTGATCTAAATGCACCAACTGAAAGACAGAAATTTTCAGAATGGATCAAAAAAATATGACCTAACTATATTTTGTCTACAAGAAACCCATTTTAAATACAAAGTCATATATACATTTAAAGTAAATGAATGGAGAAAAAGATATCATGATAACACTAACCAAAAGAAAGCCGGAGTAGCTATGTTAATTTCAAAACAGGGTAGACTTCAAAACAGGGAAAGTCATCTGGGACAAAGAAAGCCATTACATAATAATAAAGGGGTCAATTCTCCAAGATAATATAACAATCTTTAACATGTATGCACCTAATGACAGAGCATCAAATAACACAAAGCAAAAACTGATAAAGCTGCAAGCAGAAACAGATGAGTTTACTCTTACAGTTGGAAATTTCAACACCCCTCTATCAGTACCAGACAGATCCAGCAGGCAGAAAATCAGCAAGGACATAGTTGAATTCAACACCAGCATCAATCAACAGCATATCATTGACATGTATAGACTACTTTACCCAACAACAGCAGAATACACACTCTTTTCAAACCCACATGAGACATTCACCAAGACAGACCACATTAAATACATCTTAACAAATTTAAAATAATAGAAATCATACAATGTCTTCTCTCAGATCACAATGAAATTAAACTAGAAGTCAATAACAAAAAGATAGGAAAATCCTGAAATATATGGAGAATTAAATAACACACTTCTAAATAACACATGGTTCAAAGAATAAATCTCAAGATAAATTATAAAATATTTTGAACTGAATGAAAATGAAAATACAACTTGTCAAAAATTGTGGGATGCCACAAAATCAGTGATCTGAAGGAAATTTATAACATTGAATGCACGTATTATAAAAGAAAAAAGATTGAAAATTAATAATCTAACTTTCCACTTTAAGAAACTGGGAAAAGAAGAGCCAATTAAATACAAAGTAAGCAGAAAAAAAGAAATAATAAAAATTAGAGCAGAGAACAATAAAATTGAAAAGCAGGGACTCCATACAGAAAAAAATGTCAATGAAACCAAAAACTGGTCCTTTGAAAAGATAATAAAATCAATAAGCCTCTAGCCAGGTTAAGAAAAAAAGAGAGCAGACACAGATTACTAATATCATAAATGAAAGAGGGGCCATCATTACAGATGCCATAGATATTAAAAGGATAATAAAAGAATACTACAAACAACCCTATGCTCACACATTTATTAACCAAGATGAAATAGACTGGTTCTTTGCAAGACACAATCTGCCAAAACTCACACAAGAGGAAATAGACAATCTGAAGAAGCCCATATCTGTTCAAGAAATTGGATCAATCATTAACAATCTTTGAAAACAGAAAGCACAAGGCCTAGATTAGTTTACTGGTGAAGTCTACCAGACATTTAAGGAAGAAATTATACCAATTCTCTACAATCTCTTTCAGAGAATAAAAGCAGAGGGAATACTTCCTAACTCATTCTTACGACACCCTCATTGCCCTAATGCCAAAACCAGACCGAAATTGATCATATTGTATCCTCCACAGCTGAGTCTCAGTGGGCCTGTACTCTGCTCACTGTGATAATTTTCTCTGTACAAATAAATAAATAAACAAACAGAAGTAACAAAATCAAAGCAAAAAACAACCCAGCTGGAGAAAAGCACAGGACTGCAGAAAACCAATAAAAGCAATGTGGAAAGAGACAACATTTCCATATGTTATTGTTTTCAAATCCATGTAGAACCTCTGGTGTGTATAACAGGTCATGACATAGAACACTGCTTCAAGATTGAAACAGAAGCAGCATCTTTTTTCTCCCCACTGAACTAGATATTTCCTCCAACCACAAAGTTTGGGAAAAGGAATAAGGAGAAGAAAAAAATAAGAAAATGAAAGGTTCATTTGGCAAGGAGCTGGGTCCCAGGGCCCTTGGGTGCCCAAAGTGAAATTGGTAAAACTTTCCTGCTGTTGTATTTTTTGAATGGTCAATGCTAACTTTGCTTCCTACTTTCTGCAAAAAGACAGATACAGCTTTCTTTTTCATTTTTGTATATGTATGCATATATTTATATTGACATGTAATCATAATACCATAAAATTTATCTTTTTAAAATGTATAATTCAGTCAGTTTTAGTATATTCTCAAAGTTATGCAATAATAACCATTATATAAATCTAGAACATCTTCATCACCCCAAAAAGAAACTCAGTACTCATTAGCAATCACTCCCCATTATCCCTATTCTCCAAGAACCTCTGGTAACTGCTAATCTACTTTCTGTTTCTGTGGATTTGCCTGTCCTGCACATTTCATATAAATGGAATCATATCATATGTGGCCTTTAGTGTCTGATTTATCTAGCTTAATGTTTTCAGGATTCATCATGTTATATTAACAGCATGATCAGTGCTTCACTCCTTTTAAGGGGTGAATGGTGTTCCATTGTATAGATGTACCATACTTTGTTTATCTACTCGTCAATTAGTGGACATTTGGGTTGTTTCCACTTTTTCGCTGTTATGCATAATGCTTCTGTGAACATTCATGTACAAGGTTTTGTATGGACGTATGTTTTCAATTCCCTTGGATATATACCAAGAAGTAGAATTACTGGATCATATGGTAATTCTTCGTTTAAATTTTGAGGAAATGCTAGGCTATTTTCTAAAGTAGCTGCACCATTTTACATTCCCACCTGCGATGTGTGAGGGTTCCATTTTGTCCACATTCTCACCAACATTTGTTATTGTCCACCTTTTTCACTATGTCCATTCTAGGAGGTATGAAGTGTCTCATTGTGGTTTTGATTTGTATTTCCCTGAAGAGTGATGATACCAGGCCTTCTTTCATGTGTTTATTGACCGTGAATCTTCTTGGGAGAAATGTCTATTCAAATCTGTTGCCTATTTTTAATTGGGTTACTTGTCTTTTAATAACTGAGTTGTAACCATTCTTTATAGATTCTGGGTACTAGTTCTTTATCAGAAGAATGATCTGCAAATATTTTCTTACATTCTACGGGTAGTCTTTACACTTTCTTGAGAGTGTCCTTGAAGGACAGGTGTTTTTAAATGTTGATGAAGTCTAATTTGTATTTTCTTTTATTGCATGTGTTTTTTGGCATTATATATAAAACCACTGCCTAATCCAAAGTCACAAAGATTTACTCCGTTTTCTTCTTAGAGTGTTATAATTTTAGCTTTCACATTTAAGTCCTTAGTCCATTTTGAGTTAATTTTCTATGTGTGTGAGGTGGGAGTCCAATTTTACTCTTTTACCAGCTTTCTTTTTGTGACACTTTCAGTTTGATTCTTGAAGCTGCAGCCCTCACACCATTTACCTCAGTAGAAGTCATGGCTTCAAGGTAAGAAAAGGAGATGATGTTTTTAACCTAATGAAATTACTGGTTAAATCATGAAAGGGAAAATGTACTGTGTCTTGGGAGGCCAGGCTTAGTGGAGGGGGCTTCTTACTGTGGGTGAAATGTGACCTGTTACAATTTCTCTATGATTCCCCAATCAGTGTGGGGCAGTCCATAAGGGGTTGATGAAGAGCAAGTCCCAAAGCCAGATTCCATCTTAATTCTACAGGCTGTGTGCCTTTGAGTCAAGTTATTCTCTTTTCTGTGTATCAGATCCTCCCCATCTTAAACTAAGAAGAGAAAACAGAGAATCTTCATAGAGTTGGAAGGATTATGTGAATGAATATAAGGCAAAGCACTCAGAACAGCATATGGCACGTTGTGAACACCCAGTACATATTAGCTGTTATTATCAGGAAAGATCCCATCATATCAATCCTAAGGGAATAGTTTCCAAGGAAACCTATGTCTCAAAATAATAGCCGTGTAGGGTTTGGTTGGGTGATGTGGCTGTCATGATGACATCTCTGATTCTCCCAGGTGGCTGCCTCAAATCCGAGAACCTTAAGGAGCTTGGGGACCACTTGATGCTGATGGTCATCTTTGTCCTGTGTATAAGTCAATCTCTGTTTTGTTTTCCACAGACCTACACATTTACCAAAGGCAAATTCTTAAAAGGGCTGGGCACAGTGGCTTACTTACGCCTGTAATCCCAGCACATTGGGAGGCTGAGGTAGGTGGATCACTGGACGTCAGGAGTTCGAGGTCAGCCTGCCTACATGGTGAAATCTGGTCTCTACTAAAAATATAAAAATTAGCCAAGCATGGTGTCACGTGCCTGTAGTCCCAGCTACTCAGGAAGCTGAGGCAGAAGAATCACTTGAACCCAAGAGGCAGAGGTTGCGGTGAGCCAAGCTCGTGCCATTGCACTCCAGCCTGGGCAACAGAGTGAGACTCCATCTCAAGAAAAAAAAAAAAACAATCTAAGTAGGTGCCAAATTTTCCATCCCACCAGAAAATAAGACTACAGTTGAATTAAGTCATGTCCTACTCTCCTAGACTCAAAGCTGTTTTATAAAGACAATGTATTCTTATTTTCTACAGTATTTTTGTTTCCAGGTCATCTAGCAACAGTGTTAAAAACCCTTTGTAATGCTAAAGACAGAGGGCAGGATTAATTCTCTTAGTCTCATTTGTTTCCAGAATTTTCTGCATATGTTTCCTAAATTTTAGAAGACACTATTCAATCATGTAAACCCACATTATAAGCAACTTTAAGTCTTCTTCCAAGGACTACCTTTTACACGGTCGATCCCTAATTTTCCGGATTTGGACAAGTTTCCATTCAAAAGTGATGTCCATCCAGTTAGAAAGCTTCTAGAACATTTTCCTTCCTACTCTCACAACTATTCCATCAATTAGTGTATGTTTAGCAATTGCAAATTACTTTTTTTTTTTTTTTTTTTTTTTTTTTTTTTTTGAGACGGAGTCTCGCTCTGTCGCCCAGGCTGGAGTGCAGTGGCGCGATTTCGGCTCACTGCAAGCTCCGCCTCCCGGGTTCACGCCATTCTCCTGCCTCAGTCTCCCGAGTAGCTGGGACTACAGGCGCCCGCTACCACGCCCGGCTAATTTTTTGTATTTTTAGTAGAGACGGGGTTTCACCGTGTTAGCCAGGATGGTCTCGATCTCCTGACCTCGTGATCCGCCCGCCTCGGCCTCCCAAAGTGCTGGGATTACAGGCGTGAGCCACCGCGCCCGGCCGCAAATTACTTTTAATATTAGCAGATGCGCAATATAATTAGATGGGGAAACCTTCTGGGATCAAATCATGTCTTGGGTGATTACTGAGTTCTGACAAACATCAGGATTCATTCATCTGTAAGAACATTGTTCTCTTTTCCCCTGGAAGGTACGCTACTCTGCAATGCTGCCGTGCTTAAAACAGTTTTCAGAATTTCTCTTATGAATTCCTCTCAAAATCCGTTTGTGGTCTATGTACACACATCACACACACTTAATATTTTATGCCTTTTTAAAAAACCAGACATGGGATTATTCAGCTCGATTATTCACCCGCTCCACCCTCCATCGAGGGCAACGTTTGTCCAGGTTCCAGTACACTCTTTCATTTCCTCTGGACACCTCTTGTGAGTCATTTTAGTTCAAACAGAGCTTTGTGTGTAACAGGCCCTATTTCATCCCAGAGCTCAAGCTGAGAGGAAAACAGCCTGAACTCAACCTTGGGGACATTCCTCATTCAAGAAAACACATTTTCCTCTTCCAAACTGAATTCAGTAAGAATATAGTACAATCTCTCTAGGCAAATAGTAAAGCCACTGGGTGGGGCGAGGCCACAGGGCCAATGCTGACAGGACAGCCCATCCTCCCTTAACTCCTTTGTGTGGTACTTCCCCATCCGTATCCTCCAAAGGGCTGTTTGAAGATCTAATTTCTCTAGTCTCAGTGAACTTACATCCTAGTTACAGCCTCAGTGGAGATAAAAAAAAAAAAATCTGGCAATGATGCTTGACATCATAATATTTGACAAAAAGGAAGCACTGAGGAGTTACTTCTCAGGCCAGGTGATGCTGCCAACAATCAGCCTCCTGCAACTCCAGGAAACAAGCCAAAGAAACTAAACTGAAAAGCGCTTTTCTGCTAAAGAAAAAAGAAACAGCTCCTATGGGTGCACCAAATCTACTCAGTGAGTGATTCCCCCGGCCTGGGACATCATGGCACAGCCTTTTTGTAGCTGAGTAGAATTGGTGAGGGGTCTACACCACGTGGGCTTCTGTACAGGGAGGGGACTCACCATCCCAGTGGGTCTGGGACTGTCCCAGCCTCAGTGCTGAAGGTCCTATTTACAGTGGTCACCCTACTTTTCTTGGCTCTCCGTGCAGCTGGAAATCCAGCTCTTCCTCCTCAAACCCGGCCAAGATGAGAGATGGAGCCAGAAATTAATTAGCTAAGAGGCAAGGAAGAAAAAGGCAGCCTATCCCTGAGGCAGAACTTTCTGGAACTTGAAAAGCTTTGCCTGGATTGATTAAGCACATTTCTCAAAGAGAGGAAGCCCTTCTTCAATTCAAACACCTTCAGCTGTTCAACCAGGGAGTCCCCAACCTCACAGAAGCCACAGGATCACATCCTGGGTTGGGTATAGACTTGCCTACCAGCCCAGTGGAAGATACTCTAACCCAAACTTTCCACAAGTTTGGTCCTCAAGGCATCTGCATTAAGATCACCTAGTGAGACTGATACAATCCAAGTTCCTCGGTCCACTCCACACTTGCTGGATCCAATTCTCTAGTAATATATTTCCAAAATCTCCATTTTTAAGAAAGCCCCAAATACGACTGGTGACTGTTGAAATCCAAGGACTGCTCTTCTTCCTACTTTTTTGTTGTTGTTTAAAGACAGGGTCTCACTCTCTTGCCCAGCCTGGAGTGCAGTGGCACCATCACAGCTCACTGCAGTTTCAAACTTCTGGGTCCAAGCGATCCTCTCACCTCAGCCTCCCAAAGGGCTGAGATAACAGGCATGGGCCACCATGCCCAGCCCTTTTTACTTCTTATTTCAAACCCTCATCCTCATCATCCACCAACAAGAATCCTCAGAGTCAGCAAAAGCAGGAGAGAGGTGAACTTGTCTTTGGAGCTTCCCCACCTCTCCTTCTGTATCCCTGTCCTATTTCAGCCTTCCAAGTTCCCTTTTGCCTTCCTCTATACTTTCTACCCTACGGCTGGACAAAGCTCGCCAAAGCCTACCCTACTCTAAAGGGTCTCCATGTTCCAAAACCACCTCCACTTTCTCCTTCCCAAACCAGCAAATATTTTATTCACACAGTACATTGCAGTTTGCTGTTAGGAAAGCAATCTGGGTAAATTAATTCCTATCTAGAGCAAAATGACTGACATAGCTTCTTACTCGTCTCTGGATGGAGGAGTTGCTTATTGCCCCCAATGAGTCATGGATTGGTAGAATTAATGGACATCTAGAGACAATATTTTTGGAGTTGATAGGTTCTTCTTTAAATCAGTGCTTTCTGGTGACTTCCCTGACTGGCATAACATTTTCTTAATTTGGCAAGGAAAAATCCCACTAAGTTAGTTGTTAGAAAATTCCTTGTGCCATTTGTCTACAGGGAAGTGATTAAAGCATGGTCGTTGGTCTTAGGTAGATATGGGTCTTAGTCCTGACTCTATCACTTACTGGCCATGTGACTCTGGGCAATGAATTTAACCTTTTACTTGTAAAAGTGGAGATAATTATAATATTTGTCTCAAAGGGTTGTTAAAATCCAAAGAAATATATTTTTTCAAAGTATCTGGCATCTGGTACTTAATAGTAATTGGCATTATAAGAGTCTGTATATAACAAATATCCATCCAAAGAACTGCTGTTTTCAGTTAGCCACAGCTATTCTTGCATGCTTAGTCTTCATTGTTAACTGTTCGTATAACCTTGGTGTTCATTTATAACTCTGAAAAACTGAGAAAACATCAGTCAGGACCAATCTGGTTTTGCCCTGGGCAAGTAGAAATCTGTAGAATTATTCCAGTTTGCTCCTGCTCCGTGTCTAAGAACACTATGGCTACTGCTGCCCCATTAGGTTTTCAGTCTTTAAAATCCACTCAAGGTCTTGGTCACTGAGGTTACTACCTCCTTGGCCACTTCTGATAGGTGGCACAACCTAAGCTAAGTGAAACTGGAAGTGAGCCAGGCATGGTGGCTCATGCCTGTAATCCCAGCACTTTGGGAGGCTGAAGCAGAAGGATTGCTTCAGGCCAGCAGTTTGAGACCAGCCTGGGCAACATAGTGAGACCCCTCTGCCATCTCTACAAAAAAATAAAACTAAACCAGCTGAGCATTATGGTATGTGCTTGTGATCTCAGCTTCTCGGGAGGCAGAGGTAGAAGTATCACTTAAGCCTGGGAGACTGGGATCACACCACTGCACTCCAGCCTGGGTGACAGAGCAAGACCCTGAAAAAAAAAAAAAAAGAAAGGAAAGAGAAGGGAAGGGAAGGGAAGAGAATGGAAGGGAAGAAAGGAAGGAACTGGTAGTGGATGGAGAGGAGCCCAGCATGCTGCGGATGGTGGGTATCGAGATTTCCAATGGTCAGTGGTCAACTCCTCCTTGCCAAGTCCTCCACCTAGAGGGTAATGATGTCTATAACCCTAAAGAACAAGGTAGGAGGGAGCATGAATCTGGCTTCCGAAAACAGTAGAAACCAAAACAGTCTTATATTATTGGGACAACGGACAGCACTGTCCCAACTCACCGTAAACACTGCAAAATGTGTGCATGTTCCACTGGAAATTTCCACGATCAAGGGGAAACAGATGCATCCAAGGAATGGCCTCTGAGGTGGAGCGGAATGATGGCTTATGGATTCCCACCAAGCTCAACACAAAGAAGCCCAGAAGGTGCAACTGAGGGGCTCTCCCAGGAGACAGAGGGAAGAAATCTTTATATTAAATGGACTGTCCACTTTGCCTCTACCATGATTACAAGGTAGAAGAAACATATAATGAATAGAGGCAATGCACAGCTATTAGAGAAACAAAAAGAGGGGTCAGGGTTCAATAAAATGTCATCGGGAGAGGTGAGGAAGACCAGAAGCAATGGATGAGGACAGAAACATGACAAAAATGGGAAGTGTGAATAATAAACATTATTTTAAAAAAACTATACTCCAGGTTCTATGTTATGTGTTCCAAAATCAGCCTAATCCTCATGACAACCCTGCAAGGTACCCACAGGAGGCTCCGAGAGGTTTGGTAACTTGCCCAGAGTCACACAGCTAAAAAACTGCAAAACTCCATTTTGAACTCAAGTGCAGCTGACTCCAAAACATGTACTTTTAGTAATGACACCAAACTAAACTATTTTAAAAAAAAAAGATTAATGGGACAGAATATCTGCCAAGAAAACAGAGAGCGATTACTATCATTCCAGACACTCTAAGTAAGCAAAATTAAATTAAATTACCAAAAGTAAATAGCACATCGTAATAAATAACAGCCACTATCCATGACTTCATGATGTTCTTATACGTGATCTATTCCTACTTTGATTGTATTTGTTCATTTGTAATTTAGCCTTCAAATCTGTTTGAAAGCAATTCAACAACAAAAAAGAACATGCTCAGTCATCTCTAGTTACAATATGTACACAGAGCTCTCAGATGTTGAGAGTCACGGCTGGCCTAGGAATTTTTATAATCAAGTTACATAGCACTAGTGGAACTTTTTCTGGGAATCTAAGTCAAGCTCTAAAGCCTATAATTCAAAGTAACATGAAGAAATTAGAGAAGGGCATTTTCATTAGCATGAAGCTTTGGAGTTGTGGCCAAAGGTTTTGAAAGAAAATGTAAAATCCAATCAGACAGAATAAAATGATGATATAATCCTGCCAAGAGCAAAAGAAATGCAGAATGTAATCAAGCAGGAGGGGAAATCGGTTGCAATTTGGATGAGGATACCCTACGTCCACTCAAATCAGAGGAAAGAAGAACATAAGGATATCAACCCAGGAGACCAAGGTTGAAAATCCATCGCATCTGAAGGGTGTGGACCACTATCTGTTGTCAAAGCAATTATATGAGGTTTAGCCTCATGTTGTCATAGTAATGATGAAATGGATTTATCTGTAGTCCAAAAAGAATGTGGACATATGGTTCCTCAACCCCAAATCTCTGCCAGATAAACAATTGTATAAGAGGCACATATTAGCACATGTCGCACCTATTAGCATGGTAACCTCAACCCAACTCCCATTATAGACCTGCTTTCCACAGTGCAACATTTGTCTTGGCAACCTTGGGAAGGTATGGAATTAAATATAGAAATGCCAAAGTCTATGAAAGCCACAGTATTAATAACTTTGTGTGAAGCTCAGAATAATCTTCATACATTAGGGATTAAAGTATATGGAACGTGGTCAGGCACTGGTGGCTCACGCCTGTAATCCCAGCACTTTGGGAGGCTGAGGCAGGCAGATCGCTTGAGGCCAGGAGTTCGAGACCAGCCCGGCCAACATGTTGAAACCCTGTCTCTACAAAAAATAAAAAATAAAAATACAAAAATTAGTCAGGCGTGGCTGCAGGCGCCTGTAATCCCAGCTACTCTGGAGACTGAGGCACGAGAATCACTTGAACCTGGGAGGCGGAGGCTGCAGTGAGCCAAGATTGCTCCACTACACTTCAGCGTGGTTGACAGAGCGAGACTCTGTCTCAAAATAAATGTAAAATAATAACAATATATAAGGTGTATGGAATGGTTGAGAATCTGATATCTTTGAAAATGAGCCAGATTTGAATTGATTTTAGATGTGATTGAGTAAGCAGTGAAAATATGAGCATTTTCAAACAATATTAGAATGTCTGGAAGAATGAGGAATCTACCATATTTATACATTTCATTTTCAATTTGCAAGAATTATTCAAATACTTAGGAAAGTGTTTGCTAAGGTCTTCAGGTTTGCTTTATCAGGCATTTAAAGTGATTAAAAAGGAGATTAGACATATTTATTTACAAATACAATTTTAAATGTTTAAGAAGATGTAATTAAGTTACAAACTGAATGGATTAATGGGAATTTAGTCTGTCCAGCCTGAGTTTATCAAGCATCATTTAAAGCAAACACCCATAAATGATTTGTTCTTATTTCATACTCTATTTTCTAGATTTATATATAGAATAACAAGACATTTACAGTAAAATAAAATCACACAATGAAAAAATATAGTTTTCAACTTGAATAAATCAATACTAATTAAAAACTAATATCCATTTAAAACTAATATGAATTACAATGAGAACACATGGACACAGAGAGGGGAACATCACACATGGGGGCCTGTCGGGGAGTGGAGGGCAAGGGGAGGGAGAGCATTAGGACAAATATCTAACGCATGCATGGCTCAAAACCTAGATGGCGGGTTGATAGGTGCAGCAAACCACCATGGCGCATGTATACCTATGTAACAAACCTGCACGTTCTGCACATGTTTCTCAGAACTTAAAGTAAAATTTAAAAAAAAAAGCTAATATCCATTTTGGTCCCATCAATAATGGAAACCCTGAATCTAATCATGAGGAGACATCAAATAAATATAAAACAAGAGGTATTTGACAAAAAAAAAAAAACCTGCTCTATGCTTTTCAAAAATCTCACTATATGAAAGAAAAGAAAGAAATGTCCCAGATTAAAGACACCAAAAAGACATGAAACAATAAACTGCATGATCTTGGATTTTCTTTTGCTAAAAATGGCATTATTGTTTCATTTAGTGAAATCTGAACGAGGTCTGTAGATTAGATAATATGACAGTATCAATGTTAATTTCCCAGTTTTGAAAGTTATATGGTATTTATGTAAGGGAATGCCTTCGTTTTTAAGAAATACACAGTGCATTATTTAGGGGCAACGAGACATCTTATCTGCAGTTACCTCAATGGTTTCAGGAGAAAAAAATAGCATATAGAGAAAAAGGATAAAACAAATGTATCAAAATATGACCATTTGGAGAATTTGGAAAAAAGCATACAAGAATTTTTCATGATATTCTTGCAACTTTTCTGTTTGTCTAATATTACATCAAAATAAAAGTTGAAACAATGAAAAACTAATATTTAAAGTAAAAGTGTTGTTGTTTTTTTAATGCCACCCTTGAACATCAAAAATCACCCATTGACAGAGAAACACAAAAAAGATGGTTAAAAGCTGAAAAAGTAAATCTAAGAGACTAGAACAAGATTGAATAAAATGAAAAAAAGGGAAAATTCCCATTCTTAATAAAAGTCAGAAAATCTCAGAGTGTGTTATCTGAAGTATGTTAATCTTTCCTCTACCTTGAACCCAAAATTGATAACATCCCTTTGGATGAAGCTCTGATGCAAAGTATGTGAGATGTTCACAGCAAATACCTGTCCCAAGGTTCTACCCATAGGGTGCCTGAGGTCCAGGATTATTCTCCCACTCCACCTCCCACACCTTCAGCAGAACTCCTGTTCTAGAAAATCTTCCTCTTGACATAATACTATATCCTTCTAGGTAGAAGACAGGCCCTGCCCCTGGTATCCAAACATCAACTCCAGCTTGGCCGGGATTAAAGGGTTTTGAATCACTCTCTGTAATAGGACAAAAGACCTCATTCAGTGGCGAAACTTGTAGGAACAACAATTCTCTTAGCACTCTCCTTGGTAATATAACCCACTATTCCTAAGCATTCACTCTTGGTGGTATTCCTAATACACAGACATCTGACTTAAAATATGCCAGCCTTTCTCAGAGACCATGACCAGACGGACCAACCAAATAGCCTAGAAATATTTATGACTTCACCCTGGGTTGCACCAGCCCTGTCTACTAGCACAGCCTGAGCCACCTATGTACTGCAGCCACACAGACTCCAGCTTGGCTTACTCTGACAGCACCACAGGACACCACCCCAGAAATTCCAGATCGCCTTACCACTCAGTCCATGGCAAAACTACCCATTCAGGGTGTATAAGAGAATACTTGGGCAAACAAGCAAGCACAGGAGTCAACAGCCACCTGTGAAACAAACTAAACAAGACAAAGAAGTTTTCCAACAGCGTCAGTTATGAAAAATCCAAATGAGCATCTAAGGGAAATTGTGGGATCCTTTTCTCTATTTAAAATCATGGGAAAATGATTTACTTTTAATATTTCAAATACTCCATGCCTGAAAACAGGAGATAGACTATATCAGGGGCCCCCAATCCCCAGGGCGGCAGACGGTATGGCGAGCATTACTGCTACTGCCTTCTGAGATCAGTGGTGGTATTAGAGTCTCACAGGAGCATGGCCCCTGCTATGAACTGCACGTGTGAGGGATCCCAGTTGTGCTCCTTATGAGAATCTAACTAATGCCTGAAGATCTGAGGTGGGACAGTTTCATCCTGAAACCATCTTCCTGCCCCCCACCCCCAACATCTGTGGAAACCACAAAACCTGTCCCTGGTGCCAAAAAGGTTGGGGATGGCCGGACTATATAATCTTTAGGTAGTTATACAGTGGTGAATTTGAGACTTAAGTGTGTGTGGGGTGTGTGTGTGTGTGGGTGTGTGTGATTAAAGTATAGAAATACCTAACAATTATCCTTTTATTAATTCAACAAGGGTCAACTAAGTACATGTTATATGCATAATGTGAATGTAGAAAAAGAGGAGTTTTCATAAACATGTTCAAAGGGAGGTTAAACTTTAAGCATGAAGCCAGGCCCAGTGGCTCACACCTGTAATCCCAGCACTTTAGGAGGCCAAGGTGGGCGGATCACTTGAAGTCAGGGGTTTGAGATCAGCCTGGCCAACATGGCGAAACCCTGTCTCTCCTAAAAATACAAAAATTAGCTGGGCATGGTGGTGGGTGTCTGTAATCCCAGCTACTTGGGAGGCTGAGGCAGGAGAATAGCTTGAACCCGGGACATGGAGGTTGCAGAGAGCTGAGATAGCACCACTGCACTCCAGCTGGGTGAAAAGAGTGAAACTCCATCTCAAAAAAAAAAAAAATCGAACGTGAAAAGTGCTTTATCAACTACTTAGCACAACAATTCAATGCAATAAGTACAACCAGACTCATTTTCAAGGTAAGAAATCCTAAGGTAAAAGAAAGGAGAACATAGACAAATATCAGAAAGATATAAAATGGCCCAATCAGAAGTCCCAAAACAGTTGAAGAGGACCCCAAATTCTAGTCTTCAATCTGGAATAACTGAGTGCCTTGGCAAACCACCCCACTTCCCCAGATCTTAGATTCCCTACGTGTTCAATAAGTGACTTGAACCAGAGAGCTCTGAAGGTTGCTTCCAGCCTTTATGAACAAATAAATACATCTAGATTTTCTATTCTAGGACTTAGCCCCATCAAAAAACATCACAAGCCAGATCAGGATAAGACAAGAAAAGAAAAAAAAAAGCTTAAAATAAGACCATTCCAGAAAAACTTTATATCAAGTTTACTCTTTTACACAGAAAAGGAGAATGGTAATTATTCAATCAGAAAAAAAGAAATGATGATTATTCGAATAAGATACCACTGAAAACTCCAACAAGGAGAGAAGGATTTTTACTTCAAGTATTTTGTGATTATTGACAACAGTCATGTTCTCTGGTCTCTGTAATGAGAGGCATCTGCAGCACTGTTTGTGCCCTTGGAGGGCAGAAAGGTGGCACTGCCAAGGGGCTGTCACTCTACTCCTCCTTTGTCTTTGTATCCACCTCCTAAGGAACAAAGACACAGTCATTGCCCTCAGGCCCTCAGTTACCTTCACTTTTTCCCAGGATTAGGTAACACCTGCAGATGGGGCTGGATGGCTGCTGGTACTAGAAGAAACCTGTGCTGGGCACCGTTCCCCTTCCTTAACCCAGTGGCTTCCCTGGTACTGCATTCAACCACCCAAATCGCCCTACAAGGTAACCCACCCTCCTTGGCCAGTTGAGCCTCCCAGATAACCCCCTCTTGCTCAAATAAAATCAGAATGGGGCCGGGTGCTGTGGCTCACGCCTGTAATCCCAGCACTTTGGGAGGCCGAGGTGGGTGGATCACCCAAAGTCAGGAGTTGAAGACCAGCCTGGCCAACCTGGCAAAACCTTGTCTGGACTAAAAATACAAAAATAAGCCAGGTGTGGTGGCACGTGCCTGTAATCCCAGCTACTTCAGAGGCTGAGACATGAGAATCACTTGAACCCGGGGAGTTGGAGGTTGCAGTGAGCCGAGATCATGTCACTGCACTCCAGCCTGGGAGACAGAGTGAGACTCTGTCTCAAAAAATGAAAAAAGAAAAAAAGGCAGATTGGAATAGGAAGATCCAGGTTCCAACCCAAGCCCCATCATATAAGGCCAAGTGACTATAACTAGCTATTCACTTCATATGTCTCTCATCTCCTCTGTAAAATAGTGGTTAGCATGGGCTCTCTCCTGTCAATGAAAAAGTATATAAAATGAAATGAAAAAGTATTAAACATGTTCAAGTATATAAAAAGCCCCTTCAAATTTAAAAAAAAAAAAGATGTCTCTCCAAGCACAAAAAAAGGGGTAGATAAAAAGGCTAACCACAGAAGTAAAAATGGCAAAAAAATAAAATAAAAGATGCTAGTGGATAGAACAAGAAACCAAAAATAACACAACCGTTAGATATTACTTTTCATCCAGCAAACTGGTAAAATTGGAAAGATTCGATTCACAAGATAGGGAAAGATGGGTATTCTCTTACATGTTGTCTGGGACAGTAGGTTGCTATTGCCCTTTGGTGTGTTTGATAGTGGCCAACAAAATATGAAATATATAAGCCTTCTGGCTTGGCAAAATCTCTTTCACTACTCCCCTACAGAAATATTCTCACATATGCCAAAGTTATACGTATAAAGCTGTTCAATGCAGCACTATTTATTTAAATGTCCATTAATTGGGGAATGGTTAAATAAATGATGGAACACCTATTCTATAGGATATTAAAATGCCGTTAAAAAGGATTAAATAGATCTATTGATTTGTTCTGACATGAACTGTATTATGGAACTAGAATAGTGCCTGACACTTAGGAACCACTCGGTAAATATCTGTTGAATAAATGAATATGTATACACCTTTTCATAGCACTTTACATAATCTATCTCCTCTCATTCTTATGCCAACCCTACAATATGAGCCAAGTGGCTGTTATTGTGCACTCTGTAAGGATGAGGAAATTAAAATCCAAGGAGGTTATGACCTGCCGAACATCCCAAACATAAAGTATGGAACCAAAACAGAACCAGATCTACCGGTCAGTACTCTTTGGTGGCTGACATCCATTCTGCCTGCAACAAGGCTAACCTGCAGGCAAACCCTGTAGGGAAATGCCAAGGGCTCCGGCAGCTGGAGAGTAACTCAGTAATTGCTTGCTGATTTGGACTGACTGAATCTTCTTTTACCAGCAAAGCCCTCCATTAGGTGAGGCTCGGCTCTCTGGACCGCAGCTCGGGCCCATTGGGCATCTAACAACAGGTCTGAAAGGAGGTCATTCAACAACAGGTCACCATGGAAACCCTAACCCCCTCCTCGCCCCTGGAACAAAATGGAGTGGGAAGGCAAAGAGGAGCATTTGTTAAGCGCCCGCTATGAGCCAGGCACCATGAATAGGGAAAAATTCATCTGAGTCTTCCTTTACAAATCTCCAAAAGAAAAAGAAACTGTGCATTGTTAAACAAAGTACAGAACAGGCCTGCGTCGCTGCTTAATCTAGGTCAGTGATAACTGCAAAGGAAGTTTATTTCATGCAGAGGGTACTCCGTTCACCCCTCTTATAGCTGCACGTGTCAGGCAGCATCATTTACATCACCACGTGGCCCTGTCTTAGCACACCCATGCAGTATAAACCTGCCCCCAACACATACTCTACCTGTTCAAGTCTGGAATGTACATTTCAGCCACACAAGAAAAAAATGACTGGTTGATTAGTAAAGCACAAACACTCTCTCTCATATAAGCTAGAGGACAGCCATTATCTTCAGAAATTTCAGGTGCCATGCTTTCCATAGAGTAGATTCTTCTTTCACTTTTAGCCATCCTACTCCCGCATTATCAGAAAATGGTGAAAATGGTGCTGTGTTTGGGCATTGTTACCTTGGAACTTTCATCTTAATTACAGAAGCTCTTAGCAACCGTTGCTTAGTAACAAACACATTTGAAATAGATTTGTTGACTGATTATGAGATGCTCTGAAAAGTCTGCAGAATGAAATTCACTGATGGAAAAGAATTGCAATGCGCTGGTAAAGTAAAAAATTTTTTTAACAAAAGAAGTATTCACAAAACTTGGGCTATGAGCAGGTCCCAAAGATATTACTGAACTTCTGGAATAGTTTCATAATATTTTATGCTGCTTTATGGCTGGTCTATTATTTTCATAATCAATTCGGACACAATTATCTGACTAAACAGCTGTCGAAGCTCTGGGAGATAGGCCTTAGGGTTTTAGTCAATGCAGAATTCTGCACAGAAAATCAATGGCTTCTTGATTTCCACGGGTCCACAAGATCCTGCCTGCCATAACGCTTCTTCCCACTCAAGATTTCTGAAGGGCCTGAGGCTTCTAGTGACTCTTCAAGTCAGAAGCAAAAACCAAGGAAAGCTTTGCCTCCATCTTTCCAATAATATTTCTTCAGCACCTGTTAATAAAATCTGTGATAAAAAGTAGAAATGGAGATGCGTTTAGGACTACATCCATGCACATCTTCCCCAAAGCAAAACCTCAACCCCACACACACTCCCCTCTCTGAGCCTGGGACCTCCTCCTGCCTCTCAACAAGGTCTCATTGTACGTTAGCCATTTTCACCTCAGAAACTAGGAACCTTCGCCCAGTTTCTCAGAAGGGGTCCTCATCGGCAGAGAAAGTCCTTCTCCTCCCTTGTATCTTTCTGGAATTCTTCTCTGACCCTGTTTCTCCTCCGGTGTTTTTTTTTTTTTTTTTTTTTAGACAAACTTCTCAAAGGAGGAGCCTCCCTTCACTGGCTTTCCCTTCTCACTTCCCACTCAGTCCTCAACCCACTGCAGGCTAACTTTACCTCATGATTTCCTCTTTCAGTCACCATTGCTGTGGATTCCAGAAAGACTTCAATGAAGAGTAGTGTAAGTTTCCTCAGTCTTCTCTACTCCATAAGTCCTATCTTCCCAGGGAGTCTTTGATATTTACCACGGTTCAAGCCTACATCCCTGAGTAAGAAGAATCCGCCTCCACGGAAGGAACAAGAGAACATCCACCAAGCGAGCACCTGTCCAGAACATTCTATCTGGTTGCCCAGAGCAACTCATATTCCTCACAGTCTGCTTCACCCATTTACCTTAGCTACCCGGCCCCTTCAGCATTTGGACTTGAGGCTGCGGGCCGGAATCTTTGTACTGGCCTTCCTGTCGCCAACCAAATTCAATTCACTCACAGGTTCCTTCATGAAACAAATATTTATCAATCACAGATACTTATCACCATGCCAAGCATTGTTTTTAGGCAGTGATGATACAATAATGTCCAGAAAAAATAACGGAACTCTTCTTTATCTTATGGAGTTCACAGGATGAAGAATTACTCAAATAAATATAAAATGAGTGCTAAGAAGAACTACACAAGGCTAGAAGAATTTACAGTAGAGAGCACTAGCCAGACCAGAAAAGGCATCCCTGTTGACAGTTGAGGCCTAAAGGACAAAAAGTCATCAACAAGACAAAGATGTGTGGTGGGAGAAAGTTCCAGAAAGGGAATAACACGTGCAAATGTCCCAGCTTCTTCTCAAATGACTTATCCAGTATACTCCTGTGATATTATGAAACATGTACATTGGTTTCCATCCACCTTCATGGCTCATCACTCCCAGGATGCTTGTTATTTCCTAAGTGACTGAAACAATACGTATCTCTTCTGTTAAAGTATGTGGACTTTGGTCCGTGGTTCCCAAAGCAGCTTTGGAATAGCATCGGTGATGAAGGTGAAAGACAGCCCTGTGGTAGAATGTTGGGATTCTTTAGGCCTCAGAAAACAGAACCTCTCAGGCAGAGTTTTATCCTGCCCTCCTTTTTTGTTGTTGTTGTTGTTTTGTTTTTGTTTTTGTTTTTTAGACAGAGTCTCACTCTGTTGCCGGGCTGGAGTGCAGTGGCGTGATCTCAGCTCACTGCAACTTCCACCTCCTGCATGGAAGCGATTGGCCTGCCTCAGCCTCCCGAGTAGCTGAGACTACAGGCACATGCCACCACACCCAGCTAATTTTTGTATTTGTAGTAGAGACAGGGTTTCACCATGTTGGCCAGGATGGTCTCAATCTCCTGACCTCAAGTGATGCACCCGCCTCAGCCTCCCAAAGTGCTGGGATTACAGGTGTGAGCCACCACGCCCGGCCCCTGCCCTCCTTTTGTCTGCTCCTTTTTCTCCCCAAGACAGGCCATAGAAACAAAATATGCTCTCACCTTCCCCTACCTTTCCATAAAGAAATTCTCTGATGTCCATTGTCTGATTGTGGGTCACAAGACCCCCATTTCAGAAGGGGTCCTGCCCCATACCCAGGAGGAAGGAATCCTGCACAGAGAGCCCAAGAAGAACCTGAAAGGACGGGACTGGCTGGATTTCCCCACTCGTCTGTTAGGATTAGATCATTCCCTCTGTGTCTAATCACATTTCTCCATGGGTGTCCACGCTTCAATCACACCTATCCGGTGAAGCGTCCCAAAAAGGCCCAAGAGAACACGGTAGTGAGAACTTCTGGACAGCTGTTCCTGGAGGGGGTGCAGCAGGGGAGGGCATGGAAGTTCTGTAACCCTTCCTCACCTTACGCACCTCCTCATCAGTATCCTTTGCAATAGTCTTTCTTTTTTTTTCTTTTTGAGACAGAGTCTGTCTCTGTCACCCAAGCTGGAGTACAGTGGTGCAATCTCAGCTCACTGCAACCTCCGCCTCCTGGGTTCAAGCGATTCTCTCACCTCAGCCTCCTGAGTAGCTGGGACTACAGGTGCCTGCCACCACACCAAGATAATTTTTATATTTTTAGTAGATACGGGGTTTCACCATGTTGGCCAGGCTTGTCTCAAACTCCAGACCTCAAGTGATCCGCCTGTCTTGGCTTCCCAAAGTGCTGGGATTATAGGCATGAGCCATCGCGCCCGACCTGTAAGTCTTTCTAATAAACCAGTAAACATAAGTAAGGGTCTCCCTGAGTTCTGTGAGCCACTCTAGCAAATTAACAGAACCCAAGGAGAGAGTTGTGGGAACCCTGATTAATAGCCCGCTGGTCACAAGCCAGATAAAGCCAACTGGAGCTTGCGATTGGCATTGGAAGTGGGTGACGGGGGCGGTCTTGTAGGACTGAGCCCTCAACCTGTGGGATCTGGTGCTATCTCCAGGTAGATAGGGTTGGAATTGAATTAGAGGACACCCAGCTGATGTCCACTGCAGAACTGATCACTTGCTTGGTATGTGTGGGAAAATCCCTCACACATCTGGTCACAGAATTCTTCTGTGTTGATTGCTGTGGGGTAAAAGCAGAGGAAAAACAGTTTGTGTTTTTTCCACTCAGAACTCTCCCCTTAGGGAGGTTCTCTACTTAAGTTATGTTCCTTTTTTAGCATATTATTATTATTGACTTCTAAACTAAATAAAGGCTCCCATTGCAAAATCAGAGCAACGATTATTTTTGAAAGACTAAGACTGAAGTATGAAATAACGAAGGCCTCACTTTTAAATTATTTACAAAATAAATAAATAAAATATGGGCCAAAAATATTTTTCTCTACTTCCATAGCCTCATTTATGTGCGGCTTGCATCTTTTTTAAACTAAGGATTTATATCGAACTGTTGGAAGCTTTCGCTTCTCATCAACTTTCCGACAAATTCTGCTCAGAACAGCTGCTACCATAAAATTTAATTTGCTACTTCCCAAAAAAGTCACTTTGGTGTAAAATAACTTTGCCTTCCTGCTAATATTTTACAACCAATTAAAGCTGAAATGATGGCTGGGAGTCTACCCAGTGAGGCTCCAACCACGGGCTTGCACAACTACAATATGTGAAGAAAAACATGAAGTCACATGTGCTGAAGAACATACAATATATCTCCAAACATTTGCACTGCCAAGAAAAGAAACTCGTGGGGTTGTTTGGCAAATATAAAAATGAGATGTGAAAACTTCAGAATTATTATCTGTGTAAATCCATTTCCATGTTTCAAAAGTTTAAAAGACAGAATCATTACATGTTCCTAATTAATCTTTATAGTAATCATTCTTTGCACACCTTCTGTACAAAAGTCACACCCGAAGCCAACAGCCTGGAGACACCATGTTATGGCATTTATTATGAGCTCACAAAATGAAAACTTTCTTCAGATGTTTTCCTAGGTGTCCAAATTATACAAGAAAATTAATAGGAAGTGGAATTTCACCAACCTCTTCAACCCTGGCTGAAGAACAAGGTTCCGTTGTCAAAACTCATTCACACCAAGGTGGTGCTCGATGCTCAAAAGAGGTGAGAGGAATGTTTCCTCAGCCAAGCCAAGGAAAATTAATGACCACCACTCAGAAATATACAGACTGTTAGGGCAATTCCCTGACCTCTGAGCATCACTGAAAGGCAGAGATGGGAAGGATG
Source organism: Pan troglodytes (assembly GCF_028858775.2). Classification (NCBI taxonomy): domain Eukaryota; kingdom Metazoa; phylum Chordata; class Mammalia; order Primates; family Hominidae; genus Pan; species Pan troglodytes. The sequence continues at coordinate 34,140,812 of NC_072406.2, forward strand.
AAAGGAGAGAGAGCAAAGAAAGGAACTGAAGTCATTTTTGGAGAAACAAGACTCAATTCTTCTGCAGGATTTTTCCAAGTTCCATCTAAAGCAATCTAGGCCAAAATTATATTCAGGAAACAAAAGATATGTCTTTGCACATATAGCAACGCACACCATGTAATTCACCCTGCTTCAGTCAACGGTCATGACTTTGTCACTGATGATGACAGAATCCTCCTGCGTCATCACTCATGTGGTGAAACTTCCAGGGGGTCCAACTCCCTCAAGGACCATGGCTTCATGATAACTCTTGGTTCATTTTAATGACAAAATGCACTCTTGTTTACACGCAATGGGATATCATTACAGTAAATATGTGACTGTCCCTTTAGCACGAGCGCACACACACAAAAGTCCTTTTCTAGCCCATTAGTACTTTATTTTTACAGCCAGCCAAAGTGAAAAAAACTTAAAACCTAAATCACACATCACGTCACTCCTCTGCTCAACACCCCAGCAACTGCCCCCCTTAGTCAGAGCTGCCCAGATTCTGCAGTACCTGTAATGGTTTACAGGCCTTGTAGGGTCCCCACCGTCCCCAGGCCCCTTCCTCCCTTCCACACAGTCTTCCTGCCTGGATTGCTTTTCCCACATGCCCCAGGTTCACTCCGTGCCCTTGCTATTCCCTTGCCTATACCAGGTTTTGCTCCAATGTGAAAACTAGACTTCCCTGACCAACTTATGCAAAATTGCAAACTCTCCTCCAACCCCCTGCCCAACCTAGTGAAACTTATCTCTTCCCCTGCTCGATTTTTCTCTATAGAACATATCCGTTTCTAATATTTTACTGATTGTTTGGTTTTGGGTTTTGTCTGCCTCTTTCCACTAAGAAGCTCCACGAGGGCAGGAATTTTCCTCTACTTTGCTCACTGCCACATTCCAAGTACTTAGAACAGCGCCTGGTTCATAGGACAGCCTCTTTCAATATTAAGTAAATGAACAAATGAATTACATCATTACTGAATAATAAATGGAGAAGTGAGTGCATTTCCGCTATCCAGAAATGGGACAGAGAAGGCAAGCCGTCCAGGGCCTGTGAGGAATGCAGGCGGAGTCAAGTCTGATCTTACTTCCACCCAACACAGCTCAATCCATGATGGATTCTCTTTCGGGCTCATCTGTCTGGCCACCCCTTGACTTCCAATGATCATCAACGAATCTCATAGATTGGACCCCAAGGACAGTGACACCAGTGTAATATTTTAAATCCGTTAGTCCCAAGAATTCCAAAGGCATCCAATGAGCATCTCCCCACCTCCATTTCCCAAAGTTATACAATGCCCCTGGGCTATTTCTCACATCACAGGCTACAAGGACAATAGTATCCAACATTGACAAACCTCAACATAAATCCGCGGGACACTGAAGTGGGAGGATCACCTGAGCCCAGAAGTTCAAGGTTACAGTGAGCTATGATTATGCTACTGCACTCCAGCCTAGGAAACAGAGCAAGACCCTGTCCAAGAAAAAAGAAAAAAAAAAATCCAGAGCAACAAAAGCCAAAAAGAAACAGGAAGAGGATAAAATTTCATCCAAACTTCTAACTATTCTGCCCAATTGCACATCAAGTAATATTATACTTGGTTCAAGCACAAACTCCACTCTGAATTTAAGAACCTCAGAACAATAATTTAACTTTCTGTTTGGAGAGAAAAGAAAGACTAATGAGTCAAGCTGTAGTCCAGAAATCCAATGACTGCAGTATTTTCCTTCTTTATTCTTCTAAAGTGAAGAGTGACCTTGAAAAAAACAATTGTACATCAATTTCCTTGTTTGTAGCAACATAAATAATAGAATAACCCCACAGAAAACCAGCACCACCTTATGTACTTAGAACCAAAGTCTTGGTCTCCTTGGTCTCAACCTCCCTTTTCAGACTTGGTGGATTTTATCTGGCTGAGAAACTCCAGTCTCCTAGGCCAAAATTGTCCACCCCACATCACGAGCCTTCTAGCTCACAAATGTGCAATGACCGTGAAAATAGGTAATATTTATGGGTCAGGCACTTTATATGCATTATCTCATGTAAACCTCTCAACAACTCTTGGTAGTAGATGCTATTATTCAATATTATCTCCCATTTCACAGATAATGAAATTGAGGTTGGAGAGATGAAGTGATTCCCCATGTGGATCTAGAGCTCAAAAAGAAATAAGTCTGGCTCTTAATGCCCATGCTATACAGCAAGGCTGCAAAGGGCTTTGTATTATAAATTATTATTTTTTTTAAGATGGAGTTTTGCTCTGTCGTCCAGGCTGGAGTGCAATGGTGAGATCTCAGCTCACTGCAACCTCCGCCTCCCGGGTTCAAGTGATTCTCCTGCCTCAGCCTCCTCAGCCTCCTGAATAGCTGGGATTACAGGCGCCCACCACTACACCTGGCTAATTTTTTTAATATATATTAAAACAAAACAAACCAAAAAAAAAAAATATATATATATATATATATATATTAATTTTGAGACGGAGTCTCACTGTATCTCCCAGGCTGAAGTACAATGACACAATCTCAGCTCACTGCAACCTCCACCCCCAGGGTTCAAGTGATTCTCCTGCCTTAGCCTCCTGAGTAGCTGGGATTACAGATGCACACCACCACAACCAGCTAATTTTTGTATTTTCAGTACAGACGGGGTTTCAGCATGTTGGTCAGGCTGGTCTCGAACTCCTGACCTCGTGATCCTCCCTCCTCAGCCTCCCAAAGTGCTGGGGTTACAGGCGTGAGCCACCGCGCCCAGCCATAAATTAAGTTCTTAAAATAAAAGTATATACAGAAATAAATGTAAGTCTTTACATCTTAAAAGTAAGATGTAGGACCTCGTTATATTTGTTAAATGATGCAAAATGAAATAAGACCACATGAACAAAATAGAATGGGCAAAATAGAAAAGTTCATAATGAACACAGACATGATATAGATATTTTTCAGAAATCTATTCCACCTGATTCAGTGTTTTTGGGAAACTGTTTCCTAAAAATCGGCTTAATCATAAAGAGAATGATTCTCCAGTTCAGAGAGGAACTTCTCATATTATTAATACCATACAGAGAATAAATTGTCTTTAAAGCAAACACTAAAGTCATATTTAAAAGTGAGCCACTGGCTGGGCACAGTGGCTCACATCTGTAACCCCAGCACTTTGGAAGGCCGAAGCAGGAAGATCACCTGAGGTCAGGAGTTCGAGACCAACCTGATCAACATGGTGAAACCCTCTCTCTACTAAAAATACAAAAATTAGCCAAGCATGGTGGCATGTGCCTGTAGTCCCAGCTACTCGGGAGGCTGAGGCAGGAGAATCACTTGAACCCGGGAGGTGGAGGTTGCAATGAGCTGAAATCGCGCCACTGCACTCCATCCTGAGTGACAGAGTGAGACTCTGCCTTAAAAAAAAAAAAAAAAAAAAGTGAGCCACAATGTAAACAAGCTATAACATTAAATTTTCATGACTTTGTGCTCGTGGGTCTCAATAACACCTGTGTTTAGAAATTCACAATATGAAACAGAATATGGGAAAGGTAGTACAGCACTCAAAACCAGCAGCACAAACTCTCCACATTATCCAAAATGCTAAAGAGATGCTGGATGTGCATTTTCCTCAATTATCAACATTGTAAAATAAATCTTCACAGCCTGGTATCTCTTTATTGCCTTTATTAACTCTTACTCCAAATCCAAATCTTACACAAAATCTAAAATAATTTGAAAATGCATTCCAATTTGAAATATATACAGGAGTACTTTTTGAATTTTTTTATTTTAACCTTTGTGGGTGTATAGTAGGTGTATATACTTGTGGGGCACATGAGATGTTTTGATACAGGCATACAATGCATAATAATCACATCATGGGCCGGGCGTGGTGGCTCACGCCTGTAATCCCAGCACTTTGGGAGGCCGAGGCGGGTGGATCACAAGGTCAGGAGTTCAAGACCAGCCTGGCCAACATGGTGAAACCCCATATCTACTACAAATACAAAAATTAGCCGGGGGTGATGGTGCACACCTGTAATCCCAGCTACTCCAGAGGCTGAGGGAGGAGAATTGCTTGAACCCAGGAGGCAGAGGTTGCAATGAGCTGAGATCTCGCCACTGCACTCCAGCCTCGGCGACAGAGCAAGACTCCCTCACACACACAAACAAAATTTTTTTAGTAATCACATCATGGAAAATGGGGTATCCATCCCCTCAAGCATCTATCCTTTGAGTTACAAACAATCCGATTATATTCTATTAGTTATTTTTAAATGTACAATTAAATTATTATTGACTATAATCACCTTGTTGTGCTATCAAATACCAGGTCTTATTCATTCTAACTATTCTTTTGGTACCCATTAACATCCCCACCTCCTCACCACCCTCCCACTAACCTTCCCAGCTTCTGGTAACCATCATTTTACTCTCTAGCTCCATGAGTCCAATTGTTTGGATTTTTAGATCCCACAGATAAGTGATAACATACAGTGTTTCTCTTTCTGTGTCTGATTCACTTCACTTTATACACAAGTACTTTGGAAATCTTGAGTACTGTGCCTATAATAAGGTAACATTTCAACTTTCAAACTCACATTCAAAACCCAAGTAATCACTGCATTGCTACGGCTCAAACAATTGACACACTTGAAAAGACCAGAAGAGTGAAATAGGGAAAACATTACCTGGTTCCAGAGAGAAAACTGACTGGGCAAGGGAGGTGCGTTGGAAAAGCACTATCACATGGTCATTCGTGTTTCCATTTATTGAGCTGTGCCCAGTTCTTTATAATTATCCATTTTCTCTTTTCCTCCTCACAATCAATTCCTCTGCAGAGATTAACGCCCACTGCATGACAAGAACAGAGGCCCCAAGAGGTGGAGTTGGCCCCCACCTACTGATTATTGCCACCCCTCAAAAGCAATATGGGGAACAGCCCTACAGTCTCCAGCAGGGCCCAGATCCCATATTTCAAAACAACGGTTCATAGAAAAGTTAAAAACATCCATCACACCACAAGTGCTGAATTTCTGTTCACTCAAGTGGTAAAATAGAAAGAATCAGCAGAAACTCCAAGGAAAGAAAAAACTGCTGGCATTCATTTATTGGGGGACAGGAGGAATTCTATTCGTGTAATTTGCGAGAAGTAGCTTTGCCCTTTCTTTAAAGACCAGGAGAGTTTTCCATTTGGCATCTTTTTGGTGTGGTTGTAAGCACGGGGCAAAAAAGTACAAATGTGCTTTTGTACAAATGGACAAAGAGTTATCAAAAAATTAACTCAACAGTATTTAGGAGGCATTGAAAGCTAAGATCTGATTATGAGGAGGAAAAGAGAGCAGTGTGTTTGGGATTCGTTTTCAAAGTCAGGAGCAAACATGGAAGAAGAATGTTGTTTTCAAAACACACATTAATTCAATTGATGGATAAGATTTCTATCAGGTAATAAAGTTCACCTGGGAGAATAGGCTAACCAGGGAGCATGTCTACTGGAAACAAAGCAAGACCAACCCATTTCTTATCACAGGACATAACTATGCTGCCTTCGTGCTTTTTTTTTTAGGAGCCCATTACTTATATATAAAAAATGGCAATTACAAAAGTCTATTTCACTCACTCTTGAAATACAGATACAATCCTTCATTGCTTAATAAAATAATAAAAGAAGTTTTAAGAAAGTGAAGCTATCTGAGAAACTTTCATGAGAAAATTAATAATTAAATTCTGAAATTGAAATATAAATCCTAAATCGTAGGAATATTAAGATTATAAATCTCCACACTAGAATCTCTACATTGAACTACAGCCAAGGTCACAATCATGAGTTTTTCCCCCTTCTTTTTAAAATAAAACAAGAACTATGTCATTTTCTATAAAATTTTAAACCATATTTCTTCTTGCCACTTGAAACTGAAATTCATTTCCTTATGAATATTTCAATACCATTCTCCTACAAGCAAGAACAATCTATCAGAGAACAATTTTCTAATTGTTTTACAAGCTTACAAAGCACATAATGTCACAAAGTAAAGGTCCTGGGTGAAAGAAGAGAATGTTATTACTCTTTGAAAATATTAGTGAAATCACGAAGCTATGCATGTCAAAGGAAGAAACAGACACTGTGGTCAACTCGTAATTCAGAAAAAGTCTCCATTATTCCTTCACTTTTTTTTTTTTTAACACTGATCTTTTATAAGCTTTATTGAGGTGTCATTGATATACAAAAAGTTAACAGCATTGAAGCCAGGTGCAGAGGCTCATGTCTGTAATCCCAGCACTTTGGGAGGCCGAGGTGGGTGGATCACATGAGATCAGGAGTTCAAGACCAGCCTGGGCAACATGGTGAAACCCGTCTCTACCAAAAATACAAAAAATTAGCTGGGTATGGTGGCACGTGCCTGAAAGTCCCAGCTACTCAGGAGGCTGAGGTGGGAGGATCACTTGAGCCTGGGAAGCAGAGGCTGCAGTGAGCCGAGATGGTGCTACTGTACTCTAGCCTGGGTGACAGAGCAAGATTCCATCTCGAAAAATAAAAAAAAATTAACAGCATTGAATTTGTTTTATAAAATTCTTCAGTTCACTGTGTATATATTTCCTTTCTTCTCTAGCATCAAAAACACAGTTAATTTTGCTCTGCTTGACTTTTCTTAGTGAACCTGTTGGAGTTGAATTGTATATGTATTGGAGTCCAAAAAGTGTGTTAAGAGTCCTAACCCCACAGACCTCGGAATGTGACCTTATTTGGAGATAGGGTCTTTGCTGAGGTAATCAAGTGAGAATGAGGTCATAGGTGTGGGCCCTAATACAAGATGGCTGGTGTCCTTAGAAAACGAGATTAGGACACAGACACACATGAAGGGAAGTTGATGTGAAGACACAGGGAGAAGACGGCTGGCCATCTATTCAACATAAGCCAAGGACAGGGGCCTGAAACAGAGTCTTCCCTCACAGGCCCCAGAAGAAACCAACCATACAGACACTTTGATTTCAGACTTTTAGTCTCTAGAACTGTGAGACAACAAATGTCTGTTATTTAAGACACCCCGTTTATGGTACTTTGTCACAGCAAGCCTAGCAAACTATGACAGAACCTATGAGGACTTTTTATTTTGAAGTCTTTACAAACCATTCTGCACTCATCCATGTGAGGATTTTGCCAGGAATTAATGTCACATTAATTAGGCTGTAATTTCTACAATCTGTCTCTTCCCCTTTCTAAAACTTGGGATGTTTTCCCATCCCCAAAGCTTTCTTTTGCTGACAATTTCTCAAAGAGAATAGGCAATAGTAAGAATAGCCAACATTTATACAGTGTCTACTCTATGTCAACTATTTACATAGATTATCTTATTTATCCTTGCAGTAACCAGAAGAGGTAACAAATACTATTATTATCAGCAACTGAGACACAGAATGCCCATTTGGCAGATGGGATAACTGAGACAACATCACCATTTTGTAGGTGAGGAAACCGAGGGACGGTGAGGCAAAGTAACTCAACGTCAGCCCCAGAAGGGAATGGTCCCTTCACTCCCCCACCACATCCGCTCTCACTGCTAAGGGACATGATTCCAGTGTTTCAGTTCCAGGACCACATCTACAGGGTTTTCTCAGGTCCCTAAGATGTCACCCTCTGGATGGACAGATTCCAATTTCTTTAACCCAACGCAAAACGACTTGATGTCTGACTACTGGCTCTCCTAACTTTTACTTTAATTTCTTAATGATGTTTTGGATCTTTTCTAGTTGTAAATCTGTTCTTCTCAGTTGAAAGGATAAAAGCTAAATAGGAATTGCATAAAAGCTAAATAGGATTTTTTTCTGTCATCGTTTATTATCACAATTATCCTCCCCAAGCCAGGGTTCCACTTTTTTCTTAGAATATAAGTGCTTTTGAAACCCACTTTGTCTTTAGAATTGTCACAAGCCATGGTTTTGAGCTTTTCTGATCCCGTTCTTACTGTGTCTGCCATCTTTGAACACTCAGTGATCCATCTTTTAAACTGTGTGTTAGGCTAATCTGAGCTTAGAAAGCTCCCAAGGTATGTTCTATGATGCTTTTCCTCCACGCTTTTTTTAAAGATGTATTCCCCCTTTCTCTCTCTGAAATAATTAACACTTTTTCAATCAGGATTTTATTTTTCAAAGTCTTCTATCTCACTTGAGCCACCTTTTTTTCTTATTCCTTCTTTTGTTTATTCAGCAAATCTTTATTAAAAGCTAACTGTGAGCTAATGACTAGACCAGTCACAGGGGTATGGCACACATCGTTTATCTTAGAGTTTCTGAGAACCTAAGATTTCTTGAACAAGCACAGCCTTTCCTTCTTCCCCTACACCATTTGAAGGCTTTCTTAAAAGGCTAGGTGTGGTGTGACTCCTACTGTTGCTCTCGTGAACTTCAACATAACAGAGACTACTTGTTCTAAAGTCCTCAAAACTCCTACCCCATCGACCAATTCTTTTCCAAATTAAGCGCAAAGCAGCTTGAAAGCAGTGACGTTGTCCACAAAAGCAAAGCAAGAAACCAACTGGTATTCTCTCTTAAACCTTCAGCAGATAGTTCACTGAAAAAGCCTCCATGATATTTCCAACCTGGACAAGAGGCACATGGTCTGCCCTGCAGCGGGGCCACCTGTTTCCCTTCTTTTCCTTCTCATTCAAATGTTCTCCATCATCTTTTCACCTTCAAGATTCTTTCTATTCATGGATTCACCTCCTAGACATGTTTCTCCTTTAGCATACCAAGCCTCTCCACTGTCACAATTTAATCATCAGCCTGTCCCCTTCCCACGTTGGCAAAACTCCTGGATCTTACATATCTCCTAATGTGTCTATGCACTGGTACAGACAGGTGAGGTCATAAACATTCCCCTGCTGGTCTCTTCTGAGAATTACTTGATCCTTCCTCCATTCAGGGACTTCTTTTATGTTACCACCTGTTTTCTCCTGCTAGGGAATTAATTTTTAAATCCTCGGTAACAATTGTTCCTGACCCACCAGTATAGACCCAGAGAAAGAAGCCAGACTTGGGAAGCTTGCTATCAGATCAGCGACTGCTGTCTCCCATTCAGAGTAAAGGTTCTTTTACAGTCAATCAACACATATTTATTCAGTCCCTGTTATATACTCATCACTGTACAAACAAAAAAAAAAACTAATATGCTTTTCTTTCAACGTCTGCCAAACTGCCATTCTGCAGGACACTTCCTGGGCAGCAGCCCCCATGTGCAAATCTTGAGTGCTTTTTACGGGCCACTCAGCCCTGCAGGTATATATGACACAAGAGGCGCACAAATAAGCCAGCTTCCTGACTCCCAGCCAATTAAACCTGACATTACATAACTGCCGTTTTAAAAAAAGACCACAGAGGCAAACCCTCTAAACAGAATTTTCTTTCTTTAGTAGCCTCTGAGGAAGAACTGTTCTAATATGGTGTTTCTATTCCTGATAGGAATAACCCTTAATTATTACGTGCCTTAAGCATCTAGAAATTTTTAAATAGAATTCCCCTTAACGTTAAGAGAATCAGAGAACTACGTCACTAGCAACAGAAAAGACTTCAAACAGAGAGAAAGAGAAACGGAGAGATAGTGGGGTTGGGGAGGGTGGGTTGGGGGAGAAGCACTGATCCTACAGAGTTATTTTTAAAGTTCTGGAAATGTGGGAGAAAAGGCAGAACATTGAAGAAAAATCACTTGAGAAAAGAAGATTCTTCCACAAGAGCCTGTTAAGACCTTTTATTCATCAGGAATTGACCATTAATCCCTGATTAAATTTAGTTTCAGGAAATGAAGCCATCAAATTTATTTCCAGGGGGGGAAAAAAAATGATATGCAAGTAAATGTGTATATGGTCTGATGTCTCAGACACATGGTTCACTCCTAAGACTTTGAAAAACAGAGTCACAACAAAGTGATTTTTATAAACTACCTTTGTAGACATTATTCTTGTCATCATTTGTTCCATTGCATGTCAGTGACCCGTAATCCAGCTATAAATTTCAATATTTCACCTAAACAGAGGAAGTGTTCGCTACTGTTCATGCGCATTATCAGTCCAAGCATGGCCAGCAACAGCTAGGATCGCCACACAGATCCTTATAGAAAGATATGTCTATTGCTTCTCTTTTATTTTTATTTTTATTTTTTGTTATTTTTTATTAGAGACAGGGTCTTGCTATGTTGCCCAGGCTGGTCTTGAACTCCTGACCTCAAGTGATTCTCCTGCTTCAGCCTCCCACAGTGCTGGGATTACAGTCTTGAGCCAACACACTCGTCCTCTATTCCTTCTCATTGAGTCAGCTTTCTTGGCTGGGGATGCCTAGAATAAGGCTAAGCTGTATCACTCAGACAGCCAAAAGAACTCACCATGCCCCCAACAAAGCTAGATGGGCAATCTGTTCCAACAGAGGGACAATTTCTGAGCACACAGCACGTGTGCTGTGTAGACAAAGGCAATTAGACAATTCCTGACCTCAAGAATGTAATTTGCCAATAGGACAGACTCGTATATCAATAAAAACAAAATCTAGAGAGTTATATTAAGAGTCCGCCCATAATTAGTGACCCCCCACCCCCTGCTCCTGTTCACAGGCAGCAAACTATTTCTAATCTTCCCCAACTTCTATTAACTGACTGGGGATGGTGGATTTTAGGCCCTCATTCATGTCCTGATGGAATAGGAAGGCTCAGGATGTAAAGAGGCAACCCATCAAAGGTAGCTTTGATGGCGACAGTGTGAAGCATGCCTGTTGTATAATAAAGAATTTGAATGGCCTTTGTCCCTGGTTCCTGGGAGGCATACTCTAAATACTTGAAATTTCCCAAGTAATTGGAATGTCTTTGTTATTCATGAGCTCCTTGGACCATATCTAAGGGGATGTGATCAAGGTGGCTCAGTGCACCAGAAAAACCAACTCTGGGATTAGAGGTTTGGGGCTTTGAGCCGGATGAGATCAGCTGACCTTTCCCAGGGAAGAGAGGGGGCTGGAGATTGAACAGTCACATCACCAATGAGTCAATCAATCATGCCTACATAATGAAACCCCAATAAAAACTCTGGATACCAAAGATTGGTTGATGATTGCATCAATGTGCCAGGAAGAAAACACACATTGATCCCACAGAGCAAGGACAGGGAAGCCCCATATCCAGGATCCTCTCAAACTTTGCCCTAAGTGTCTCTTCATATGGCCGGTCTTGATTTGTATCTGTTATGCTAAAACAATCATCTTAAGTAGAGCACTGTCCTGAGCCCTGTGAATTGTTCCAGCTAATTATCAAATCTGAGGGGGTTGTGGGAACTCTCAAATTTGCAGCCAGTTAGTCCAAACTGTAGGTGACCTAGGGACTCCTGGGCTTGAAGTGAGAGCAATTTTGTTGGGGTCTGTGCCCTTCACTTGCAGAGTTGATGCTAACTCCACACGGTTGGCATCAGAATTGCATTGCGGTATTGTAACACCCATTCTCAATTCCTTACACACTTGCTCTTTAAAAAGTAAAGTAGTCCCTTCAAGGAGCAAAGCTCTTACAGGCTGACTTGACCTCGCCTACCCCAACTCACCTCCCACTCCAGGCTGAGAATATCTATGGTCCAATTTCAGCAGGAAACCAACTCAAATGGGAAGACAAACACGACCATCGTACAAAGCAGGCTCTTTGATAGGTGATGTAATTGAGGCATAAAAAGTACAATGGATGCACAAAGAAAGAGTTCAGTAATTGATTGAGAGATTCAGAATATCTTCACAAAGGTAGGCATAGCCTTACAGATGTGCCTTAAGGATCAAAGTCACTCCAATGCCAGAAGGCATAAGAACGGCATGAGTAAAGGGTCAAACCACTGTGTCTAGTTAATAATGAGGAAAATTACAAATATATCTAAATTTTATTAATTCCTTACCATGTGCCTGAAACTCTGCTAAGTTCATTATTAGACTGGATATTCCAATGAATCCTTAATCCTAAGAGGTAGAGTCTATTATACCCATTTTACAGACAAGGATACTGAGGCTTCGGTTAAGAAATTTGGTGAAGGATTCAAAGCTAGCAGCCCAGTGTGGCTGGAGAGAAGGAGGGTAAATGGAAGTGGATAGAGGAAGGTAGATTGTGAAAGGCTCTGAACGTCTGCTAGAAACCCAATTTTTTTTCCTATAAGCAATAGGGAGCCATCACAGGTGTTTGAGCAAGAGAGTAGTATACTCAGAACCAAGTTTTCAGAAAATAACTGTGGTGGCAGGAAATGCATGAAGCTCAGGAGACTGGGCAGATAGTGGGGAGAGTAGGCAGGAGAAGACAGTGCAGGTTATCCAAACAGGCCATCAAAAATACATGTACTTACAGGGCACGTCTTTCTGCACTGAGGTATGTGTTTGCTGCAGTGTTCTTGCCACTCCCATGCATTGCCTGAATTTGCTAGAATTCACACTCTGGATCAATTAATGGATACAGAGTCATATTTAAAAACCAAATTCAACATTGGCAGGCAACCATCTAACTCCCGCTCCACATCCCAGATCTATAGACCCTTGGCTGAGCTCAGTCATCCTATTTCTCCAAGTTCTCTGTGTTTGGTTGCACCTGCCTTTGATGGATAATGAGCCTCAGGGTGCTAATCAAAGATTTTTATCCAAATGGCTTTTTAGACTGCTGAGCTGATGCAGAAGTACAACAGACCACCAGTCTGGTTATTGATCAGATGCTATTCAAGAATGCACACATCGAACTAGTTCTCTTCTGGCTCCTCCTAGAATTCAATAAGAATGAGTCAACAGAGAGTGTGAAAAAGTAAACAGAAGTCAAACGCAAAGCAACTCTCTCCAAGACTCTGCTAAGAAAAATGCACAGTTAACTATAAATAAAATTAATACGGGATTTCCAGTGATGGAAGAAACAATCATTGCCACTTAAACCTGGTCCTTCTCACAACTTCCTGTTTTCATGGTTAGGTCTGTGCCCTATCTAGTTTCGACTAGAGAGGCCTGAAGAACTGTTAGACCCATTAGCAGGACTTTGCTGAATTCAAATAGCCAACCTGAGCATGGAAGAAATCAATAATAATCATTTTACTTAGTTCCTAAAACATTCTGGGTACTCAGCTCATAAATATTATTCTAGATTCCACGGTAAAGCCAAGGTCTCCTAAGGCTAAAAGCCAAGGTCTTCCTAGTAACACTAACTATAAGAACTGAAACAGAACAGAAAAGTAATTGATTTCTCCTTCCTCTAGAGACTTAAAGGAGTTCTAAGCCCTCGAGGACAAGGGTGTCATGCATGGCTATGTCTGTATCTCTCTTACTCCCTGATGTCCTAGGAACCACTCTGTAAAGCACTCGTCTGAAAACATTTAAAGAGGACCCACTGAAATGTCCTCTCGCACAGGCCCTTGACACATCATCAATATACCTTTAAGCACACATATCTATATCTTGCATTAACCTTGCATTTCACCATGATTGAGGAGAGATCTGCTGGGCTTCATCTCAAAATCTTTTCTAATCTGACATCATTCCATAATAAATACATCATCATAAACAGGCAGAACTTACACATCAAAGGCACCTTTCAGAAACATTTCAAATGGGACAGAGAACCCAGAGTGTGGTTTGTAAATATGATTCCCTACAATGACTTAAAAGATACCAAAATGCATTAGATGTTGCCAACGGTCCAATACAGTGACTGAGAACCAGATCATTTTGTATATACACTGGAACCTTTTTATTGGCTCAAAGTATCTCCTTCCTTTGTTTTCAATCATCCAATTATAACCAAAAAAGAAAAAAGAAAACTGTCATCCTCTCACGTCAGATACTGTGTCAAGGGGCAAAGGTTTAATTTTTTCCATGAGGTATGTAACTTAAAAGTCAGGCAGGGCACATTGCAGTGGATGCTAACTAGAACTCTAACATGCCACAATATCCTTCCATAGAAACGGTCGCTTTTAACAATGTGACCTTTTCTCTTGTCTTTAAGGGAGTAATAGGAGACAACAATTTTCCATTCACTATTATAAGTAAAAAAGTGGACTGACATTTGGGTCCTTAAGTGTTATTTGATGGGCTCAAGCTTACAAACATTTCCCCATTTAATCTCTATAAAGTCCCTGGTAGGTGGGAATTATTTTCCCATTGTACAGATTACAATTTAACCCAGAAGGAAATAAACGAGCATTCATAAGAAATGTTTTTAGAAAGATGTCACATTTTGAAACCAGACCTCTAAGTAGTGAAAGTAAATTCCCACTACGTTCATTACAGATCAGAAAACCTGAGACTATCCCAACAGCAGGATACTTTATTATCCCTTGGAATTCAGGCTTAATGAACCCTAGTCACCAGTCCGCACGGATCAGGCTCCTCAAAGCCTCATCCTAATCCAGTTCTTCTGGATCATGCAAACTCTGTCTGCCTTCCCAAAAGAAACTAGCCTGGGCCTTATCCTAAACTGGGGGCTGAGAGCAGAGGCTACACACAGTCTTCGCAGTCCCTGAGGTGACTAATATTATCAAGTACCTTCTAAATGCCAGGCTCGTCTACGGCCATACCACCCTGGACGTGCCCAATCTCGTCTACGTGCCAGGCTTGGGGGGATATGCAGGTAACTTTCAATGCTCTCTGATGTATGGAGCATTAACAATATGGAACTAAACTAGTGTTTCTCATATCTTTCAATCACCACTTCCAATAAAAAATATTTTCTATTGGGAGGCCGATGTGGGAGGATCACGAGGTCAGGAGATCGAGACCATCCTGGCTAACATGGTGAAACCCCGTCTCTACTAAAAATACAAAAAATTAGCTGGGCGTGGTGGCGGGCGCCTGAAGTCCCAGCTACTCGGGAGGCTGAGGCAGGAGAATGGCGTCAATCCGGGAGGCGGAGCTTGCAGTGAGCCGAGATCAAGCCACTGCACTCCAGCCTGGGCGACAGAGCGAGACTCTGTCTCAAAAAAAAAAAAAAAAAAAAGAAAAGAAAAAAAAATTTTCTACATCGTGATCCAGTACACATATATACCCGTATCACTGAAAAAAAAAGTTTGCCAAAAAGAATTCTCTTTTTAGTACTTAAATGAATTCTGATGTTTTCTCTTCTCTCATTCTCTTTTCTTCCTTCTTTCAATTCTGGTTACAACTCTCTAATGGGTAGCAGCCCATAGTGCGAAAAACTTTGGTATAAACCTTTTAATAGGTGTGAGTGAGTTCTTAACATTTATTGATGTACTTCCTCTTCTCTCTTCCCCACTCTTTCTTCACCCCTCAAAAAAGTACCAATGAGGAAAGATGGACACTACTGTTTCCTGGAGGTCTGCCATGTGCCAGAAACTAGGCTACGGCCTATCCTAGTGTTGTTTTGTTACTTCTCATACAGCCCTGTGGGTTTTAATATTACTGTGCCCATTTGACAGATGGAGAAACTGATGCTTGGCAATCGAGAGACTTGCTCAGTAGGCCAGGATGGAGCTAGGATTCAACTCCAGCTCCATCTAGCTCCAAAACTCCAATTAGAACATGTTGTACTTTGTGACACATTGTTTTGTAATCAAAGCTAACTTCATAGCAGGAATTTCATCAATCTCCTTGAGATAACTCAAGTCCTTGGAGTGTTCTAGAACCAAATTCAGGAGGCCCAACTACAGATAAGGAAAATAGATGGTGGGAATACTCTCAGGTTTCAATTTAATTCCTTCTGTGTCCTCTGATTACCCTTAGGAACGGCACTAATGAGGAGTGACCAGCAGCGAAATGGTACGTGAGAGGCAGCGGAGCACTGGCCTCGATAATCACACTCAACAGGGGCCGGCAGAACTGTGCTGACCGTTCTGGGTGACTCGTCACGAGATGCACCCAGCCCAGCCTCTTGCAGGCGGTAGAAAGTCAATAAATATTCACGAGAGGGAATGTGAACACAGGCAGAGCGAAAGTAAACACAACACTCAGCTCCTGCTGTTTTATTTTTTAAAGTCTTCAGAAACCATGTTAAGTGAAACTCTTTGATGAGAGGGAATCTTACTTGGATCACTAAAGATACTTCACTGGATACTTGTGTTCTTTTAGCCCCATAATTAAAGATACATTTGACTAAGATACAAGGTATAGTAAATGTAGGCAGGTCAGAACAAATGTTCAGCCCAAAAATATGTCTGTGAATAATGTTCAGCCGAAATAATGTTCTGAGGAAATTATTGGCAAGGTCATGTTAAACTATTGCGTCGTTCCTTGGTGGCACCCCAGACCTAATATAACTTGACATTTGGTGAGAACACATTAGCTGGTCAGTCTTGGCAATGCTACTTCTAAGTGGTAATACCTCTCAAGAAATTTTAAGAACCGATGTATATTTTAAAAAGACATAGTAAATGCAATTTTGACTTATACACACATCAAATTAAATAATTTATTTGACAAATGGTCTTAGGGTTTACACTCATTGTGTGGCTTGCTGGGTAGCAAAATATTTATAGTTTAGCTTGGCATATAAATTCACATAGAAATATTAGCTATGTTTTTTGTCTAATCATCAAGTGTTATTTTCTCGGCACCTCTTAGTGATAACAATTTTGCCTAGTCCTCATTTCTTTGCAAGTTCCATGGTGAAAAAAATCCCAAATGTGCTAAAGAATCCGTTGCCTGCTTATGAAACATAAAAGCTTATGAAAACATGGCACGCACTCAAGTACACCAGTTTGTTTTTAAATATTTTAATAGTGTGCACTGCTGCGTTAGGAGCAAAATGGGTATTACGCCCAATCTTACATCTAGTGTGTACTATACTTTGATCGTTCTATCAAAAGATCAAAATTTAAATATCATGTAAATTATATTTTATACATGTTCTCCTTTGCATGAAATCAAACAGAATACTTGTTTCTTCTCTAAACACATGAGAATATAAACAAGCAATATATTTAAACTGAAGAAGCACTCACTACTTCACTCCATTAAAGAATGCCCTCAGGTAGCGATTAAAATGAGAAATCTTTATGTTTTCTTACAATAATTCCAAATGTCTATGCTCATGGTTTCCAATTCTTAAGCATATTCTTAATATTTATTTTAAAGGTTCTTCATTTAATTATGGATGTTTTTTCATAAGAAATACTACTTAAGCCCTTTTCTTGAAAACTGTGAGAGATTCTGTAAATCAGTAGAAATAATAGCAGAACTTGAATAACTGATATTGAATCTCTAATAGCTAAGAAAAGTTGTCATTTTCATAACAGCTAAATGTAAAGTATGAGCGCTGATTGGATCCTGGCTTTTAAAAAAAACTGTAAAAAACATTCTTAGGACAATGGGGGAAATGTAAAATTAGACAGGATATAAGATGTTATAATAATGCATTTGTTAATTTTCTTAAATGTAATAAAAGCTCTATGATTCTTGAAGAAAATGTCCTTAGTGCATGCATGACGTAGTTTCTAGGGATGAAATGTCACGATGTATGAAACCAACTTGATGTATGAAATGGAAAAATGGCTCAACAGTGGCCGGGCGCGGTGGCTCATGCCTGTAATCTCAGCACTTTGGGAGGCTGAGGCAGGTGGATCACAAGGTCAGGAGATCGAGACCATCCTAGCTAACATGGTGAAACCCTATCTCTACTAAAAAATACAAAAAATTAGCCGGGCTTGGTGGCGGGCGCCCCTAGTCCCAGCTACTCGGGAGGCTGAGGCAGCAGAATGGCATGAACCCAGGAGGCGGAGCTTGCAGTGAACTGAAATTGAGCCACTGCACTCCAGCCTGCGCTACAGAGTGAGACTCCGTCTACAAAAAAAAAAAAAAAATATATATATATATATATATATATTTGGACATATAATTAGATAGATCAAAATATGAAGCAGCAAACATGGCAAAATGTTAATAATAGCTGAATGTCAGTGGAGGGGATAGAGATGTTCCTTGTATTATTCTTTTACTTATTTTTCATATATGAAAATTTTCACAATAAAAAGTGACAGGGGAAGACGAAGAGTTGTTTTCATTTAAGCATGTATATACATTGACTCCTGAACCAAACCAGGTACAGATAAAATATTGCATTACATGGAAAGCAAATGTTTCATTTTCTGGTAGCAGTATACATAAGAGAATCAATTTTCTACCAATGACCCAGAGAAATTATGGCGGCCCTCTGGCCACAACCACAGGGAGCAGCTGATTGACATGTACCACGTGAATTAGAGCCAATGAGTCAGTATCCCCAGAGGGCAATCCATACTGCCCAGCCAGTTTACATGGCAACACGTATCCTTAGCAGACTACAGACTGACAGCAGGGACCTTTGAGCCCAGAACCCTCTTAGCAGACAGAATCCAAAACTTTGCCAGGCTCCATTTTCTACAGTTAGCATATGACATGAACCTAAAGCTAAATTTTAAATATCAGCTGTCTACTCATTCATTCACTAAGGATGAATTCCTATTTCCCCCTATTTATCTGCTCAATCAAGTAGACTTCCAGGTTCAAAATGAGGCAAAAATCCTAGGGTGCTACCCTCAGAATTCAACTTAAAACTAAAAATAATGTACTGGAATCATATGAGAAATTTTAGAGAGAAAAATCTATAAACATTCTATACAGGTACGTTGAGAGTATTAAAAATAAGGTTAAGACCTATGAAACAAAACAACGGGATGTTTCTTTTTCATAAGTAGAATCATTTCCTTTTGGGGCCCACATCTCAACGTTTCTGGGCACTCATCACTATCAAGTCAAAGTGCAAAATAGCTGTTCCCAACTCATCCAGAATCTCATAAACTTTTTAAATCAGATTGAACTCGAACTAAGCAATAAGCACTAAATAATTTTCAAGTATCCCGATGCAGTCAACGACTCTACTTCAGTAGAACCTTTTTCTGTCCTTTTATTTTTGATCATTTCTTTTTCTCCCTTATCCAATTCTCTCTCATTGTTGTAATTGCTATTCTCTCCCCATTTTCTTTCTGTCTCTTTCCTCCTTCCCTCCCAATCCCTTCAGGCCTACCAGGGCCACCCAAAGGCATTGTTATCACTGGGGTTAAATTCCTGGCCCTGCCCTGTAAAGAATCCTGAATCCTGATGTGGTCCATAAAGCCTGATGGAAACAGGCTGCCCACTGAAACAGTTACAGGAAGAATGGTTCACTTTCCTTTAACCAAAGAACAATTATCCCGTTTATGGGTGCTTGGGGCCCTTTCCCTTCTCCTTACGCCTGCCTTTGATCTTTAACCAGTCGTTTATGGCTCTCTGGAAGGGAAGCAGGAAATCATGACACTGAAACCTCATTTTTGCTTCATGCTATTCCAATAGGAAGCATGGTATAGAAGGATCGAAGACATCAGAAAGTTTGGGGAATATCTGTGGACTTCCCCTCTCCAAGAAAGTCCTGAATTCTGTTCAATGCCCCCATTTTCTGATTTCTTGAAAAGTTTCTGGTCTACCTGTAAGCACTAAGGAGTAAGGAAAAACACATATTAAACAGTCTTCACCAGATAAAAATTTTTTTAAGTTATTTGCCAGAGAGGTATGAGTGATTCCATTTGCTTACCAAAAATATACTGTCTATGATAACATACTGTCAGTAAGTAATGAAGCATGAATTAACCAAGGGCCCTCCATCTCTAGGAGACCTGAATGATGAACCTACTTCAAAAACTGTAGGGAGGATGAATCTCTGGCAACATTCCAGCCAAAAGGCCAGGGGTCCAAAGGCCCCTTTGCTGCCTCCAGACCATGCCAACCACACAGGGGAACTGGTGAGAAAACTCAAACATCAGGCCAGGTGCGGTGACTCACGCCGGTAATTCCAGCACCTTGGGAGGCCGAGCGGGGCAGATCACCTGAGGTCCAGAGTTCAAGGCCAGCCTGACCAACATGGAGAAACCCCGTCTCTACTAAAAATACAAAATTAACTGAGCACGGTGGCGCATGCTTGTAATCCCAACTACTCAGGAGGCTGAGGCAGAAGAATCGCTTGAACCTGGGAGGAGGTGGTTGCAGTGAGCCAAGATCATGCCATTGCACTACAGCCTGGGCAACAGGAGCAAACTTCTGTCTCAAAAAAAAAAAAGAAAAAAAAAAAAAAGAAAGAAAGGAAAAGAAAGAGAAAACTTAACCATCAGGGCCAAGAGCTTACAGTTGAAAGCAGTCTGGGGTAGGGGGATGTTCACAGGAGTGGAGAAACATATGCCCCTGGGCAGCAAGGTAGACATTTGGAAACACTAGCCAAATCAAACCACCAGCAGCCTCCAGGAGTGATCTGAGCCCCCTCCTGAGCCTGATACTCTCAAGGCCTCAATTTCATTACCCGCTACATGGGCGTAATAATAGTGTCCCCTAACTCGTAGGGTCGTTGTAAAGATTAAATGATCAGTATGCATAAAGTGCTTAGAACAGAGTTTGACACACGGTGAGCGCGATATAAATGCTAGCTAATTGCTATTCTAGGCTAGCAGCATGCCTACACAAAAGCCTTCCAAAGAAGGCTTACCTTTTTTAATCCCCACCTACTACAGCACTAACCAGTCGGAAGTACCCAGTCTACTTCAGTAGGTCTACTACAACCGACCTACTACTAACCAGCCAGGAATACCCATGTCTTTGGTTCCATTCTCCAAACCATTCTTTGATTTCCTGTTTAAGCCCAGAATCTCTGCAGTGGTCTCAGCTAAGACCAAATGAGCAAGACTCCTTTCCATAGCAACTAGGTTCAGGTATGAAATTGCAGTATGGCAACATCCTATGATTAAAATGGAAATTGACACAGGATTAAAATGGAAATCTACCTGACATGCACTTCAGAGCCCACACGTTCTCAGTGGGGAAGTTCAGCAGCTTCTAATAAGTGTCCCTAAGGCTGTAACACTGCGAACCTCAAAAACTAACCTGATTGAAGATGCATAGACGTTACCCAACACATTAGAAAGGTATAAAAAGCAGTGATCATCAACGAAGTACATGGCCCCAGAGTCTGTGATATAAACAGGTAACTGGCCCCTGCCACACCTGGGTGACACAGTGAGTCAGTTCTTCAAAACAGGCAGGTCCACTGGCTCTCAAGCTCTGAGGCTGTGCCACACCTGGACAGCATGTTGACAATACTTACGCATTACAATAGGGCTTCTTTTCATAGCCTTTGTAGTTGTTCATGTTGAGTGCCATCTTGCAGACCTCACAATGGAAACATCCTTTATGCCAATACTGGAAAAAAAAAAAACATTTAAAAATTCAGTACAATGCCAGTTCTCGCCAGGATGGGCACAGAAGGAAGGCTTTTTAGTGCATCACAGTCCCTGTAGCTGAAAATATTACAACAGAAAGAGTGTAGGGAACTGGGGATGTGTTTACCTACTTTCAGCTAAGTAAATAAAGCAGGCAGCTCTGCAAATGGAGTCTTGAAGGAAGACCCACCACAATACACAGACGCACCATGGACGAACTGTCAAGGTTCTGTCGAAACAGCACTTCTTTGAGCAGCCAGAAACGATTTCTGAGCTCGGTTAATGAAGAAACGGGGCCCAGAGAGTGGCTTCGAAACCAAAAGGAATCCAGTTCAAAGTGTCTAAATGCAGGGTTTGTAGGATCTCAATAAATATGTGTTCACCCGAAGTCAGGCAAGCTGAGGGGGCTGCACGAGAGCTATGTAAGTACCCCTACACCTGACCAGCTTCCACTAAAATGCTGGACCTCGGACTCTGCCCGGGATGACTGTCAGGATGGCAGCTTGTTCTAAGGAAGCATTTGTATCTTCAGACGCAAATTTCCCCAGAACGCCCCTGGCTGGTTTCAACTGTCAGTCACTCCGGATCGCTCCTGGGTGTCTCTCTCCCGGGCTGTTCATCTCCGTCCCTGCCCGGGAAGGGCAGGGGGCAGGGCTGGAGGGGCCCGGCTACAAAACTACTTCCCCTGGAATTCCCCACCCGGTGGATTAGACACCCGTGGGTCCGGCTTGCCGCGCTGAGCCGGAGCTCTCCAGCAGGGATTATTCTTAGCAATGCGGCAGCGGCTGCCCCATGACATATTAATTACTATTTGCCTCTCCCCCTCGCCGCGGTCACAGGAGGCGCTGCGGGTGGGCGGTGAGGTGGGATCGCGGGCGGATCTGTGGGGCGGGGGGCGGGGGTATTGTGGAACACGAGTGGAGGTGGAGGTGGAGGGGGCGCGGCTCGCCGAAGTGCCCCCCTGGGTGCCCAGCCTGGTCCCTCCGGGGTCCGGGGCCGCGCACCGCCGTGCGCCCTCCGCAGAGGCTCTGCCGATGTCGCACAGCCCCGCACCGCGACAAAAGCCCTTCCCGGTTCCAACATCACAATCGCCAAGCGTGGTCTCTGACACTCCCGCTGGCGTCTTCGTTCGCGCGCCCTCCCCCCGTGCCAAGGCACACGCACACGCACCGACCCACTCATTGCTTTCCATCCCAGGTGCCAAAACTTCTCGAAGCAGGTGCAGCCCCTCGCCCGGCAGGTCCAGGCTGGCCCGGCGCCCCCTCGCTCACCTTATCCAGGCAGTTGACTTTCTCGGTGGGATACACGACTTTTCCGCAACGGGCGCACTGGGGGTTCATGATCGCGGTTACCGGGGGCGGCGGCGGCGGCTGCTGGCTCCCAGGAGCCGCTGTGACATCCCCCGGCGAGCCCCGCACCGCCTCCTGGCAGGCGGGAGGGCTGCGGGCGGAGGGCGCCGGGTAGGGAGTCGGCGCCGGGCCCCGGGTGAGTGCACGGGGAGGGCGACGGGGCCTGGCGCCTGGGGCCGGCCGCGCTCTCGGGCTCGCAGGCGCTGGGGCTCGGCTCCGGCTCCGGCTCCGCGCCGCTGGCTCTGCGTCGCTCGCACTCCAGGTACGGGTGACTCACACAGTCACTCGCGCCCGCCCCTCGCGCTCACTCGCTCCCCCGCCTCGCTGCCGCCGCCGCGCAGGCCAAACCCACCGGCGCGCCCGGACCGAAGTGGCAGGGAACGTGCACGTCGGGCACCCTGGGAGGGAGGGCGCAGCGGGGGAGGGGGCGGGCAGAGACCCGGAAAGCTCCGCAGACCGCCGTGGGTGCGACTTTGAGGCCTGGGGAGTGAGCCTTGCGCCACCGCCGCTGCAGGCCGGGGAGCCCAGGTGGGCGGCGGCTGGGGATGGAGGGATCCAGGCGGGGGAGGTGACAAACACCGGTGGGGAGAGTGCTCAAACCCGCGTACCCCTTTCCCTCCCTCTTCTCTTCCCCAGCCGGGGGCACCCTCATACCAGGCTGACTGACGTCCCTGGCACCCAAATGTCGCGGGGAGTGCGGGGCCAGGGTGCGCCCTCCCTCCTCCTCCAGCCAGTGAAACCCGGGACAGCGGCACCCAGCCCCAGGGCGGAGGCCGTCTCTGCTGCGCGCAGCGACGCACCCAGGCCCAAGGGCCGGGAGATCCGCGGGGAACCCGGAGACCTGCGTCCCAGAGGGGCCGAGGGTTGCACCGCGCCCGCTCCCACGGGCCTCTTCCGAGAGGACGCTTCTCCCGCGTGTCCGCGGGAAGTCCTCGGATCCTGGATGAGAAAGAGCCTTCTCTCACCGGCTCCCAGACCCCGCGCTTTTTAATACCTGTCCTTGCTGAGCGACTGGTCATTTTAGGCCCGAGTCAAGCCTCTCTTGATTAATAAATGACCATGGCTCGTTTTGTTTTAAGTGTGCGTGGATGTATACGTTGTATTGTTTTGCAATTCAACACCGCAAAGATCTGGGAAAAGTTCTTCACCTGCATTAAGGAAAGCAATTACAAACTCGTAGTGCAAACCAGAAGAGCCAGAAAATCAAGTAGAAGGCTCAGGGTAGGATGAAACCAAAGGGAACAGGAATCGTTTCTTCCTTTTAATAAGATGTCAGGTTACTGGACTCACTTGATGAGAGGCAGCAAAACGAATCGAACACAGCCTGGGTTCAAAGCCTGACCCCGCCATCTAATGATGTGACCTTCTGCAAATTCTTAGTCGCTCTATGCCTCAATTCTTTAATCTACAAAATGGGAATAAGGATGCAGCTACCGAACAGCTTCTACTCTCCTGCTGTGAGGATTAAATGAGTCAGCAGTTCCGAACTGCTTCAATCGGCCTGGCTCAAGGGAAGCTCCACGGAAGAGTCAGCTAGGATTATTATAAATTGGTTATAACAAAGAAGCGAACACATTCCGTTGCTAGCGCACAGATTAAGACTCAATAATGCCACATACCAACTGCCACTGCTCTGACAAATATTTCTGTCATTTCAAAAAAATATCATGGCTGCAGCTTTTCATGACAAAAGAAAACCATTGGTTTCTGGGCCTCTTAAACAGCTGCACTGATGGACATATTCATAATAATGCTGTACTGTTTGACTTTCCAGAAGATGTAACTTCTTGAAAGGATTCACCAAATTCAACAGCCCCTGAGCCACTCACTCACTGCCATGTTCACAAGTCCACTTCAAAAGCAAGTAAAATGAGAATTTGCTGTCAGAGAGGATCAGTTGTCTTTTAAAAATATTTCAGAGCTCATTAGAAATGTATGAGGAGGGGAAAAAAAAGTATGTGATCGCCTGAAAGGCAGTAGTTTTTTTAAACATTTACATTTTCATAACTGTAGATCATGAAATATAGTTTGAATATCTTATTCTCTTTTTCAAATTGTAAGCACAAAATTCAGAGCAAGAATGTTGGTGATATGTGACATTATAGCTGATTACATTTAACCTTTTAACTTTAAGTTATGTTTAATCTTTTTTTTTTTCTGAGACAGGGTCTAACTCTGTCACCCAGGCTGGAGTGCTGTGGCACAGTCATGACTCACTGCCTCAGTGAGTGGCAGCCTCGACCTCCCAGGCTCAGATGATCCTCCCGTCTCAGTCTCCTGAGTACCTGCGACCACAGGCATACGCCACTATGCCCTGCTAATTTTTGTATTTTTTGTAGAGATGGGATCTTGCGGTGTTGCCCATGCTGGTCTCAAACTCCTGGGCTCAAGCGATCCTCCCACCTCAGCCTCCCAAAGTGCTAGGATTACAGGCATGTGGCACCACACCCAGATACATTTTATAATTTCTTACCAAACCAGCAATGATCACAGTGCCTGACATACAGTATGAATGAAATGAACAAATACATTAAAACCATATTCATGTGATACTTTATTCTCTGAAGAAGCGATACATGCTCAGAGTTATATTTTTCTCTCTTTTTTCTCATTTTCTACATCAAACCAGCTTCTAAGTTTCTTAATGCCATTTTACTGATGTAAGAAGAATTTTAATACCATCTGTCTTAAAAGGACTTCTTTATTTTCAAATTCAAAGTACTATAAACAAAGAATTGGCAGACACCTGTCCTCTAGCCAGTCTTCCCTCTTCAATAATGATTGAATTGTCTACTGGGGAGAACTTCTGCCCTTCCATGTCTTTTTCACTCGACTGGTTAAGAAATTGTTCCTTATGTTAACTCTACGCCAATATCTCTACTTTAATTTCAATCCTTTTCCGCTGACAGGGACACTCACAGATATACAAAACAACTGACCTTCATCACTATCCTAAAAACACTTCTGTATTTATAAAGTTGAATTTTTTTTTAGCTAAAATCCCCAAATCTGCTTACTTTTTCCTCCTATTTATGAGAGCCCTATTTATGCAAAATCAATTATAATCACCTTTATTATTCAGGCTACATAAATTGAACTCCAAATAAAAGTTTTAAAGCATAACTTATATCACAAAAGGCCAAACAATGGCTTTGACTAATACCAGTTTGGATGCAGAGTGTGATGGATGGTATGATTTGTTCACAATTTTTTTTTTCCTTCTATTCTGGCACACTTCCTATAGGCAGTGTGCCTTTCCCCACTGAGCTTGGCCGTGTGACTTCCTTTGGCCAATGGAATGTGAGTGGACATGACATATGTCGTATCTGAGCAGAAGCTTAAAATGCGCTTGCATAGTTTGCCCCTGTTCTCCCACCTTTTTGGGCTTTGGCCCTTGGCCTTGAAAAGATCATACCACAGGGAGGTGACTGTTTCTTTGACTTTTGTTCAAGAACGAGACGGGCTGAACCATGCCCAACAGAGCCACAGCAAGCCCACAGCCCTCACATGACGGGAGTAAGAAATAATTGTTGTTATAAGTTACTGAGATTTGGGGGATTGTTTTGTTACTGCAGCAAAAGCTCACTAGTATGTCAATGATGAGACTTCAAGAGAAATGTTTTCCACTTCATCAACAACAAGAAACTAATGAATTTACATAAAAGATTCAGTATACAGTCTTTATTTTTCCTTTTTTTTTTTTTGAGATGGAGTCTCGTTCTGTCCCCCAGGCTGGAGTACAGTGGCATGATCTCAGCTCACTGCAAGCTCTGCCTCCCGGGTTCACGCCATTCTCCTGCCTCAGCCTCCCGAGTAGCTGGGACTACAGGTGCCCACCACCACGCCCGGCTAATTTTTGTATTTTTAGTAGAGATGGGGTTTCACTGCGTTAGCCAGGATGGTCTCGATCTCCTGACCTCATGATCTGCCCGTCTCGGCCTCCCAAAGTGCTGGGATTACAAGCGTGAGCCACCGCGCCCAGCCTACAGTCTTTATTTTTCTAAAAGGTGAGCTGTTAGAAGTGTAGTGGCCAATAAAGTGTAGAGCTCTTATTATTAATTATTTCATCATCTCATTTTATACAGCTCAACTGCATGTTTTCCATTTGTCAGGTATTGTATAAAATTGTGTATGTTGTTCCTAGCTGACTCAAATTCACCGTGGAGGAAAGTTTTCGCAACGAACAACTTTGGTGGCAAAAGGAAAGGAAAAAGCTCAATTTTAGCTCACAGTTTCATTTGATATCCACATATGAGCTTTAACCTAATGAAGCATTTCTCCAAAGATCTTAAGCACTGTAGAAAAATTATCTCATTTGCCATTATAGTATTTCTTCAAGTCAATGAGAAATGTAAAATACAAACATTAGGGGAAATTCAAGATTCAGAAGCTATTACAGAAACAATTACCTTCCTTCATCCATTCAACATATAATTATTGGTAGGCAGGATGTCAGGCACCAGGAAATGCATTGGGGAATAAGACATGATCTCTGCTTATAATAAAATCTAGTGGGACTGATAAGTAAGCAAAGAATTATAATACAATATGATAAATGCTCTAAAATAAAACTCTACTCTAGATACCATGGAAAAACAGAGGAGAAATTTCTAATTCACACCGGGAAGTCAGGAAAAGATAGCTAGAAGAAGTCGTCACTACTACACATCTCACCAGGAGTTGGAGCTACCATATTTCCTCTCCCACAGAAAATATAAGACCCCCTAAAGTGAAGGGTTTGGGTGTTTACTATTTTTCCTGTTTTGGGGATTATTCTGCTTTGGCATACATGCTGAAAATTTAATTACATCACTTCAATGCCCCAACATAGCACAGCACAGTGACAAACTTCAAATAATGATGAAACATTCCTTGGTAGATAACATATCAAAATAAGTCCCAAACTTCCAATTTATCAAAAGCATCTGTAGATATCAACTCATAATTGCAAGTGTGAGCCAAAACCTTTCTAGACTCGGAAAGAGGAAAAAAGAAAGGTAGGAGGACAAGCAACCTTTGTTTTGCCCCTTCTGGGATTGAGTCTCTTGGGATAAAGGACAAGACAGATCCTTTGTGGCAGGCAAAATAATCCACTCCCTAAAATGTCCACATTTTGATGCCCAGAATTGGTGAATATATTGCTTTACACAGGAAAAGGGACTTTGCAGATGTGATTAAGTTAAGAATGTTGAGACGAAGAGATTATCCCGGATTATCCAGGAGGATCCAGTGTAATCACAAGGGGCCTCCTAATGAAACTGTCCCTATAAACTTTATAAAATTAATCAGGGAAGAAGGGAGGGGGAGAAACAAAAATAAACCAAGCTTATAGTTCATGCAGCCTTAATCACAGGGTCAGCCTGCTCTCTGACCTGCTGTCTCATCGTTATTTGGGGCCTATTGCTTCGGAATCACATAGACCTTGTTACAAGATTATAGTTCCCCTTAACTGCTCCATAGATAACAACTTGGACATTATGAGACATCAGTTTTCCCTTTGAGATATTCTTTCAGGTCCTGCATACCAGTGAGGCCAGCTGCTCTGAAGGGCCCCACAAAAAGCTGACTCACTAAAGAATGCAGCGTCCATGTCCTGATCATTTCATCCCCCTTACCCCTACCAATCAATGACCCCCGCCTCCAGCCCCTCACGCTCCATCATCCCCTTAAGAACCCCAACCCAAAACTCCTTGAGGAGATAGATTTGAGGATCTCCTCCCACCTCCTCACTCGGTGCCCTGCGATCATTAAAGTTTCTCTGCTGCAAACCCTACTGTTTCAGTGTATTGGACCATTACTGTGCAGTGAGGCATTTGCATCTGTTGGTCCTATAACACCAAGAGGGAGGCAAGAAAATCAGAGTCAGGGAAAGAGATGTGATAAAAAAAAAAAAAAGCAGAGATCAGAGAGAGAGATTTGAAGATGCTACACTGCTGGCCTTGAAGACGGAGGAAGGGGAAGGGACCACAAGACAAGGAATGTGGGTAGCATCTAGAAACTAGAAATGGCAAGGAGGCTGGGAAGGGTGGCTCAACCTGTAATTGCAGCACTTTGGGAAGCCAAGGCAGGCAGATCACTTAAGGTCAGGAGTTGAGACCAGCCTGGCCAACATGATGAAACCCCATCTTTACTAAAAATACAAAAATTAGCTGGGTGTGGTGGTATGCACCTGTAATCCTAGCTACTCAGGAAGCTGAGGAAGGAGAATTACTTGAACCTGGGAGGTGGAGGTTGCAGTGAGCTGAGATTGTGCCACTGTACTTCAGACTGGGTAACAGAGTGAGACTCTGTCTCAGAAAAAAAAAAAAAGAAAAAAGAAAAGGCAAGGAAACAGATTATCTCCCCGAGCCTCCTGAAGGAACGTGCCCCTCAGAACTGTGAGATACTAAATGTGTGCTTTTAGCCAATTAATTGTGCTGTCACAGCAGCAAAAGGAAACTAATACACCCTCTCTGTGTGAATTCTGATCTCTCTTTAGGGAAATAATGACGTTCCGGGACTTCTAAAATAATCAGTTGGAAGGGGAGATGGTATGATTCCTTCTCGGTGTTGTCCTCCGTGAAAGAGACCTTAAAACAAAGTGGGTAAAATTTCAACAAGTGTCATTCTCTTTCTCCGCCCCATCGAAATAAAAGGACTTATTTTACTTGCAGTCTTCAGATAATTGCCTCACTTCTCCATTTAATTTTGCACAGGTAGACACAAGCATTCTAGGTAGTTTGCAAAGTCAACATATTTCTTTCCAAATTTCCCCTCCTTCTTTATGGAGCAACTCCATTAGTAGCATCCTCATCTTCTGATCCAGAACCCTAAAAATCAACAATAACTCCTTCCTCTCTCCCTAAGCCACCTTGTCCAGCTATCTAATTCTGCCAATTTTATCTCCAAAAAAAGCTCTTGAATCATCCCCACACCCAGACCCAATGCCACTGCCTTAGCTAAGCAATTTCTCATGTCTTCCCTGTTTGGTTTTGTAATGATAAGACTCTCTGAGGTCTTATCATCATAGGAGGCAAGAAAGGGAGGTAGGATTTTACTCTCCTAGACAGGATGTAGAAATGTGGTAGATTAGAAAATCGTTACCTGCAGGCCTGGGACCTCTGCACTGTATTTTTTTAAAATAAAAATTAATTTATGTAGGCCAGGCACAGTGGCTCATATCTGTAATCCCAGCATTTTGGGAGGCCAAGGCAGGCAGATCATTTGAGGTCAGAAGTTCAAGACAAACCAGATCAACATGGCAAAACCCCGTCTCTACTAAAAATACAAAAAATTAGCCAGGTATGGTGGCACACGCCTGTAATCTCAGCTACTCGGGAGGCTGAGGCAGGAGAATCGCTTGAACCCAGGAGGCGGAGACTGCAGTTAGCCGAGGTCGTGCCACTGCACTCCAGCCCAGGTGACAAAGCAAGACTCCAACTCAAAAAAAAAAAAAAAAAAAAAACTTGTGTAAACCACAGAACACAGTTCCCAGCAAATATTTATTTAATCATTCAATGACTATAGTAGAAGATAAAATCAGATGCCTTGATATATTTTAATATAAATCAGATGGAAGGTGACAAGCATGATGATAATTACTCTCGCTCTCCCTCCCCATGTGAGGACACAGCAAGAAGGTGGCCATTTGCCAGCCAGGAAGAGAATCCTCTCACCAGAACCATGCTGGCACCCTGATCGCAGACTTCCAGCCTCCAGAACTGTAAGAAAATAAATTTCTGTTGTTTAAGCCACCCAGTTTATGGTATCTTGTTATGGTTCCCTGAGCTAATACTCTACCTCAGCATGACTTACAGTCAATTGAGAACTAGATTAAGGCTGCTCTGCCTATGGAGCAGCCATTCTTTTATCCTTTACTTTCTTAATAAACTTGCTTTCACACAAAAAAAATACAGAGGCTAGGTGCAGTGGCTCACACCTGTAATCCCAGCACTTTGGGAGGCCGAGACGAGCAGATCGCCTGAGGTCAGGAGTTCGAGACCAGCCTAGCCAACAGGTGAAACCCTGTCTCTAATAAAACTACAAAATTCACTGGGGAATGGTGGCATGCACCTATTCGGAGGCACATGCTATTCGGGAGGCTGAAGCAGGAGAATCACTTGAACCTGGGAGTCAGAAGTTGCAGTCAGTTGAGATAGCGCCACTGCACTCCAGCCTGGGTGTCAGAATGAGACTCTATCTCAAAAAAATAAATAAGCCAGGCGCAGTGGTTCACACCTGCAACCCCAGCACTTCAGGAGGCCAAGGTAGGTGAATCACTTGAGGTCAGGAGTTCAAGACCAGCCTGACCAACATGGAGAAACCCCATCTCTACTAAAAATACAAAATTAGCTGGGCATGGTGGCACATGCCTGTAATCCCAGCTACTTGGGAGGCTGAGGCAGGAGAATCGCTTGAACCAGGGAGTTGGATGTTTCGGTGAGCCGAGATCACACCTTTGCACTCCAGCCTGGGCAACAAGAGTGAAACTCCATCTCAAAATAAGTAAATAAATATAAAGAAAGAAAGAGAGAGAGAGCACTAGATCAAGGAAAATGTTTTTCTTGCGCAATAAGGATAGTGATGGAAATAAAGACAAGTTGTTTCTGAATTCCTTGTAGTAAGTTCCTATGCCTTTTACACCAAAGCTCTGCTCACTAATTAGCATCAGTTTTGAACTACGAGGAAAATCGATTTTCAAACTGCTTGGCAATAATTGCGATTATGTTCAGTGACAAATTAAGGGATCATCCTCCTCTTAATATACAAAACAGCAAATAAATGTTTAATCATTTTAAAGAGTCATTTTAAGTTATATGATTTAGTACCAGTCAATGAAGGGTTGTTTTAGGTAGTTAAAAACAAAAAACAAACAAGCAAACAAACAAAACTAGGGTTATAATGGATTAATTAAACTTCTGTGTGAACTCAACAGAAAGCAAGCTGGGGAGAAGTAAAGGGGGGTGGAATGTACCTAAAACTCAAAAGCATTTTAGGGGACAAAAAAAATTAACTCTAAAAATTATCCAAAGTAGGCCAGGTGCGGTGGCTCACTCCTGTAATCCCAGTAATTTGGGAGGCTGAGGTGGGCAGATCACGAGGTCAGGAGTTTGAGACCAGCCTGGCCAACATGGTGAAAGCCCGTCTCTACTAATACAAAAATTAGCCAGGCGTGGTGGTGCACACCTGTAATCCCAGCTACTCGGGAGGCTGAGGCAGGAGAATCGCTTGAACCCGGGAGGGAGAGGTTGCTGTAAGCCAAGATCGGGCCATTGCATGCCAACCTTGGCAACAAAAGTGAAACTCTGCCTCAAAAAAAAAAAAAATTATCCAAAGTGAATGTAGCCACGTTCTGCACATGTATCCCGGAGCCTAAAGTAAAATAATAAGAAAAAAATAAACAGAGATGAAAAAAAAAAAAAACCAAATTGAAGGTAGCGTTTTCTGTAAACTAGTTAAAAAAAACAGAGAGCTATCATATACTGTTGGTAAGAGGGAGACTCATGATCATTTTCCCCATGTGCAGGAACCCAGGAAAAACTGAACAAGCCACCTTCAAAAAGGAAGAAATCTTTGTAAAACTGGGCCACCAGAGAAAAAAAACAACCCCCTCTGTAATAGGATCAATTCAAGGGTCTTCAGCTGAGCGGCCTGCATTAGCATAACATCTCTGACCTTCCCGGGTGAGCTTCTTGCGACACCACGTGCTGCTTTTCACCCTCATCTGCCAATCATACCTGCTTCCTCATGCACAGGTTTCCTTGCCCACAGAGCGTACTTTCCCACAATTTCCCTCTATAATGTTGGCTGGCCGTGACCACACGTGGGCCCTCCTGCTTCTCTTGGCATCTTTTCATCTTCACCTCCCACAAACAACAGCCTTATTCTTTCCTATTTCCAGTAAGTATTCCAAAGAAAAACACGCTGACTGGCCCAGCTCACTTTTGCACATCTCTGGGTCATGAATCTATGTCTGGGTTGTCCTGCAGCCATGCCTAAGCAGTTCTGGAGGAAGTGAGGAGGTGGACTGGACAGGACCAAATGGGGCACAGGGACCTGCCCATCAGCAGACGCATCTGATGGCCTAACCGATCCAGAGTATTAAGGGAAACTCAAGAACAAAAATGGCGGAGGGCTAAGACTCAGTTTAAAAAATCTGGATATCATTATAAACTAAAATTTAACCACGGACAGGATATGGCTGCTGGCTTTTTTTTTTTTCCTTTTAAAAAGTCATTTTAGGGTTGGGCATGGTGGCTCACACCTGTAATCCCAGCACTTTAGAAAGCTGAGGCCAGAGGATCAAAGAAGGCCCGGAATTTGAGACCAGCCTGGGTAACAAAGCAAGGCCCTGTCTCTACCAAAAAAAATAATAATAACTAACTAGGTGTGGCGGTGTGTGCCTGTAGTCCCAGCTACTCAGGAGGCTATGGAAGGAGGATCGTTTGAATCCAGGAGTTCTAGGCTGCAATGAGGTATTATCGTGCCACTGCACTCCAGCCTGGACAACAGAAACAGACCTTATCTCTAAAAAGAAAAAAATATATAATTTTAAGATAAATTAGTAGAAGTGCATATATTCTTGTCTTTAAGACAAATATTCCCATTTCCAAGAAGTAAAAGTAAATAAAAAGAAGAAAGCCATGATGTCCTCAGAAGAAAGCTCTGAGACTTAGCAACTAGAAAACTGCAAGTTCTGAGCAATAGTCCAAAGATCCACACATGTGTTGTCCAACAGAAATATAATGAGAGCCGCAAATGTGAGCCACATGTGTAATTTTAAATTTTCTGGTAGCTATATTTTAAAAAGTAATAAGAAACAAGTGATGATATTTTAGCAATATATTTTATTTAACCCAATGTATCCAAAATATTATTTCAATATGTGATCAGTATTTTAAAAGTTAATGAGATCATTTACGTTGGCTTTCTCATACTAATGCTTCAAAATGCAGTACCCACTTTATATTTATAGCGCCTCTCAAATTGGACTAGCCACATTGCAAGTGCTTCAGAGCCACCGATGGCCCATTGGACAGCATAATATTCATTCACCCTAAGACAGAAAGCAGGTGGCATGAACAGGGCCAGGGTCAAAGAACTGGGCAGGATTTGCATCTGCTTACTCTGAAGGGTTCCAGGCAGGAGTAATCACACTAGGGGCCCCCCAAGCAGGGACACCACCAAATTCTGCTGACATGAAAACCGCTGATACACTCACCTCCCTCTCTGTTCCCAGATCTCTGCCTGGCAGCATGAATGAGAGAGAAATAGCAGAGATGAATGAATGAGTCACCGTGAGAGAGAGACAACAAGAGGGCAGAGAGGGAGGAAGATGGGGAAGGAAGAAATAAAGTGAAGAAGGGAAGGAAAGAAAGGCGTGAGGACAAATAGACAGGGTTGGAAGAGGGGAGAGCCGCAACCACAGGACAAGAGGGCGTCTGGACACCACCAGAAAGAGCACAGATGCAGGGATCTCTCAGCAAACTTAACAGGGCAAACAGAAGAGAAAACAAGGAAAGGGCCCCATGAATTCAGGGAGGCTGCAGGGTTTTCTGAGCCCAGAAGTGAACTTCACAATAAACCAAGAGTCTGGAAAAAATCAGCAGGGCAGTCTCAAAGACAAACGCCATCCACATCATTTACAAAAGTAGAATGTTTTGTTTTATATTAACAAATTAATTCAGTTGCTTAGTCTACTTATGGTCAACTAACTCTCATTTAAGCTCAGTGCGGATGGCTTAAGCTCCTGGGAATGAGGCCCCACTTGCAGGCCGGACATAAGGAGGAAATAGTTGCAGGGTGATATGGTTTGGCTGTGTCGCCACCCAAATCTCATCTTCAATCATAGCTCCCACAATTCCCATGTGTTGTGGGAAGGACCCAGTGAAAGGTAATTGAATCATGGGGGAGGGTCTTTCCCATGCTATTCTCGTGATAGTGAATAAGTCTCACGAGATCTGATGGTTTTATTAAGGGGAGTTTCTTTGCACAAGCTCTCTTCTCTTTTCTGCCGCCATGTGAGACCTGCCTTTCACCTTCCACCTTCCACCATGATTGTGAGGCCTCCCCTGCCACGTGGAACTGTGAGGTCCATTAAACCTCTTTCTTTTGAAAATTTCCCAGTCTTAGGTATGTCTTTATCAGTGGTGTGAAGACTAGTACACAGACCAAGCTTTTAATGAGTGAAAAAGGGAAGCCTGGCCCAAGTGAAAACTAAGCTAGTAGTCCACGTGACTATTACTTTTGTTTTCCTATTTCTCTGATCACTTTCCAGTGAAATATGGGTGCAAGCTTGTCCAAAGGTGTTTTCTTGTCTCAGATAATGCAACAAAAATGTCCTGCGGCAATCAACAACAGAAGTAACCCATGCTAACCCATTGCTCGTTGCTCAGTAAAGGGGCTGAGATTTCACTGAAAGATCTGGAAGGTGGTTTTCCCTTCAGGATAATGACTCATCAAACAAGCATGGAGCCTGCTCTTCTACCAATATTGTACAAAAGTGCACGGTCCACAATGTGCTCATCAGCAGTAGACATCAGAACAACCAAGTGTCCTTCAGCATGAGTAATATTAATTAAGTGAAATGAATGAACCTGGCCTCATGGCGATGGATGGAGAAAAGAGCCTTCATTATATGAAAAGGAAACCTGAGCCCCTGCTGCTGCTGCTGCTAGGGGAATTTCATCCAATAAAAATAGGTATCAAAGCTCAAATAAAACAAAACAGAGATGTCATGTTGGAACAGAGTGCCTCTTAAAAATTAAAGTGAAAAGGTAAAACATAATGTTAAATAGAATTTTATGACATAAGAAGATGTTTCTGATATTTTGTTAAGCGAAAACGGTTATAAAAACATTTCTTCGTGATGATATCATTTTTTGTTAATTTTATATAAGTGAATGTGTATAGAAAACATTGGCCTGGTGTACCCGAGACTGTTAACAGAGGTGGGATTACATACAGTTCATTTGTATTTTCCTGTGTTTTCCAAATTTTCTACAATAAACATTATTTTAACAAGTCAACTCTTCTGTAAAGCATGAGGGCTTTGTTTTGAAGATTGCTATCTTACCTTCTCTCATCCTAGCCCCATGTCTCCCCTGACCAACCTCCATCTGATTCAACAACCATTAAAGATGGTGGCCCTTCCCATAATGGTATGTCTCTTGCTCCATTAGAGAAAAAAGGAACCAAGAGAAAGTAATGACCAGTCCTCAGGACAAATTTTAGGGTGTGGCTTCTATTTTGTTTTGTTCACATTTTAAAGAATGTAGCTGGCTGGTAACACCCAAGCCACAGCCCTTGTTCTGGCTCCTTACAAGAGTGAAAGGGCATGAAAAGGTCACCATTCCCAGAGACTGCAGAGACCTGCTGGGCAAAGGTGGATGGGAAATAATCCAGGTCTTTTCCATTTCTGGAACTCCTGGGGGTCAGGGAGTAGAGGAGGATGTGGCTTCTCAAAACTCACCACTGTATGGAGAGAGGTCACCACCAAGCTGAGCACACAGAATTTCGACTTCTCTTTCGGTTCCATTTTCTTTCCTTTTTTTTTTTTTTTTTTTGACATAGAGTCTAGCTCTGTCGCCCAGGTTGGAGTGCAGTGGCATGATCTCAGCTCACTACAACCCTCCATCTCCCAGGTTCAAGTGATTCTCCTGCCTCAGCCTCCCGAGTAGCTGGGATTACAGGCATGCCACCACACCTGGCTAATTTTTGTATTTTTAGTAGAGACGGGGTTTCGCCATGTTGGCCAGGCTGGTCTCGAACTCCTGACCTCAGTTGATCCACCTCGCCTCAGCCTCCCAAAGTGTTGGGATTACAGGCATGACCCACTGCGCCCTACCTCTTTCTGCCCCCTTTTCCTCAGACCCTGTGGCTCATGCATTGCCTTCATAAAATTCTAGTAGTTTATACAATCGATTTTGCTATTTGTGAAATCCTCATGTCTGCCTTTAGTAGACTATTTTGGCTGAGAACAGGGATTTCAGTTATATTCCTGCTGCTGCTTGAATTCCAGAGAAGCTCACTAAAGTCATCAGTGATGTGTGCTATTGGGGCTTCCATTCCCAATGAGAAGATTGTTTGGTTTCATTTCCATTTGTACCTTTCTAATTTCCCATCACTTCATAAAACATCAAAGCCAAAAGTGACTTTTAAATTTTAAGACTTCAGGTGATACTAAGGCACACTTAAAACTTCAAAAAATGTGTTTTTATGCATAGAAAGCTGTTACAGATGTATTAAATGTGAAATCAGATAGAACATACATAACCATCCCCTTTTAAAAAATTTTTATATATACAGACAAACACACACACACACACACACACACACACACATTCCCTCCCACCATTAAATATATGCGTTGAAGTCCTAACCCCTAAGAAAATGGTATTCGGAAGTGGGACCCTAGGGAGGGGACTAGGTCATGAGGGTGTATACGTGTGTATACAGTTGCCTTTGGTATCCACGAAGGATTTGTTCCAGGACTCCCTGCAGACACCAAAATCTGAGATGCTCCAGTCTGTGATATAAAATGGTGTAGTATTTGCATATAACCTACACACATCCTCCTGTATTCTTTAAATCAAGCTTGTCCAACCCATGGCCTACATGTCACGTGCAGCCCAAGATGGCTTAGAATGTGGCCCAACACAAATTCATAAACTTTCTTAAAACATTATGAGAATTGTTTGCGACTTTTTTTTTTTTTTTTTTTAGCTCATCAGCTATCGTTAGCGTTAGTGTATTTCATGTGAGGCCCAAGACAATTCTTTTCCTTCCAATGTGGCCCAGGGAAGTCAAAGGATTGGACACCCCTGCTTTAAATCATCTCTAGGCAATATATAGGTAATAAAACGTAAAAGCCACGTAAATAGTTGTTATGCTGTATTGATTGGAGAATAATGACATGGGAAAAAAAAGCCTGTACATGTTCAGTAGGAATGTGCTTTTTTTCTGAATATTTTTCATCTTTGGTTGGTTGAATCTACAGATTCAGAACCCACAGATACAGAGGGCCAACTCTGTATGTGTGTGCGTGTGTGCGTGTGTGTGTATACATATGTATATGTAATAAGTTTTTATTTTACCTTTATTTATTCCTAACACTCTTCCTCTTTTACACAGATGCAAGTACGTACCTATGTATATATACATACATACATACACACATGCATGCGTGTGCGCGTTAAGAGGTCTGAAAGGATGTTTACCAAAGTGCCCTGTGAAGAGGTGCCTTCCACCATGGTTGTAAGTTTCCTGAGGCCTCCCCAGCTGTGCAGAATTATGAGTCAATTAAATCTCTTTCCTTTATAAATTGCCCAGTCTCAGATATTTCTTCATAACAGCATGAGAATGGACTAATACACTCTCCTAAGTAAGACAGGAGGAGAAGTCTTTTGGGGGAACCCTGAAATTGGGTATTTCTCTTTCCCCCACGGGGATGACGTTTTGTTGAACCCGATCAGCTAGCATCTGGTAAAATAATTTCTTTTGAGGGCAAATCTTGGCTTTTTGAATTTATTATTATCATTATTATTATTTATTATTATTATTGTTATTACTAAGGTCAGATCTGTCACCCAGGCCGGAATGCAGTAGCATGATCACGGCTCGCTGTAGCCTCAACCTCCCAGGCTCAAGCGATTCTCCCACCTCAGCCTCCTGAGTAGCTGGGACTACAAGTGTGCACCAACATGCCCTGCTAATGTTTGTATTTTTTGTAGAGAGGGGATTTCACCATGCTGCCCAGGCTAGTCTCGAACTCCTGAGCTCAAGCAATCCTCGCACCTCAGCCTCCCAAAGTGCTGGGATTACAGATGTGAGCCACGGCACCTGGCCACACCTTGTTAAGAAAAACAGAATGCTCTGCTTATTTCACAATGGTTCCTTTTTCCCCTCTGCCTGCCAGAAGTGTGATGGGATTTTTCTCCCATCTTCATTGTGAGAGACTGGTAGGGCTCCTGGAAGTAAAACTCGCTAAGTGTGGGGCTGCTGTAAAACTAGGCCCCTCTGGAGTGTTTATCTCTCGGGCTTGTCTTCACCGAGCCTTCATCAATTACAGTTAAGGTTTTCCTACCCCAATACCAGTTATCATGAAGGTTTCTGTTTATGGTCTTCTGCTCCAGTATGCTGTCACTCTCTTTACCTACATTTCTGTCTCTCTAATTTTGGGGTCAGTGGTTTGCCCTGTGCCCTTAATTCTCTCATGGACCTAAGAAGATTTGCTGATTTAAAATTATTCAGCTTTCTTCTTGTGTGGACGGGAGTAGCAACTTTCAAGCTCCCTACATGCCCAATCAGAAATCGGAAGTTGTCGTGTAACACTTTTTATGGCTTATGTTCTAGTTCCCCGTGACCAGACAGCTCATATGAGATCTGGAAAACTAAGAAAATCCAAGTACCTCAGCATCATTTTCACAAGTGTGATATAAAAACAGTTGTCATTTCTAGCTAGACTTGTCACAGTTTGGGAATTTATATTTCCTATACTAATTATAAGTCTGATTTATTTCTTCTCAAAGTTTAACATGTGTTATAAGAGCAAAATGCCTAAGTATAATAGTTGCAAAATGTGAACATGCAAAAATGAAATTTAAACATGCAATTGGATATATAGTAAAATCTTTTTTTTTTTTTTTTTTTTGAGACAGAGTCTCGCTGTTTTCGCCCAGGCTGGAGTGCAATGGCACAATTCCGGCTCACTGCAACCTCCGCCTCCCGGGTTCCAGCAATTTTCCTGCCTCAGCCTCCCAGGTACAGGCCCCCACACCACAGCAGGCTAATTTTTGTTTTTTTAGTAGAGATGGGGTTTCATCATGTCGGCCAGGCTGGTCTTGAACTCCTGAGCTCAGGTGATCCACCAACCTCAGCCTCCCAAAATGCTGGGATTACAGGTGTGAGCTACCACGTTCAGCTGTGAATTCTTAATTATCCACATAAATGAAGAAATAGAGTGGATGAAAATTGCTATTGTTTTAAGGGACATACTTTGTCACCTACAATATATATAAGATTTTTCTGAAGATTTTTTAAATACAAATATTGGAAATATACATACTGTAAATAACTATAGTAGATTGAATGGTGGCCCCCAAAAAGTATGTCAATGTCCTAATCCCCAACATTTATGGAATGGTACCTTATTCGTAAAAAGGGTCTCTGCAGATTTAATTAAGTATCTTGGGGTAAGGAGATCACCCTGTATTATCTGGGTGGGCCCTAAATCAAATGGCAAGGGTCCTCATAAGAGAAAGGCAAAAGGAGATTTAAGACAGGCAGAAGAGGAGGAGACATAGAGGAGGAGGCAATGTGACCACACAGGTAGAGACTGGAGTGATGCAACCACAAGCCAAGGAATGCTGACAGCCACCAGAAGCTGGAAAAAGCAAAGAATGGGTTCTCCTCCAGAGTATCCAGACACCTTGATTTCAGACTTTTCCCCTCCAGAACCATGGAAGACCAGCTTTCTGTTGTTTTTTTTTTTTTTGGTTTTGGTTTTTTTTTTTTTTGAGATGGAGTCTCACTCTGTCTCCCAGGCTGGAGTACAGGGGCACTATCTCTGCTCACTGCAAACTCTGCCTCCTGGGTTCCCGCCAGTCTCCTGCCACAGCCTCCCAAGTAGCTGGGACTACAGGCGCCCGCCACCGCGCCCAGCTAATTTTTTTGTATTTTTCAGTAGAGACGGGGTCTCACTGTGTTAGCCAGGATGGTCTTGATCTCCTGACCTCGTGATCCACCCACCTCGGCCCCCCAAAGTGCTGGGATTACAGGCATGAGCCACCGCGCCTGGCCCAGCCTTCTGTTGTTTTAAGCAACCACATTTACGGTAATCTGTTAAGGCAGGTCTGAGAAACTAATCCAACAATTTGGAAAGGTTTTCTAAAGTGTCTATTTTTCTCATTCTGCTCCCCTGCTCAGAATCCTTCTGGGCATCACAGCATCTCATCTCTGACTGACGCAAAATAACAGCTTCAATTCAATGACTCTGTTGAAATGTTTCAGAATTTCAGACATCATCCCAGAATTGAGGTGTTTTGGATTAAAGTGGCCTTTTTGCTTCAGGGCAAGAAGGAATCGGTCTCCCCTAATAAATTATAAATTCTTCAAGTGCTAGGATATCATGGATAATTCATCTTGCTACCCGAGCACAAAACTTGACATATTATAGGCACTCAATATGTGGTTATTAATTGACTGAAAAGACAACACAAGATCCTGGATTAGGCCAGGCCTAGTGGCTTACGTCTGTAATCCCAACGCTTTGAGAAGCCAAGGTGGGAGGATCACTTGAGGACAGGAGTTTGAGACCAGCCTGGGCAATATAACAAGACCCTGTATCTACAAAAAAAAAAAATGTTTAATTATCCAGGCATGGTGGTGCATGCCTTAGTCCCAGCTACTCAGGAGACTGAAGCAGGAGAATTGCTTGAGCCTGGAAGGTAGAGGCTACATTGAGCTGTGATTGAACCACCGCACTCCAGCCTGGGTGACAGAGCGAGACTCTGTCTCTAATTAAAAAACAACCAAAAAACCATCCTGGATCTGGTACATCTCTGACTAGTTAATAAGAATTTGGAAGGCAGAGTTGTCCAAGGATAATTTAAAGTAGATGCTCTACTTGTTGATTATTAGAAGTGAATTATACAATGCAATTAATCTCTTAATGCAACTTGGGTGTTATAATCTGCTTATACCAAACATTTAAAGGATCATTAAGAATAGATTTATTAAGAATACAAGATCTAGAGATCCAAACTCTTCCTGATATTGAAATGTCCTTGTAGAACATAGAAAAATGATTATTATGCTTGTAGAATAAAACAAAATGCTAATTTAACCAGCAAGTACATAAAGCTATGTAATAGATTTGTCCTTTTTATTAACCAACTATATTTTATTGTTTGAGGTAAGTAATATCTGAGGGCTTCCAAATTACCTTCTTATAATTCATCTTCCTCCTCTCTCTGAGGACCAAGAATAGTACATTTCCAGAAAGGAACTAGGCATTGCTTTCTGTTCATTTGTTCCTTTAGAAGTGTTCCCCCATTTATAATTAATAATGCCTGAAGTATTGTTTATTGATGGAGAAACCTTAAACTACTTAGAATAAAGGGATGCAGTTTCATATACAATATGTTCTGTGTTGGGCTTAGGAGCATCCACAGGTGTTCTTACTCAATTTGCCAATTTCCCACCTGGGATCTCACCCCCAAGTACTCTTAAATCTGATATAGTTTTAATGAACACTCCTAGGAGCTTATGATATGCCAGCAGTAATCTAAGCACTCCACATGCATTGAC
Source organism: Pan troglodytes (assembly GCF_028858775.2). Taxonomy (NCBI): domain Eukaryota; kingdom Metazoa; phylum Chordata; class Mammalia; order Primates; family Hominidae; genus Pan; species Pan troglodytes. Next base: position 34,182,660 of record NC_072406.2, read on the forward strand.
TATGCCTCACAATAACCCTACTAGTATTATGATAACCCCATTTTATAGATGAGGAAAATGAGTCACATGGTGTATAAGTAACTTGCCCAAGATCACATAACTAGTAAGGCAAGAATCTGGATTTTCATCCAGACCATCTGGCTTTGGAGTTGAATTCTCACCCACCGTTCGATATTAGGATGAGCTGAGCCTTCTTTATAGTACATGGATACCAGGTTAGGAAGTCAGAGTCAAAATTTTTCCTGTCAATGGAAGTTCTTATTTTTGGAATGTCCTATCGTATTGCCAGGACAACACCTGAGTTTACTGACCAGAACTTTTGTTGTTACTTTGCTAGGCCTATTCAGAAGGAAAGAGTGAAACCAGCATTTGCTACTGGCTTCTGTGATTCCATTATGTAATTATTTGACCATACGCCCAAAGGCTTTAACAATAGGTACATTATAACAATATTGTTGCTTTTAGCTGAAGGCATTCTATATGGTGAGTCACTCTTATCAAAAATCAAATCTCATCAATTTCAGAATCATTTTCCCAGCCCCTCCCTTTGTAAATATGACATGCTTTCCCACAAAACATTTGATGATCAAAAGCTTCCCCAACTTCTAAAACTAGAAATGATGCAGGAGACCTAGAGACAGTGGGAGGCATGAAAGAATGACAGTCAAATATCTGTAAAACAAAGTTTTTAGAATATCTCTTTTACAGGCTTAGCAGGAGTGTTAAAGGGTTATTGATTGCTCTTCTCAAAGGGGTCCCAAATTTGTTTCTTTAATGACCTACTCAGCAGAGGGTATCTTATGGGTAATCCATCATTCCCAGGTTCTCAAAAAATCTGCTTCTTAGTAGATAAACTCTTCTAGGCAATGCAATTTCTAGACACTTCATTCATTCATTCACTCATTCCCTCTCCTAATTTGATAGACTTTTTTTTTCTTTTTTTTTTGAGATGGAGTCTCTCTCTGTCACCCAGGCTGGGGTGCAGTGGCACGATCTCGGCTTACTGCAAGTTCTGCCTCCTGGGTTCACACCATTCTCCTGCCTCAGCCTCCCGAGTAGCTGGGACTACAGGCACCCACCACCACACCTGGCTAATTTTTTTATAATTTTAGTAGAGACGGGGTTTCACCTTGTTAGCCAGGATGGTCTCAATCTCCTGACCTCATGATCTGCCTGCCTTGGCCTCCCAAAATGCTGGGATTACAGGTGTGAGCCACCGCGCCCGGCCAATAGACATTTTTTTTTAAATGCCAGTCATTGTGATAAACATCAGGGATAAAATAAGAGGGTACAATTTCTGGCCAGGCGTGGTGGCTCACACCTGTAATCCCAGCAATTTGGGAGGCCAAGGCGGGTGGATCACTTGAGTTCAGGAGTTCGAGACCAGCCTGGCCAATATAGTGAAACCCCATCTCTACTAAAAATACAAAAATTAGCTGGGCATGGTGGTGCGTGCCTGTAATCCCAGCTATGAGGGAGGCTGGGGCAGGAGAATCGCTTGAACCCAGGAGGCGGAGGTCACAGTGAGCCAAGATCATGCCTTGCACTCCAGCCTGGGTGACAGGCCTCAAAAAAAAAAAAAAGAGGACACAGTTTCTGACTTCAAGATGCTCACAGTCTAAAAACAATGAAACATAAAAAAATATACAAACACCTTGAATACCAATGACATGATGAGAGTCCCTAGAAAGACTGACTCCGAAGGCACACTTTATTCCAGAGGTGGAAAATCTCCAGGACTGACTCGATGTTGAATGTTCAGCGATAAGAAGTTTGCTGGGCAGTCAGGAGGGAACAGAGCACTGCAGACAGAGGGAAGAGCGTGTTCAAATGCACTGAACAAGCTCCCAATGCTCCCAGGATGTAGCAACCCAATCACAGGGATGGGGTGGAGTGGAAGGCTGACAGGGAGGAAGAATGGGAGAGAGAAGGTAGAAATATGGGGGAATACGTGGGTGAGCACCTGGAGACCTGGAAGCTATAGCAGCCAAGAGATTCAAGGAAGCCAGAGATCTGAGCTCACACAGCTAGTAGCTGGAACTGGACAGAAAGTTGATTATTGGTGGTTGCAAAGAAATTTGAGAGCCAGAGCCAAAAGCCTGAAATGGTCAGAAACCAGCAGGGGTGCAGGAGTGATGAGTTGGGGAAGCTTCAAAACCCATCCCCACTGAAATCACCATTATCTATCCCTTCATCACCCACGCTTGGATGATACAATCCAAGTTTTAAGGGCTACACTAGCTGTACAAACACTATTTCAAGCCAAGTCCTACAGAGCTCCTTCCAACCAGATTGCTTGTCCAAAGCCCTCCTCTATAGAAATTCTAGAGCAACCACTGAGCAACAGAAGGACAAAGGGAGAAAAAGGTATGAATTCCACAACCTCATTTTGAGTAATAATTGATAATAATTATAGCTGATATTGATTGAGGTCTTACTCAAGCACAGTACCATATATTTTCCTTGCATTGTACCCTTGATTCTTTATACGGTCTTGTAAGGAAGCCCGTACTGGACTGTCACTTACAGTGTAGCCATGTTTATTTGTTGTTGTGGAGATTTCTTCAGCACAAGAATTATCTGCTGTTGAAATCCAGCATCTTTTCACATGCATATTATTTTTAAATGTTGCAAATTCAAAGATAAAATACTATCATGATATTTCTCCCATTGAAGAATGTAGCTTCCCAAAACTAAAATGTATTTTTTAAATTTATTTATTATTTTTTGAGACAAGGTCTTGCTCTGCTGCCCAAGCTAGAGTACAGTACCGTGATCATAGCTCACTGCAGTCTCGAACTCCTGGGCTCAAGCGATCCTCCCTCCTCAGACTCCTGAGTAGCTGAGACTATAGGCATGCACCACCATGCCTGGCTAATTTTTTTTTAATAGAGATGGGATTTCAATATTTTACCAAGGCTGGTCTCGAACTTCTGGCCCCAAGTGATACTCCCCCCTCAGCTTCCCAAAGTACTGGGATTATAAGTGTGAGCCACTGCCCCCAGCCTTAAGTGTATTTTAAAATATTTAGATTCTACAAAGTTACAATAAATACTGTCAAGTCTAGCAACTCTTTTTTTTAATAGAAAAAAAGTTATTGAAGTAAGCATTGATACCAAAAGCAAGCCACGTAACTGTTTAACAACAAATCATTAAATCATAGAGACTTTGACTATCTAACTGTTCATTTGGAACTAATTACTAATTTTTATGACCTCAAGTTCAATAACTGATCACCTTTAAAGAATTATTTTGTAATCTTTGTTATGAGAAATACAGTGTACTCACTTAAATGTTGTTTACTTAAGGGAAGGGCACCTTTTTCTAAGTCTCACAAAGCCACTATATGGGCCAGCAGCTGCCCTGGGAGTGGAGCCAAGAATAGAGAAAGGGAAGTCCTATGCCCGTCCTTTGAGGCCACACAGAGCCTCTCCCCAGATCTGTCCTGCACAATTCAATTACATCAGCCAACAAATTCCTTTCAGTTTTGCATAAGCTACTTTGGTTCAAGTTTTCAATCATTTGCTACCCCCCGCCCCCCCGCCCTGACCCCCACCCCCTGCCACAAAAAAATACTAATACACGGAGCTATGTAGTCAGATGTAATCTGACCTGACTCACTTCAGGGAAATCAGAAAGGAAGCTAATGACGTAGATCAAGGGAAAAATGGGGACTGTTTGTATAAGGCACCTGTAGTGGGGACAGATTCAAGAGGTGATCAAAGCCAGACTGGATAGAGAGAACTTGAACATGAATGGGACACAGGAGAGAAGGGCACGGGAGTCATTGAAATGACTCCCACTTCTAAGTACGTTTTAGAATTTCACAAATTATTAACTAATAAAATTAGATAATTTCCTAGCCCTGTCAACCCTCCTTTCTCCTATCTAGATGACTGTCAAATCAATCCAAGCAGTCACCCTAGAAATGTCAGTAGATACAGTCATCCTTATGAAAGGAAGATCTTCAAATTTTTGGAGAGACATCACTCAAAAAGACTAAACCACAAGGAAGAAACAGCAAATGATAATAAAGTAGGAAATACACCTAGCTCAACTTGAGTGACAGCCATAAAATTAACCCTACTTAGGGTGTTTTCTAAAAACATAAATCTTCAAGTTGTCAGGGTGATGTTCAGCCTAAACATCACAACATATCCAGATGTACAGTATATTCTAGTAATTAAATTGACTATCTGTCACCAGGAAGGACTTTTATTCCCACTGAATATATTCCATCCATGAACCTGCCAGACCGGCTCAAAACATGAGACAGGTGCTTTCAATGACTGGCTAAATACTGGATGTCAGCCATTTAGTTGCATAACTGTCATTCCAAGAGTTGAAAAACAAACTCATCTTCACTGTTTTTATACCATGTAACCACATACCTCCCTCCCTCTCTCTCCTTAGAGTTTAAAGTATACATGCAAGTAATTTAAAATATACATGTGAACTAGTCAAGTTTAAAATAATCACATGTATATTTTATACTCTAGGGATAGTAAATTAGCTCTCAGTAAATTCAAAGTTACCAAAATATACTATAATCCAACAGAAATATTGGTGCTATTTGATATTAATTACAAGCACTCTGTAAATATGTTTTATTGCTTTCATAAGGGCTGTATATTCCCACAACCAAAATTAAAGCAATTGATTATACCAACACAAAACCCTCCAAAGAGTTTTGTTTGTTTGTGTCACTGGCTTTATTTTATTTTATTTTACTTATACATTTGTTTATTTATTTATTTTTCAGATGGAGTCTCACTCTGTTGCCCAGGCTGGAGTGCAGTGGCACAATCTCGGCTCACTGCAACCTCTGACTCCCGGGTTCAAGTGATTCTCCTGCCTCAGCCTCCTGAGTAGCTGGGATTACAGGCACGCATCACCATGCCTGGCTAATTTTTGTATTTTTAGTAGAGACAGGGTTTCACCATGTTGGTCAGGCTGGTCTCGAACTCCTGACCTCGTGATCTGCCTGCCTTAGCCTCCCAAAGTGCTGGGATTATAGGCGTGAGCCACCACGCCAGGCCTATATTTTTATTTTTATTTATTTATTTATTTATCTATTTATTTTGAGACAGAGTCTTGCTCTTGTTGCCCAGGGTGGAGTACAATGGCACAGTCTTGGATCACTGCAACCTCTGCCTTCCGGGTTCAAGAGATTCTCCTGCCTCAGCCTCCCAAGTAGCTGGGATTACAGGCGCCCATCACTACACCCGGCTAATTTTTGTATTTTTAATAGGGACGGGGTTTCACCATGTTGGCCAGGCTGGTCTCGAACTCCTGACCTCCAGTGATCTGCCCGCCTCAGTCTCCCAAAGTGCTGGGATTACAGGCATGAGCGACCATGCCCAGTTGTCACTAGCTTTATTTTGGCACTATTGATACTGGAGACAGCTCTTTATTTCTGAATCTCTCCACTTGACTAGCTTCAAGGACACTACTCAGCTTGTATGCAGTGCTAGAACTCTTCTGAACAATTCATTTGACAAAAAAATAGTTTTAACCACTCATTGGTATCACTTTGACCCAGTCTATGTCAATATCATTAAGCATTCTTTTAAAAGCTCAAGATTTTGCTCCAAACTTTTTCTGTATAATGCTATCTTTCCTCTAATACATGTCCAAGCTTTGCTGCGAAGGAAATGCACGACAGCATTTTTCATGAAGTGCGAATTTTTTTTCTCGGATGTTATTTCATTTTCTCACATTCCCAGTTAGCAGTTGTGATGGATCTCATAGTTACAAACTAAAAGCATGATGAAGATACATTGGCACAGATTCCTCAGACAAATCGTGGCATATTTAATTTTGCTCTTCCACTTGTGAAAAAAATGGTTACTTCTCTTCTAGTGAATTTTATCCAACGATTTTCTCTAGCCATGGCACTGAGCCCTGGCTGTGCATCAGAATCCCTATGAGGTTGTTTAAACATACAGATGCCCAGGGCCCTGCTGCCAGGAATTCTGAAGCTGTAGCTGGCATTTGTATATTTAAAAGCTCCACAGGTAATCTTGATGGACAGCCAGGGTTGAGAACTGCTGTTCCACAATATGTCTAGAAGTTTTTCTTCTCAGAGAATGGAGTATAAAGTTGCATTAATTCCCAAATTTTGAAAGCAGCAATTAAACATTGATCCATGTTTGTATATTGTGACTCAAATAGAGAAGGGGGCTGGAGTGAGATAAAGAGAAAAAGGATTACAGCTTTGTCCCCCTGTGAAACCATCCCTAGAAGCTGTATAAAATTTAATCAGGGAAGAAGTGGGGAAGGGGAGAAACAAAAATGAAAATAAGTCAGGCTTACAGCACACTCAGCATTGATCACAAAGTCAGCCTTCTCTCTGGCCTCCTTCCTCATAACTCTTTGGGGACCATTCTCCTAGAATCACATAGACCCTAGATTAGGGTTTCCCTTTACAGCTCCATAGATGGCAACTTGAACATTACAGAATGTTAAGTTTTCCCTTTGAGATATTCTTCCAGGTCCTATGTACCAGTGAAACTACTGATGTCGGCTGGTCTTTGAGACCCCATGAGAAGCTAACTCACCAAAAAATGCAGTTTCCATGTCCTGATGATTTCATCTTCCTTACCCTGACCAATGAATAATCCCATTCCTCCAGCCCCTCACCCTCCATGATTCCCTTAAGAACCCCAGCCCAACTCCTCAAGGAGATGGATTTGAGGGTCTCCTCCTATCTCTTCCCTCAGCCACCCTGCAATCATGAAACTCTGTCTCTGCTGCAAACCCTGCTGTCTCAGTGTGTTGGTAAATTACACAGCAAGAAAACAAACCTGTTGGTCATGTAACATCTGTAGCATCATACCTTACAGTGATCACAGCCTTCACCAGGCTCCTCTGAATACCAGTTTCTTCCCTGTATTTCACAGCTGTCTGCTGCCTGGATATTCCTAAATCCTTCAGCCTGCTAGGTCACCTTGTCCTCTTAGCTCATAAGAAAACTGATGTAAACCCCATTTCATTAACTGGGGGAAATTCAAAGACCTTTTCCATATCTTTAGGATGTATTGGGAGGAAGAACAGGAAGTGTGGAACTGTCATTTTTCTGGGCTCTTTGGTCTTCAGGCTGCTGCTTCCTTTAAAATCCCTCTCTGTGCCTCCTGGTTTTGCCTCTGTGCACACAGCATCCTGCTGAATAAAGTTTTGACACCCTCCTTCCCAAAGCACCACCATCACAAAAAGGAGGATGCTAGCAAATGTGGAATGTAGGTTTAGGCAATAGAGGTGGGCTACTCAGAGCATAGAACAGCTAAAAACTCCAAGTTTAATATTAAGAATCTGTGCTGTAGAAATCCCTTGGCCATTCTTATTCCAGAAGTCCCTCTGTGTCTGTCCCTCCATAAAGAGCCTCCCCATTGCTAGGTTACTTGCCTAGTCTTCCATACACTCCCCTCCCACTGCCAGCACCAGCCACTAGTGCCAGCTACTTTCCCCATGCAGAGTAACGTAGCTCTTCCTCTGCCCAGAGCCTGCCCTATGACAGACCTTCCCCTATTATTCTCCCAAAACTGTCTAATTATTGAATAATCCAGAGAGTGACCATTTTCTCTCCTCAGGAACTTTACCGCCTGCTTTTAAGCTAAATTGTTTCTGTCCATCAAACTGGTACCCAATTACCTTACAGGGATGGGCCTAAAAGAGATTAATTTTTGATTTTTTATTCTATTCTACTTTTTATTTATTTTTATGTTTATTTTATTTATTTATTTGCACCACTGCACTCCAGCCTGCACAACAGGGTCTTGCTGTGTTGTGCAGGCTGGAGTACAGTGGTGCAATCACAGCTCACTGCAGCCTCCAACTCCTAGGCTCAAGCAATCCTCCCACCTCAGACTTCTGAGTTGCTGGGACTACGGGTGTGAGCCACCACACCTGGCCAAATTTTAATTTTTGTGTTTTTAGAGATGGGGGGGGTCTCACTATGTTGCTAAGGCTGGTCTCAAATTCTTGGACTGAAGCCATCCTCCCACCTCAGCCTCCCAAAGTGCTGGGATTACAAGTGTGAGCCACTGCATCCCAATTGGAATAATTAATTTTTTAAAAAATCATTATGTTTCTTTGGACTCTTGAAAGATTTAACAGAAAGTCCTATCACAAACCTCTTGAAAGATCCCAAAGTCTTTACCAATTGCGTATTAGGATCTTTGAATGTGGCATATCTGAATTCTTCCTATTCCAGTGGAAGCCCCCTTAAATGTATGTATCAGGCAACTGACTAAAACAAGATAGTACACAGTCACAGGTGGGCACATGAACACAGCTCAAGGGTGATTCAGAGAAGTGACTGCTTGGACTGATCTGACAAGGAACTGTGCTGTCAGGAGGCAATGCATGGGTGGCCACCCACATAATCCTTCAGGATAAGCCACACATCTCTCCAGCTGCTGGGGACATTGGCAGCTAAGGCTCACTGGTGAGTCCCTCTCCAGAAGTCACTCTTGGCCAGAGAAATCCACCCTCCCCAAGATGATGCTCTCACACCCAGTGTGTGCCAGGAATTTTTTGACAACTGGCTAGAGGTTATAGAAAGCCTGATTTGTAGCTTGTCAAGGTATCAAGGCTCCAGTCAATGTGAATTTCAAGCTGCAATGTGGCATTATTGAACACAGAGCTGGGGAGAGACTGTACACCGTTGGCTCTAAACTGCACTGAGATAGCCCTCATCTCATGGCTGGTTAAAGCAGGCAACCACAGATCATCTACTTGTCTCAGTCCAAACAACTCTGGGATGGGCCATCCTAGCTCCAGAACTCCCCGTGGGATCAGCTGAGGTCTCAGCTGCAACTTAATGGTGTTTCCATTTCTGCCCCAGACCAACCCTGCATTCCTCGCTACCCTACAGGTGCTGCACCAAAGAGCATGCGTCCCCCACTCTCTACTCAGACTCAGGGTCTCAGAGTCTGCATCTGAGGAAACCTGACCTAAGACGACAGCTGACTACATCTATTGATTGTTTTCATCCAAATTGGTTGTGTGAAGTGACATATTCCAAGGGACTTTTTTTTTTTTTTTTTTGAGATGGAGTCTCGCTCTGTCACCCAGGCTGGAGTACAGTGACACGATCTCAGCTCACTGCAAGCTCCACCTCCTGGGTTCAAGCAATTCTCCTGTCTCAGCCTCCTGAGTAGCTGGGACTACAGGTGCACACCACCATGCCCAGCTAACTTTTGTATTTTTAATGGAGATGGGGTTTCACCATATTGGTCAGGCTGGTCTCGAACTCCTTACCTCAGATGATCCACCTGCCTCGGCCTCCCAAAGTGCTGGGATTATAGGCGTGAGCCACCACGCCCAACCCCACGGGAATTTTAAGATGGCCACAATTCCAGAGATGTTTGCAAGGTGGTATTCAAAATACTTAACACCTGTTAGAACATGAGCATCCTGGAGTCAGAGCAGAGGCGAGCTGTGGTCAGCTGGCACACCTGGACCAATGTAGGCCAGCTGAATGTCATTTTGAATTTTGGTGACCTAAGGTTACAGTGATGGAGATGATTTAAAAAGTGGAGGCCAGGCACAGTGGCTCACACCTGTAATTCCAGCACTTTGAGAGGACTGCGTGAGCCCAGGAGTTTGAGAGCAGCCTGGGCAACATAGAGAGATCCCATCTAAAAAAATAAAAAATTATCTGGATGTGGTGGCACAAAACTGTAGTTCCAGCTACTCAGGAGGGAGGATTGCTTGAACCCAGGAAATCAAGACTGCAGTGACCTGTGATCACACCACTGCACTCCAGCCTGATTGACAGAGCCAGATTCTGTCCAAAAAAAAGATTTTTCAGCAACCATCCAATTCTCTCCTTCTGCAGAATTTTGTTTGCCATAGCAATAAGGACAATGCCAAAGCTGGGGTGCTAAGACAGAAATGGTTATTACTTCAACTATGTGCCTAATTCAGGATAAAAGAATACAACTTCCACTTCTTCATGAAAAGGGGTCTCATCTCCCTGCCTGTGTCGGGCTTTCTCTAGTAAGTGTGTACTGAACAAAAAGTAGTTTCTTACATGGTGGCCAGAACAACAGAGTGTGATCTTTATGCTTTCAGGGGCAGAATTCCAAAAGCCTAACATAAAAAGAATCTTTCCTAGGTGCATCAGAATTTATTGTGAAGCATGATTAGCACATTTATATTCAGAGGTAGGAAGCAGGGATGGATACAGGTTTTGTGGGTCCTGAAGCTTATACAATTTTGGAGTACTTCCTTAAGGAAAGGAATACAAAAATTATAAACACAAAACTAGCTATGAACCTGAATATGTATTTTTTAAAAAGATAAAATTACAACATATTTCAAAAAGTGACAATTACTGCAAACATCACAAAATCTGGAAATTAAAATAGTATTCCTATTAATTAACTGACACACCTCTATAATACAATATGCCTGCATATTCTTTGATAGCATCATTTTTGGTAATATTTTCGTAGAAAATATTACAAATATTTCAGTCTTTCCCCTAGCATGGTTGATCTTTGTTTGTTTATTTTTTTATTATGGATGGTTTGGAAAAGTTTCTTTCAACTTCACAAATTGCTATTCGTAACGTCACGCACAATTTTTAGGAATCAAATTTGGGAAAATAAACTCTATCAGATTTCTTTTTTCATGTAGATTTGAAAGAATATTCTATGGAGTAGCTTGTGGCTCCATGCATTTCAACATTTTTCTTCCTCTCTTGGCATCCTTTGGGTATTTTGCACTGTAGTCTGATTTCCTATCGTGATACAACATCTGTCTCTGCATCTTGATGACATGACACCAGGTAATCCACAATGCTGGCAATAAAAGAAAATCTATGCAGGTCATATTGAGAGAATATGATCTGCCCTATGCACCCCACAAATTTAGATGGGTTTTTTTTAATGTCTAGATTAAATGTGAATAGATGTGAACAGCACTTTTTAATAGATGATAGGTAATTTTAAAAATGAGTAGTCATTGTGTTTTTTAAGTATTATATATGCAAGCTACTTTTATCATGATTATTATTTTTGTGAGATAAAAAAGATCTCCTAAAAGTTCCTGTTACATTCTCTGCCCACTTCTTGACTCACCTGCGTTCTAGAAATACACATAACAGAACCACTGATAGAAGCTTGGACAGAATAAAGTTGATTCACCTTCTACTTTTTCTTTTTTTTTTTTTTTTTTTTTTTTGAAACAGAGTCTTGCTCTGTCGCCCAGGCTGGAGTGCAGTGGCGTGATCTCAGCTCACTGCAAGCTCCGCCCCCCTGTTGACGCCATTCTCCTGCCTCAGCCTCCCAAGTAGCTGGGACTACAGGCGCCTGCCACCATGCCCGGCTAATTTTTTGTATTTATAGTAGAGACGGGGTTTCACTGTGTTAGCCAGGATGGTCTCGATTTCCTGACCTCGTGATCGCCCGTCTCGGCCTCCCAAAGTGCTGGGATTACAGGCGTGAGCCACCACGCCCGGACTTCCACCTTCTAATTTTTCTTATTCTTTCTTCTCTTACCAGCTCCAAAAATGGAGACTAATTTTACTTTGAACTTTGTAAAATACATATTAAAAGATTGAAAATATTTTCTATACTAAGTACTAGTAGCATCAGAATGTAAACCTGGAGCAGTTTATCCAGCTTCCTAAGAATTTCTGCTCAGACCACAGAAAATTCCTGACAGACTAGGAACGGCATGTTAGAGTTAGCAAGTTTGGCAACGCATTTATTTAAAGCATATTTGCATAGTCATTTAGAAAACTTAACGCCGCAAGATGGGGAATAAAGTCCTTGGAAATAAAGTTTCTGTTCTCTTGGAGATTCCTGAATCAACTTATTACTATATAGGTACTTTTTAAAAATCAGCCTTTATTAATATGTTGCTTGTTCTCTTGCAAACAGGATTCTTGATGAGATAGAAGAACACGACTAAGCTGTTCCCTCATTACCACCAAATCATCTCTCTCTCTCCCAAGACGTTCTCTGTACAGTCATTTCCCAAGCCCAGATGGCCACAAGCTCCCACATCAAAATTTCAGAACTCCTGAGCTAAGTATTTTCCCTAGAGGATCCACAATTATCTATATAAGTTAGTGTAAAAACGACTGAGAAATTGCTTTTATAAAAAAGTTCTCCAACTTGTGGACTGAAATCCCGTGGGTGTTTACCCAGGCAGTAGAATTTCTCACTTCATTTCTGTTTCAGTCTAAGAGTGGCCAGCAGATAATTTTCTATTTTGGTGGAACAGCAGCAAATGCTTTATTACTCCCTCTGTAACTGGAATAGACGAGTGGGGCCAAATGATAAAGAAGAATAAAAGGAGAAAATAACAGCAGTATTTTATATGTTAACAATGGCTTTTGCAACAGGTCTGAATGCAACCTGTTTCTGTAATGGGAAAATGGAGTAACCCAACAAAAATACACAGATGGCCCCTCGAAAAGGACATCGATTGTTCTTTTGGACTGCACAGTATCAAAAGCTCCTTCCTGCATTTGATGACCTTCCCACCTGATGGGTCTGAACTCGGGATGACTGTGCCAGAGACTTGCTTTTCCAGGCCCCCTTGCAGCCCGTGTGCAGGCAGGTACTATTGCCCACCCCTACCAGACCTGACTCAGAGCACAAGAAGCAGGGTCCGTGGAGTGTGCTCTTTCCCTGACGTCAACAGCAGCTTTGTTTCAGGAATAAGTCCATTGGAATAAGCCTATCTACCCAGTCAGATTCCCCAAGAAGCAGACCCGGAAATCAGGCTTTGAAGACAAGCTGTTTATCGGAGATGTGAGCTCAGGAAACATGGGTTGAAAAGTCAGGGAACAGAAAAATGTCAGTAGGGTTCTTCAATGAACAGGTTACCCCTGTGAGCACCTGAACTTCAGTCCTACTGGGGTCCTCTGGGAGATGGCTTAGAACAAGCCTCAGAATTAGTTACCCCTACTGTGGAGGGAGAAATCCAAACTGCTTATCTTCTGTTATGGACTGAACATATTTGTCCCCTCAAAATTCATACGTTGGAGCTCTAACCCCAGTGTGACGGTATTTGGAGTAAGGAAGTAGTTAAATTAAAATTAAATGAGGTCATCAGGGTGAGTCCCTGATCCGATAGGATTAATGTCATTGTAAGAAGAGACAGTAGAGACCTTTCTCTTTCTCTCTCTTTCTTTCTCTTTCTCTCTCTCTCTTTCCATGCATACGTGATGACAGACCATATAAAGATACAGCAAGAAGGCAGCTGTCTGCAAGCCAGGAAAAGAGTCCTCACCAGAAACTACACGGGCCAGAACTTTGATGTTGGACTTCCCGCCTCCAGAACTGTGAGAAAATGGATTTCTATTGTTTAAGGCTTCCAGGCTGTGGGATTCTGTTAAGGAAGCCTAGCAGAGGAATACATCCTCTGATTCTCTTTTGTCCTGAGGGCATCATCACTCCGTGACACCCAGCCTGCCCTGCCTGGGGTGGGCAGAGCTTTGTCAGAGGCAGCCCTCAGGAGAGAATCACAGGTACTTTCAGAATCACAGGTGACTGAGGAAGGAGTGGTGGGTGCCAAGCAACTGCAGGTGGGGCATTGACAGAGCCTGCTGCACTCCCCGTCATGAAACCATGACATTTAGCATTCTGGGGCAGCAGACGTGGTTTTTTTCTGCTGCATCATTTTCATCCCTTTTTCTTGCTGCCTAGCCTTGCACCAGGGTCCTGCCCTCCAAGAATTCAAAGAGCTACTATTTCATAAACTACTTTCCTGCTTCAGTCAGTCAGAGTCCATTTCTGTTGTTTGCAACTAAGAATGCTCACTGTGCACTCCAAGTTGCATCTAGGCATGAAAACAAGAATTTATCAGTGTTATCTGCATCTTCCAATCCAATATTACAACAATAAAGGTGTCTAATTCATGACTGAAACAAGGCAAATTGGTACATGACCCTGAAGGGATACTTTTTACAAAGTAAGATTACAATATCTGCCCCAAATGTGTAGCAAAAGCCTTAACATTTTGTTTACCATGTAGTCCAGCAGTTCTATTTCTAGCTAATTTGTCCTAAAATAATTGGACAAGAGCTGAATGAATGTGTATTGTGATGAACACATTATGATATTTAGGGCAATGTATATAATGTCAAAAATAAGAAATCAAATGTCCAAAATCGAGAGAATATTTAAACAAATTACAGTGTATCTTTAGTGGAATACTTTGCAGCTATTAAAAGTGACATTGCAGAAGTATATTTTTAATATGAAAAAATACTCATGATGTAAGCCAAAAAACAAATTACAGAACAATATAGATCCCATTTTTGTAAGAAGAAAACTTATTAAGTCTTGGACAAAATTCTGAAAGAATATATACCAATATATTATGGAAAAAAACACAATTACTTTGGCACCAACCTATTAATCAAAGCTAAATTTGGGTAGTAGAACAAAGGTGATTTTTATTTTCACCTTATATTTAGGTATATTTATGATTGCTCTATAATAAGTATTAGATACTAACCAAATTTTTAGATAATAATAATAATACCTATTCTACCTCATTCACAGGGATAGGTAGGAAAGTGTGATTGTCACTAAAAATTTCATAAACATGCAGCTAAGGAAAGCCTCCATAGAATAAGATATATGATAATCTCCAAAACAATTTAGCATATAATTTCACAATGCATCAGTAGGACTGCTATGATTAATATCAGCAGGCACAAAAATAACGTTAAGATTATGCATGAACCATTAGTCATCAGGTGCCAATTAATATGGGAATTCACTCAGTACTGAAAGTACAAACCTAAGATTGTCTTCAGCATCATCTTCATCAAGATGTTCTGGAATAAAACCAATTACAAGAGACCAAAAAGTCCTGGCCAATAAAATGATCATTGGATTATATAAAATGTTAATAATGCAATGCATCTTGCTAATATCCTAATCGCTGTTAGCAGGAACACTTTTAAATCCTAAGGAGACAGAATTAGGTAAGGAGCTCTGGCAGAAGAATTAAAGCAAATGTATACATTGAATACTACTAAAATAAGTTATTTTGTCCTGGCAACTCGAATGCTTTGATAAATAAGTTACTCAACATCTTACAGAACTTGGAATTTAACATGTGCTAGTGAAAATTCAGAAGTCATTCTTTTTACATACTTGTCACATGGCCAAAATATTTTTATCTCAAAAATGAGTTGTAGCCATGAATTTAGCCCCCAGGGGCTGAGATGTAACCAGGGGAGTAGAAACTGTGGATTGCTCCTCACTCTCCCTTACTGTAACTGTAATAGGTTCATTGCCTGCCCATTGCTTATGGGAAGTCAACATACCTAGACACTGGGTTGCGGCAGAGAAAAAGTTTTGTAGTAGGACCACTGAATGAGGAGACAGGAGGAACCTCAAATCTATCTCACCAAGGAGTTTGAGGCTAGGGTTTTTGAGAGTTTGGGAGTGGGCTGAAGTATAGAGATCGTTGACTGGTAGAAGAGTGCCAGAAAAAGTCGTGGGACAGGGAGATGAAGAAGCTGTATTCCCACGCCAATCCCATTCCTCTGTGGGGATTTTCCAGCTGGTTGTCATCAGCTGTTTCACTGGAATTCAGGACCAGAAAAAACATACTAAGTAATTCTTAAATAAAAGCCTTACAATTCCAATGTTGGGGATCCTATCTTAAGCAAAAGCCATATTATTATTTTCTTTTTCTTTCTTTCTTTTTTTTTTTTTTTAAGACAGAGTCTTGCTCTATAGCCCAGGCTAGAGTGCAGTGGTGCAGGATCAGCTTACTGCAAACTCTGCCTCCCAGCTTCAAGTCATTCTTCTGCCTCAGCCTCCTGAGTAGCTGGGATTACACACACCCACTACAACGCCTGGCTAATTTTTGTATTTGTATTACAGATGGGGTTTCACCATGTTGGCCAGGCTGGTCTCAAACTTCTGACCTCAGGTGATTCACCTGCCTTGGCCTCCCAAAGTGCTGGGATTACAGGCGTGAGCCACCACGCCCAGCCAAAAGCCATATAATTCTAATGTCAGGTATCCTATCTATAGGAATGATGGGGATGTGAATGGTCTATATCTAGTACTATGTGACTTTCAGTCATAAGGAAGTGGGTCAAAGTACAGCCTGATTAATGCTTAATTATAACAATATTTCTGTCCAGAATTCTTATTAACTCTATAAAGATGGCATCATTGTCCCCTTTCCAACATCCTAACAAAACCCAGATTTGGTTTTTGTATTGACTGTGCACACACACACAGCCTGTTGTCTCCTCCTTTCTCCACCCTACTTTGCCCTAGAAGCCTGACCCCACTGGACTACATCATGGACTCTCATGACCTTGAGCTTCTGGTTGGGTTTGGCCAATGGGAGCCCCTGCAGGAGATCATGGAGCAGGGGAAGGGTAAATCCAGGGTAGTTCTTTCCCTGGCTCCCTCCTTACAGACTGGTTGCATCTCTCAGCCTAATGTCCTAGAACTGGAAAAGCAGCCTTCTACCCACAGACTAGCTATACCTATGGAACATCTGTCTCTAGGTTCTAGAAACCATTCATTTAAAAAGTGGACAGAAGATACAGGGTCCAATGGGGTGAATCTCAGCATTCTTACTTGGAACGTAGGCCTGAAGCAGTCTCTCTTATGACAGATACTGTTGAATTAGTTGATCCCAAAGAATCCAGCGTCTCAGTGGTGTCACAGGACCAACAGGTTCATATGTCCACTGCACAGTAACAAACCAACTACGCTGAGACAGAAGAGTTTGCAGCAGAGAAAAAGTTTAATGATCACAGGGTGCCAAGTGAGGATATGAGAGGAAACCCTCAAATCCATTTCCCTGAGGAGTTCTAGGCTGGGGTTTTTAAGAAGATTGTGGAGGATAAAGGGCTAGGAAATTGGGGTCATTGATTGGCCAAAGTAAGATGGATGAGATCATCAGGACATGGAAATTGCATTCTTAGATGACTCAGCTCATGGGGGTCCTTCAGACCAGCTAACATCTAGTTTCACTAGTATGCAGGACCTGAAAGAGTATCTCAAAAGGAAAAATTAATGTCTCATAATGTTCAAGTTGTTGTCTTTAGGGCAGTTAAGGGAACTATAATCTTGTAACAGGTTCTAGCGATTCTGAGGCAATAGGTACTGAACAACTACAAGGAAGAGGTCAGACAGCAGGCTGACCTCATGATTAATGCTGAATATGCTAAAACTTGGTTTATTTTTGTTTCTCTCCCTCCCTCCTTCTCTAATTAATTTTATAAAGTTTATAGGGACAGTTTCAGTGGCTTGACACAAGGGAAGTTTATTTCTTGCTCATGTTACAGAACAGTGAGGGTCAGCATGAAATGGGAGGGATCTACTTCCAGAAGTCACCATGAACCCAGGCTGCTTTCTTCCAATGTCTCCACTATTCCCTATGGCTCCTGTTCTTGCTGCAGGTGGGGAGAGCACGAGCAAGGAGCAGGCCTGGAAGTCACATACATTCCTTCCACCCACATTCCGTGGGCTGGAACTCAGCCCTACAACCCCACTTAACTGCAGGGGCCTGGGAAAACGTAGTCCAACAGCATGGCAGGGAAAAAGAAAACAGAACAGTTTGGTAAACAACCAGCCAGTCTGCACCTCACCCTTCCAGCAAGGAGTAGCTAGATGAGTCAAGACTGCTCCTGGTAGCATGTGATAGGAACTGAACTATGGTGACTCGGCCAAATAAGGGTGCCCTTTGTTTGTTTTTATACAGCAAGGAATCTGGGAGTAGGTAACTCAGAGATGTTTAAGGAATCCGGCTTCTCCTCCCTTCTTTCTCTGCAATCCTTAAAGTATGAATTCTGTCTCCCAGTTGCAAGATGGTGCCAGGTATTCTGCCCAAATTCCAGGCAGGGGAAAGGTGAAAGGGCAAAGTGCAAATGACAAAAGGAATGTGTCTGACAAGTTTAGTCGCTTTTTAAAAAGACTTTTCTGGAAGCCCCCCTCTCACAGGATGGTCTCTTTCATGACTACACTGCCTTAAGAAAACCTAGGGAAGGGTTGCCAGATAAAACACAGGACGTTTGGTTAAATTTGAATTTCAGATAAACAACAAATAATTTTTAGTATAAGTATGTATGTCCCATGCTGGGTATCCTGTTTTTTATTTGTTTTTGCTAAATCTGGAAAGTCTAGCCTCGGGAGATGTGTATTTTTTCATGGATACATTGCCCCTCTGAAAAAAGTCAAGATTCTGTTGAAAAGAAAGAGAGGAAAATGGACTTCAGGTAGGCAGCTGGAAGTATATGTCCCAGTGACCACAGGACCCAATACGTGCCAATAGCACATAAGCAGAAGTCTGCAGGGCGTGTCTTCCAGGAAGTTTCTCCTGTCTCCTGATACAATTAGGCACCTGACCTTTTTTTTTTTTTTTTTTTTTTACCACAGTTGTGACTCCTGGAGGACCAGCAGCCATCTTGAGATCATGAGGTAACAAACATGAGAACAGAGGCCTACACGTCAAAGATGGAGAAACAGAAAGATAATCAGTGCCTGGGTCCAGAAGGGATTGTTGCCCTGCTGGGGAAGGCTATCCAGGCTGACACTGTCTTTCCTTGCACTCCACGATTATCCTTGTGGAGCCAGGAGCTGGTGTCATGCTTGTCAGGATGAGGGACCTTAGAATTAAACCAAGACCAAAAAGAGGATACAGCTGATAGAATTTCCCCAAAACCAGACCCATCTGGTTAAGCTGACCCTAAAGCCCCAATTGCTCAATACCTCCAGTTCCATGAGCCTCAAAATGTCCTTATTGTTTAAGATCATTTGAACCAAGGTTTCTGTTCCTTGTAGGAAAAACATCTTGGGCCGGGCATGGTGGCTCACACCTCTAATCCCAGCACTTTGGCAGGCCAAGGCAGGCAGATCACCTGAGGTCAGGAATTTGAGACCAGCCTGGACAACATGGTGAAACCCTGTCTCTACCAAAAATACAAAAAAATTAGCTGGGTGTGGTGGCAGGCGCCTGTAATCCCAGCTACTAGTGAGGCTGAGGCAGGTGAATCACTTGAACCTGAGAGACGGAAGTTGCAGTAAGCCGAGACTGCACCACTGCACTCCAGCCTGGATGACAAAGCAAAATTCTGTCTCAAAAAAAAGAAAGAAAGAAAAACATCCTAACTAAGAAAACCAGATTCTCCAGTCCAATACATATACTTCTAACAGATTTGACATTTATCTCATTATACAAATATGCAGAAATAAAATTAACATTAGGCAATATAACATTGCTGCCATTTTTAAGGAGGAATATGTATATTTTTACAAACAAAAATTCAAAGCAAAATCATACTATTAAATGTTTGTGTCAAGTATGTTTTTTCCGTATCATTCTATGTATCTTGTAAGGCCTGTAAATAGATTAAAATTTTTGTTGTTACTTATTCCTACTGGTTCTGGAGTCATGCACTAAAGTGCTGCATTTTTAAGTTTCAATAATTGGACTCCTGAGACTCACAGAGAGGAGGAACATACGTTAAGATATCATATTCTATTCTCAACATGTGACTGTCATTATCTTCCAACTCAATAATGCTTATAAATGTACACGCTATGTATGAGCTACTGTAAGTCTTTAAAAATCCTGTAGCTTTACATTTATAGCTATCCTAGTCAGTAGGAGTTAATTTTAGCTGGGTTGCACCTATTGTTTCATGCACGCCCTCTAGGTTCTTTGGAAACACTGTAAAATATTATGACCCAGAAACAGAAAACCATGATCCATATCCTCAGTCACGTTTTCTTTGACATGGGCAACATGTCACAGATTCAGTAGGAATAAAGGCCACTCGCAGAAAGAGGAGATAGACTAAGTCTCGATTTGATCATCCTTATCAATGCTATGTAGGAAAGGAAAGGAAAATCCTGGCATGAAAACAATCAAAAATAGTCATTGGCCGAGTGCAGCAGCTCATGCCTGTAATCCCAGCACTTTGGGAGGCTGAGGCTGGAAGATCACTTGAGAACAGGAGCTTGAGACTAGCCTGGGCAACATAGGAAGACTGCGTTTCTACAAAAAAATAAGAAAAATTAGCTGGGTGTGGTGGTGCACACCTGTAGTCCCAGCTACTAGGGAGGCTGAGGTGGGAGGATCGCTTGAACTTGGGAGGTGGAGGCTACAGTGAGCTGTGACCTTGCCAGTCTGGGCAACAGAGTGAGACTCTATCGCAAAAGAAAAACAAAAAAACAACCACAACAAAAAAAAAACCCTAAGGTTTTTTTTCTCCTGAGTTAGCTGATGTGTGCAGTCAAAACCCTCTCTTCAGTTAACTGGAGAAAAGACTGGCCCCTTTAAAGATCTTGCTTCACTGATGAGGAAAGCCAACGAGCTGCCATCTCCTCTTGAACAGAGATGCCAAACCCAGTTACGTCAACTTCAAAAACCCATCTGAGTCCTTTTGTAAAGGTAAAATTTTGTTGTGACAAATGTTTGTTGTGTCAATGAAGTTGGCCATTGCCAAGGGAGATCCTTTTGTTGGGGAAGGATCCTCAAACCAGCAGTGATTGTGATGATGGAAACAGATCTGTCATCATGGCTTCATTCATTCTCCAGTGGTAATTGGAGAAGCAC
The DNA here is from genome assembly GCF_028858775.2 of Pan troglodytes. NCBI lineage: Eukaryota > Metazoa > Chordata > Mammalia > Primates > Hominidae > Pan > Pan troglodytes. Next base: position 34,203,225 of record NC_072406.2, read on the forward strand.
AGAATTTCTCACTCATGCTTAGGTCAGAAATCTTTCATAAATGACCTACCAAGTTACTCAAGTGTGTTTGCTCTTATGTAATGCTAGTAAATACATTTCAGGGTTTTAAATCACTCAATTCTGTCTCTCTCTTCAGACATATATATGTATAAACATATGTACATATGTAAATGTTATGCATATATTATTATTACATATTATACATCTATTACACAGTATACATATAATATATACTATGTTAGATATAGTATATATACAGTATTATCGCTACATCTGAGTGACAACACTATATATACTATATATAATACTGTGTACAATATATGTATAATATGTCAGAAAGATAATACAAATATATGATTTATTATGTTACATATAATATACATATATAACAACTTGTAAATGTATATATATCTGTAATGTACAACACAATCTTTTTAATCTTTCAGGAAATTCACTGAAAATTAAACTGACAAACAAAGATTTCCCAATTAGTGCAATCCTGGCCCCAACTTTCCTTGCAAAGATTTCGAACACCCAGCGCTAATGTCTGGACAGCGCCTACCCCTCCTCAGAGTGATGGGAGGAAAGAAGGAAAGGCAAGCAACGGCTGAAAAGATGGAAGGAATAAACCAACACTCGTCATTTCTCAAGAGTTTGTGAAACTTCCCATTTTCTGTTAAGGAAGTAAATTACAGAAGCTTCGGTGAAAGGGGTGGAATCACCCGGTTCTTCAGCTTTGCTTAGCTTGTTGGATGACCAGGGACATCTTCAGATTTTTGTTACCACACCTGGTTCCTGAGCCAGGTCCTTCAGTGAGTGCTTTCCAAAGGCCCTGTGGCCACTTGCGACTTCCACTGGCTTCTCGTGTTTCGACACTAGTTTTATTTTTGAAATACTTGCCACTTTTCATCATAGGAAATAGCTGGCTTGACTACCGTTCTCACTCCTTTAGCTGCTGTGTCAATACTTCAAAACATTCAGTCAGTTAACTCGATTCAGTCAAAAATTGTCACAATGTTTAGCATTGTGTTGACAAAGCCTATGGCTTTGGAGAAAATACAGCTCATTAAGTTCTTAGTGATTCTTCATGGTGCAGAGCTACACGGTAGCAGCTACAAATGTAACCAGACCACCGTGACAAAACGAAGGCAATGAATTAATATCGGAGTGCTCACCATGTGCCAGGCACCGGTTGGAATTTAGCCATGTCTCATCTCACTTTATCTCACAATAACCCAAGCCCTTCAAGCTGATGGTTGCCCAAAGTTGGATTGAAATGATAGTTTATTATGTCATTTCTGTTTACTCACTAATACTCAAAGAATGCAGAAAAAGATAAGCTTGACAGGCGAATTTCAGTTGATGGTTCAGTTTCCTTGAACTTGTATTTGGTCTTGTTGCGAACTGATTTGACTCCCTTTAAAAAATCAGAATGTAGAGTGTCTGGGTTCCTGTGCCCAGAGAAAGGACATTAGAGAAGATTCAAAACAGATGGAGATGTAGAGCTGGTTGAGTGCAGGCGGAGGAAAACGGGAGAGGAGGGGAGGACGGGGGAAGCTTCAGTCTAAAGAACAGTGTCTATAAAATGCACTTTCAAAACAACACTGTCTGAATGCCTCCTTGTGTGCAAGTTACAGGGCTGACCAAGAGATTTTTAAGTAACCAGGAGAAGACACTAACTTTGCTAATGAATAGCCAGGAAGTGTTAATGAGGCATTCATGAAGATGCTCTCAGGACTTAGCAATGAGAATGTCCCGAGGCAGGGAACCAGGGCAGGAGAAGGCCTGGGGCGACCTGGGCTTGAGGAGTAGAGTAAATAGAGAAAAACCTTAGAAATGGGTTCTATAGCAGCCTTTAGCTATAATGTAAGTGGAGTTTATATCTTAAATAAATTATTCTATTTTTACTGCAAATATTCCTCTCTTAAAAGGACCAACGAATATCTACACATTATATACCTGCTCGTCTTCCATGTTCTGTGCCCAGAGGAAGTCCAACAAGCTCGAGACACCACAAATCATTTGTGAGGGAAAGGACAAGCTCTTCCTTAAAAGCAATAAACTGTGTCTCCTGGACTTTCATGTAAGTATCGGATGGTAAAGGGAGTTGTCACAGACAATAGATTTTCCCCACAATTATAAAACTCAGCAGTTTTGTGTCTTGAATGATGATAATACAGACAGATAATTAAATCCTAACTTCTGTCTTAGTCTTCTTCAATTCTCAACAATGAATTGGTAATTCACTCATGAATTTCATGTATATGTATGTATATAATATATATGCATAAATATATAGATGTATATATATCATATATGTATATCATGCACACACACAAAAGGCGAAGAAAAGTGCTTTCTATCTTATGTTTTTTCAAATTAAAAATTTGTATCTTGCACATACTTTTAGTGGTATCAAATAAAGCATTCATTGTACTTTCTGAAGATTTATTAAGACACTAGTAAGCCTTTATGCATTTGTGCTAAGGGAAAAAGGAAGAGAGGGAGGAAGGAAAGAAACAAGAAGAGAAGAAAGGAAAAGGATCTCCCCAGTATAATAACTACCCCATACACACATGGCACACACACACACATTACACACATATGCACACACATACACACATGCACATTACACACACATACACACATGCACACACATTACACACACATGCACACACATGCACATTACACACACATTACACACACATGCACACATGCAAGATTGTTGGGTACAGTGAGGAAAGGGTTTTTCAGGTGCTTCTTTTTTAACTGCTAATTCATGGTATTTACAGAAAAGTCAGAAAATATATAGTATGTAAAAAGGGAAAAAATGGAAATCACTTTTAATTGAAGCTCCCAGAATTAATCATTGTCAGTATTTTTAGCTACACTCTTAATATTAGTGTCTTTAAAGAGAATATCCTGTGTTCTTTAAGAAAAGAATAGGAAATAAATTAAAGGACGGGCCCTGCTGTGTCTCCCTGTCCCCATCTCCTGGAATCTAGTTCCCTTTTCCCTGCCGGGGAGGAGCAATAAAGTGTGAAGCCCTCCCTGTGCCACCTGCCTCACCCCACCCTGATCCCTCCGACCCCATGAAGAGATGTCAACTTCCACTTGGCCAGAGTTTTAAATCCGCAAAACTTGAAGATTAGAGCGAAATAACTAAAATGAACTTTTAGTTTCTGTCTTCTTACCTAACATACAATTTGGTTAGATTTGCACAAATTAGTGGCATGTGGTGGCACGCACCTGCAGTCCCAGCTACTCAGGAGGTAGGGCAGGGGGATTTCTTGAGGCCAGGAGTTTGAGGCTGCAGTGAGCTATGATCACGCCACTGTACTTCAGCCTAGGTGACAGGGCAAGAGCCTATCTCTTTTAAAAAGAGTTTTTAGAAGATCTGCACAAATGAAGAATATGTGTTTGTAATGGGCTGTCTTATTATGGGCATTTCATGGTGCTCATAAAACTCACATTTGGGAGGATTCTCTGTAGCATCTGTATTCAGGGAGCAAATTAAGCAAAACAATACAAACTCATGAATGCAAAATGTAGCACAAAAGTAAATACTCAGAATGAGAAAAGAATTCACAACAAATAACACATCTTTTAAAACTAACAAATACTGCAAGTGCCACAAAAGGCAAAGAAAAAGATATAATCTGTTTATTAACTGGCTGGCCCACTACCATAATATTTTCCACAGACTAGTTTTTTTTTGTTTTCTTTTGTTTTTGTTTTTGAGACAGGGTCTTACTCTGTCATCCAGTCTGGAACGCAGTAGCACAATCACAGCTCACTGCAGCCTCAACCTCCCAGGCTCAGTTGTTCCTTCCACCTCAGCCTCTTGAGTATATGGGACCATAGGCATGTGCCACCATGCTTGACCAGTTTTTGTTTTTGATTTGGTTATTTATAGAGACAGGGTCTTGCCATGTTGCTCAGGCTGGTCTTAAACTCCTGGGCTCAAGTGATCTTCCTGTCTCAGCCTCCCAAAGTGCTGGAATTATAGGTGTGAGCCACCTCACCTGCCCTCCCAAACTAGTTTCTAGCTCTACTTGTACCTCCTTCACTTCCTACTTCCCAGCAGGGTCAGTATCCTAAGACAGGTTCACATCACAGTTCCGCCCCTGACTCTAGGCCGTCATTCATAATTCCAGTCAAGTTGCCACGGTGTGCAGTAGGGTACTGCTGAAACCCATCCTACGTGGGAAAGCCAGCCACGAGTTGTCTACAGAGTGACTCTGAACCACCAGAACACATCCCACTAAACTCTCACTAAATATACACCCCCAACCTGACTTCCCCTTAGCCACATATCCAAGTGCCTGTGGCCACTTCAGTGCCACCCAACTCAAGGAGAAATAAGACGAGGAGAAGTCAAAAGGGGAAGACACAGTGGTCCTAACCAGCTGCAATTAAAAGGTCATACTTTTTGGCCGGGTGCAGTATCTCATGCCTGTAATCCCAGCACTTTGGGAGGCCCAGGCGGGCAGATCACGAGGTCAGGAGTATAAGACCAGCCTGGCCAACATGATGAAAACCCATCTCTTGGGCCAGGCGCAGTGGCTCAAGCCTGTAATCCTAGCACTTTGGGAGGGCAAGGTAGGCGGATCATGAGGTCAGGAGTTCGATACCAGCCTGGCCAACATAGTGAAACCCTGTCTCTACTAAAGATACAAAAATTAGCTGGGCATGGTGGCACACATCTGTAGTCCCAGCTACTTGGGAGGCTGAGGCAGAAGAATTGCTTGAACCCAGGAGATGGAGGTTGTGGTGAGCCGAGATCGCACCACTGCACTCTAGGCTGGGCAACAAAGCAAGACTCCATCTCGAAAAAAAAAAAAAGAAAAGGAAAAAGAAAAGAAACACGAAAACCCATCACTACTAAATATACAAAAATTAGCCGGGTGTGGTGGCACGTGCCTGTAAGCCCAGCTACTTGGGAGGCTGAGGCAGGAGAATCGCTTGAACCCAGAAGGTGGAGGTTGCAGTGAGCCAAGATCGCGCCACTGCACTCCAGCCTGGGAGACAGAGCAAGACTCAGTCTCGAAGAAAAAAAAATCATACTTTTGCTAATTTTACTAAACTACTACCGTAGGAACACAATACCCCTGGGAAGGGGCTCTGCACTGAGAGGACCTGATGTGAGTGTCATTAGCTTCAAGGTAAGTCCACCTCTGCACGCACAGTTGTTGGGAAAGACTTCAGCAGCACCCAGAGAAGCTGGCATCCCCCCAAAATCTAAAACAGATGAGAGGGTAGTTATCAGGTTAAGTATACAGAATTTACTTAAGAGGTCATGGAGAGGAATCCAGAAGTTTCCTCCAAATTGAGCCACAGCCAGAGACAGAGAAAGCAAACCAATCATGAGCCCAAGTCACAAGGGACACTGTTCCAAATTACAGGCATAGACTTGCCAAGGAGCTGCTTCTCACAGGGGAAACTCTATCTGGTTTGTTTCGGAGTGGGGAGCAGCAGCTATTTATTTATTTAAAGGTGGTGAACAGCTCTCCCAAATATTGCCAGGTGGCCAGCAAGTTCTAAATACGAACTGGCTTCCAATAATTTGAAAACTTTAACATTGATAGCATCTGCTGTTGAAAAAAAAAAATGTAGGCTTTGGATGCCACACGACTGTGGATTCAAATCCAGGCTCTGCTAGTTACTAGCTATATGACCCTAGATAAGATACTTTGCTGCTTGGAATCTTGGTCTTCTCACCTGCAAATGGGTTTAACAATATTTACTCTATAGTATTACTTGAAGATTCATGGTATTTGTGACAATTCTGCCGCAAATGAAATTTTCATCAAATGGTAGCCATTATTATAAAGCTGTATTTTCCATTTATTTTGGCTTGGCACAAAGATGATTCAAACCTCATCTGCAATTTGTGCATTTCCATCTGGCAGCAACCAACAAGTCAGCTAAGATGGCGACTTACTCTAAGGGTGCAACCTACAGCAAACCTGTCCATCACAGTACTAGCCAGCTAAAGTTTGTTGCAAGCTTTCAGTCTGCTGCGGAGGGACAAGCTGAACATCATTTGGGGCTTTGAGAGTCTTGAGTTCTTACCTGGTCGGTGAGCTAGTGTATGAATATTCCACATACAAATTCTTTGGCCTCATGGACACTTTTCATAAAGCTACCGGAAGAAATCCTGACACCCAGGCAATCACCAAGCCAGGCCACAAGCACAGGGACAGACATGGGCTGCTATCTGTAGGCGCAAGAGCCTTGGCCCTGGAAAGGGCCACTGGTCCCAACATCCTGTGGCGATCGTCACCAGGCAGGTGGGAAAAGGCACAACACTCCCCAGCCCCACCGTTACCATCGATAAAAGTAATGTTTGCAAAATGCATACCTAACAATTTAGGACAGTCAGGTCTGCTTGATAGTGTTCTTTAATTTGCCTGTTTAAACCATTCTACAGATAGTTTCATGACTGTCAGATTACGAAAGTTACAATGCAATGATATTTGAAGACTCTATGTGATGGTGTGTCTTCTTTCTCATAAGATAAACTTTTTTTTATCTTTGCTTTATCTTATAAAAGAGTTATATATCAGACATGCTGTGTGGTATAATAGATGTAAAATAAATTATTTAAAAGAGGAAAAAATGCAGGAGTGTTGAGGAGGAAAAACTTTTCCTCTGCCCATGGAACACAAAAGTTCCATGACTTGGGTCCTTCACATTTAACTGATAAAAGATAGATTAAACAGGAGAAATGGAATATACAATTTATCGATATCTACATGCACTGGGAGGTCACAGAAAAGAAGGAGAACCCAAGGAAGTGATCAGACTTGGGGACACATGCCATTGTAACAAAGGAAAAAGGGTTTGGGCTTCAAGGGAAAATAAATTGTAGCAAAGTGAGTAGGAACTATATGGAGAAAGCTAATGGGAGATAAGGGTTATTTTCGTAAAATCTGTTTATGCACATTCATTTTGCTGACCCTCCAACTTCCTGGTACATTTGCTCTCCTCTTCCTGGTACAGGACAGGGGAAACCTTCACGCATGGAAACTTATGCCCTGCTTTTAGGCAGAAAAGAGGAGAGAAGAGAATGCTTCCTATTTGATTCTCATTGCCTTCAGCTCAAAATAATCCTCATGCCACAGTGGCATATTTTGGGGTGGCATACCCCGATCCCCTGCAGGAGCATGTGGTCAGGCCAAGACATCAGCCTTTGATTTGTTATAAATGAAAACTTTCTAAAAATGTGAGTTGGGTGTGTGTTTGATGTGTATTTGGTTTAGGAATAAAGTGAGAAAAGGTATTAATTATAAGTAATAAATGAAATTAAAAATGTATTTTTTATAAGTGAGGGCTATATAAATTACAAAGTAGTCAGGACTGACTTAAAGGCTAGAATTTCTGCTACTAAAATGTATATTTCGGAGGCTAAAACCAACCTATTGATATTCAAGAGTATTGAAGCAAATGTAAATGTGTCTGTACTCCTAGACTCTATTACCATTTTTTTCCTCAAATAAGCTCATTTTGGCATTTAAAAAACAACTGATATTTTTACTCCAGTAACATGCTGTTTTGATTACTATAACTTTGTGGAACATTTTGAAATGAAGTAGTGTGATGCCTGTAGCTCAAGACTGCTTTGACTACTCCTGGTCTTTTATGGTTTCATATGAATTCTAGGACTGTTTTTTTCTAACACTATCAGAATTTTGATAGAGATTGCATTAAATCTATAGATCGATTTGAGTAGTATATGTATTTTAACAATATTAATTCTGCCAATTCATGAACATAGGATGTTTTTCCACTTATTTGTGTTTTCTTCAATTACCTTTATCAATATTTTATAGTTTCCAGTGTACAGATGTTTCACCTTGGTTTAATTTATTCCTCAATTTTTTGTGCTATTGTAAATGAGATTATTTTCTTGGTTTTTTTTTTTTTTTTTTTTGGAAAGTTCATTGTTAGTGTATACAAATGCTACTAATTTTTGTTTGTTTGTTTGTTTAGACAGAGTATTGCTTTGTTGCCCAGGCTGGAGTACCATGGGGTGACCTTGGCTCACTGCAACCTCCACCTCCCAGTTCAAGCAATTCTCCTACCTCAGCCTCCCAAATAGCTGGGATTACAGGCACCCACCACCATGCCTGGCTAATTTTTGTATTTTTAGTAGAGGCAGGATTTCACCATGTTGGCCAGGCTGGTCTCGAACTCCTGACCTCAAGTGATCCGCCCGTCTTGGCCTCCCAAAGTGCTGGGATTACAGGTATGAGCCACCATGCCCAGCGTGATTTTTGTATGTTGATTTTGTATCCTGCAACTTTACTGAATTCATTTATTAGTTCTAACAGTTTGCATCTGGCATAAAAACAGACATATAGACCAATGTAACAGAGCAGAGAGCTCACAGATAAATCCACACTATTATGATCAATTGATCTTTGACAAAAGTACCAAGAACATACTAGGGAAAGGACAATCTTGACAATAAATGGTGTTAAGGAAACTAGATATCCACATGCAGAAGAGTGAAATTGGACTTTTATCTCCCACCATATACAAAAATCAACTCAAAATGAATTAAGGGCTTAAATGTAAGATCAGACACTATAATGCTACTAGAAGAAAACTTAGGGGAAAAGCTCCATGACATTGATCTGGACAATGATTTTCTGGATGTTACCCCAAAAGCAGAGGCAACAAAAGCAAAAATAGGCAAATGGGATTGCATCAAACTAAAAGCTTCTGCACAGCAAAGGAAACAATCAACAGAGTGAAGAGATAACCTGTGGAATGGGAGAAAATAATCTGCAAATCATACATCAGATAAGAAGTTAATATTCAAGGTATATAAGGAACTCAATCAATTCAATATCAACAAAACAAATAACCTAATTTTAAAATGGACAAAGGACTTGAATAGATTCTTCTCAAAACAAGACATACAGTTGGGCGTGGCGGCTCATGCCAGTAATCCCAGTGCTTTGGGAGGCCGAGGCAGGAGGAATGCTTGAGCCAGGAGTCCCAGACCAGCCTGGGTAACACAGCAAGACTCCATCTCTACAAAAAATTTTAAAAATTAGCCAGGCGTAGTGGCATGCACCTGGAGTCCCAGTAGTCAGGAGCTGAGGTGGGAGGATTGCTTGAGCCCAGGAGTTGGAAGCTTCAGAGGGCTATGACCACACCACTGCACTCCAGCCTGGGTGACAGGGAGAGACCCTACCTCAAAAAACATGTTTAAGAATAACTACATGAAGTGATGGATAGGTTAATTAGCTTGACTCATGCATTTCACAATGTATACATATGTAAAAATATCACGTTGTACACTGTAAATATATACAACTTTTATTTGTCAATTGTACCTTAACAAAGCTGAGGGGTGGGGATTTAAAAATAAAGAATAAAAAAATAACTGACACAAATGTGCGAGGCTACTCTGATGAGAGCTAAGCCCCTGCAGTCACAGCATGCTAAACTATCATTCAATGAGACACACGTAAGTCAGCCTTCATCTTCTCAGTGCATTCTTTCAAGTCCTACCTATTCTACAAGAAAAACAGATGTCTGATTTCTTTCTTTTTTTTTTTTTTTTTTTTTTGACAGAGGCTTGCTTTGTTGCCCAGGCTGGAGTGCACTGGCCCGATCTCGGCTCACTGCAACCTCTACCTCCCAGGCTCAAGCGAGTCTCCTGCCTCAGCCTCCTGAGTAGCTGGGACTACAAGCACATGCCACCACATCCAGCTAATGTTTGTATTTTTAGCAGAGACAGGGTTTCACCACGTTGGCCAGGCTGGTCTTGAACTCCTGACCTCAAGTGATCCGCCCGCCTTGACCTCTCAGAGTGCCAGGATTACAGGCATGATTTCTTTTCACTTAAAAATAAAAACTTTTTAGCAAGTTACATCAGGGAAATTAAAAATGTCCTGGCTTCTGTCCTCTCTCATTCATCTTTGTATTGTTCCTTTTTACGTAAACACTGAGACCTAGGTGCCCATCCTGACTGCATGGCCTTTAGTGATGAAAGATGAGACCCCCTAGAAGGAGGTAGTGAGGCTCTGAGCAAGCCTGTTCTCTTTGGTGCCCCTGAGAACCAAATGGGAGCCTGTCGTTGGGCTGCAGTGAACTCTGCCATGTTCATTTCAACAGGTTTTATACCACTATCTCATTTTGAAGTTTATATTTTCAAATTATGGTATACCCAAAATGAAGAGGTGCTTTCAAAAAGTTTAGTGATTTGGACTGGGCACGGTGGCTCACACCTGTAATCCCACCACTTTGGGAGGCCGAGGTGGGAGAATCGCTTAAGCCCAGGAGTTGAGAGACCAGCCTGGGCAACACAGTGAGACCCTGTCTCTACCAAAAAAAAAAAAAAAAAAAGTGTAATGATTTGAAACTAGGTTTCAGTTTAATTCTCACCATTTTTATATCCTAGAGAATAATTCATTTAAATTGCATATTTTGCTTTACTTTGTTCACTTTTTTACTCTTCAAATCTCATTTTCTCCTGTGAAATCCACAGTTTACTTGTTCTGTGTTTTTGGTATTATTGTTGCTGATGGTGTTTTTGGTTAATATGATTTAAGAAAAACTTTTTTACTAATACCTTATTGCTGCCAATTCTAAAATTTCTAACCCTGCCAAGTCACTACTATTTTCTTTTTGTTACTTTTTTAATTTTTAATTTTTGTGGGTACATAGTAGATGTATATATTTATGGGGTACATGAGATATTTTGATACAGGCGTGCAATGTGTAATAATCACATGGGGTAAATGGAATATCCATCACCTCAAGCATTTATCCTTTCTTTGCATTACAAGCAATCCAATTATGCTCTTTTAGTTTTCTTTTTTTTTGTTAGACAGAGTTTTGTTCTTGTCGCCCAGGCTGGAATGCAATGGTGCGATCTCAGCTCACTGCAACCTCTGCCTTCCAGGTTCAAGTAATTCTCTGGCCTCAGCCTCCCAGGTAGCTGGGACTACAGGCATGCACCACCATGCCCGGCTAATTTTTGTATTTTTAGTAGAGACAGGGTTACAGCATGTTAGCCAGGCTGGCCTTGAACTCCTAACCTCAGGTAATCCACCCACCTTGGCTTCCCAAAGTGCTGGGATTACAGGCATGAGCCATTGCGCCTGGCTCTTTTAGTTATTTTTAAATGTACAATAAATTATTGTTGACTTTAGTCACTCTGTTGTGCCATCAAATACTGGATCTTATTCATTCTATCCAACTATATTTTTGCACTCATTAATCAGTCCCACTTTCCCCCATCCCTGCTACTCTTCCCAGCCTCTGGTAACCATTCTTACACTTTCTATCTCCATGAGTTTAATTGTTTAAATTTTAGCTTCCATGGATAAGTGAGAATATGTGAAGTTTGTCTTTCTGTGCCTGGCTTATTTCACTTAGCATAATGACCTCCAGTTACATCCATGTTATTACAAATGATAGGACCACATTATTTTCTACGGCTGAATAGTATTCCATTGTATATATGTACCACATTTTCTTTATCCATTCATCTGTTGATGGACACTTTGGTTGCTTCCAAATCTTGGCTATTACAAATAGTGCTGCAATAAACATGGAGTGCAGAGATCTCTTTGATGTACTGATTTCCTTTCTTTTGTGTATACACCTAGCAGTGCGATTGCTGGATTAAATAGTAGCTCTATTTTCAGTTTTTTGAGGAACCTCCAATTGTTCTCCATAGTAGTTGTATTAATTTACATTCCCACCAATAGTGTATGAGGGTTCCCTTTTCTCCATGTCCTCACCAGCATTTGTTATTGCCTGTCTTTTGGATCACTGGAGTGAGATGATATCTCATTGTAGTTTTGATTTGCATTTCTCTGATGATCAGTGATGTTGAGCACCTTTTCATTTATCTGTTTGCTCTTTGTATGTCTTCTTTTGAGAAATGTCTATTCCGATCTTTCACTCATTTTTAATTGAATTATTATATTTTTTCCTATTGTTTTGAGCTCCTTATATATTCTGGTTATTAATCCCTTGTCAGGTGGACAGTTTGCAAATATTTTCTCCCATTTTGCAGATTGTCTCTTCACTTCGATAATGTTTCTTTGCTGTGCAGAAGCTTTTTAACTTGGTGAGATCCCATTTGTCCATTTTTGCTTTGGTTGCCAGTGCATGTGGAATTTGCCACTCCAATGTCCTGGAGAGTTTCTCCAATGTTTTCGTTTAGTAGTTTCATAGTTAGAGAGCTTAGATTTAAGTTTTTAATCCATTTTGATTTGATTTTTGTATATGGTGAGAGATAGGGGTCTAGTTTCATTCTTCTACATATGGACATCTAGTTTTCCTAGCACTGTTTATTAAAAAGACAGTGTTTTCTTCAACGCATGTTCCTGGCACTTTTGTTGAAAATAAGTTCACTGTAGATATATGAATTATTTTCTGGGTTTTCTTTTCTGTTCCATTGGTCTATGTGTCTGTTTTTATGCCAGTGCCATGCTGTTTTGATTACTATAGCACCATAGTGTAATTTGAAGTCAGATAATGTGATTCCTCTAGTTTTGTTCTTTTTGCTCAGGATACTTTTGGCTATTCTGGGTCTTTTGTGATTCCATACATTTTAAGATTTTTTTTTCTGTTTCTGTGAAGAATGTCAATGGTATTTTGATAAGGATTGCATTTATTCTGCAGATTGCTTTGGACGTTTTAACAATATTTATTCTTCCAATCCATGAATATGGAATATCCTTCCACTGTTTTGTGTCCTTTTCAATTTCTTTCATTAATGTTTTACAGTTTTCATTGCAGAGATCTTTCACTTCTTTGGTTAAGTTGATTCCTAAGTAGTTAATTTCATTTGTAGCTGTTATAAGTGGGATTACTTTCTTAATTTCTTTTTCAGATTGTTCACTGTTGGCATACAGAAATGCTACTGATTTTTGTATGTTGGTTTTGTATGCTGCAACTTAGTAAATTTGTTTATCATCTCCAGTAGTTTTTTGGTGGAGTCCTCAGGTCTTTCCAAATATAAGATCATATCATTTACAAAGAGGATACTTTTACTTCTTCCTTTCCAATTTTGCTGCCCCTTTTTCTTTCTCTCTTGTCTGGTTGCTCTAGCTAGGACTCTAGTACTATGTTGAATAACAGTGGTAAAAATGGGAATCCTTGTCATGTTCCAGATCTTAGAGGAAAAGCTTTCAGTTTTTCCCCATTCGCTATGATACTGTGGCTCTTGCAGACTTGTAGAGGTACCACAGTGGTTTTGAGTAAGATCTTGAAGAATCCTCTAGATGACAAGGCAGAGACTTTTTTTCTCTTCCCTTAACTTTCTCCCAAACTGAGTCTCTCTGTGCTTAGCTCCATGGAGCTGGGGGAGAGGTGACACAAGCACCCCTGTGACCACCATGACTGGGACTTCCCTAGGTCAGACCTGAAGCCAGCACGACACAGGGTTTCACTCAAGGTCCACAGTAACCACTGCCTGACTACCGCCTATGTTCACTCAAGGACCTAGGGCTCTACAACGAGCAGGTGGAGAAGCCAGCCAGCTTTATGTTCTTCTCTTGAGGGTGGCAAGTTCCCCCAGCCCCAGGCAGGTCCAGAGATGCCATCTGGGAGCTAGGGCCTGAATTGAAAATCTTAGGAATCTACCTGGTGCTCTATGCTACTGCAGCTGAGCTGGCACCCAAGCCACTAGACAAAGTTCTTCCCACTCTTCTCTCCCTTTTCCACAAGCAGAGGAGTCTCCCCATGGCCACCACCTCCCCAGGTTCATGGCAAGTACTGCCTGGCCACTGCCGATGTTCACTCAAGGCCCAAGCACTCTTCAGTCAGCTTGTGGTGAATGCTGTAAGGCCTGGAACTCTTCCTTCAGGGAGGTGGATGTCCCTCTTGCCCAGAGCAGGGTGGGAAATGCTAGCCAAGAGCCAAGCCCTGGAATTGGGGCCTCCAGGAGCCCACTTAGTACCCTGCCCCACTGTGGTCAGCTGGTACCTAAGCTGCAAGACAAACTTCCTTTTACTCTTCCCTCTTCTTTCCTCAAACAGAAGGAGTCTCTCCTTGTAGCCACCATGGCTGGGAATATGCTGGGTCACACCTGAAGCTGGCACATCTCTGAGTCTCACATGAGGTCCACAACAAGTATTGCATGTGTCTCACTGCTGATTATTCAGGGCCCAAGGGCTCTTTAGTCAGCAGTTGATTATCCTGACAGGACTGTGTCCCTCTCTTTAAGGCAGCAGGTTCCCTTCTGGCCCACAGTGTGTCTAGAAATGTCAGGGAGCTAGAGCCTGAAATTGGGGCCTCAGGACTCTGCCTGGTGCTTTATCCTACTGTGGCTGAGCTGGTATCCAATTGCAAGATAAAGTCCTCTTTCCCCTCTCCTCTCCTCAAGCAGAAGGAAGGATCTCTTCTGGAGCTTCAAGCTGTGCTGCCTGGGGTTATGAGAGTGGTGACATGAGCACTCCGTAGGTCACTCCGTAGGTCACCCAGCTAGCATCTCACTAGTTCACATGCCCCAAAGTCCATTGGCTCTGAGCCCAGCACAGCATCAGGAATTGCCCAAAAATTGCAGTCCTGGTGGCCTAGACTGCCTTTCAAGTTTATTTAGAGCCCCAGAGCACTTTAGCCCATGGTAATGAGGCTTGCCAGAACTCAAGTTCCAACTGCTGGGATGAGTGATGCCCATCTGGCTAGGGCTCAATGCTCCCTCCGTGGTCACTGACTGAGATCTGCCTATGTTGCTTTCTGCTGTGACAGGGCAGCACTGAGTTCCAATACCAAATCCCACAATCACTTTACTCTCCCTCCTGCAAGCACACAGATTCTATGTCTGTGTCACACAGCCATTACTGGGGAATGGGAGAAAAGTGTATCAGCAATTCAAGACTGTCTTTCCCACCCTCTTCAGTGCCTCTTTTGGCAATATGAAGGTAGACACGGGTACTGTTTCTCTCACCTGACTTTTAGGGTCCTATGCTTTTTTGTGTGGATAGTGTTCAATTTGGTGCTCCCATGGAAAGGACCATCACTGGAGGCTTCAAATCAGCCATCTTGTCCACCTCCCCACTACTATTTTTTTTTAATATTACATTTCCCAACTCCAGAATATCACTCTGGAGTTGGAATAAGATAAGATTTCACCAATTCAATTCTTAATATATTTTCTTATAAAATAGCTGAAATCTCAAATCAGTAACAATGTTGTTATTGTTCAGTGATGGCTAGATTTAAGCTTTTCCCCCCCCATTAATTGGAAATTTTCTGATCTGTGAACTTAAAAACCCACTTATGGGACAGTTTGTTGATCTCGTTGCATCTTCCTTTGCCCAGGATAGAGGGTTCCTTTTCAGGACATCCTCCTTGCCTCCATTCAGTTAATTCCATATTTTAGGGCTCTTGTTTGTCTACTGCAAGAGCTCCCAAAGTTTTGGGAATTTTAGCATTAGTGTATACCATTTATATACCTACTTGCCAGATATATAAATAAGTAATGTTAAATTCTACTTTAAAAATGCCATATGGCACATTTCTAACTTAAAGGAGGTGAACAATAATTTTGTGTTGAAAATGTTGATTCTCCCTGTGATCACCAGAAATGGTTTCCCGATAAAAGGAAACACTTTTTCTTGAAGGTGTTTGACTTTCCACCCTCTCTGGCTGTAAGCCAGTTCCCCCAGGTCAGAGAAAAGCTACATACTTTTTCAAGGTGCATTTTACTTTGCCAGGAAATATTGCACTAAGGGAATTCAAAAGCACTTGAAGTTTCTTCTTCTTCTTCTTCTTCTTCTTCTTCTTCTTCTTCTTTCTGCTTCTTCTTTCTCTTCTTTCTTCTTCTTCTTCTTGTTCTTCTTCTTCTTTCTTCTTCCTCTTTCTTCTTCTTTCTTCTTCTTCTTTTTATCTCAGGATACCTTGAGAAAGAGCACTCATAAAAATGTAAATGGTAACGTTCACAATCTTGTGGCAAGCACTGATTTTTAAAATAGATATTTACATTTACATTCTTAAAAGGCAGTTCCAAAATGGTCTGATTTTGAGAACCAGAATTAGAATAACAGAGAACGATAGTATTCCCATATGAAGGAGTATTTTCTTCAACTTGGCTTACTTGAAGTTCAAAAAAGTTAATCCAAAGTTTTGTGTGTTTTTTTTCGAGTTGTTGTTATTGCTATTTCTTTGTTTGTTTGCTTGTTTGTTTTTTAAACAGGATCTCACTGTGTCACCCAGGCTGGAGTGCAGTGGGGCAATCATGACGCACTACACCCTCAAACTCCTGAAGTCATGCAATGCTCCCGCCTCAGCTTCCAGAGTAGCTGGGACTACAGGTACAAACCACCACACCCAGGTCATTTTTAAACTTTTTTTATAGAAATGGGGTCTCACTTTTTGCCCAGGCTGGTCTCAGACTTGTGGCCTTAAACAATCCTCCCACCTCAGCCTTCCAAAGTGCTACGATTACAGGCATGAGCAACTGTGCCTGGCCAATCCAAAGTTTTTAATGGGTGATTTTTTTGAATTGGCCAAGGACAATAAGACCATCTTGCTCCCTGGCAGATCTATCATCCACATGGGTTGCTCTCTAAAGACAGGTAAAGAACAGGTACATTTTTACAGATTAGAATCTAAGGAAAAGCAAAATAATTTTATGAAATCACTTCTAAATGGTTAATAAAAACAAAGTCATTTTTAAAAATTAAAAACAGTCATCATACATTTAACTTGAATTTTATCCTAAATTACTTTCCATAAGTAAAATTTCTAAAATATAACCATAATGGAGATATTAGATTCAAGAAATGTAATTGTACCTTATGAAACCTTTGCCCTAACTGCAGGCCTGTTACAGTCATTCATTTTACTCAAGGACTATTTCTAAATCCCTGTACTTCTTACTGCCCTTGTGCTTGGATGGGACCCAAGAGTTAGTAGTAGCCCATGGGTTGAGGTGGAAGTGAACTGTTGGACTCTCCAGAGCTCTCTATTTCCTCTGTCATAGCCTGCATCCCAGTAAAGATAAATTAGGACATGAAGCAGAGCTCTCACCAACCCATAGTGGACATAGAGTGTAAGTGGAAAAAAAAAAAATCTGTTACGATTTGGGACTATTTGTTACCTCCCTATACTCCAATCTGTACTGAGTAGTATAAATTCCACATAATAAGATAATTAAAGCCAGGTGCAATGGCTAACACCTGTAATCCCAGCACTTTGGGAGGCCAAGGCGGGCAGATCACTTGAGCCCAGGAGTTACAGACAAGCCTAGGCAACATGGCAAAGGCCTACCTCTACTAAAAATATAAATATTATCCAGGCATGGTAGCGTGCACCTATGGTCCCAGCTACCTGGGAAACTGACGTGGGAGAATCACTTGAGCCTGAGTGGTTGAGTCTGCAATGAGCCGTGATCATGCCACTGCACTCCAACCTGGGTAATAGAGGGGGACCCTGTCTCAGAAAAAAGTGGGGGAGGGAAATAATATAATAAAATGTTACCAATTTGGAATAATGTTTAAAAAGGCAGCATGAATTAGTCATTTCTCTGAATCTCAGAAGTTTTAAGAAGAGCATGTTATGTCTTACGACTGTCTACCATGAATTTCACCCTCTACTGAAACTCCCTCAGCTCTCGTCTGACTGGAGAGTAAGTGGTGTTATTTTCAACAGTTTTTATTCCCACTTGTTTCATTTCTATTCTGTATCTCTCAAGAAGGTAGGAGGGGATATATCCAACTGAATAAAGATGTCGACAGGAGCAGATGGGCCTAGCTTTCAGTCACGTCTCTGTAACACACCAGCTGGTAACCTTGACCACGTCACATACCTTTGTATGTAAAATGGGGATAACATGTGCCAGCACAGAGTCTGGCGTGTAGTGAACTGACCTGGTAAACCTCATGTGGGAGCCTGACATTATCAGAAATCATTCAGAGCAGAAGCTTTTCCTTTTATATGTAACCCACGTTGCATAGCTCGGTGCCCTGCATGGGGTGGCCACTCCGCTAATGTAGTTGGCAGGCACTATTTTTCAAAATGAATCAACTCTTCTATCTCCAGTTCATGGTTCATCAGATAATTCCATCTCTTGGGTTAGAGATTCCTGCTGTGGTGTTTTCAGATGCAAACATTCCATTTCATTTTTAAATTGGAATTTTGACAGCCCATAAAAATAATTCAAATATACCTGTGAGATTCTCACCCTAGTTTTCCCCATGTGAGGGGGTCTAAGGAAATATAAAGAATATGGGCTTGGGAGTGAGTCAAGCTGGATTTGAATCTCCCTTCTGATCTTCACTATGACCTATGCCAACCAGGTACATTTTCTCATTCTCAACTTCCTTATCTCTAAAGGGCTAACAACACCTGTCCTAGGATGAGCTGAGCATGCATGTTAAAGCACATTACATGGGAGAAAGTAACTGCTCACTTAAAAAAAGAAAGAAAAATGTTAGTTTCCTTCCCATGTCATGCTTCTGAGAATTCAACATGATTTATTAAAATGTAAATTACTATGGTTTCAAGATGAATGTGTCAACAATCTCACTTTCTCAGAGCTTTTTCTATTCCCTTTTGTTTTGAGAGAAAATGGATGAACTCTACTTGAATTTTAAGCTGAAGATCATCTGCAAACTGGAAACCTTTTTTTTTTTTTTTTGAGACAGGGGCTCGCTCTGTTGCCCAGGCTGGAGTGCAGCGGCGTGATCTTGGTTCACTGCAACCTCCGCCTCCTGGGTTCAAGCGTTTCTCCTGCCTCAGCCTCCCAAGTAGCTGGGATTAAAGGCGCCCACCGCCAAGCCCAGCTAATTTCTGTATTTTTCGTAGAGATAGGGTTTCACCATGTTGCTCAGGCTGGTCTTGAACTCCTGGGATCAAGTGATCCACTGGCCTCGGCCTCCCAAAGTGTTGTGATTACAGGCATGAGCCACTGCGCCTAGCCACCAAGAGTCTTAAGAAACAAAAAGGAACCCCTGTGCCAGTCCATTTCTTATTAATCATTTAATTAAACTGAAAGCTATTAAAATTCTGCTTTACTGTATGTCTTCCGTCCAAATGAAGCACGATCCATGGACCATAAGAAAGTCAATTGATTCACAATCATGCTTTGCTAAGAGGCATAAGGACACAAGTTGATGTATTCATTCATTCGTTCTTACTGTGTCCTCGCGATGTGCGAGCACTTCTTGGCTTGGTGGATGCAGTGATGAACAAGAAAGCCAAAAGAGCTACCTTTATGGAACTTACATTCCAGTGGAGGAGACAAGCAAATATGTGCTGTGAAGAAAAATAAAAGGCTGGGCGCAGTGGCTCACATCTGTAATCCCAGCACTTTGGGAGGCTGAGGTGGGCAGATCACCTGAGGTCAGGAGTTCAAGACCAGCCTGGCCAACATGGTGAAACCCTATCTCTACTAAAAATGCAAAAATTAGCCAGGCTTGGTGGCACACGCCTGTAATCCCAGCTACTCGGAAGGCTGAGGCAGGGGAATCGCTTGAACTCGGGGGAGGTGGTTGCAATGAGCCGAGATGGCGCCACTGCACTCCAGCCTGGGCAACAGAGCGAGACTCTGTCTCAAAAAAAAACAAAAAAAGAAAAGAAAAGAAAAAGAAAAGAGGATAATGAGACAGAACAATGTGGGGCAAGGGAACAGTGTTACAGTCAGGAGAGAACATCAGAGGAGGTACAGTGAACAGTGGCATGAAGATCTGGGGAGAGAACGTTCCTGAAAGCCAAACAAGGCAGTCAAAGCCCCGAGGCAAAACGAATTTGCCAAGTTCAAAGAATAGAAAGGCGTCAGCAGGAGGAGGCAGGGAGAAGGGTAGGAAACAAGACAAAAACTAAAAATAAAATTCTACGCCCTCCAACCATGGAACAGACCCCCTCTTGGCCAAGGAGACTTCAGAAAAAAACTTGAAAACTGAATTCCCAGGCATGGCAGGATGGGAGGCCAGACACACCTCGCTATGCCCCCTCCCTTTTGTGGTTTATACACAACTGATCAGCATTAGTGTTAAAATAGGGATCATAAAACCAAAAAATGCTCTTCATGACAATATGATATCAAATTATAAATAGGACCCAAAGCCGTGCCAGACAAGGGTTAAGTCACACTTCCCTACGCTTCGAGAATAAACTATGTTCCAACTGCCACAGGATTGTTGTTTTTTTTTTTTCTCTCTTTCTCTTTTCTTTTTCTCTTGCCAGCAGGAGGAGGCAAAAAGAAGCATAGGAAACAAGGTTAGAGAGCAAAGTAGCCATAGACCATGCAATTCTCTGCAACCCATAATACAGAACTTGGATTTGACTTTAGATAGTCTAGGAAAGCTTTAGAGCAGCAGTCCCCAACCTTTTTGGCACCAGGGACCTGTTAAGTGGAACACAAATTTGCCACAGACCAAGGGTTGGTGGGGGGGTGGTTTCAGGATGATTCAAACCCATTACATTTATTGTGCACTTTATTTCTGTTATTATTACATTGTAATATATGAGGAAATAATTGTACAACTCACCATAATGTACAATCAGTGGGAGCCCTGAGGTGGTTTTCCTGCAACTAGACAGTCCTATCTGGGGATGCAGGGAGACAGTAACAGATCATCAGGCATTAGATTTTCATAAGGAGCATGCAACCTAGATCCTTCACATGAACAGTTCACAATAGGGTTTGCGCTTCTATGAGAATCTAGCACTGCTGCAGATCTGACCAGGCGGAGCTCACACGGTAATTCAAGTGATGGGGAGACAGACAGGTACCAGTCAGTGGCCTGGGTTTGGGGGTTGGAGACCCCTGCTTCACAGGGTTTTGAGCAAAAGAGGGACATGGTCTGACTTACATTTTCAAACAATCACTTAAGTTTCTACAGAAAACTAGACCACAAAAAGCCAAAAGCAAAAGCAGCAGCTCTATCAGAAGTTGCAGTAGTTCAGGAGAGATGATTCCAACTCAAACTAGAACAGTAGCATTAGAAAAAGTGAAAAGTAGTCAATCTCAGGGTATAGATTGAAGACAGAATCAAAAATACTTCCTGAGCAATTGAAGATGAGCCATGAAGGAAAAACAGGAATCAAGGACAATGCCTTTTCCTATCTTAGGTTCAACCACATTTCTTTTTTATTGAGACAGAGTCTCACTCTGTTACCAAGGCTGGAGTGCAATGGCACTATGTTGGTTCACTGCAACCTCCACCTCCCGAGCTCCAGCAATTCCCCACCTCAGCCTTCTGTGTAGCTGGGACTACAGGCACTCGCTAAATTTTGTATTTTTTGTAGAGATGAGGTTTCACCATGTTGCCCAGGTTGGTCTTGAACTCCTGGGCTCAAGCAATCTGCCCGCCTTGGCCTCCCAAAGTGCAGGGATTACAGGCATGAGCCACTGCACCCAGCCTCAACCACTTATCTTGACTTGCTCCAAACTCTGGCACACTATTCAGAATTGTAAGAGCATATTTGGTCATCTGACATTTAGTACTTATAATTTGGGAAGGACTCTTCCATACTAACACACATCCAGCAGAGATATAGATAAATGTATGCATACATATCTATATCTATATCATATATATCTCTAGAAATATATGCATATATACATACATATATAGATATGGATATATATACACATGTACATATTTCTGTATCTATATATAGATATATATCTATATAGAGAGACTTATCTATATATACATATATAGATATATATCTATATATCTATATCTAGATATAGAGACATATTTATATATGCATATATATGGATATATATTACATATATAGATATATATTATATATAGATACATATTACATATAAATGCATATATATGGATATATATTACATATATAGATATATATTACATATAAATGCATATATATGGATATATATTACATATATGCATATATATGCATATATATGCATATATAACATATATATGCATATATATGCATATATAACATATATATGCATATATATGCATATATAACATATATATGCATATATATGGATATATTACATATATAGATATATATTACATATATATATATATGCTGGATGTGCGTTAGTGTAGATGCGTCCTTCCTAAATTATAAGTAGTATAACTTAGGAGATTGTGAGATATATATATATATATATATATCTCCAAGGAAGCTAAACACTCCAGGAAAGTATTATTTTTAGGACTGGAAATATTATAAAAGAGCTACTTGTTGAAAGGGGGGTGAGTGGATTTGACTTTCCTATGCCAAAGTGGATTTGGATTCAGAGACTCTGGACCTGATGTAGTTTCCTCCAAATCACATGTTGAAATGTAATCCCCGGTGTTGGAGGTGGGGTCTTGTGGGAGGAATTTGGATCGTGTGGGCGGATCCCTTATGAACAGCTTGGTGCTGTCCTATCAGTAATGAATTCACCAGACAGCGGGTTGTTTAAAGAGCCTGTCGCCTCTGCCTTCTCTCTCTTGCACCCTCTCTCTTCATGTAATTCACCTGCCTCTCCCACTTCACCTGCTATGGGTAAAAGCTCCCTGCGGTCTCACCAGAAGCCTAGCAGATGCCAACACCATGCTTCCTGTACAGGCTACAGAACTGTGAGTCAATTAAACCTCTTTTCATCATAAATTACCCAGTCTCAGGTGTTTCTTTAGAGCAGTGTAAAACTGACTAACACAGACCCTGCTTCCCACTGAGCAGTGACGTGCTGTTAATCCCCCTCTCTCTGATCCAGCCCACACTGCTATCCATCTCCCAGAGAACCTCAGCCGACTGGGATCAGAAATCTGGCTTCCTAAACAGAGACCAAGTCAGCTTTAATGTCTGCAGAGAAGCCAGCTGAACCCACAGTGGCCACCTCCAGTTCACCGTCACTCACCAGCACTCTGCCCTGAAGTTTCAGAACACTTAAGGTCATTGATTTGTCTGGAGGGAAGTTACATGGAACAGCTGGCTTCCTCCGGTACAGGCCAAAACAAGGTTCAACGGTGAGATATAACCAACACCCAAGGCCTCTTTAACAGAGAGAAAGGAGAGGACCTAAGAAGATTATAGAACAAGAGCCATGAAGCGATCACGAAACAAAAAGTATTCAGGCGTGGTGGCACTCTCCTGTGGTCCCAGCATTTTGGGAGGCCAAGACAGGAGGAGCACTTGAGCCTGGTAGTTCCAGACCAGCCTGGGCAACATAGTGAGATGCCATTTCTACAAAAACGTACAAAAATTAGCTGGGCATGGTGGTGTGCGCCTGTAGTCCCAGCTGCTCGGGAAGCTGAGGCGGGAGGATCACTTGAGTCCAGGAGGTTGCGGCTGCAGTGAGCTATGACTGTGCCACTGCAGTCCAGCCTGGATGACAGAGTGAGACCCTATCTCTTAAAAAAAAATCCAAATGTTAAAAAATCCAAAAACATAAGTGTTTTTATTTATTTATTTAAAGACAGAATCTTGCTCTGTCACCCAGGCTGGACTGCAGTGGTGCGATCTCGGGTTCAAGCGATTCTCCTGCCTCAGCCTCCCTAGTAGCTGGGACTACAGGTGCCTGAGACCACGCCCAGCTAATTTTTGCATTGTTGGTAGAGACAGGGTTTCGCCATTATGGCCAGGCTGGTCTCGAACTCCTGGCCTCCAGCGATGCAGCCGCCTCAGCCTCCCAAAGTGCTGGGATAACAGGCGTAAGCCACTGCGCCAGGCCCACAAGCATTTTTAGAATTCAACAGTTGTTCTCCCAAAAGTGAATATGAGATGGCATAAGTCATTGGGGGCAGCAGATTAACTAGCACCTATGAACTGGGAATAGCAAATAAAAACTTGATAACATTCTTATAGATTTCTGCCTGTTTTAAAAAATATATTTGATTTTCAACTATAATTAGGGATCAGGGATGTGTCAAGACAGAAAAAGTGTTTTACTACGTTGTGCATCGATTTATGACACACCTATCTCATCTGAGATGTGGCGATCATTCATGCTTCCTGAAACATAGGTCATCAGTCAAATCTCTGAGAACATATTACAAAATGGAAAAGAAATGACTTTTTAAAAAATGATATATTGCACAGTCTTATGGCCCCTTATGGTTGAGAAGGGTTCAAGGCCACCAGCTTTGACATTCATAACCCCCGTAGTCTTTATTTATATGACAAAACAGAAGTTGTTCCCCTCTGGAACGATTTTCTTTTCACTGTACAAGATTAGCATTGAGTAACTCTTTCTACAGGTGTTTCATATCAAATCAATTCACAATAGCTCACAGTCTCAATCATGGGAGGGAAATCTTAGCATGGTTAGCAGTTTGCAGTTATAGCTGGAAATCTTTAAAAAGCCTACAAAGAATTTAACAACTGAATTTTACAATGTTGCTTCCTCATGTTTTGTCATTCTGGTGTTGTTACTCACCTACTTTATTTTATTCCTTTTTTTAATATATTTTTTTTTTTTGAGACAGAGTGTTGTTCTGTTGCCCAGGCTGGAGTGCAGTGGCGCAATCTCAGCCCACTGCAACCTCCATCTCCCAGGTTCAAGCAATTCTCATACCTCAGCCTTCCGAGTAGCTGGGACTACAGGTGCACACCACCACGCCTGGGTAATTTTTTGTATTTTTAGTAGAGACAAGGTTTTGCCATGTTGGCCAGGCTGGTCTCGAACTCCTGACCTCAGGTGATCTGCCCGCCTTGGCCTCCCAAAGTGCTAGGATTACAGGTGTGAGCCACCATGCCAGGCCACTCACCTACTTGGAAAAATTAAAATCTTTGAAGATTTCCCCATGGCCTATCAAATTAAATATAAATTTAAATCTGATATAATTTAGGCCCCAAAATGAACCCCAAACTCTTTCTAGACTCATAAACACTGCACCACCTACAAAACTCCACTAACAACTACAACAATCACTAACATTTCTAAAGCCTTTACTGTAAGTCAGGAACAGTTCCAAGAGTTTCACATCTTAAATAAATTAGTTCTCATAACTACCCAGTAAGATAGGTACTATTATTATTCCCCCTTTATAGAGAGAGGACCAAGGCATCGCTTAGTAACTGACCCAAAGTCACAGACTCGAATTCAGTAGAGTTGGGATTTAAACCCAGGCAGCCTGACACCTAAGCCCAAATGCTTGATCTTGATCACTTACACTCCTTGAACTTTCGTGTTTTGTAGATCCCTCTCTACTCTGCATCTTAAATAACCTCCTCCATAAAAAATCCGTTGTCAAAATCCTGTCAAAGCCTGTTTCAAATATGACATCTTTCTTTTTTTGTTTGTTTGCTTTTGTTTTGGTTTGTTTTGTTTTGTTTGAGACAGAGTGTCACTCTGTTGCCCAGGCTGGAGTGCAGTGGTGCAATCTCAACTCACTGCAACCTCCCCTTCCTGGGTTCAAGCAATTCTCCTGCCTCAGCCTCCCGAGTAGCTAAGATTACAGGTGCAAGCCACCACACCTGGCTAATGTTTGTATTTTTAGTAGAGATGAGGTTTCACCGTGTTGGCCAGGCTGGTCTCAAACTCCTGACCTCAGGTTATCCACCCACTTCAGCCTCCCAAAGTGCTAGGATTACAGGCATGAGCCACTGCGCCCTGCCTAATATGACATCTTTCATGAAGCCTTTTTTTCCGTTAACATCTAATTGACATCTGGTCTTCCTTGGAGACCATACAGCATCTCCCTCATATCTTTCTATCTCCCTGATGTTATTTTTTTTGAGACAGGGTCTTGCTCTGTCACCCAGGCTGGAGGGCAGTAGCACCATGTCAGCTCACTGCAACCTCCACCTCCCGGGTTCAAGAAATTCTCCTGCCTCAGCCTCCTGAGTAGCTGAGACTACAGGTGTATGCCACCAAGCCCAGCTAATTTTTGTATTTTTAATAGAGACGGGGTTTCACCATGTTGGCTGGGCTGGTCTCGAACTCCTGACCTCAGGTGATCCACCCGCCTCAGTCTCCCAAAGTGCTGGGATTACAAGCATGAGGCACCACATCCAGCCATATCTCCCTGATGTTCTATTCTACCTTAATTTATTGTTAGTTTTCTTGCCTTAGACCCCTCAGTGATCTATAAACCTTTGAGCAAACAGACTAAGTGTCTTCATCCCTACAGCCCATGGAGCAGCTACCAGAATTCCTGGAACACGGAGAGCTCTTAATAAATATGTTCACCTAATGAATGCTTTCTTCCTTGTTTTGGTCTGATTTTACCTGGGGTGCAAATCAAAAATAGAGTCTCAACTTTCAGGTGTGGTATCAGGTGTCCTGGCCTTGTGTTATGTCACCCTCAACAACAGTTGGGAGAAAGTCAAGGAAGTATACCCACATTTTCCGTAAAGTGAGTCATTTCAGGGGAAAGGGTAATTTTATAGATTGACAATTATCATGTAACAATGTCCAGGTGAATGTCTAAAATAGTTTGTACTTTTTCCTAAGAGCTCAGAGGCATAATCTAGCTTTGCACTTCATAAAAGTGAGTATGATGTTTTTCCTTTAAAGTTAAGAAAGTTGGGCCGGGCCCGGTGGCTCACGCCTGTAATCCCAGCACTTTGGGAGGCTGAGGCAGGCTGATCACCTGAGGTCAGGAGTTCGAGACCAGCCTGACCAGCATGGTGAAACCCCATCTCTACCGGAAAAAAAAAAAAAAAAAAAAAATTAGCTGGGCTTGATGGTGCATGCCTGTAATCCCAGCTACTGGGATGCTGAGGCAGGAGAATCACTTGAATCTGGGAGGCGGAGGTTGCAGTGAGCCCTCGCGCCATTGCACTCCAGCCTGGGCAATAAGAGCGAAACTCCATCTCAAAAAAATTAAAAAAAAAAAAAAAGAAAAGATTGAGGGGAGAGGAGTAGGAAAAGAAGAAATGGTTCTTTCTTTTCTTTTAAAATCCCCCCGGAAAAGCCTGTATAACTCAGTGGCAGGTGTCTGACTAGTTACTTTTCAAGGTGTGTCTGATGTTGATTTGGAAGGTTCAAGTTACCAAGAAAACAGACGCTTTGGTTACCTTGACAACGTAGGAAACTCAGGGCTACAGCATGTTTGACTCAAAATTCCCTTTCAAAGCCTTTGTAGATTGAGTACCATTTTATAAGAATGCCATGCCTGAAACTCTTGTTTCTGTGATAGATTAAAACTGCACTAGAAATGGTTTTCAAGATAAATACATCTTTTGTTTCATGGATAAAGCTACACAGCTTTAATAATTCTGATAAGCCAAGTCTTCTATCTTGAATTGCCTGGGTTGGTTATCTCTACTGCCCAAAGGCCCCTGAATGATAGTCCCAAGTCTGTTCCAACTCGTCCTGGTGAGGTGGCAAACATAGTGCATTTTACTTTTTTTTTAAAACAAACACGTGAAAATGAGCTTTGGCCTGATGTTCAGATGCTGAATAGTTTACTCTTCATTAAACATAAAAAT
This sequence comes from Pan troglodytes, assembly GCF_028858775.2. Lineage (NCBI taxonomy): Eukaryota > Metazoa > Chordata > Mammalia > Primates > Hominidae > Pan > Pan troglodytes. The sequence goes on from NC_072406.2 coordinate 34,230,558, forward strand.
GCCAAGAAATAGTCGTTTGAAGAGATCCAATTATTTTTTCAGGGATCTAGTCAGCTGCTGCTGACTAGATACCAAGGGAAACAGATACCCTGAAATGCTGTCCCACTCTGCACCCCCACATCCCATTTTCTCACTCCTGCCTTAGTCTTTTCCAGTCCTGTCAGACTCACTGAAAGGACTTACCTGCAAGACCCCCAAACCCAGAATTTTTACAGTGCTGCTCCCCTAAAAGCTCTGGGAGGTCTCTTCTTTGTACTCTATTCCAGCCTCTGAATCCCTCTCCCAAGTGCCAGAACATCCGGGGCCTTGACCCTTCTCCCTTGGGACTGCCAGTGCAAATGTGATCTTAGCCAGCCTCGTCCAAACTCAGAACAGATTTTATTGTTAAAAAATGCAGTAAGTGGCAGGGCGCGGTGGCTCACGCCTGTAATCCCAGCACTTTGGAGGTTGAGGTGGGCGGATTACAAGGTCAGGAGATCAAGACCATCCTAGCTAACATGGTGAAACCCCATCTCTACTAAAAATACAAAAAATTAGCCGGGCATGGTGGCGGTCACCTGTAGTCCCAGCTACTCTGGAGGCTGAGGCAGGAGAATGGCATGAACCCGGGAGGCAGAGCTTGCAGTGAGCCGAGATTGCGCCACTGCACTCCAGCCTGGGTGACAGAGCGAGACTCTGCCTCAAAAAAAAAAAAAAAAAAAAAAAAATGCAGTAAGCGGTAGTGAATATCTGTATTCCTGTTGGTACAATAAAATAGAAGCAAAATAGAATTTTATAAACTAGCCTAACAACCTGTACATAGCTGGTATCTCTCTTTCTAGTAGGAACGTTTTCTTAGTTCAAACCAGCTAAGTTACCGACAAAACTCTTGGAACCTAATATATTCACAAATTGGATTCTGCCTGTATTTCTAGCTTTTCAGTGCATCTTACACACTGAAAATCCCTTTGTTAGTTTAGGATCGTAGAGATTCGTTGCATGTAAGTATAGTCTAAGGAAAATCAATCGCTTGGTTCATTTTTTTAAAAAGCCATGATGTGACCGGGAGCAGTGGCTCACGCCTGTAATCCCAGCACTTTGGGTACCGAGGCAGGAGGATCACCTGAGGTCAAGAGTTCGAGACCAGCCTGGCCAACATGGTGAAACCCCATCTGTACTAAAAACACAAAAATTAGCTGGGTGTGGTGGCATTCGCCTGTAATCCCAGCTACTTGGGAGGCTGGGGCAGGAGAATTGCTTAAACCCGAAATCGCGCTACTGCACTCCAGCCTGGGTGACAGAGCTAGACTCCGTCACACACACACAAAAAAAGCCATGATATTAGATGTGTGAAATATAAAAGCAATACTTAATATCATTACAAGTTATTCTTGGATTTGGTTTTTAACGTTTTTACATTTCTAACAAATGATGTTACAAGTTCAGAATATAAAATAATACACCATCTTTTAGTTTTTTTCTGGGTTAGGATAAGTAAGTAAAATTGTAAGTTTAGAAGAAAATAGTTACAATAGAATTGTATCTCCTGGGAAGAAAAGGAGGAGGAACACTCATTTTCAGAACAGAACAGGGCAAAACATGCACACATACACACACACACACACACACACACACACAAAACCAGTATCAAACTGTCTACAACTTTTGGCATGTTGAGAATTTTCTACTGAGCCCCATTTTTGGGGCTTTCACGATCATATTTCCTGTTTCTTCTGTGGCTTTATTTTTATCAGCTTCACAGATTTGTGAAAAGAGGAGTTCTTCCCAGATTGAAATATGTTTCACTACCCTTTCACGTGTTTATTTCTTGGCTTACATTCAGGCTTATGTCCTGATTTCAGGTTTGTGTTATATCTCTCGAACATGGAATGAGCTCCTTCACAGAGTCCAGAAGCTAGAAAACCCCGATGCCAGCAAAATAAATAAATAAATAAATAAAAATAAAAATCAATCAAAAGGACCAAGAGCCAGCCTGAGCCAGGCCACCAGGGGGCCGCCTGCGGGATGAGCTTGTTCGGCCCCCTGAGTTGCATTCCCGTTCCAGGCGGCGCATCTGTGGCTGTTCTGCTTCCTGTAGCTTTTGGAAACATCTCTCCTACTTCGAGCATCCCCCTAGAGGGATGGTATGTTTTGCAATGAAGTCAACACAGCAGTAACACAACCATGGCTGACATTTCTGCCTTAGTGCCAGAAAAATGTTCTTAGTGTATACTCTTCCAGAACATTCTGTTTGTGCTTCATTGTCATGTTCTCAATAAGTTATTTGCTACAGGCTGAAAAAGAGAGAAAGACATGCAAGATTTTTCTCCACATCTGGAAAGCCAGATGTGGAGCCTAGGTAAGGAGGTTCCTATGCCTGTACGGAAACCAGGCCACCACCCGGGCATTTGAGTTCAGCATGGTCAGCAGGGTGGTGACAATGCTATCAGCATTAAAGAGGAATTAAAAGACATTAACCTGGTGACACTTTGTGAAGTCATCCAGTTCTTTCTAGACCTGGGATTCCATTTCTGTCTTAGTACATCTTGGTCATTGAATGGACCACAGCTCATCTAAGAAACGCTCTGTAGGCCAGGAGCAGAGGCTCACGCCTGAAATCCTAGCACTTTGGGAGGCTGAGGTGTGTGGATCTCTTGAGCCCAGGAGTTCAAGGCCAGCCTGGGCAACATGGTGAAACCCCATCTGTACACAAAATATAAAAATTAGCTGGGTGTGGTGGCACACACCTGTCGTCCCAACTACTTGGGAAGCTAAGATGGAAGAATCACTTGAGCCTGGGAGGCAGAAGTTGGAGTGAGCCAAGATCACGCCACCACTGTGCTCCAGCCTGGGTGACAGAGCAAGACCCTGTCTCAAAAGGAAAAAAAGAAAAGAAAAGAAAAGAAAAGAAATGTTCTGTAAAGAAAATGTGGTACATACACACCATGGAATACTATGCAGCCATAAAAAGAATGAGATCACGTGCTTTGCAGGAACATGGATGGAGCTGGAGGCCTTTATCCTAAGTGAACTAATGCAGGAACAGAAAACCAAATACTGCATGTTCTCACGTATAACGGGAGCTAAACGTTGAAAATACATGGACACAAAGAAGGGAATAAAGACACCGGGGCCTGCTTGAGGGTGGTGGGTGAGGACTGAAAAGCTACCTATCAGATACTATGCTTATTACCTGGATGACAAAATAATCTGTACACCAAACCCCCATGACACACAATTACCTGTAAAACAAACCTGCACATGTACCCTGAGCCTAAAATAAAAGTTTTCTTAAAAAAAAGAAACATCCTGCTGTACTAGCCGAGAGGTGCACAACTCACTTGAGTAAATTGAGGAAGGAGCCACTACACTAATAATCCTATAGGTAGTTTGTATTTACAAAGTACTGGAAGCATTTCAATATACCCAGTGGCTAAAAGAATTGACTGTTTTTCAAGCTAGGACTGGAAAAAGAGCTAGCTTGTCCAAACACCTTTATCTAAGGAAGCTGTAAACCAAGTCTCAGGCAGAGTGAGCTATGAAATGTCAACAAGCAATGTTTGGGGGTGGGAAGAACAGAAAGAAAAAAAGCCACAATGAGCCCTGAGCACACCCCTGCCTTGGGAAATCAGGCAGTCTCCTTTGGGTGGCAGGGTTTTAGGTAAATAGTGTTTCTGATCTTATGAGGGTCTCAGAAGCCTTTGACCTTTGCTTTTGCAACCATGCCCACCTGAAGGAATGCATGATCAGGGAAGCTGATAAGAAAGCTGATTGCCACACTCTGATGAGTCTCCACTTAGAACCTGTTGCCACTGCTCCTGTTCCGGGAGTGGGAAGTGTCTACTGAGTGAGATTAAAATCATGGTAGACATCCATTCAAGATATCTAGACCTTTGCAGACATCTTGTCAACCCGCAGGACAAAGCATGACCTAGCCCCTCTGTAGGCAAATTCCCCTGGGTGATTGAGCATTCTTTTTTTTTTTTTTTTTTGAGTCAGGGTACGGCTGCATGCTGTCGCCCAGGCTGGAGTGCAGTGGTACAATCTCAGCTCACTGCAACCTCTGCTTCCCAGGTTCAAGCAATTCTCCTGCCTCAGCCTCCGAAGTAGCTGGGATTACAGGTGCACGCTATCACGCCTCGCTAATTTTTGTATTTTTAGTAGAGATGGGGTTTTGCCATGTTGGCCAGGGTGGTCTCATACTCCTGGCCTCAAGTGATCCTCTCAAGCCACCATGCCTGGCCCATATTATCATTAACTAATTATGTGTATTGGCTCGTTATGACACACCAGGAATCATGCCAGTCATTTCACAAGCATTATTTCTTTTAAAATTTCAGTAACTGTACGAGGGAGGAGCCAAGGCTTTATCCCCATGTGGTAGGGGGATTGAACATTTGCAAATTTCAACCTGCGCTTCCTTTCCCCATTCTCCCCACACACAGCGGCAATGGGGACATTCTGCACACATTCCCCTAGGCGTACAGATAGCACAGCAGAAACAGCGAAAGAAAAGTTTATTCCCAGGTCTAAATACACTTTTGAGCAAAAAAAGAAAGAGAGAGAGAGAGGAAGGAAGGAAGGAAGGGGAAAGGGAAGGGGCAAGGGAAAGGGAAAGGGAAGGGGAAGGGGAAGAGGACGGAAGGGAGGGAAGGAAGGAAAGGGAAGAAAGGAAAGAAAGGCATGTTTTTTATCAAGATGTGATTTATTTTTAAATAAGTTTTTTTAAACTAAAAAATAATAATGAAAATCAGCAATTCTTCATCTCACCCCTTTCAATCTTTCCCCAGGCCAAATCTTGAATGTCACAACTTTCCACTCCCTAAGCTTATTCTTTTTTTTTTTTTTTTTTTTTTTTTTTTTTTTTTTTTTGACAGAGTCTTGCTCTGTCTCCCAAGCTGGAGTGCAGTGTGGCCCGATCTTGGCTCACTGCAACCTCTGCCTCTTGGGTTCAAGTGATTCTCCTGCCTCAGCCACCTGAGTAGTTGGGATTACAGGCGCCTGCCACCATGCCCAGCTAAATTTTGTATTTTTTTTTTTTCAGTAGAGACTTGGTTTCACTGGGCGCAGTGGCTCATGCCTGTAATCCCAGTACCTTGGAAGCCTGAGGCAGGCAGATGACCTGAGGTCAGGAGTTCAAGACCAGCCTGGCTAACATGGTGAAACCCCGTCTCTACTAAAAATACAAGAATTAGCCGGGCATGGTGGCCGGCGCCTGTAATCCCAGCTGCTTGGAAGGCTGAGACAGGAGAATCGCTTGAACCCAGGAGATGGAGGTTGCAATGAGCCAAGATTGCACCACTGCACTCCAGCCTGGGCGACAAGAGCAAGACTCTGTCTCAAAAAATAAAATTAAACTAAAAGAATTTTTTTTAAATTAAAAATTAAAACTTAAAATAAAAAATAAATAAATTAGGCCAGGCATGGTGGCACACAACTGTAGTCCCAGCTACCAAGCAGGCTGAGGGCAGGATGATCACTTGAGTTTAGAAGTTCAAGTTCAGCCTGAGCAACACAGTGAGACCCTCACCTCTAAAAAATAAAAGTAAAAATTAAAAGTCAGGCCAAGTGCAATAGCACATGCCTGTAATCCCAGCACTTCAGGAGGCCAAGATGGGAGAATTGCTTGAGCCCATGAATTCGAGACCAGCCTGGTTAACACAGCAAGATGCTGTCTCTAAAAAAAAAAAAAAAATTTTAATTAGCCAGGCATGGTGGCACAAGCCTGTAGACCCAGCTATTCAGAGGAGATGAGGTGGGAGGATCACTTGAGCCTGGGTGGTTGAGGCTGCTGTGAGCTATGATCATGTTACTGCACTCCAGCCTGGGCAATGGAGCAAGACTCTTTCTCAAAAAATAAATAAAAAGTCAGCATTTATAAAGGTCCACATCCTGAAAGAAAACATCTGGGAAGAAGGAGAGAATACTCAACCTAAGAGAGCAGAAATCTTAAACACCTGTAGAAACAGTGAGTTTGACCCATGCTTCTGAGAAGCATCAGAGAATTTCTCAGTTCAGACAAGGTGCATGTTAAACCACGGTATGTTTTATTCTGTTTTGAATATCATACTGAATACGTTACATAAGCTTAATGATAAATGTTATCTATCAAATTAACTATTTAACTATAAGAAGTCTGCCCCGGTAGGGAAGTAGGGATTTATCCTTACATTTATTCATATTTTCTGATCTTGAATTAGGTTCTGTTTGGGTTTGTTGTTGTTGTTGTTGTTGTTTTGAGACACAGTCTGCCTCTGTCACCCAGGCTGGACTGCAATGGCACGATCTTGGCTCACTGCAACCTCCACCTCCTGGGTTCAAGTGATTCTCCTGCCTCAGCCTCCCAAGCAGCTGGGATTACAGGTGCCCACCACCATGCCCGGCTAATTTTTTGTATTAGCTGGGCATGGAGACGAAGTCTTGCTCTGTTGCCCAGGCTGGAGGTGCAATCTCCACTCACTGCAAGCTCCACCTCCTGGGTTCACACCATTTTCCTGCCTCAGCCTCCCAAGTAGCTAGCATTACAGGTGCCCACCACCACGCCTGGCTAATTTTTTGTATCTTTAGTAGAGATGGGGTTTCACTGTGTTAGCCAGGATGGTCTCGATCTCCTGACCTTGTGATCCGCCCTCCTCAGCCTCCCAGAGTGCTGGGATTATAGGCATGAGCCACCACGCCCGGCCATATATTACTTTTTTATATACTTTTTTCCTTCTGTGTCCCCACCCAGAGCTACATTCACTTCATCAGAACAACTTGGTAGTGAACAGGAGGAGTGCGCTGTGTGACCTCGATGCAGTTACTCTACAGACTTTTGATAAACTTGACCACAAACTCCTCTAGAGCAGGGACTGTGTCTTCTGTGCCTTTCCTCAACACCTTGCACCATGCCAAGAGTTTAAAAAATATTTGTTCTACCAAGTGCTGGTAAGAATGTGACGCAACTAAAACTTCACTAGTAGAAATGTGAAATGGTATAGCCCCTCTGGGCAGTTCTTACAATATTTAACATACACTCGCCATATAACCCAGTAATCCCACTGCTGGGTATTAACCTTAGAAAAGGAAAATATTACATCATACAAAAACTGGGACATGAAGGTTTATAGCAATTCTATTCATATTTGCCAAAAACTGAAAACCACTCAAATATCCTTCAAGGGATAAGTGAGTCTTTTTTTTTTTAACTGGGCCAGGCACAATGGCTCACGCCTGTAATCCTAGCACTTTGGGAGGCCAGTGCAAGAGGATCACTTGAGGCCAGGAGTCTGAGACCAGCCTGCCTAGTGCTTTGGGAGGCCAAGGCAGGAGGATCACCTGAGGCCAGAAGTTTTTGTAGAGACCTGGTCTCTACAAAAAAATTAAAATAAAAAAATCGTCGAGCATGGTGGTGCATGCCTGTAGTTCCAGCTGCTCTGGAGGCCGAGCAGGAGGATTGCTTGAGCCCAGGAGTTTTGAGGTTGCAGTAAGCCATGATCACACCACTGCACTCCAGCCTGGGTGACAGAGTGAGACTCTATCTCAAAGAAGAAAAAAAATAAATTGGTATATCCATACTGATACAGTTTGGCTCTGTGTCCCCACCCAAATCTCACGTCAAATTTTAATTCCCAGTGTTGGGGGAGGAATATGGTAGGAGGTGATTGGATCATGGGTGTGAATTTCCCCCTTGCTGTTCTCGTGATAGTGAGTGAGTTCTCATGAGATCTGGCAGTTTAAAAGTGTGTAGCACCTACCCCTTCACTCTCTCTCTCCCCTGCTCCACCATGTGAAGATGTGCCTGCTTCCCCTTCGCCCTTCCTCCATGATTGTAAGTTTCCTGAGGACTCCCCCGCTATGCTTCCTGTATAGCCTGTGGAACTGTAAGTCAATTAAACCTCTTTCCTTCATAAATTACTCAGTCTCAGTTATTTATAGCAGTGTGAGAACAGACTAATACACGTACAACGGAATACTATTCAGCAATAAAATGGAACAGACTATTGATACAACAACTTGGATGAATCTCAGGCATTATGCTAAGTGAAAGAAGCAGTCTCAAAAGATTATTTACTGTATGATTATTTTCACTTGACATTCGCTAGAAGACAAAACTATAATGATGAAAACCAGATCAGTAGCTGTCTGGGGTTGGAGTTGGGGGAGCAAAGAAAATTTAGATCACAGGAGTAGGGCAGCTCCAGGATTGATGTAGGGACTCCCTAACGTAGCCAGAGACATGGGGTCTTTCTAATTTTTCACCTCATCATCCTCAGCAAGTGGCTGGTCTGCTTCATCCTCTACTGAAAATCTGTTCCCATTAAGCAATAATTCCCCTATTTGCTGCTTCCCCAAGTCCCTGGTAACCACTGTTGTGCTTCCTGTCTGTATGAATTTACCTATTCTAGGTACCTCATATATGTGAAATCATGCAGAGTGTGGTGCTGTGACACAGAGGAGATGGCTTCACTTCATAACCTAACACTTTCTGAAAAAGTGCTGACAGACAAATCATCCCAACTGGACAAAGTTTAACTTCCTAGATATGTCTCTAGATGACATTATAATCTATAAAAAGTTAGAAGAGATAAACGCTGAAAAAGAATAAAAGAACCATAGTAAAAAGGATTCACCTTCAAGACAGCAATCAAATGCTCATGGACATCACCAGCAGAGAGGATACCCAAGATTCAGAAGCAACTCTGAGGAAAGAAATTATGATAAAAAAAAAAACCATCCCAAGAAACTTCTGGATCCAAGTCTGGACGGCGCCCTTTAAATGGGCAGCCTTTAACTGATCAGGGTCTCATTCTGTTGCCCAGGCTAGAATGCAGTGGTGCAATCATGGCTTGCTGCCCCCTCGACCTCCCGGGCTCAAGTAATCCTCCCACCTCAGCCTCCTAAGTAGCTGGGACTACAGGCATATGCCACCATGCCCTGCTAATTTTTTTTTTCTTTTCTGTAGAGATGAGGTCTCACTATGTTGCCCAGGCTGGGAAAGCATCCTTCTATTGCTCATACTTTTGAAACTTTTGAGACTATCACTACAGCCAAACTCACTAGAAAAAAAAAAAATTCCCTTGCAGTGAAGAAATGTATTTAAAAAAATAAGTGGAATCATGCAAAATTTGTCCCTTTGTGTCTGGCTTATTTCACTCAGCATAATGTCCTCAAGATTCATCCATGTTGCATCATGTGTCAGAATTCTATTCCTTATTAGGACTGAAGAACATTCGATACATGTAGATCACATTTTGCTTACCCATTGATCTATCAATGGATGCTCATGTTGTTTCCATCTTTTGGTTATTGTGAATAATGCTGCTATGAACATGAGGTTATAAATATCTGTTTGAGTCCCTGCCTTCAATATTTTTGCGTATATGCCCAGGAGTAGAGTTGTTGAATCTTATGGTGATTCTATATTTAACTTTTTGACAAACCACCATACCATTTTCCATGGCGGCTGCACCATTTTGCCTTTGCACCAGCAATGCACAAGGGTTCCAATTTCTCCACCTTGCCAATCTTTGTTGTTTTCTGTTTTTTTTTTTTTTTTGACAATAGACATCCCAATGGGTATGAAGTGATGTCTTATTGTGGTTTTGATTTGCATTTCCCTAATGATTAATGACATTGAGCATCATTTCATTGTGCTTATTAACCATTTGTAGATCTTCTTTAGAGAAATATCTATTTAAGTCCTTTGCTCATTTTTGGGTGTTTTTGTTTTTGTTTTTGCTTTGAGAGACAGGGTCTCACTCTATCACCCAGGCTGGAGTGCAGTGGCATGATCATAGTTCACTCCAGCCTCAAACTCCTGATCTGAAGTGATCCTGCCACCTCAGCCTCCCAAAGCACTTGAGTTATAGGCATGAGCACCATACCCAGCCCCATTTTTTAATTGGGTTGTTTGGTACTTCTTGTCGTTGAATCTTAGGAGTTATTTATATATTCTGGATATTAATCCTTTATGAGATAGGTGATTTGAAAGTATTTTCTTCCATTTGACCCACAGAATGGGAGAAGATATTTACAAATCTGCTGATAGTGTCCTTCAATGTACAAAAGTTTCTAATTTTGGTGAAATTCAATTTGTCTATTTTTCTTTTGTTGCCCGTGCCGTGAGTGTTACAACCAAAAAATCATGACCCAATACAGTGTCATGAAGCTTTTCCCTACTACAAGAGTTTTATGGTTTTAGCTCTTACATTTAGCTATTTCACCCGTTTTGAGTTAATTTCAATAGTGATCTTTGGTAAGGTAAGGGTCCTATTTAAATATTTTATTTAAATTTTATTTTTTATCTTTTATTTTTATCTATTTTATTTACTTTTAAATTTATTATTTTATCTAATATCATATTTAGAATCATGATTCAAATATTACATGTATCTTTAAAAAGCTCTTTAAGTGGGGAAAATAAATGAATAGAAATAAATTAAATAAATAAATAAAAGCCTTTTAAAATGTTTCCTGGCTGGGCGCAGTGGCTCACACCTGCAATCCCAGCACTTCGGGAGGCTGAGGCGGGTGGATCACCTGAGGTCAGGGGTTTGAGACCAGCCTGACCAACATGGCAAAATCCCGTCTCTAATAAAAATACAAAAATTGACTGGGTGTGGTGGTATGCACCTGTAATCCCAGCTACTTGGGAGGCTGAGGTACAAGTATCACTTGAGCCCTAGAGGCAGAGGTTGCAATGAGCCAAGATCACGCCAGTGCACTCCAGCCTGGTGACAGAGCAAAACTCCGTCTCAAAAAAAAAAAAAGAAATCATATTTCACAATGGATCTCTGTGATGGTTAATACTGAGTGTCAACTTGATTGGACTGAAGGATACAAAGTATTGATCCTTGGTGTGTCTGTGAGGGTTTTGCCAAAGGAGATTAATGTTTGAGTCCATGAGCTGAGAAAGGCAGATGCACCCTTAATCTGAGTGGGCACGATCTAATCAGCTGCCAGCCCGGCCAGGATATAAAGCAGGCAGAAAAACATAAAAAGGCTAGACTGGCCTAGCCTCCCAGCCTACATCTTTCTCCCATGCTGGATGCTTCCTGCCCTGGAACATCGGACTCCAAGATCTTCAGCTTTGGGACTTGGACTGGCTTCCTTCCTCCTCAGCTTGGCTTGCAGACAGCCTATTGTGGGACCTTGTGATTGTGTAAGTTAATACTACTTAATAAACCACCCTTTATATATATACATATATGTATCCTGTTAGTTCCGTCCCTCTAGAGAACCCTAATACAATTTATGTTTCCTCTATAAATGTCCTTTATGACAGAGCCTCTCATATCCAGTACTTTTTAAACTTTTAAAAAACCTGGCCGGGCTTGGTGGTTCATGCCTGTAATCCCAGCACTTTGGGAGGCCAAGGCAGGTGGATCACCTGAGTTCAGGGGTTCAAGACCAGCCTGGCCAACATGGTAAAACCCCGTCTCTACTAAAAATACAAAAAAAATTAGCCAGGCGTGGTGGTAGGCAACTGTGAGGCAGGAGAATCGCTTGAACCCAGGAGGAGGAGGTTGCAGTGAGCTGAGATCACGCCATTGCACTCCAGCCTGGGCAACAAGAGCAAGACTCCATTTCAAAAAATAATAATAATAATCTTTTGGCAATATGGTATATTTCTTTTTACTAAGTAATGAAGTCATTGTCATTTTTCATTTTTCCTTTCTGTTCTGGGTTGAGAAGAAACTCAGAACTAAGAAGAAGTACTTCCTGATGAATTGCAATTGTTCCTCTTAAACCTAGTTATTTCGTATAATCATTTTCTCATCTTCCTTCTCCCTTCTACACTACCCAAGATTGTATTATTTGTGCTTGTGATATTTTACCTTGATTACACTGATCTGGTAGTAGCTGTTTCTTTTACTTCCTTTTGGAGTAGGAGCTAGCCAGATACACAGTGATGTGGCCATTTTAACCTCAAAATTAGTAAGATAGAAATAAAAAATATAGCTTGTTCATTTTCTGGAACGGTTTAATCTTATGACCCTCATCCCTCTTGGTAGCTGTGGCCAGGTCGGGGTAGGGCTATCTGAACTAGCCAGTTAATGGTATCTCAGTCTCATCAGGTTGTAATAGTCTATTTCAGTTAGGTCAATCTCTTTCAGATGAATGTTCAGTATTTAATATTAAGATTTTTCTCAGGCTATGTAGTAGGTTGAATAGTGTTCTCCCAAAATTCCACCTGAAACCTGTGAATGTAACCTTATTAGGAAATAAGGTCTCTGCAGATGTCCCTTCTCCAAGAGACCTTGTTAGAGACTGAACGTTTGTATCTCTCTTCTCCCAATTCCCCAAAAATGTGTATGTTAAATCCTAATACCAATGTAATGGCATTTGGAAGCAGGGCTTTTGAGAAGCTCCACTCTCATGAACGGGATTAACACCCCTATAAAAAAGGCCCCAGAGAAACTCCTTACCCCTTTTGCCATATGAGGACACAGAGAAAAGACGGCCATCCATGAACCAGGAAGGAATCTGCCAGCGTCTTGATCTTGGACTTCCCAACGTCCAGAACTGTGAGGAATAAATTACTATTGTTTGTATCTACCCAGTTTATGGTATTTGGTCATCACAGCCCAAAAAGACTAAAACAGACCTCAAAATGGAGAACAAGATAAAGCCTTCTCAGCTCTCCGCTTCCCTCTCTCCCCATCTAAAACCAGCCCCACCTCCCAGGATGCCAGTCCAAGGAGGGAAGTCAGGCCTCACAGCTTCCCCGCCCTCCGCTTCTCTTCATTCTGTGTCCTCAGGACTAAAAGGCATCAACTTCTCCTACTTCTCATGTACCTCATAGCCTTGGCTTATAGAAAAGTCTCCGGCTTTTGAAGTATTAAAGGGAGCTTAAGAAACTTAGAAAACACTTCCTCTATTACAGTCTGGTTTTCAATAGTCTTGCTGTGGACTCAAATATCCTATTTTGGATATCAAACACTTACCATTGATTCTTTCTTTTTGCAATTGTGTGTAACAACTCTAATCCTCCCCAAGGCAAGTAAATGCCCCTGGCAGAATATGTGGAAAATCACACAAGCACTAAAGACAGACAAAAAAAGCAGAAAGCAGAAATATGTCGATTGATTGATAGATAGATAGATATTTTATATTAGCCTTGTTACAGGAAAGCAGGGAAAAAGCAAACTCCATGCCCTAATTTTAGGTGAATTAGTTTTGGATCTTGTAATTCATGTTGAGAGTTTTTAAGGAATTGAGTTATCCAAAAGAAGCAAGCCCAAAGATACCACGTTTTTAAAATGCACAACCTTACTGGGAAAAAATATATATAAATATACAGAAAAGGGGCCACATCGAAGCATATACAAGTAGAATATCTTGCCTATAAAAATGAGGCAGAGGAGGCTGGGTGCAGTAGCTCACACCTGTAATCCCAGCACTTCGGGAGGCCAAGGCGGGCAGATCACCTGAGGTCAGGAGTTCAAGACCAGCCTGACCAACATGGAGAAACCCTGTCTCTACTAGAAGTACAAAATTAGCCAGGCGTGGTGGCGCATGCCTGTAATCCCAGCTACTTGGGAGGCTGAGGCAGGAGAATCACTTGAACCCGGGAGGTGAAGGCTGTGGTGAGCTAAGATTACACCATTGCACTCCAGCCGGGGCAACAAGAGAGAAACTCCATCCCAAAAAAGCAAATAAATAAGGCAGAGGCCAGGCATGGCTGCTCACACCTGTAATCCCAGCATTTTGGGAGGCTGAGGAGGGTGACCTGAGGGCAAGAGTTCGAGACCAGTCTGGCCAGCATGGAGAAACCCCATCTCTACTAAAAATACAAAAACTAGCTGGGCATGATGGCAGGCACCTGTAATCCAAGCTACTCAGGAGGCTGAGGTGAGAGAGGTGAGAGAATCGCTTGAACGAGGGAGGAGAAGGTTGCAGTGAGCCAAGATCGTGCCATTGCACTCTTGCCTGGGCGACAAGAATGAAACTCTGTCTCAAAAGTAATAATAATAAAGCAGAAGCCAGAGACTACTGACTGTGGAGTGTTGAGAAGAAACAGGGGCCTGAGTCACAAATAGAGAGAGATTTATAGGTACGGAGCACAAGAGAAAAAGATAATCCGGATGCTCCTGACCAAATTTTTGCGAGCCATGGCACACAGAGGAAAAATATTGGCTTCGCATGCTGGGATAAACTAGACAACATTGAGGGTAGGAGCCATTTATAGAGTACTTAGTGGGAAAACGTCATTACTTTTTAAACTTTTTTTTTTTTTTTTTTGAGATGGAGTTTTGCTCTTGTTGCCGAGGCTGGAGTGCAATGGCGCAATCTCGGCTCACCACAACCTCTGCCTCCCGGGTTCAAGCGCTTCTCCTGCCTCAGCCTCCCGAGTAGCTGGGATTACAGGCGCCTGCTTGTATTTTTAGTAGAGATGGAGTTTAGCCATGCTGGCCAGGCTGGTCTCGAACTCCTGATCTCAGATGATCTGTCCACCTTGGTCTCCCAAAGTACTGGGATTAAAAGCATGAGCCACTCGCACCTGGCCAAAATGCCAACTTTTTAAGGATGATCTCTTCAAATTCTTGGAAGTCATTGTCAATGAGATCACTTTTAAATGAGAAACTTCAGAGAGTTTTAAATGAAGAAACTTTGCACAAATACATGCTAAAGAATGTAAAGTGATTTTTACATCTATCCAAAATGTACAATAGTTGAAATATTGAAAGACTTGATTATTCATATTCTTTATTGATAAATGTAACATTTAAATGTCTTATGATAATATGGATGGATTTCTAATTCAATCAGACCTTTTCATATGTAGAATTTTAAAATAATAATGAAAAAATATTTTTAGAGACAGGGTCTTGTTCTGTTGCCCAAGCTGGAGTTCAACGGCATGATCATAGCTCACTGCAGCCTTGAACCACTGGGCTCAAGTGATCCTCCCATCTCAGCCTTCCAAATAGCTGGGGCTACAGGCACATTCCACCATGCCCAGCTAAGTTGTTCTTGTAGAGACAGGGTCTTGCTATGCTGCCCAGGCTGGTCTTGAACTCCTGACCTTCCATCTCAGCCTCACAAATTTCTGGGATTACAGGCATGAGCCACCATACCTGGCCTAATAATGTAATTGTTTATTGTCTTTTGTTTTTTTTTTCTTTGAGATGTTGTCACCCTGTCACCCAGGCTAGAGTGCAGTGGCACAATCTTGGCTCACTGCAACCTCTGCCTCCCAGATTCAAGCGATTCTTATGCCTCAGCCTCCCAAGTTGCTGGTATTACAGGTGTGCACCACCACATCCAACTAATAATAATGGAATTTTTAATTCACAGAACATGCACGTGTTGTTGGGGCAATTAACCAGCCCCTAGTTTAAGCACCACTGCAAGGACGTGGCCAGGCACAAATGGACAGAAGTATCTGAAATAGGTGAAGAGGAAGATTTGGGACCACCCAGGAACTGCACCCACCAGTAGCTGCACCCACTAGGGGCCCCTGTCTGGACTTCACATACCCTGCCCATGACTGCCTGACCCTGGGGCTTGTGTCTTACCTCCTGGAGACCTAAATGGACACACCAGGGCCGCTGGTCTAGACCAGGCAATGTCCCAAGCTGTGGCTGGCTGTTGAGGTCCAAGTTCACATGGCAGAGCACCTCATTAGCCACACATAGTGTGTGTTGAGGTAACAACAGAATGCTGATGTAGCTGGAGTTCTCTGCCTTGGAGGCCATAGGACAGTCTATCAGACTCTGCTCCCTGCAAACCTCCCTCCGAAGGGCCCCAAACAAAGCTGCTTGAGTCTGAAGATGGTTCGCCCAGGAGCTTCATCCACACCAGTCCCTGCCAGGCTACCCTGAGAGTTTAAGAGGGTGATGGCTCACAGGCACATGTGTAACCCATGAGTAGCACATATGGGAATTAGAGTGAGAACATCATGTCCTAAGGCCAGATATGAGAAGCAGCTGAGTGTATATATTAGTGATGGAAAAAAGACCCATGGAGGAACCAAGGTTGAGAGGAGGAGTCAGTACAAGCAGATAGGCTGAGAGATGCTGACTCAGGTATTGCAAGCTGAGGAGCTAACATGTGATCTGATAATAAAGACCTACTAAAACTCATTTGGCAAAGTATAAGCTGTGCTGTTCAATACAGTAGCCATTAACCACACGCAACTACTTAGATTTAAATTTAAATTCATTAACAATAAATAAAATTGTAAATTTGGGTTCCTTCATTATACCGGTCACATTTCAAGTGTTCAAGAGCTGACACGTGGCTAGTGGCCACTTTACTGGACAACATCATCGTAGGAAATTTCACTGCAGTGCTGCATCAAAGAATATTCCCCCTTAACTATGATAAATCTTCAGCATCAGAGAATAATCCAACCTCTGAAAAGGATTCATCTCCGGCTGGGCGCGGTGGCTCACACCTGTAATCCCAACACTTTGGGAGGCCACGGTGGGCGGATCACGAGGTCAGGAGATCGAGACCAGCCTGGCCAACATGGTGAAACCCCGTCTCTACTAAAAATACAAAAAATTAGCCAGGCGTGGGTCCCAGCTACTCGGGAGGCTGAGGCAGGAGAATTGCTTGAGCCGGGGAGGCGAAGGTTGCAGTGAGCCGAGATCGCGCCACTGCACTCCAGCCTGGGTGACAGAGCAAGACTCTGTCTCAAAAAAAAAAAAGAAAAAAAAAGGATTCATCTCCAGCCTTCTGAGACAAATTTTAATGATAAATTCATTACTGAAATTTATTTTTATGTCCCTGTTTTGGGGATTGAGTCTTGCTCTCTCACTCAGGCTGCAGTGCAGTGACACAATCTCAGCTCACTGCAACCTCCACATCCTGGGTTCAAGTGATTCTCCTGCCTCAGCCTCTTTAGTAGCTGGGATTACACGCACCCACCACCATACCTGGCTAATTTTTGTATTTTTAGTAGAGATGGGGTGTCACCATGTTGGCCAGGCTGGTCTCAAACTCCTGACCTCAAGTAGTCCACCCACCTTGGCCTCCCAAAATGCTGAGATTACAGGCGTGAGCCACCGCACCCAGCCTCTTTCTGTTTCCCTTTCAAGCCATAGCCTGAGGTATGCTGAAGCCAGTTTATACTGTCCCACAACTGCTGAATGTTAAATTTCCTGGGATATTACAAACCAGTTGCTAAACATAACCACTATTAAAAACTAAATATGTAAACTTAAAATTAAATAAATTATATTAAAAACAAAGATAATAGGCTGGATGAGGTAGCTCATGCCTGTAATCCCAGCACTTTGGGAGGCTAGGATGGGAGGATAACTTGAGGCCAGGAGTTCGAGACCAGCTTAGGCAACATAGTGAGACCCTGTCTCTAAAAATATTTTGAATATTATCTGGGTACAGTGGGTCGCACCTGCAGTCCCAGCTACTCAAGAGACTGATACAGGAGGATCCAGAAACTCCTTGAGCCCAGGAGTTCCAGGCTGTAGTGAGCTCTGATCGTAGCACTGCACTCCTGCCTAGGCAACAGAGCAAGACCCTGTCTAAAAATCATAGTAAGTACTCAAACTTACTCTTCCTAATTATTTTTTCTACATTTGACTGCTATCTATGCTGTTGAGGTTTTGTACATCTACTGGATCTATAAGCAGAAATACCATATAATGGTGGGCTACCACCATCTCTCCCCACTGCCATGCTGGTAGCTTGAAATTGGCAATGGTGGGAATAACAACACTATGAAAATTAGCCATCACTGAAAATAGGGCTTTTGTTTCAGAGTGCCAATTGCTAAACATTTATCAGCATACTTCTGCTGCTTTCTCACAGTATTATCTATCGAGTGTTTTATATTAAAATTATATGACTTGGGTCCTGGAATAAACACTACCAAGCAAAGGATAAAGTTTCAATGTGGCTACTGTTTACCATCAAGCATTGTTTTCAGTATTTCTATGAGGCCCTGAGATTCAGACATACCTATATAAATATCTGCACTGCCACTTACGAGCCTGTGTCCTTAGTAAACTAGGGAAACTTTCTTACTGTGTATCCTCAGGGAATCTGGTGAGCTCAACACCTCTGAGCTTAGCCAAGCCACTTCAAGCACAGTGGAGATAATGATAAGAATCTTACAGCGTTCTCCTGAGGATTATGTTTTAATATGTATGTAAACTGCCCGGCACATAATACCTAGTAAGCACTGGTCCTCACCTCCATTGCTGTAGGAACTGAAAAATACTAAAAAAGTTTAAGTCCTGGTCTGTTTTCACAAGAGGTGACAATCTGGTTGATGTAAAAAACCACCAAAATGCTGTGCACGGTGGCTCACGCCTGTAATCCCAGCACTTTGGGAGGCCGAGGCGGGCGGATCACAAGGTCAGCCGATCGAGACCATCCTGGCTAACACGGTGAAACCCCGTCTCTACTAAAAATACAAAAAACTAGGTGGGTGTGGTGGCAGGCACCTGTAGTCCCAGCTGCTTGGGAGGCTGAGGCATGAGAATCGCGTGAACCCAGGAGGTGGAGCTTGCAGTGAGCCTGGATCGCGCCACTGCACTCCAGCCTGGGTGGCAGAGCGAGACTCCATCTCACACACACACCCCCCCCAAAAAAAAAAAAACACCAAAACACACACACACACGCTACATACATATATTGTTTTTTAATATCTTTAAGTCTAGATTACACGCTTTCTTGGTTTGGGTTCTCCCAAGAGCAGGGCCTGACATAAGATCTTGTGTTGTATTTTGTTTGGAAGATGATTCCGGGAAACAGGAGTGAGAAAGTAGGTAGACTGAGTGTGAAGGAGGAAATGACAATACAAGAAAGCATGATCAAGATCACTGCTATAAGCTGGGCACAGTGACTCAAGCCTGTAGTCCCAGCAACTCAGGAGGCTGAGGCGGGAGGATGGCTGGAGCCCAGAAGTTCAAGACTGCAATGAGCTATGATTGCACCACTACACTCCAGATCACTGCTATAGAAAACAGAGGTTGAGGCTGGGTGCAATGGCTTATGCCTATAATCCCACTACTTGGAGAGGCCAAGGCAGGTGGATCACTTGAGGTCAGGAGTTCAAGACCAGCCTGGCCAACATGGTGAAATCCCCTTTCTACTAACAATACAAAAATTAGGCCAGGCGCTGTGGCTCATACCTGTAATCCCAGCACTTTGGGAGGCCGAGACAGGTGGATCAACTGAGGCTGGGAGTTTGAGACCAGCCTGGCCAAAGTGGTGAAACCCCATCTCTACTAAAAATACAAAAATTAGCCAGGTGTGGTGGCGGGCGCCTGTAATCCCAGCTACTCAGGAGGCTGAGGCAGCAGAATCACTTGAACCCAGGAGACGGAGGTTGCAGTGAGCTGAGATCACGCCATTGCACTCCAGCCTGGGTGACAAAAGCGAAACACCATCTCAAAAAAAAAAAAAAAAATTAGCCAGGTGTGGTGACAGGCGCCTGTAATCCCAGCTACTCAGGAGGCTGAGGCAGGAGAATTACTTGAACTCAGGAAGCGGAAGTTGCAATGAGCCGAGATCACGGCCACTGCACTCTGGCCTGGGCTGGAATAATAATAGCTAATATTTACTGAGGACCTGCGTTGGGTCAGGCAATGTTCTAGGTACTTTATGTAGTTTTAGGTCATTTAATCTTCACAATAATCCTATGAAATAGTTCCTATGATTACCCCCATTTTACAGTTGACGAAAGTGAAGGCTGAGATGATAAGTAGTTTGCCCAGTAATGGTGATACTTGGGGAAAAAAAGATGCACAGTCTTTTTTTTTAATAGCTTTTTTGTCTTTTTTGAGACAGAGTCTCTCTCTGTCACCCAGGCTGGAGTGCAGTGGCAGAATCTCAGCTTACTGCAAACTCCGCCTCTTAGGTTCAAGCGATTCTTGTGCCTCAGCCTCCCGAGCAGCTGGGATTATAGGAGTGTGCCACCATGCCCGGTTAATTTTTGTATTTGTAGTACAGACGGAGTTTCACAACATTGGCCAGCCTAGGAAACACACAGACTTCATCACTAGGCTGTGCCCATCCCTACTTGGAGACGGCGAGGAAGAGAGCAAATGGATACAGGAGGAAGTGAGGGTGCAGCTATGAAACTGACTCAGACAGGCTTCAAGTTCATTCCCACCCTTACTTCCTAGGGTTTGGGATGTTATTTCACCTTCTGTTCCTCATCCCGTGCCTCTTTCTAGCCTTCCCCACCCTCAAAAGATTCACACCTAGAGATGATACCTGGTCATTGCTTAACCAGCTCCACCCCAAGCCCCACCCTTACCCGTATCCCTCTTGCTAACAGCACCTCAACTTTCCTTTGAGGAAACACCAGTCTTCCTGGTGGCAACGCCTTGTGTTTGGGGTGGATTGGCCCCTACCCTCAGCTCCAGAGGAGGCCCCAATGGCCAAAAACAGTCAGCAGAATTGCACCCCACGTGCGATGGCTTCAGGGATGTGTAGTAATCCAGGCCTAAACCAGTCAGCCCCCTGCCTTTCCTTGGCCACAATATTGCAAGCATCTTCCTAGAGGGCAGGGGGGTGGATCTAAGGTGTAACAGGAAGGTGCAAGACTTTGGCTTCATGTTTGAGTGGCCGAGGAAGCATGTCACCCTGAAGGCAGTTGGCAACCACTTTGCAACCATGAGAGAAGCCAACCTTGGAGTAAACCTGATACCACTGGAGGCAGCACGGAAGAGAAAAAGAAATCCAGTCCTTGGCAATATTATTGAACCATTGGATCCAACCAACCCAGTCCTGCCTTGCATCTGGGTTTTCCTGTTAGGCAAATCAATACGTCTCCAGATTGCTTGAACTGGTTTGCATTGGGTTATGCTGAAACTGAAGCATTCCTTAATGACTGAGTCCGCGGGAAGCCCTACAATGAAACAGCTCATCCGGGAATCCAGTCCAGACTTCTGCAGCCTCTAGCCCTTTGAAAACAGCTCCAGACAGGAGCAGGTCATCCAACCCTATCTGCTTAAGAGCCACTTTTCCAAAGGCCAGAAGGCTCTGGAGAGAGCCCAGGGCCTGTGGTATGCCAAATTTGCTAACAGGGCCTGCGGATTCCAGACGCAGTCTGATGGGCTTCTTTATTCTATCATTATGTTCATCATTTTCTTATTTGCAATTAGAAACATTGACTTTTAATTTAGATAATTTCCTCTTTTTCTTTTTGCCTTGCCTTTAAAACAGATCTGCTCTAGGATGCTGCGTTATAAACTGCCCTTGATTGTGTGTTCATTTGTTCAAGTATTTGGTATATTGGCAGCCAAGAAGCCCCAGGCTCTGAATCACTATGTTCCCCTGTTTTCCCTTTCCAAGTATTCCATTAAAACCCATGATGAAACCAGACAGGCAGAGCTTTCAGGCATTCTTCTGAAGGTCGAGCCCTTCTCTTCTGCACCCCGGTCAGCTCCTACTCCGGACCTGGCATCTCCTAAAAGAGAAAAAATGTTGCCCCTCATTATGCCCTTGCTGAACTTCTAGCCACACACAAAACAGCAAATCCGTTCAGAGCAGAGGAATTTTCTTTAGAGATTCTTCCAAAAGCTCAACAGCAACGAACAACAAAATCTTGCAGTGAAAGTTAAAAACATTAGGGAGTCACAGGTGCTCTCGATACTTAAACCTCATGGTGGTGCACAGGAGCACTGGTGTAAACTCGCAAGCAGGAAGCATTTCCATTTCAGTCAGCAAGAAGGGATCGTGGATGGCAAGGCATGCTTTGATGTGCTGATCCTCTTATTGAATTTCTTTCTCTAGTTGTTCTACTTGTGAGGATAGTTGTCTGCTTGAATCACTAATGCTTCTTGCAGGTCTTGGCTTACACCTATTAGACTAAACACACCCCAGGGAAATGGTGGGTAACCCCTGTCTGAATACACATGAAACATCAAGGCAGTGGGAGCCACAAGGCTCCAGGCTGCTCTGCTAAATGTCACTGACATTAAGTGTCCCAGAAGAGTCTCTAAAAAGAAAGGAAAATTATCCTGATTCCAACCTTCAATAATGGATGCTGAGCCTCATGATGGAATTTTTTCATCCTAATCATCAGTACCTTCAAAATAAAGAGACAGGCTGGGCGCAGCGGCTCACACTGTAAGCCTAGCACTTTGGGAAGCTGAGGCAGGAGGATTGCTTGAGCCCAGGAGTTCAAGACCAACCTGGGCAACAAAGTGAGGCACTATCCCTACAAACAATATAAAAATCAGCCAGGCATGGTGGTCCCAGCTACACAGGAGGCTGGGGCAGAAGGATTGCTTAGGCCCGGGAGGCTGAGGCTGCACTGAGCCATGACCACACCATTGCACACCATCCCAGGTAACAGAGTGAGACCCTGTCTCAAAAAAAAAAAAAGAAAGAAAGAAAGAAAGACAAGAAAAAAGTGTCCCAGGAGATGCTCTAAAAAGAAAGCAAAAGCAAAATGATCTTGATTCTAGCCTTCAATAAAGGACACTGAGCCCCATGATAGACTTGTTTTTATCCTAATCACCCTACCTTTAAAATAAAGAGATAGGAGTGTCAGCTGCAACATACACTCACATGCACAAAAACAGCCCTGCGTGTCCTGCTGAGACGTGCACACTCCCAGCTGTTGCCATGGTTCACTCAGACCAGCAGCAGCCGCCTGGAGACCATGCAGGAATGGAGTCCACACTGTTCAGTCCAAGATATCACCTGGGATAATGAGCAGAGGCCTAAGGATTTTGAAAGCCAAAAGGCCCCTCTCTTTTGTAAGGCTGCCCCCAACCGAAAGCCGACAAAAAAGAGAAGGGTAAAATAAAACAGACTTTGTCTTATTATCCTGGCACACACGCCTGGTGATCCCTGGCTTAGCTGGCAAATTGCGAGGGCCTCGATAGGAGATTCAAAACTCAACAAGTGGCTGTCACTATGGAAACGGCTCCAATGAACCCCAAGAATGAAGGACGCTGGCCTGGGGAAAATGTCGGAGGAGGATCGCTGTGTCTCTGAATACGCCATCACGAAATGCTTTGCTGGGGAAGAGGTTAAACTGATTGAACAAGTGCCTCTGCACAAGAAGTTTGCCCCAGGTCACAGGATTTAGAAGGGAAGGTGCTCGCTGGCCCACTCGGCTAGGGGGACCCAGGCTGCGTGAATCTGGCCCCACGCCTGTTCCCTATGGGGGTCTCTGAAGAGTGTCAGTCTTGCAAAGCTCCCAGTGCCAGAGCTGGAAACCCAGGGAGAAACGAAGGAAAGCAAAATGTATCTGGGATTGGAAATTAAACTGGGGCTTTGATGAATTCAAAGCTGTGGGCAGTTAAATACAGGGCTGAATTTTCTCTCAGGAAGTGATCAAAATCAAGGTCACATTTTTTAAAAGAAATTTCCCCAGAAAAGCCTCATTTCCAAGAGAAGGCCAGGCTTGTGTCTGAGCACATTGGTTGAGCCTAGGGTCCGGCCCCAAGGCTGGGGCTGGGGATGGAAGGCTGGACTTAGCATCTGCCATCCCTCCCTGGTCTGTGACTCCATGATAATTGGCTGGTGGGTGTAGTGGTTTTCCAGTGTGCCCATGATTACAAACCTCTCTTTAAATTCCGTGTAGACATTCTAAATAGCACGTTTGTAGACAATTACCCAGTCAGGAGATTATACA
This sequence comes from Pan troglodytes, assembly GCF_028858775.2. Classification (NCBI taxonomy): domain Eukaryota; kingdom Metazoa; phylum Chordata; class Mammalia; order Primates; family Hominidae; genus Pan; species Pan troglodytes. Next base: position 34,254,094 of record NC_072406.2, read on the forward strand.
AACGCAATAACTAACATCAGAGCAGGATTCTCTTTCAGCATCAGGGGACAGAAAAGGCCATCTAAAAACAGTACCCACAGCCCCTTTGGTGGGCTTCTCAAGAAGATACAGATGTATTATCTACTTTGGGTCTTTTGTGGATGCACAAGGTGCTGTCATAGTAGCAGTAATAATAATAAGAGAAATAATCACAATGGCAACAGCGATTGAACACATATTATGTTCTGGGCATTGTTCTAAGTACTCTTAGTGTAGGTATTTACCCTTTTAATCCTCATACCGCTTGAGGTATTGTAACCAAGTCCAAAGCTTGTACTGCTCACTGCATCACAGCCAATAAGTCAAGAGACAAGGAATTGGGACAAGGAAAACACCTTTTATTAAGGAGAGCCAGCAAATTGAGAAGATGGCGGACTAGTGTCCTAAAGAACCACCCTAAGCTAATAGAATTCTAGGCTCCTGTTATGTTAGGGGAAAGGGAAAGGGGGCGGGGGGTTGAGATCAAGAGGTGACTGATGATCACAGACATCTGGGTGGCAGTAAGAGTCCAAGCGGGGGAGGTTGTGAAACTTCTTTGTCCGTGACCAGGTCACAGTGCTTCTATAAATTTTAGCATAGCATGCTTACTTGTGTGTGCTCTCCTATCTCCCTGGGGGTTAGTTTTGGGAAGGGACTATGATTATTCTTGCTTTAAAATTAAACTCTAAGCGAAATTCTTCCCATAGTTAGCTTGGCCTACGTGCAGAGATAAGCAAAAGCGGTTAAACTGGCCAGGCACAGTGGCTCACGCCTGTAATCCCAGTACTCTGAGAGGCCGAGGCAGGCGGATCACCTGAGGTCAGGAGTTCAAGACCAGCCTGGGCAACATGGCGAAACCCCGTCTCTACTAAAAATACAAAAATTAGCCGGGCGTGGTGGTGGGTGCCTATAATCCCAGCTACTCGGGAGGTTGAGGCAGGAGAATCACTTGAACCTGGGAGGCAGAGGTTGCCGTGAGCCAAGATCACACCATTGCACTCCAGCCTGGGCAATAAGAGTGAAACTCCGTCTCAAACAAACAAACAAAAAACAGTTAAACTAAAAGATATCACCATGGCAGGAGTAGGAGGGAGGGTGGTGCAGTTAGGGGCAAAATGGAGCTAGTCATGCTAGGCCTCCTTTTCTCTGCTACAGTATTCCTCTTTTCCAGATCTAACAGTTGAAGAAACTGGCCCAGTGGTGCCATAAGAAGTTTATACTGTGGTTGGATTTGAGGCATATCCACTTCACACTGTGTCCCCAGTTGGGATGATCCTGTAGGGAGATAGCCTGAAGCAGAAGTGTAGGGAGCTGGAAAGGCACAGCACTGATATATAAAGAGCATCTCTCATCTGCCCCTACCACGGTGCTGGGACAGTGCAGCACCATTGTCCATGGCCTTCCAGGCAGCACATGGCCCTCCGCAAGGAGCTAGAGAAGAGGCATTTGCTGGGCCTTTGCCTCAGGAATGAACTGGGTGGGCCATCCCATCCCCACAAGAGCAAAGGGCTGACAGAGCAAGTTGCCACCCTTCTGCAGGTGTTGTCCTCAACTCTCCTTCTGACTCACTCAAAGTATTAGAGTGAGTTCTTACAAGATATGAGGGAAAGTTGTGGAAAAACAATGTAAGTTTACAGGTGGGGAAAAAAAAAGAGTGATGATTAATGCAGAGGTGTCCAGGCACGTTGTTAAGTTCATAGACCAGAGTATACTTTCTGTTGCTCTGGAAAGCATTCGTCCCTTAATTTGTTCCAGTTGCTATTTAAAAAAAAAAAAAAAAAAGCCTTACACTGGGTAATTTGTTAACATGACAACAGAAATGTATTGCTCCCAGTTCTGGAGGCTGGGAAATCCAAGACCAAGGCGCTAGCAGATTCAGTGTGTGGAGAGGGCTTGTTCTTTTTCAAATATGGTGCCTTCTTGCTGCATCCTCACGTGACAATAGGGGCAAGAGAGCTTGCTGAGCCTCTTTTATTTTATTTATTTTTATTTTTATTTTTGAGACAGAGTCTAGAGTGCAGTGGCACAATCTTCGCCCGCTGCAACCTCCACCTCCTGGGTTCAAATGATTCTCCTGCCTCAGCCTCCCGAGTAGCTGGGATTACAGGTGTGCGCCACCGTGCCCGACTAATTTTTGTGTTTTTAGTAGAGACAGGGTTTCACCATGTTGGCCAGGCTGGTCTTGAACTCCTGACCTCAGGTGATCCACCCACCTGGGCCTCCCAAAGTGCTGGGATTACAGGTGTGAGCCACCGCACCTCTTTTATAAGAACACTAATCCCATTTATAAGGATGGAGCCCTCATGATCTAATCACTTCCCAAAGGCCCCACCTCTTAAACTATCACATCAGTTATTAGGTTCTAACACAGGAATCCTGGGGCAGTGGGAGGGGGACACCAACATTCAAACCACAGCAGCCTCTTACTCTCACGCTGCAAAACCTCATCACAGGTTTTATCACTACTAATCTCACTGCGTATGGTGAGCACCATCATACCCCAAAAAATAGTCTTTGAATTTAAGAAGCCTTAAGCATTTCTGATTGCTGTGTGACTGTATTGGTTGAATTCCCTCAGAAGCAGGTTTTGATGCAATAATTCAAGTGCACATAGTTTATAATAGAAGAGGGGAGAAGTGAAACAGGAAAGGGAAGAAAGCCAATAGTGCGTTATCAAAGTGGCCACTGTGGGCACCTGAATCTCAGTCCCACCTGGAACCTGGGAAACTGTATAAAACAGGCAACAGTACGCTTTTCTGAAAAGCCCAGACAGTAAATATTTTTGGCTTTCCAAGCCATGCAGTCTCTGTCACAACTACTCAACTCTACCATTGGAATGTGAAGACAGTCATAGACCATATGTAAACAAATGATCATGGCTGTGTTCCAATAACACTTTTTTACAAAATGGGTGGTAGCTGGATTTGGTCCTTGGGGTTTAGTTTGCTGAGCCCTTGTGTAGAACACACCTTGGAGTTATCCCAACCAAGGGTGAAGAAGTTGGAGTATTTATCAACAGACTCTAATCCATCATTGGTTAAAAATTGCTTCTGGGAGCATTAATTCTTCAGCACCTCTGGCTGCCCCTGCAGACCAGTGGAAAAGCCCCTCGATCCTGCTGCCCCCCATATCTGATCGATCACCAGGTATGCTGATTTTTTTTTTCTTTTTTGCTAGTTTCTTTTTGTTTTTGTTTTGTTGAGATGGGGTCTCACTCTGTCATCCAGGCTGGACTGCAGTGATGTGATCTCAGGCTCACTGCAACCTCTGCCTCCCAGACTCAGGTGATTCTCCCACCTTAGCCTCCCGAGTAGCTGGGACCACAGGTGCGCACCACCATGCCCGGCTAATTTTTGTATTTTTGGTAGAGACAGAGTTTCGCCATGTTGCCCAAGCTAGACTCGAACTCCTGAGCTCAAGCAATCCACCCAACTTGGCCTCCCAAAGTGTTAGGATTACAGGCATGAGCCACCACTCATACAGCTCATTACTCACGGTAGTTAACGTTCTAAAACATTGCTGCAAGCACTGACTTAGCGAATACTCAATGGAAGATGCTGCTCAAGGCAGGCCCCAATTCCCCACACCCACACTGCTTGAGGCTCTTCCCTCACCTGAGTCCCAGGGTCGAATCTTAGGAGGATGTCCTGAGAAGCCTTGGTTTGCCCGTGGATCCACACGGTGCTCCCTGGGGGGACTCTTTTCAGATGCCTGTGTCTCTTGTCAAATAGCCCAGAATCCTCAGGGGAAGCACTAAGGTGAGCATCTCTCAATTTCAGCAAGGGAGAAAATCCCAGCCTTGGTTTTCAATTGATGGAGTTTGAGGGGCTTGTTTTGGAGACAGAGTCTCACTGTGTCACTCAGGCTGGAGTGCAGTGGCACGATCTCAGCTTACTGCAACCTCTGCCTCCCAGGTTCAAGCAATTTGCTGCCTCAGCCTCCAGAGTAGCTGGGATTACAGGTGTGCACCACCATGCCTGGATAATTTTTTTTTGTTTATTTGGGGTTTTTTTTGTTTTTTGTTTTTTTCAGACGGAGTCTCACTCTGTCGCTCAGGCTGGAGTGCAACGGCGCAATCTCGGCTCACTGCAACCTCCACTTGCCGGGTCCCAGCAATTCTCCTGCCTCAGCCTCCCGAGTAGCTGGGATTACAGGTGCTCGCCACCATGCCCAGGTAATTTTTTGTATTTTTAATAAAGATGGGGTTTCACCACATTGGCCAGGCCAGTCTCAAACTCCTGACCTCAGGTGATCCGCCCACCTCGGCCTCCCAAAGTGCTGGGATTACAGGCATGAGCCACCACACCTGGCCTCTAATTTTTGTTTTTTCAGTAAAGACAGGGTTTTGCCATGTTGGCCAGGCTGGTCTCAAACTCCTGACCTCAAGTGATCTGCCCACCTCGGCCTCCCAAAGTGCTGAGATTACAGGCATGAGCCACCATGCCCAGGCTGCTGTTCTGATGTGTCTTATTTGGATAGTTGGGAAAAAAACTTTTCCCAGAAGCACTTTCCTCCCACCCTCGTTGTGGAGACAGGGATCACAGTCAGGGCTGCTGTGGGCCTACACTTTGCCTTTATGCAAACTGGAGATGGGATCCTCTTCCTCAAGCAAGACTTCTCCTTGGAGACACCCCTCTGGTTGAATTTGGGAGTGATTGTGTGTGTACGTGTTTCCGACAGTGTGGTCTCAATGGAAGATGCTGAGAGGGATTTATGATCTAAAACTGCATGGTCCAATATGGCAACCATCAGCCACATAATGCTATTTCAATTTAATATTAAATTAGTTAAAATTAAATAAAATCAAAAATTCATTTGTTCGTCAGTTGTACTGGCCACACTTCAAGTGCTCAGTAGCTACATGTGGCTAGTGTCTGTTGTATTCAAAAGAACATTTTCATCAACACAGAAAGATCTATGGGACAGAGCTGCTCTATAATTCAGCCAGAAGGTCAGAAGCTTCATGCCTGAGCACTCTTGTCAGTTAATGTATGTGTATGATGTGAATGATGCCCTCTTAGGTGTGGTACCTTCGGACTGTGTGCAACATGAACACCGATGTGTGGCGCCCCGACTGCATGCTCATTCATAAACCAAGACTCCTAGGATTGCCTTGGTCTTAGACCAACCAGGAGTCAGTCCTGGTGTTTGAAATACCTCCTCTCACTGCATGTGACCACTCAAAAGAGAGTGGAAACTACAAAATCAAGACTGCGGCAACTGAAGCTGGACGTGGGATTATGCCTGTAATCCCAGCACTTTGGGAGGCTGAGGCAGGAGGATCAGTTGAGGACAGGAGTTTAAGACCAGCCTGCACAATAAAGCAAGACCCCTGTCTCTTTGAAAAATAATTTTAAAAAGTTAGCCTAGCATAGTGGCATGGTGGTATGCACCTGTAGTCCCAGCTACTTGGGAGGCTAAGGCAGGAGGATCACCTGAGCCCAAGAATTTGAGGCTGCAGAGAGCTGTGTTCATGCCACTGTGCTCCAGCCTGGGCAACAGAGCAAGGCTCTATCTCTAAAGAGTAAAAAATACATTAAAAATAAAAATTTTAATTTAATTTTTTTTTTTTTTTTTTTTTTTTTTTTGGAGATGGTGTCTTGCTCTGTCACCCAGGCTGGAGTGCAGTGGTATGATCTCGGCTCACTGCAACCTCTGCCTCCCAGGTTCATGCAATTCTCCTGCCTCAGCCTCCCAAGTAGCTGAGATTACAGACATGTGCCACCATGTCTGGTTAAATTCTGTATTTTTCAGTAGAGACAGAGTTTCACCATGTTGGCCAGGCTGGTCTCGAACTTCTGACCTCAAGTGATCCACCCGCCTCGGCCTCCCAAAGTGCTGGGATTACAGGCATGAGCCACTGCACCTGGCCAAAAAAATTTAAAAAAATTTAAGAGACTTTGGCAACAAGAAGATAGGGTGGATTACAATTGGCATACAACTCATAAGGTGATTGTATGAGTTAAAATAAAACATCCAGAGCAGTGTGTATAATCCGTAAAGCATAAGTACCTAAGGGATCTTAGCTTAGGTACTTTAATCATAATCAATATTGACTGATCATCGCATCTCCATTCTGGTTTGACCACCGCCAGAGCAGAGTGTCTCACAAGAATGCCAAAGAAGCACTGTGGGGATCCCCATTTCCTGCTGGGCACAACAGAGCAATGGAAGACACTTGTCCCATCTTCTCCCATTGTGGCTTTCCATGAGGGCATTCCTAAGTGTCTTGGCCCTCTGGTACCCAGGGGCCTTCTGAGTCCTCTAAGAGGGGTTGGTTGTGTACAACAACAGCAGATGCTGAACTTCAAGGGCTGGCCGAGGCAGCCTGGGCCAAAGAAATTGGGCCCTCCTCCCCCTAAATGAGAGTGCAAATGAACATGCCTGTCACAGCCACCTCCAGAGAGATGAAGGCAGATTCGTAGAGATGGGATCTCCCAGATAAAACCTTATAAGAGCTTTGGGCTTCTTGGGAAATAGTCTCGATGAGCACAACAAACAGAGTTGCTTTTATCTTCTTCGCACTCTAAAGACTGAGTGTTTAATATTCCAAAGCAGGCCAATTTGTCAAACAAAATAATGAACGTTCGTGGTTAGAACTATGCAGCAGCATCAGACACTTTGACTTCAAAGGCTACACCCTCTTTCATTATCAAAGATTACTAAATATCAACACATTAGGATGAAGCCCACAGCTCATTAATGCTGAATATAATTGCATCAGGCTGTCCATACTGGCTTTTCCACTGGGCTGAATCTGTTGTTTATTGAGATTTGCTGTAGGGAATATATTTGCATATATAGTGAGAGTAAATGCCTAATAGAGGAACAAGTTTACCTCTAAGGTGGTGATCTTCCCTACCAGACTGGGTCTCCAGGCACAGCTCTCTGCCACCTTCTATTAATCTCATTGTCACTTGACTTAGAGCAAATACAAAAAAGTGGTTAAGACCCAGCTAGGAAAATGGGTCAATGTACGGAATTTACCTGAAAGAAATTTGAGAAGTTCTTTGTTTGTTTTCGAATTCTCTATTGCTTCTGTGCATGAACCCCATGTAAAATTGCAGTAAGAAAATTATTTATGTCTGAAACAGGTTAAAATATCTTTCTAGACATCATCTTGAATTTAACCACAACTGTACTTGTATCCCCAAAGCAAAACTCTGGAATTCCACTGAATGGTGGCATCATCTGGTGGACATAAATGATACTGCAACTTCCCTACAGTTTCTGTCATCCCTCTGTGAGAAATATTAATTTCTTAATTGTGCCAAATTACTCAGAAATTATTGTAAACCACAGAAGTTTCCTCTATTAAGCATCTTCAATTAAGCTGCACATCTCCAAATTGGTATAGCCCTCCTAGACTGTTATAAAACTCTTATAATCTGATAGAGTCTGAGACTATTTTCCATATTTTTTTTTTTTTTTGAGACAGAGTCTCACTCTGTCACCCAGGCTGCAGTGCAATGACATGATCTTGGCTCACTGCAACTTCCACCTCCTGGGTTCAAGTGATTCTCCTGCCTCAGCATCCCATGTAGCTGGGATTACAGGTGTGCGCCACCACACTCAGCTAATTTTTTGCATTTTTAGTAGAGACGGGGTTTCACCATGTTGGCCAGGCTGGTCTCGAAATCCTGACCTCAAGTGATCTGCCCACCTTGGCCTCCCGAAGTGTTGGGATTACAGGTGTGAGCCACTGCGCCCAGCCCATAATTTTTAAATTGTTTGGTATACAGATCTTATCTCACCCCAGCAGGTCATGAACTCCTTGAGGACAAGTTGTTCAACTCTTTTTTATACCTTATACTTCCTACTATCTTAGTGGGTTCTCAATAACGACTTGTCCAGGACTGAATAATTCACACAACGTGTGGATATGTACATTAAAGAGAACAGAATGTGCAACTGCAAGTGTACAGAATTTGAGGACAAAATCCCAGGGATCTCCTCATGTCTGTTGGTGAGATTGTATATTGGTACAGCCATTATGGAAAACAGTATGTCAGTTCCTCAAAAGACTGAAAATAGAATTACCATATCATCCAGCAATCTCACTTCTAGGTATATATCCAAAGGAATTTATATCTCCACTCTTGTGTTCATTGAAGCATTATTCACAATAACCAAGATATGGAAACAACATAGAAGTCCATAGACCAATGACTAGATCAAGAAAATGTGGCATATATACAATGGAATATTATACAGCCTTAAAAAATAAGGAAATCCTGCCATTTGCAACAACATGAATGAACCTAGAGGATGTTATGCTAAGTGAAATAAGCTAGACACAGAAAGACAAATACTGCATGATCTCACGTAAACTTCTAAACAAACTCTAAAACTTCGACTCCTAAACAGGTTCTCAAGAAGTTGAACTCATGGAAGTAGAGAGTAGAGAGGTGGTTGCTAGGGGCTGGAGGGCAGACGAAATAAAGATGTTGGAGAAAGGTTACAAAATTTTAGTTACAAGATTAACATATTCTGGATTTCATGTACAACGTGGTAGCTATAGTTAATAATAATGTTTGTATACTTGAAACTACTAAGAGAATAGTAAACAGATCTTTTTTTTTTTTTTTCTAGATGGAGTTCCACTTTGTCGTCCAGGCTGGAATGCAATATTACGATCTCGGCTCACTGCAACCTCCACCTCCCAGGTTCAAGCGATTCTCCTGCCTCAACCTGCTGAGTAGCTGGGACAGTGGGCACCCGCCACCACGCCTGGCTGATTTTTGTATTTTTAGTAGAGACAGGGTTTCACCATGATAGCCAGGCTGGTCTTGAGCTCCTGACCTCAAGTGATCCACCCGCCTCAGCCTCCCAAAGTGCTAGGATTACAGGCGTGAGCCACTGCGCCCTGCCGAGAATAGATCTTAAATGTTCCCACCACACACAAAAAAATAGTAACTATATGAGGTGATGGTTATGTTAATTGTGGTAATCACTTCATAGTGCATATACATATATCAAAACATCACATTGTACATCTTAAATATAAACAATTTTTTTTTTTGAGATGGAGTCTCGCTCTGTCACCCAGGCTGGAGTGCAGTGGTGCAATCTCAGCTTACTGCAAGCTCCGCCTCCCAGGTTCACACCATTCTTCAGCCTCCTGAGTAGCTGGGTCTACAGGCACCCGCCACCACACTTGGCTAATTTTTTTTTTTTTTTTTTTTTTTTTTTAGTAGAGACGGGGTTTCACCATGTTAGCCAGGATGGTCTCGATCTCCTGACCTCGTTATCCACCCGCCTCAGCCTCCCAAAGTGCTGGAATTACAGGCGTAAGCCACCACACCCGGCAAATATAAAAAATTTTTACGTGTCAAAAATAAATAAATACACCTGCTGTAGTGGCTCACACCTTTAATCTCAGCACTTTGGGAGGCCAAGATGGAGGATCGCTTGAGGCCCGAAGTTTAATACCAGCCTGGGCAAAATAGCAAGATCCTGTCTATACAAAATAAAAAATGTTTTAATTAGCCAGGCATGATGGTGCACATCTGTAGTCTCAGCTACTCACGAGGCTGAGGTAAGAGGATCAACTCAGGCCAGAAATTTGAGGTTACAGTGAGCTATGATCACACCACTGCACTCCAGCCTGGGCAGCAGAGCAAGACCATGCCAAATAAATAAATAAATAAATAAATAAATAAATAAATAACAAAACACCAGGGGTTCTTGCTCCAGATCCTCCGTTTGATAGCTGTGTGGCATTTGAGCAATATCTACAAGTTGCTTTCTGCATCTGTAAATTGGGTATATTAATAGCTCTCTTGCAGCATTATCTTAAAAAATCAATGAGATCATTGGAGTGAAAGAGGAGTGTCAACTGTGAATCATTATTAGTTGCTCTTACTGTCCTTTATCTTCCTCCTCCCTGGACAGTTCAGCATGCATTTTTTGCTTTATTGATATTATGTCCATTATGGTCATTGTGCCATAAAACGGCAAGATAAATTGTCCCTTGAAGCCAGGATCATGCTGGCCATCTCTCTTCTTGGATGTACAGAATAGACAAGGCTCCTTCTTACTCTGCCACCCCGCCCCAACCAAAACAAACAAACAAAAATCTAGGTACAGGAAAGAGGAAATGTGACTTGGCAGCTGCTCACCAAAGACAACTGGAGTCATCTACTTGATTGGAGGTTCCACATGATGAAATTGGACAGCCACAGGGTTGGGAGCTTGTGGGCCCTCGGAGGAGGTTAATAGAAGGGCAGTTTGTGGGGAGGCGAGAGTTCCCTCTCGCCCCTCTCATATCTGCTCTAAACCAACCACATCTAAGACACTATTTATACCTTTGAGCACCAACCTGTAAAATTTCAACAGGAGGAAGGATCCCAAGCAGCAGATTTCTCCCTTGGAGAGCTGGTCTCCAAGAGAAAGAGGGAATTGAGCTTCAGGGAAATAGATTTCATTTCTGTATACGAATAAATTTCCTAATAGTCCTGGAGGGAGCGGGACAGAGGGTATTTCAAGCCTAGGGGACTTCCTCCCACTGAAGCTAGACAGAGGGGCTAAGCATCACAGGGCTGGTAGAACTGACCAGCCTTTGGGCTGAGATCCAATTTGTGAGGCTGTGGTTTCCAGTTCAGTTGACACTGAGGAAGTGGACAGTCCCTCCCTATCTACACCCTACAGCCTCTGCCAAGTGTTGCTCTGTGGACCAGCCATGAGGATTCTCCAGGGAAACACAAGAAAGACCGCCTGGCAGAGAGCAGCACATCCCTTAAGATGCAGCTTCTAGTCCTGCCCTCGGGGGCTCAGACCCAGGAACCAGGGAGTTGCTAAGTGCTCTGCCCAGCTGAGGGGTGGATCTCACTGTCTGGGACCAAAGGCTCCCAGGGTTCTCAGCTTATCTCTATACACAGATAATTTACCCTTGACCTTTCCTTACCAACACCCCTTCTCCTTCACCAGAATTTGCTTACCCCTGCAGCAGATGCTGTAAGTCCTGCTCACATTCCCTCTGCCCACGCTAGCTCTGCCAGGCAGCCTCTAAGATGGCTCCAAGGAGACCCATCTTTCAATGTTCATGGCCCTTGTGATCTCCTTGAGTAACTTGCATCTGACCAATAGAATATGGCAATGCTGAGGGGATGTTACTTCCATGAGTAGGTTATAAAACATTCTAACTACCATTTTGTGAGAAGATTTTCTTGCTTTGAAAGCAAGGTGCCGGTTTAGAGAGGCCCAGTAACAAGAAAGTGAGGGCAAAATCCAGCCAACAGCCAAGAAGGAGCCCAGGTTCTCAGTCCAACATCCTTGCAGGAAATACAGTGGACCCTTAAACAATGCAGGAGTTATGGGTGATGGCCCCAGACAGAGTCAGAAAAATCCATGTATAACTTTTGACTTCCCAAAAGCTTAACTACTAATGTCCTGCTGTTGACAAGAAGCCTTACCAATCACATAGTCGATTAACACATACTTCCTATGTTCTATGCATTATACACTGTGTTTTATTTAGTTAGTTAGTATTATTTATCTATTTTTGAGACACAATTTCCCTCTGTTGCCCAGGCTGGAGTGCAATGGCATGATCTCAGCTCACTGCAACCTCCACCTCCCAGGCTCAAACAATTCTCGTGCCTCAGCCTCCCGAGTAGCTGGGATTACAGGAATGCACCTCCACTCCTGGCTAATTTTTGCATTTTTAGTAGAGACAGGGTTTCACCATGTTGGCCAGCCTGGTCTCGAACCCCTGGCCTCAAGTGTTCCACCCGACTTGGCCTCCCAAAGTGCTGGGATTACAAGTTTGAGCCACCACACCCAGCCTATACACTATATTCTTACAATACAGTATGCTAGAGAAAAGAAAAATGTTATTTAAGAATCATAAGGAAAAAATATTTGCTTTTTTTAATTTAAATTATTAACATTAATTATTTTAAAATAAAATTTAAAAAGAAAATATATTGACTATTCATTGAGTGGAAGTGGATCATCATAAAGGTCTTCATCCTCATCATCTTCACATTGAGTAGGCTGAGGAGAAGGAAGAGGAGGAGGGGTTGGTTTTGCTGTCTCAGGGAAGGCAGAGGAGGAAGAAAGTCCATGTGTAAGTGGACCCATGAAGTTCAAGCCTGTGTTGTTCAAGGGCTAACTGTAAATTCTGCCCACCACCATGCAAGTGAATTTAGAGGTGGATTCCTCCCCAGCTGAGCCTTCAGATGAGATGCCCACCCCACCCTGCTCAACAGCTTTATCGCGGCCTCATGAGCGACCCTGGAGCAGAGCATCTCTCAACTAAATCATGCCCAGGTCCTGACTTCCAGAAACTATAAGCTAATGAATGTGTGCTGTTTTAAGCCATTTTAAGCTTTTAATAAATACACTGGCTTTCTGCATCTCTCTTCCTATGGGCGTTTTCTGTCTCAGGCTTGACCCCAGCAGAAAACATTACCAGAGCAACCTTCAATCACTAGATTTGGACAAGTTTCCCCAGCTTCCAGACCTTAAGTGGGATGACTCCAAAATAGGGGTCTCCGAGAGTTCCTCTCACTGAGCCCGAGTGGTGCACAGTGCCCACTCATGAAACCCACTTTGCAGGTTTTCCTCCTCTCTGTTTTTCATGTCCTCACTCCTCCTAATATTTCCTGAGATCACCTCTGCAAAACCTACTTGCACCCATGTGTCTTGTTTGCTTTTGTAAAACCTGAACTAACATAGACTCATCACATTACCAGCTTTTTTTTTTTTTTTTTTTTTTTGAGACAGAGTTTTGCTCTTGTTGCCAAGGCTGGAGTGCAATGACGGAATCTTGGCTCACCGCAACCTCTGCCTCCTGGGTTCAAGCAATTCTCCTGCCTCAGCCTCCCGAGTAGCTGGGATTACAGGCAAGTGCCACCACACCCAGCTAATTTTTTTTTTTTTTTTTTTTTTTTGTATTTTTAGTAGAGACGGGGTTTCTCCATATTGGTCAGGCTGGTCTTGAATTCCCGACCTCAGGTGATCTGCCTGCCTCAGCCTCCCAAAGTGCTGGGATTACAGGAGTGAGCCACCACAGCCAGCCCTTTCTTTCTTTTTTTTTTTTTTTAAAGACAGAGCCTCACTCTGTTGCCCAGACTGAAGTGCAGTGGTGTGATCTCAACTCATTCTGACCTCCGCCTCCGAGGTTCAAGCGATTGTCATGCCTCAGCCTCCTGAGTAGATGAGACTACAGGTGTGCACAACCATGCCTGGCTAATTTTTTGTATTTTTAGTGGAGACAGGGTTTCACCATGTTGGGCAGGCTGGTCTCAAACTCCTGACCTCTAGTGATCTGCCCACCATAGCCTCCCAAAGAGCTGGGATTACAGGTGTGAGCCACCATGCCCAGCCCACCTTACCACCTTTCTGTGCTTATAAAAACCTAGAATTTTTCTTCTACATGTCCGGGCTCTGCTGTTGTGAGGTTAACCCACACCTTTGGCTTCATCCCACCACAACCTTCCACCCACCAACCCCTAGTGTAGCCCTGGTGTGGCTTTTCTAGTTCCTTGCCTTGAGACCCACACTTCCTATAATCTTCTACCCCTTCCTCACAGAAGCCTCTTCTCACCAAAACTGAGCCACAAGTAGAATATGGTAGTTTGTTGGTCAAAACTGATTGCCACCCGAGTATGATGGCTCATGCCTATAATCCCAGCCTTTGGGAGGCCGAGGTGGATGGATCTCTTGAGTTCAGAAGTTTGAGACCAGCCTGAGCAATATGTCAAAACCCCATCTCTACATAAATATACAAAAATTAGCCAGAGGCCAGGAGTGATGGCTCATGTCTGTAACCCTAGAGCTTTGGGAGGCCAAAGCAGGCAGATCACTTGAGGCCAAGAGTTCGAGACCAGCCTGGCCAATATGGGGAAACCCCATCTCTACTAAAAATATAAAAATTAGCCAACAGTGATGGCAGGCGCTGGTAATCCCAGCTACTTGTGAAGCTGAGGCATGAGAATCACGTGAACCTGGGAGGCGGAGGTTGCAGTGAACCAAGATCATGCCAGTGTACTCCAGCCTGGGTGATAGAGTGAGACTGTCTCAAAAAAAAAAAAAAAAATTAGCCAGGTGTAGTGGTGCACACTTGTAGTTCCAGCTACTTGTGAGGCTGAGGTAGAAGGTTCACTTGAGCCCAGGAGGTCAAGGCTGCAGTGAGCCATGATGACACTACTGTACTCCAGCCTGAGTCACAGAAGAAGACACTGCCTCAAAAAAAAAAAAAAAAAAAAAAAAAAAAACACGATTGCTCATGCCTGCAGGTATACAGTCTGGAGCCAATGCACCAAATATTTCTTTTTTTTTTTTTTTTTTTTTTGAGACGGAGTCTCGCTCTGTTGCCCAGGCTGGAGTGCAGTGGCGCAATCTCAGCTCACTGCAAACTCTACCTCCTAGGTTCAAGCGATTCTCCTGCCTCAGCTTTCCAAGTAGCTGGGATTACGAGTGCCCACCACCACTCCTGGCTAATTTTTGTATTTTTAGTAGAAACTGGGTTTCCCCCATGTTGGCCAGGCTGGTCTCGAACTCCTGACCTCAAGTGATCCACCCATTTTTGCCTCTCAAAGTGCTGGGATTACAGGCATAAGCCACTGTGCCTGGCCCAAAACTTAACCTTTCTAGGCTTCAGTTTCCTCACTGGTCAAATGGAAATAGTGATAGGATCAATAACATATATTGCTGTGTGGGTGCATGGGACAGAACATAGAGTTAGTCATTGGTGCTACCCAGTGCTCAGAAATCATTATCTTCTGTTACTGTGACCAATTGTCATTCCCTGCCTCTTGCATTCTTTTTCAGTCCCAGATAATGATTCTTCTGACACAATGCTTTGGGCCTTTCCATGTTAACATAGTCTTCCAGGACTGTTTTTAACACCTTGTCCATTGGTTTTATGAAAGTCATTTTTTTCTTTCTTTTTTTTTTAAGAGACAAGGTGTCTTGCAGGTGTTAGGCAGGCTGGCCTCGAACTCTTGGGCTCAAGTAGTCCTCCTACCTCTTCTTGTTTGTAAACTGGGAGTAATTATAGCACCTACTTCATTGAGCTGTTGTCTATATTCAATGACAAAGGACCCCTTGAGGCTTCGCCTAGTTATCTGGAAAGCAGTAAGTGCTCAGTAAATTTTAGCTGCTACTATTACTACTAACATGTGAGGGATGATTGGGAAACGCCAGCACCACAGAACATTCTGGTTGACTGAACCAGAATATGTGGCCTCAAAGCATGCATGCAAAGATCTGATTTGAGCCGGGCATGGTGGTGCACGCATGCAGTCCCAGCTACTCGGGAGCCGGAGGCGGGAGAATTGCTTGAGCCCAGGAGTTCAAGACCAGCCTGGCCACACAGCAAGACGCCGTCTCTACAGAATAAAAATAAAAACATGAGCTAGGTGTGGTGGCGTGCACCTATCATCCCAGCTGCTCAGGAGGCTGAGGCAGGAGGATCACTTGAGCCCAGGACGTCGAGGTTTCAGTGAGCTATGATGGCACCACTGCACTCCAGCCTAGGTGACAGAGCAAAACCCTCACTCTAAAAAACGAAAAGTAAACTGGTCTGGGGCTATTCTCAGTGATGAGGCCCTGGACCCATAACTTCTAGGGCTGGGAGGAGTTTGGAAATCTCTTCTGTGCAGTCATCATGGGTCAATGAGGGAGGCTTAGGCCAAGACCCACTTCCAACAGAGACTCTCCACCTTCAGCTGTTTACTGTATTAGGGGTCTATAGGAGCACTGATTTGAGGAAAGGATTCTGCCAAGAAGAATGCAGAAAGGAAGGGACAGAGGAAGAGAAGGAGTTTTAGAACCATTGAGAGTACAACCCCTTCCTTTTACAGATGTGGATTTGAGGCCCAGAGAAGTTCGGTGAGATCTGCCCCTGAGTTCCACAGCCAGGGAGTTCTCCGCAGGGCCAAGGTTAGAATCAGGCCTCCTCGCTCCCCGCAAGGCCTGTCCACCACACTGGCTGCTTCAAATCCAACGTTGCCTCCAGGGGGCGCTATACCCCTTGTATTGTATGTGCATGGCACCTCCCTGAGGCCCTGCACCTCCAGAATCTTAGCAATTAGATAGTTCATAGCCCCAGCGCCATGAAGAAAGATCACAGCTACAACAAGCATGTCTTATGTGTGTACTGTGCCTTACAGAGGCGGGCAGAATTTCTCTGTGTGGGCTGGATATTTACTATTTAGGCTCTACACATCATACCGTCTCTGTTGCATAGCCTCAACTCTGACGTGGAAGAACAAAAGCAGCTATAGGCAGTAAGTAAACCAACCAGCCTGGCTGTGTTCCAATAAAACTTTATTTATGGATGCCAAGATTTGAATTTCATATAATGTTCACATGTCACAAAAATAGCCATCTTTTTATTTTTTCAAAAAAAATTTTTTTTTTAATTTTTTTTAGACAGTCTCCCTCTGCTCCCTCTGTTGCCTAGGGTGGAGTGCAGTGGCATGAGTAGCTCACTGTAACCTCCAACTTCTGGCCTCAAGCAATCCTCCTGCCTCAGCCTACTAAAGCACTGGGATTACAGGCCACCATGCCTGGCCTATTTTTTGTTTCAACACTTTAAAAATATAGGCCAGGCACAGTGGTTCATGCCTGTAATCTCAGCAGTTTGGGAGGCCAAGAAGGGCGGATCACTGGAGGTCATGAGTTCGAGACCAGCCTGGCCAACATGGCAAAACCTAAAAATACAAAAAATTAGCTGGGCATGGTGGTAGGCACCTGTAATCCCAGCTACTCAGGAGGCTGAGACATGAGAATCACTTGAACCTGGGAGGCAGAGGCTGCAGTGAGCCAAGATCGCATCATTGCACTCCAGTCTGGGTGACAGAGCCAGAATCCATATCAAAAAAAAAAAAAAAAAAGTAAAAACCATTCTTAGTTTGTGGGCTGTACAAAAACAAGCAGCAGGCTAAATGTGTCCCACGGGCCATCATTTGCTGCCACCTGGTTCATATGATTCATTGGTATTCTTGTCTCTCTTGAGCTTTGCAAGAGTTATAAAAGCTGACAAGGGAAGTATCAGATCTACTTCTTAGAAACAGAAATGGACCAAAACCCAGAGGTTAATTTTATACTTTATTGCCCAAACTCTAAAGCTTCTCTGCCTCTTAAGAGAAGCCAAAAAGTCCCCTAAAGACCCTTAAAAAAAGCCAGTTTTGAAATAATCTTCTGATTGAGGCTGCCTAGAACCCAAGTGGATCTTGCAGATTAGGGTCACCTGGGGTCACCAGCGTGGGTTCCAGAACACATGGGCCGAAGTCACATGACCATCTCTTCCAGGGGTGCAATTCTCATTTCTACATGTGAAATGGATCACCCATATGCTCCCATACATACCCAACCAAAAAAAATCAAGCTGTTAAATGTATGAGTTTATAGCACTGCCCTAGGCAGTAGAACAAAAGAATTGTAACTCCCTTTAGGAGTTGGATTTCCTGCAAAGAGCAATGAATGGGGAGAAAGATTCTAGGCATGCCAGCCCAGAGAGATACAAAAGGCAGATAGGAAGGTGGGAGGTTGTATTGGGGGCGACTGAAAAAGATAGTGGCCTAGGAGGTGTGGATGGTGAACAGGGGTCCCCCAGAGTCAAGAAAGAGCCAAGACTTCATGTAAGGGGCATTGTAGGTATTTTTGGTTTTTCTTTTTCCTTTTTTTTTTTTTTTTTTTTTTTTTTGCCTATTGCCCAGGCTGGAGTGCAGTGGTGCAATCCTAGCTCACTGCTCACTGTAACCTCCACCTCACAGGTTCAAGCGATTCTCCTGCCTCAGCCTCCCGAGTAGGTGGGATTACAGGCACACACCATCGCGCATGGCTAATTGTTGTATTTTTAGTAGAGACGGGGTCTCACCATGTTGGCCAGGCTGGTCTCAAACTCCTGACCTCAGGTGATCTGCCCACATTGGCTTCCCAAAGTGCTGGGATTACAGGCGTGAGCCACCTCAACCAGCCAAGCATTGTAGATTTTTTAAGGTGAGAAGTAACATGAAGAAATGCATCTTAATCTGATGATATTGTATAGGATGGTAGAGAAATAGGCAGATATGTTCAAATATTTAGAAGACTGTTAGAGTATTCCAGGGATGAGCTAAAGGAGGCCCAACCCACAGAGTCATGGCAGAGGTCAAGCACAAATGCTCTTCCAAAGGAAGGACAAAATGCCTGGGATTCACCAGACCTGGAGGCCTGAGCTGTCAACAGGGATCTAGTGAATCCAGCCTGAGTGAGTGAACTACTTCCTCCTTTTATGAATAATCGGTTTGTCTGCACTGACTCTAATTAGTGTAAATATAGTGAGCTTCCAGCACAAAATACCAAGCATTCTGGCCCAGTGCAAGCCCTTGTTTTTTGGTTTTGGGGGTTTTTTTGTGTGTGTTTTTAGAGAGAAGGGATCTTGCTATATTGCCCAGGCTGGTCTCAAACTCCTGGCCTCAAGTAATCCTCCTGCCTCAGCCTCCCAACTCGCTGGGATTACAGGTACACACCACCACTCTCTGCTGCTTGTCTTTCCTTTTCTTTCTTTTTTTTTTTTTTTATAATTAATAGACATTTTTAGAGCCATTTTAGGTTGACATGAAATGGGGTAAAATGTGCAGAGTTCCAGCACAGCCCCTCCCCAAACACACATTCATCCTCCCCACCATCCACATCCTGACATCCCACACCAGTGTGGGACATTTGTTACCTACATAAACCTACATTAACATATCACGGTCACCCGGAGTCCATAGTTTACTTTGGGGGTTCTGTCTGTGTTGTGCATTCTGTGGATTTGGAAAAATGCATAATGGAGCTGGGACTACAAGCGCCCACCACCATGCCCGGCTAATTTTTTGTATTTTTAGTGGAGACGGGGTTTCACCGTGTTAGCCAGGATGGTCTCAATCTCCTGACCTCGTGATCCACCCGCCTCGGCCTCCCAAAGTGCTGGGATTACAGGTGTGAGCACCGCGCCCAGCTTAGGCACTACCTTTCTTTCTTTTTCTTTTCTTTTTTTTTTTTTTTTTGAGATGGAGTTTCGCTCTTGTTGCCCAGGCTGGTATGCAATGGCGTGATCTCGGCTCACCACAACCTCCGCCTCCCGGGTTCAAGCAATTCTCCTGCCTCAGCATCCCGAGTAGCTGGGATTACAGGCATGCGCCACCACGCCCTGCTAATTTTGTATTTTTAGTAGAGACGGGTTTTCTCCATTTTGGTAGGGCTGGTCTCAAACTCCCAACCTCAGGTGATCCGCCCGCCTCAGCTTCCCAAAGTGCTGGGATTACAGGTGTGAGCCACTGCGCCAGGCGGCATTACCTTTCTTAATGAAAGAAACATGCCGGCCGCAGCCATGGAGGGAGGCGGCGGCGGCGGCGGCGGCGGCTCGGGTGGCTGCGCTGGGAGGCGGCGATGAGAGGCTCGCACGCCTCCAGCCCGGCCCCGGCCCCCCGGGACGGAGAGCCGAGCAGCCCCGGCTCTGGGCTACGGACTATGGGCGAATAGCTCTGACCACCCGGCGAAGCATGCCGCCTGCCTTGGCCTCCCAAAGTGCCGAGATTGCAGCCTCTGCCCGGCCGCCACCCCGTCTGGGAAGTGAGGAGCGTCTCTGCCTGGCCGCCCATCATCTGGGATGTGAGGAGCCCCTCTGCCTGCCTACCCAGTCTGGAAAGTGAGGAGCGTCTCTGCCCGGCCGCCATCCCATCTAGGAAGTGAGGAGCGCCTCTTCCCGGCCACCATCCCATCTAGGAAGTGAGGAGCGTCTCTGCCCAGCCGCCCATCGTCTGAGATGTGGGGAGCGCCTCTGCCCCGCCGCCCCGTCTGGGAAGTGAGGAGCGCCTCTACCCGGCCGCGACCCCGTCTGGGAGGTGAGGAGCGTCTCTGCCCAGCCGCCCCATCTGAGAAGTGAGGAGACCCTCCGCCTGGCAACCACCCCATATGAGAAGTGAGGAGCCCCTCCGCCCGGCAGCCACCCTGTCTGGGAAGTGAGGAGCGTCTCTGCCCGGCAGCCACCCCATCCAGGAGGGAGGTGGGGGTCAGCCCCCACCAGGCCAGCCGCCCCGTCCGGGAGGGAGGTGGGGGTCAGCCCCCACCAGGCCAGCCGCCCCGTCCGGGAGGGAGGTGGGGGGGGTCAGCCCCCTGCCAGGCCAGCCGCCCCGACCGGGAGGGAGGTGGGGGGGTCAGCCCCCTGCCAGGCCAGCCGCCCCGACCGGGAGGGAGGTGGGGGGGGTCAGCCCCCCACCCGGCCAGCCGCCCCGTCCGGGAGGTGAGGGGCGCCTCTGCCCAGCTGCCCCTACTGGGAAGTGAGGAGCTCCTCTGCCCGGCCAGCCGCCCCATCCGGGAGGGAGGTGGGGGGGTCAGCCCCCCGCCCGGCCGGCCGCCCCGTCCGGGAGGTGAGGGGCGCCTCTGCCCGGCCGCCCCTACTGGGAAGTGAGGAGCCTCTCTGCCCGGCCAGCCGCCCCGTCCGGGAGGGAGGTGGGGGGGTCAGCCCCCCTGCCCGGCCAGCCGCCCCGTCCGGGAGGTGAGGGGCGCCTCTGCCCGGCCGTCCCTACTGGGAAGTGAGGAGCCCCTCTGCCCGGCCAGCCGCCCGGTCCGGGAAGGAGGTCGGGGGGTCAGCCCCCCGCCAGGCCAGCCGCCCCATCCGGGAGGGAGGTGGGGGGGTCAGCCCCCCGCCCGGCCAGCCGCCCCGTCCGGGAGGTGAGGGGCGCCTCTGCCCGGCCGCCCCTACTGGGAAGTGAGGAGCCCCTCTGCCCGGCCACCGCCCCGTCTGGGAGGTGTACCCGGCAGCTCATTGGGAATGGGCCATGATGACAATGGCGGTTTTGTGGAATAGAAGCGGGGGAAAGGCGGGGAAGGGACTGAGAGATCGGATGGTTGCCATGTCTGTGTAGAGGGAGGTAGACACGGGAGACTTTTCATTTTGTTCTGTACTAGGAAAAATTCTTCTGCCTTGTGATCCTGTTGATCGGTGACCTTACCCCCAACTCTGTGCTCTCTGAAACATGTGCTGTGTCCACTCAGGGTTAAATGGATTAAGGGTGGTGCAAGATGTGCTTTGTTATACAGATGCTTGAAGGCAGCATGCTCGTTAAGAGTCATCACCACTCCCTAATCTCAAATACCCAGGGACACAAACACTACGGAAGGCCGCAGGGTCCTCTGCATAGGAAAACCAGAGACCTTTGTTCACTTGTTTATCTGCTGACCCTCCCTCCACTATTGTCCTATGACCCTGCCAAATCCCCCTCTGTGAGAAACACCCAAGAATGATCAATAAAAATAAATAAATTAATAAAAAAAAGAAAAATGCATAATGATGCACATCCCCCATTTAAAGGAACCTACAGGATAATTTCATTGCCCTAAAAGTCCTCTGTCCTCCCCCTTCTCATCCCTCCCTCCCTTCAAGCCCCTAGTCACCAACAGTCTTCTTACTGTATCCATAGTTTTGCCTTTTCCAGAATGTCATGTAACTTTTCCTTTTGAAAAATAAATTACTTTCTTTTTAAGTAATACATGTGAAGGTACAACAAACAAAAGATGCAATTGTTTTAAAAGTTTCCCTCCTTCTGTCCCACAACCATTCCTCCAGCCTACCAATTTCTTCCCATTCCTATAGATGCAAGTGTGGGATTTGTGTGTATGTGAGACTTTTGAAGGGAGAGGTTGAAAATGAGGTGCTGGCAAGACAGTTAGCCAAAGAGATCAGTAAACATCTGCAACAATGGAAGAGGAATTCCAGTGACAGGTCAGAAGTGAATATGTAGATTTAGGAGCCTCTGCCCAGCCGGTGACTGCTGTGAATGGATGAGCTCTCTGCGGGGGTAGAGAGCAGCAATCCAGGCCTTGGGGAATTCCTTCATTACAAATATTTATTAGTACCTACAATGCAAGAGGCTCCGTAGGGAGCACAAACCTAAGGAAAGGTGCAAACAAACAAAACCAAGCTTTGGTCACAGAGGCAAAAGGGAGGGACGGCTACCATAGTGTCAGGGAATGATGCCAAGGAAAGAGCTCGCAGGAAGGACGAAGTCATACCTTTGCCACCAGATCAAGAAGTTAAGGCCAAAGGCGGGGTGGGGGGAAGAAGAAGAAGAAGCAAAAAGAAGCATTGA
Organism: Pan troglodytes; assembly: GCF_028858775.2. Taxonomy (NCBI): domain Eukaryota; kingdom Metazoa; phylum Chordata; class Mammalia; order Primates; family Hominidae; genus Pan; species Pan troglodytes. The sequence goes on from NC_072406.2 coordinate 34,276,185, forward strand.
TGACAGAAAGTTCAGCTGGAGCCTGAGGAACAAAGCCATATATTGAATTAATAGGGACTGTGCAGTGAGGAACTAGAGGCTGAAGAAAGACCATTTTACAACAGGTCATATTGTCAGAGGCATGTGAACCTCTGAGCAACTCCATGTTGAATAGGAGCTGGGTAAAATGAGGCTGAGACCTACTGGGCTGCATTCCCAGACAGTTAAGGCATTCTAAGTCACAGAATGAGATGGAAGGTCAGCACAAGATACAGGTCATAAAGATCTTGCTGATTAAAAAAAGGTTGCAATAGGCAGGGCACGGTGGTTCATGCCTGTAATCCCAGCACTTTGGGAGGCCGAGGCAGGCAGATCACCTGAGGTTAAGAGTTCGAGACCAGCCTGGCCAACATGGTGAAACCCCTTCTTTACTGAAAATACAAAAAATTTTAAAAAATTAGCCAGGCATGGTGGCATGCACCTGTAAGCCAGCTACTTGGGAGGCTGAGGCAGGAGAATAGCTTGAACCCAAGAGGCAGAGGTTGCAGTGAGCAGAGATCATGCCACTGCACTCTAGCCTGGGCGACAGGGCAAGACTGTGTCTCAAAAAAAAAAAAAAAAAAAAAAAAATTGCGGTAAAGAAGCCAGCTAAAACCCACCAGAACCAAAATGGCAACAAGAGTGACCTCTGATTGTCCTCACTGCTACATTCCCATTAGCACCATGACAGTTTACAAATAAATGCCATGGCAACAACAGGAAGTTACCCTATATGGTCTAAAAAGGGGAGGCATGAATAATCCACCCCTTGTTTAGCATATCATCAAGAAATAACCATAAAAACGGGCAACCAGCAGCCCTTGGGGCTGCTCTGTCTACAAAGTAGCCATTCTTTTATTCCTTTACTTTCCTAATAAACTTGCTTTCACTTTACTCTACAGACTCCCCCTGAATTATTTGTTGCGTGAGATCCAAGAACCGCCTCTTGGGGTCTGGATCTGGACCCCTTCCCTATAACTTTGGAGTCTGTGGTATTCCAGAATTCGGATGATTTTTGGTTTTAGAAAGGTTATAGAGTACGTATATTCTATTATATTCCATGTAACACACCCAGCAGAGTCTGGAATAAGACCCCTCAATCAAACCTATTAATATTTCTGCAGTGAATCATATGAATATTCATACCAAGTGGGATAGGTAAAGACTATAAAATTTCAGCTCCTCCTTAAGAGAATCTTTTGGGTTTTCAGAGCTTCTGAGACTTCAGAACAGATAAGGGACCTGAGCTGAATTTCTTTTCAGGGCTTAGGTAGAGCAGCATGGGTTTATTTTAGGTCTTAGACTGCAACAAATAGTGAAGGTCCTCCATCGGACTCTAAGTGGCTTGGCCAGTTGGGCACGGTGGCTCAAGCCTGTAATCCCAGCACTTTGGGAGGCCCAGGCGGGTGGATCACTTGAGGTCAGGAGTTCGAGACCAGCCTGGTTCAACATAGCAAAACCTAATCTGCACTAAAAAAAAAAAAAAAAAAAAAAAAAAATGAGCCAGGTATGGTGGCTCACGCCTGTAGTCCCAGCTACTCAGGAAGCTGAGGCAGGAGAATCTGTAGAACCCAGGAGGCAGAGGTTACAGTGAGCCGAGATCGCACCACTGCACTACAGCCTGGGTGACAGAGCAAGACTCTGTCTCCAAAAAAAAAAAAAAAAAGAAAATGAAGTGGCTTGAAGACAGAATTCAAGTCTGATGATATTTCCTTGGCACATAGTGCATGTCCACTAATTTCAGCTGCACTGAGCTTTTGTTCTTTCTAATCATTACAATGCCTAGGCCTGATCACTGTCCCAACTTGGCTCTTCCTGCAGCCCACCCTCCCAGCCCAAGTCAGCCCAAGTTCCAGAATTACTCCTCCATTGATATGCAGCAAGCACATCCTATTTCTCTTCTTAAATCCAAACTCAATAGCCATCTGTTTGTTCTGGTATTCTAGCACTAATTGCCATTCCTGATTTTGTTTGATATATTTGACCTGGTATTTTAGAACTAACTCTTAATTGTGTTTTTATTTAATATGGATAGCACATATAAAGGAAGAGCATAAGGAGTGCTATATAAATGCAAATTTTATTGTATTTCACTCTAGACCTCAGAGACTCGCCAAACTTGGTTCTACTCTGAAGAAGTTTTGCCCCAAAGGGGTTAGGGAGGTTTCCTCACTCTCCCTTGCACAGCTTCCTCAAAGCTGGACTAATAAAGACATGAAAACCCATCACATTCAAGCCAACTGGTCTACTGAGTTTTGCATCAAAATTAACAAATCTCACATTAGATAATGATTTTTTACATCCTGTTTTTGTGAACTGATTGTGCATTTTGTATGAAAAAGCACCATTCACAGGGCATGGTGGTTTGTGCCTGTAATCCCAGCTACTTGGAAGACTGAGGCAGGAGGATCCTTTGAGCCCAGGAATTTGAGGCTACAGAGCTATCGTGGTACCACTGCACTCTAGCCTGAGTGACAGAGCAAAATCCCACCTCTATAAAATAAGAAAAGCACCATCCTAACTGAGTCACTATGACATTGTTTAAAGTTTAAGTTTGCATTGTGGAAAGGACTATTTTAATTTTCTGTTTTTTGAAGGACAGATTCATGGTTACAGAAGTGTGCCATTATCGAGTAGATCATTGGTGCAGCTTGTAAGGCTTGTGAAAGAAAAATAAATCTTGGGGCCCCAAATCACTAAGCTAAAAGGAAAAGTCAAGCTGGGAGCTGCTTAGGGCAAACGTCCCTCCTATTCTATTCGAAGTCACCCCTCTGCTCACTGAAATAGATGCATATCTGATGGCCTCCCTTGGAAAGGCTAATCAGAAACTCAAAAGAATGCAACCATTCCTTTCTCGCCTACCTGGAAGCCCTTCCCCATCTTCCTGCCTTTACTTCAAGTTGTCCCACCTTTCCAGACCGAATCAGAGTGCTTCTTACATATACTGATTGATGTCTCACATCTCCCTAAGATATATAAAACTAAACTATGCCCCAACCACCTTGGGGACATGTCATCAGGACCTCCTGAGGCTGTGTCATGGGCATGTCCTCAACCTTGGCAAAATGAACTTTCTAAATTAACTGACACCTGTCTTGAATTTTTGGGCTTCACAGGCTTCACTGAAATTTTTCAAGATAAGCTGTTCTATTTCCAGGAAGTGTCTAAAGTCGTTATTACAATGAGATTTCAGATCATGTAAGAATCAAGTAAGGCATCTATCACTAAAGCAAAGGAGTCACTCTTGTGACTCATGAATCATCCCATTTAGGGGCCACTGAGTCACCGTGCCATGCTTGGCTGCTATGCTCTAAACAGCCACTCCGGACCCCACACCCTGTGAGAGTTAAGTGCATCCACTGTCCAGGGTCTTAATTTTGAACTTCTCGCCCTGACCCATTCCTCAGGCCACATTCCATGCGGGGCTCAGACCTTCTGGCCTTTTACATCACCGCTCATTCTTCCATCTCTGGTTCTCCCCCTCTCTTTAGACTTGGCCTTCAGATTTTCTTCCTCACTATGACCTTGGCTCTTTCTCAGCCTATCTGTGACTGGATGAATGAATGGATTTTATTTTCTATTTTCTCTTAGTCACTGATTTCATCCTATTGTGTTCTTGAAACAGTCTAATAAGTTATACATGTCTGCAATGTGAGCAGCATATTTGGTTTTCATCACTGGAGACAGAAAATACTTGCCATTTCAGGAATCTTTTTATCTTTAATGATTTATTTAGTAACATTCTTTGTAGCCCAGAGGTGGTCTTGGAAAATTACTAACATTCTCCATTTGTGGGGCACGGCCAGGCCAATGAAATGCTACCAACATTGTTATGTCTCCATTGATATCCTATCTGAAGAAAATTGCCATATTAAGAAAGATGTTCTGTTACTAAACATGTTATCTTGCATGTATCACCGTGAGGTTGACATGCCTCTACCCCTGCTTTTGGCCTTTAGCGGACTGGATTCAGACTATAGCTATAGCAGGGTGCCGTGGCTCACGCCTGTAATCCCAGCACTTTGGGAGGCCAAGGCGGGTGGATCACAAGGTCAGGAGATCGAGACCATCCTGGCTAATACAGTGAAACCCTGTCTCTATTAAAAAACACAAAAAAATTAGCCAGGCGTGGTGGTGGGCACCTGTAGTCCCAGTTACTCGGGAGGCTGAGGCAGGAGAATGGCGTGACGTGAACTTGGGAGGCGGAGGTTGCAGTGAGCCGAGATGGTGCCACTGCGCTCCAGCCTGGGTGAAAGAACAAGAATCCATCTCAGAAAAAAAAAAAAAAAGCAGACTACAGCTATAAATACTGTAGAAATCATACATGAACAGACAATTTGACCTTTGTTCACACCAGAGTGGAGATGGCAGTAGCGACAAGTGTGACCAACAAAGGGTGGTGGGGAGGCAGAGGGTACAGACCAGAGGATTATTCAAAAAGGTCAAGATCCAAGTAATCAGGATGAGAATCTGAGCAGAATTCCCTAATAAGAACCAAGGCTGGTTACGGGTTCCAGAAGCTGAAAAGCCACAACCAGAAGCAACCGTTAACAGAGAAGCAAGTACCGGCATCCATCACAAAGACCAGGAGGTCACCAGTGGCAGGTCAAGGGAAAGAATCCAGGAAGTCATGAGAACTCCCATAAAAGAAGTGGAAGCTAAGAGCCTTGGTCAAGAGCCAGAGGGTTAGGCTGGGCTCAGTAGTTCATGCCTGTGATCCCAGAATTTTGGGAGGCCGAGGCAGGTGGATCACTTGAGGTCAGGAGTCTGGGACCAGCCTGGGCAACATGATAAAACCCCATCTCTCCCAAAAATACAAAAACTAGCCAGGCAGGGTGGCATGTTCCTATAGTCCTAGCTACTTGGGAGGCTGAGGCAAAAGAATAGCCTAAGTCAGGGAGGTGGAGGTTGCAGTGAACCAAGATTCGGCCACTGCTCTTCAGCTTGGGTGACAGAGTGAGACTCCGTGGAAAAGAAAAAGAGTCAAAGGGTTGAAAGTATGTTCAACTCTACATACAATAAGAGAAATGCAAGTAAAATTAAAATTATAATGGGAGACCATTGAAAGTATTCATTAAAAATCTAATCAAACCCCTATAATCCAGATATATCACTTCACAGGAAATACAGGAGATAGAAGAAATGTTAAATGTTAGTACATACTGAATTGGCAAAATCAAGACTGAAAATAAATCTAGAAGACAAATAATGACATTCTCTCAACAACAACAAAAAAATTGCAAAGAAAATAGAAGAGATGGAAAAAGGGTACAGCTGTCAACCAACTGCAATGTATAGACCTTATTTGGATCCCAGTGCAAAAAACGGTAAGAAAATAAAAATTATGAAACCATCTCTGAAAAAAAATAGGCAGAGCATATGTTCATATCCATATACTATGTGAGTTATTCCAGGCAAGCTATTAATCTGTCTCAATTTTCTCATCTGAAAAGCAATGAATAATGCAATGTATCCCCATAGGATTGTGAGAATTAACAGATAATGCATATAAAGTGCTTAGCCAAGTACCTGGTACCTAGAAACCATTAAACAAATGGTAATCATTATGACACCAGTAATCAAAGGAGTGAAGTAATAACAAGACATGAAAATCATTGCTGCCAGCCGGGCATGGTGACTAACACCTGTAATCCCAGCACTTTGGGAGGCCAAGGCGGGTGGATCACTAGGTCAGGAGTTCGAGACCAGCCTGGCCAACATAATGAAACCCTGTCTCTACTAAAACTACGAAAATTAGCCAGGCATGGTGCCAGGCATCTGTAGTCCCAGGTACTTGGGAGGCTGAGGCAGGAGAATCACTTGAACCCAGGAGTCAGAGTTTGCAGTGAGCCAAGATCGTGCCACTGCACTCCAGCTTGGGTGACACAGTAAGCCTGTGTCTCAAAAAAGAGAAAAAGCCCGACGCGGTGGCTCACGCCTGTAATCCCAGCACTTTGGAAGGCTAAGGCGGGTGGATCACGAGGTCAGGAGTTCAGGACCAGCCTGGCCAAAATGGTGAAACCCCGTCTCTACTAAAAATACAAAAATTAGCCGGGCCTGCTGGCAGACGCCTGTAATCCCAGCTACTTGCGAGGCTGAGGCAGAGAATTGCTCAAACCCAGGAGGCAGAGGTTGCAGTGAGCCGAACTCATTCCACTGCACTCTAGCCTGGGCGACAGAGCAAGACTCCATCGCCAAAAAAAAAAAAAAAAAAGAAAAAGAAAATTATTACCATCTGACAATATATACGTGTGTGTGTGTGTGTATATATATATATATAATTTTTTTTTTTGACACGGAGTCTTGCTCTGTTGCCCAGGCTGGAGTGCAGCGGCAGGATCTCAGCTCACTACAACCTCTGCCTCCCGGGTTCAAGCAATTCTCTGCCTCAGCCTCCCGAGTAGCTGGGATTACAGGTGCCCACAACGAAGCCTGGCTAATTTTTGTATTTTTCAGTAGAGACAGGGTTTCACCATCTTGGCCAGGCTGGTCTTGAACTCCTGATCTCGTGATCCACCCGCCTCAGCTTCCCAAAATGTTGAGATTACTGGCATGAGCCACTGAGCCTGGCCCTTTTTATATTTTATGATAGGGCAGTAATCAGGACTTAAGCCCGGTTGTTCCCAAACTGGAAAGAATGAGCAGGAACATAATTGCACCTGATCAAATGAGGGCCTTACAGCTGCAGGAGAATCCTGACACCAGCTGGGTATGAGAGGAGCAACTCAGTATTCACGGAGATCATGAAGGACTGTCTGGAAGACAAGCATGCAGCTCATTGCTCAGCTAAATGATCTCCATTTGATGTCAATTTCAACCCAAACCAGCAGCAATAGGACTGAAGTGCCTTTTGTTCTCAAATTTGTTTTTCTAAAATATGCTTTGGAATTGTGCCCTTGGCTCACTTAGTTGCTTAACAGCAAATATATGAAACTGGCTACTGAAAATGTAATGCTGTGGACGTTGTCCCTTACTGGTGTAATGCCCCCTTTCTCAGGGCCTTTAAGAGATTATCACAACCACAGTGTCAGGACTTCTCCAGAGCACCCAGCGTGTGTTAATCTCATGGAAGTAAGCCTGGTCTTACTCTTTGCTTTGAGCTTTAGGAAACTCATAACTAAATTTGGGCCCCTTTGAATGATGATACAGACCCTTCAATTATGCAGTTCACTGAAAATATATTTTCCTTAGTTTAATTTTAATATTCTGAGGCTAGATAGTGGGTCAGAAACTACAGTCAAAGGGCAAACCCAATCTGGTGCCTGCTTATTGTTCCATTGAAGATGCTTATTCACTTGCCTGTTGTCTGTGGCTGCTTTTGTAGCACAACAGCAGATAATTGCAACAGAAACTACAAGGCCCAAAAAGCTAAGACTCTTTACTCTCTGGCCCTGTACAGAAAACATTCATCAACCCCTTCTCTAGACTTACCTTTTTCTAACTTTTTCTCTTGATCTTTACCCTGTTATGGGTGTTTTATAAATCCATTTTAGAAGAAAGCAGGTTGTAAAGAATCTAATAAGGAAGCAAGGCCAAGAGGGCCATGTGATGCTGTGTGGTCCTCAGTGACACCCAAACACACCCACACTAAAATGTCTGTGGGAAATTGGAACCACTCTCCCTGCTGTCAGCAAAGACAGTCTATCCACTGCAGGAGTTGTAGTCAGAGTAAAGAGAATCATCCTCCATCTCAATGTTGGGACTCATAGCACTGCAAAATATGGTGCTCCGGTATGCTGAGCATTTTTGAATTAAAGGAAATTGGAAAACCTTAGAAGCTACCTCAGAATCAATAAATTTTCTAACCTTCTCCTGTTTCTTTCTCCAACTCCTGCCCCTACAAGCCAAGCACATGCAGAGGTTCACTCTGGAAGTTTCTTTATCTGATTGAGGAAAACTTCTTCCAAAAAAAAATACAATTGTCTTAATAGCCCCTTCCTAGGAATCTTATCAAATAACCAAGAAAAATTAACCACCAGAGGAGAGAAAGACTAAAATCATCACAATGTTCAGACAAACTTTTCTTCTGTTCTTTTGAGGGTAACTCCAAAAGATTATTAGGAGATTTTATCTACATAATAAGACAACCTTTGTTCACAGTGCAGTTCTGCCCCTCACCTTACCACCACCTCCCCCAGAGCTCAGAACTTTGTCCCAGGCCATTGTCTATTATTTGGGCTCATCCAATTCCCTTGAAAATTATTTACCACCCCTTAAAAGTACCTACACCCCCCATTTCCCTCTCCCCTATGAAGAGTACATTTAGGCCTCAACCATCTGATCCTTCCTTGAGTCTCATAGTTTTGCACGGCTCCCATGCTTATGCATGTTAGTAAATTTGCATGCCTTTTCTCCTTTTAATCTGTCTATTGTCAGTTCATTTCAGCAGACTGGAACCTTCAGAGGGGAAGGGAAAATTCTCTTCACCCCTACACCCACACCAGATGCCAGTAATGGTTCTTAGAGATTCCTCTCTCCTAGACCTCAGTAAAGTTATTTCTGTCTTTAAGAGCTTTCTTTGCTAATTCCTCTAAATAATCAGTTTTCAGTAGATCCCACTGGCACCTAAAAGAAGAAATACTGGGCAAAGAGAAGAAAGGAGTGCAATGGGGGTTGGGGGAAGGTAAGGGGGTCTAAGAAGGCTAAGAGAGGCCAGGCGCAGTGGCTCACACCTAAAATCCCATCACTTTAGGAGGCCAAGGCAGGCAGATCACTTGAGGTCAGGAGTTCAAGACCAGCCTGGCCAATGTGGTGAAACCCTGTCTCTACCAAAAATACAAAAATTAGCCAGGCGTGGTGGTGCACGGCTGTAATCCCAGCTACTCAGGAGGCTGAGGCAGGAGAATTGCTTGAACCCAGGAGGCAGGAGTTGCAATGAGCCCATATCACACCACTGCACTCCAGCCTGGGTGACAGAGCAAGACTCTGTCTAAAAAAAAAAAGAAGAAGAAGAAGCCTACAAGAGTCAGAAGTCACGTGTTATCCTTCCTACTCGGCACTGGGCTTGACACCAAAATTGGGTCATGATGATGGCAATTATGAAAAATAAAAACCAGACCAGGCGCAGTGGCTCACGCCTGTAATCCCAGCACTTTGGGAGGCCAAGGAGGGTGGATCAAGAGGTCAGGAGTTCAAGACCAACCTGGCCAACATAGTGAAACCCTGTCGCTACTAAAAATACAAAAAAAATTAGCCAGGCGTGGTGGTGGACGCCTGTAATCCCAGAGGCTGAGTCAGGAGAATCGCCTGAACCCGGGAGGCAGAGGTTGCAGTGAGCTGAGATCACGCCACTGCACTCCAGCCAGGGAACAGTGCGAGATTCCGTCTCAAAAAAAAAATAAAAAAGAAAAAGAAAAACCTTATTTGTTTTACAATTAAACCCATATGCAGATGATAATTGCTGTTATAAGTTTAATGCCCAGACTTGGTTTCTCTTCCAAAAAAGTATAAACACAGTCCAGCTATATCTTTGTAATGCTCTTAAATGTGTCTTAGTAAGGACCAAAACACCTGATTTTCAAGGTATTTGGAGTTTGGGTCTCTGTAGCTGAAAGTGGTTTCTTTTTCTCTCCAAAGAGGATATTTCAAGGAAGTCTTTCATCAAAAACTGCTAATTTAAGGCTCTGCTTTGTATAAAAGTTTATTTTGTATAAAAGTTACATGCTTCCCAAGATCACGTTTTAATTAACAAAGCACTGTATGGTCTTATCTAACAAAACGCTGAAAATCAAGTTGGCCATTAAAGGGTATTAAATGATTAATTGATAATCATTAAATGATAGGCAAACCAGAATATCACTGGAATTGCACGATGATCTTATTAGTCTCTCACACTACATACTGTCAATGCAAAAGACCACTTAGGAAGAAAATGTATGGCTGGGGTTGAAATAAATGTTAGACCCCTGAGAAATTTATTGAAATTTACTGAGAAAGTAACATTCGGGACTTTTTTTCCTGAAAACTGTTCAAGCCTTAAGCAACTGCAATTATACTTTTATCTTACTCTAAATACTGTCTTTATAATTAAGAAAAACATCCCTTGTGCCTATTCTTTTAAAAAGGACTTTTTCCCTCTATTTCACTTAAAAGGAAATCAAGGTTTTACATTTTCTAGTAAAAGCATAAGAAAAACGATGAAGGTATCTATCTTGTGAAAGGAAAGCTCATCAGCATCAAATGTAAAAATCTGTATAAGGATAGATTGTTTCATTTTGTTTCTTTAGAACATAAGAGAATCCGAATGACTTACATTCTTGGCTCTTTTTCCACCCACGCAGGGAAACCAGGAGGAATTCCAGAATCAAAGAGAACCGCATTCCTCTCTACCACAAAGTACTCACACTTGGCAAATGGCAAAGATTTGGGTCATCATTTTTTAAACGACAGCCAAGCATTAAAGAGCCCAGGCAGAGAGCAAGTAAAAGAGTCTCCGCGGTTCCTCCCAGCGCTAGTCTGTGGCCTCAACAACATAGCACGTTGCAGGAAAAATTCCAAATTTCTGGGTCCCAAGGGGAGGCATTACTCAGCAGTCTCAGCGGTGACGGCGTCAGCAGGACAAGAGCCATTTGCTCCAGGAGGACTTTGATGTTTCTTTAAATGGTTTCTGCATCTAGTCCAATAGAATGGATACGGAATTATCTTTATTACAACCACAAGGATGTGCAAATTTATTTACGGTATAAATGGTTCTTTCCACAAGTCCTAGCTGTCAACAACTCTTTATTTTCCCGGAGTGACTTAGAAGCCAAGAATGTTTTGTTTCTTAAGCTTCCTACCTGGAGAGGTAAAAAAAACAATCTTGTTAATGAGAAGACAAAGAAGCTAACTGTTCTGTTTTGCAGCGTTCCTACAGACCGTACCTTTTAATTGCCTAGTGCTGGCAACTTAACATACTGTAATGAGTACATTGCTCCTCTTTTTTTGTTTGTTTTTTCTTTTTCTTTCTTTTTTTTTTTTTTTTTTTTTTTTTTTTTTTTTGCACATAGCTCTCTTGAAGTGCGTTAGAAACTGAGTTTGTTGTACAGAGCAGAGAAGATTCTTATTAAAAACTGGTGGAAGCATTTGGAACAAGCGGTTTATTTTGACTGGTGAGGTATGTCTTACATAGTTTGCATTCAGATGCAAGAAGAAAAAGAGATAAAGTGAATTAGTCCCAATCATCTGGGAAATGACATTTCTTGCCGTGTTTGAAGTACTTTATGAATTAGAGAATGGGACTGATTTTGAAGGCTAAATTAATTTAATCTGTTTGCTTTTGTTTGATGCAGCAGCTGCAGCGACACACCCTACTTCTTTGAAAATCTGCAGCTTTCAAGGGTTTGGGTTTAGAAGAGAAAGAGTGCAGCTAAGTGGTGGCGGCTTGCTTGGTGGGGGTGCTGGGGGAGGGAATCCGTTTGCAATTTCCCCTGGTGGAAGTCTGGCATTCTCAGAGAGGGTTTGTCTCAGACATCAAGGTAGCCGCTCACTCATGCCCACCATTCTTGTTATTAAAGGAGAACTTTCCAGGTGAAGCAAACAGGAGGCAAAGAAAGGAAATTATCATCCAACTCTTTCCACCACCACCCCCTCCCCCCAGCACATTTTCATTAGGGAAAAAGAAACCTCCAGGGTAAAGATAAAAGAGGCAGAAAGGTTCCCATTGGCCACGGTCCATTAACAGTGACTGACACCCAGTTTGCCACACAAGAGCCCCATAGCCCATAGCTTCCTTATTTATGTTTGAGTTGGGGATTTCTTTGGTGCCGCAGATGGGCTGGTAGGTTCAAGAACCCAATACTAACCATGGACGTATGTCCCATCATCTTCGTTTCTCTACCTTAGAAGATGAGGACTGTGCATTTCCAAGCAGGACAGAGAGACAGCATCTTTACAACAACACTTAGTATACATAGGTCAATTTTTCAAAAACGGATTAGGTTTCTAAGAGGAGAGCAGCTTCACCTGGTACATTTTCACCATCAACCACAGAGTCAGGGAGGCTTTTTGCAGATGGATACACCGAGGAGCATGGACCATTTCAAAGTTCAGACAGGAGTTGGGTTCAGTGAAATTTGCCCATCATGGTACTAAAGGCAGGAGATCAGGTCACATAATTCACCCCTGACTTGGTCTGGAAGAAAAATAGGCTGGCCGATTTTAGAAAAGGAAATACTGTACTTGGAGAAATCAAGAAGAGGCTAGAAGTGACCACAGACTGTCACATCATACTGGGCAGTGTCTGGTTGCAGAGCAGTATTAAAGTCCACATGGCATTTATGGATTCATTACCATCACGACCTCCAGAACCGTAAGGTGGAGGAAAAAAAGATTGATGTATTTTCTGATGAGTAACACATTTATTGGGGCATTCGTCTTGTAAAGCAAGCTGAGCTGGGCCTATGTTCTATAATCTGCTACCTAAAGTAGACACAGGGGCTGCATGCCCAGCCTCTGTTCTACCAGAAGCAACTGGTATATGGAGTGTGATGGGCTTTGTTCCTTCTAAGAGGGCCCAGGGTAAGCCTATGACTTTTTTTTTTTTTTTTGACACGGAGTCTCACTCTGTCGCCCAAGCTGGAGTACAGTGGTGTGATCTTGGCTCACTGCAATCTCTGCATCCCAGGTTCAAGTGATTCTCCTTCCTCAGCCTCCTGAGTAGCTGGGATTACAGGCACTTGCCACCATGCGTGGCTAATTTTTGTATTTTTAGTAGAGACAGGGTTTCACCATGTTGGCCAGGCTGGTCTCGAACTCATGATCTCAGGTGATCCGCCCACCTCGGCCTCCCAAAGTGCTGGGATTACAGGCAGCCTGGACTTTAAGTGAGGTTAAAGGTGAGACCTTTTTCCCAGAGCAATTCAGCTCCTCCCTGAGACAAGATCCTTGAATGATAAAACACCCCACATCCGCACCCTCCCTCTTAAAATTTTACCTCTACATTATGGAATATTGTTTAATATTGACTTTTTAAATTAAAAAATCACTGCTTTATATCTTTGAAAAGAAATAATCATTTACTGAAATTGAAGCAAACATGTTGCATTTTTTTTCACAAATCCATCTTTTCCAAGAGCTACATCCAGTCTCTGCTCAGAGCAAATGGCACAGAACTTAGGAGGCAAAAATGCAAGCATGTGCTCTTCTCCCTCACACAATTGGTTCAGACATCAGGACAAACACCTCCATCAACGAAGTGTTTTCGGGACAATCTCATAATTCTGTATTTCCAAGACCAAATATTTCTATGCAGTGAGTGGGAGAGAGTAAAAACAAGAGTAGCGGAACGATAGGAAGAAGAGCTGGTAGGCCCAGGATACCAGGAGCTGAAAATAACCAGGAAGCAGGTGCAGGCATGCCCCGGCCAGGCCCTGCCCTCTGCCTTCTCCTCTGTTTCTTGCCCCACCAACCCAGGTAAAATGCACCTGCCTCTCCCCACCTCCCTCCAGCTCTCCCCCTCCTCCCCAATTGGGACTGAAACTCTTCCAAGGGGGCCAGGTGCAGTGGCTCACACCTGTAATCCCACCACTTTGGGAGGCTGAGGCAGGTGGATCGCCTGAAGTCAGGAGTTCAAGACCTGCCTGACCAACATGGTGAAACCCTGTCTCTACTAAAAATACAAAATTAGCTGGGCACGGTCACACATCCCTGTAATCCCAGCTCTTTGGGAGGCTGAGGCAGGAGAATCACTTGAACCAGGGAGGTGCAGGTTGCAAATTAGCTGGGCATGGTGGTACATCCCTGTAATCCCAGCTACTTGGGAGGCTGAGGCAGCAGAATCTCTTGAACCAAGGAGGTGGAGGTTGCAGTGAGCCAAGATCATGCCATTGCACTCCTCAAAAAGAAAAAAGAAAAGAAACTCTTCCAAGGGGCTATGAGAGCAGATTTTCACTACTAACAGCAACTGTGACAAGTTACTGATCACAGTGAATACCCACAGTGTCCCCATGTGCCTTGGACACAGGTCTTCCTGGGCAAAGCCACAAAGCAGCCGGGCAGCCACAGGAGGCTCCACCCAACATCTCCCCAGACCATTTGGGGAGCAACCCACAGGCCCTGACTGGGGCTCGCTCATGGCTATCACATCAACCCCCACTTGGAACCCAGCTCCAGCAACTGTGGGTTTTGTTTTTGTTTTTGAAGACAGGGCCTGGCTCTGCTACCCAGGCTGGGATGCAGTGGTGCGATCGTACTCACCACAGCCTCAAATTCCCAGGCTTAAGTTATTCTCCCACTTCCACTTCTCAAGTAGCTGGGACCACAGGTACATGCCACCACGCCAGCTAATTTTTCTTTTTTTTTGAGATGGAGTCTTGCTTGGTCGCCCAGCCTGGAGTGCAGTGGGGAGATCTCCGCTCACTGCAACCTCCACCTCCCAGCTTCAAGTGATTCTCCTGCCTCAGCCTCCAGAGTAGCTGAAATTACAAGCGCCTGCCACCACACCTGGCTAATTCTTGTATTTTTAGTAGAGACAGGGTTTCACCATGTTGGCCAGGCTGGTCTTGAACTCCTGGCCTCCAGTAAGTAAACTGCCAACCCTGGCCTCCCAAAGTGCTGGGGTTACAGTAATTTTTTAATTTTTTGTAGAGATGGGGGACTCACTGTGTTGCCCAGGCTTGTCTCAAACCCCTAACCTCAAGTGATCCTCCCACATCAGCCTGCCAAAGTGCTGGGATTACAGGTGTGAGCCATCGTGCGTGGCTGCAGCTGGTTTTCAAAAGCGATCCCTACAACTTGCAGGTGTATTTGCCAAGCTCTGCGTCTGGAACTGCTTTTCCCTTGATGTGGAGCTGAAGCTGTGCCTGCTCCTGTGTTCCTCTCCCTCCTAGTAGCAGGGCCCAGGGCTCCATTGACATGGGTCTTTCCTGTCTAAGAAGCAATTCCTTCATTGCCGAAAAAATAGACACCAGATTTCCACAAGGAAGACCCCTGACATGAATACTTTCAACCTATACATAAAGTATTTTGGATTCAGATTTGCAAAGCTGTTCTGCCATTTTGAGTTGAAAGAATTGGGCCCCCTGACTTTCTGCACAGGCACCTTAAGCCTAGGAAGCTTGAAAATAATTATAAATAATAAATCTCTTTAAGCCATGCAGTCTCACCGTAAGAGGACAGAACAATACCAAACCTACAGAGAAGTCCCCAAGAGGTTAATTATCCTGCCCCAGCAAATAGAGACAACTTAGAGGGGAGTCCAGCAGGGACTCCAGGCCCTCCTCCAGCTCCAGCTTCAATTTTCATTTAAATCATGTGATCTCTCCTGTTTCTCTTTTTTAAAGTGTTGACCTCATCCTTAGAAGGCAGATTCTAGTTGTAATTTAACTTCGACACTTTCAGGTCCAATACTTGTTTTTATTTACGTCAGTTTCTGTGAATGGGAGTTAGGTCAGAAAACAAGAAAGGAAAAAGAGAAGGAGGGAAGAAAGCAGGCAGGCAGGCAGGTGAAGAAAGAAAGAAAAGAAAGGGAAGAGAGGGAAAGAAAGAGGGAAGGATGGAAGAAGGAGGGAGGGAGGGAGGGTAGGAAGAAGGAAAGGAAAGAGGGAGAGAGGGAAGGAAAGGAAGGAAAGAAAGAGAGAGAGAAGGAGGGGAGGAAGGAAGGCAGAAAGGAAGATCATGTAATCTCTCTAAGCCTCTGTTTTCTCTTCTGTAACTTGGGAATGAGAATTCCTACAGCACCGTTATTGTGAAGACAGAGGATTACGTAAGGCATTTAAAACCCAGCTTTACATAGTCAACACTGCACTGCAATTATTGTGTTACTGTTATTATTGTAACCATCACATTGCATCATCTTAACTCTGTTGGGAATTCATTTATGAAGTTATATTTTCTTGCTTTTTTGTAAGAAAGTTATTTGCAAACAACCAAAGTATAGCCTTAGCCAATATAAAATGAAAAACACTTCTTTCAGGAATACATACCTGGTTATCAGTGGATTTTAATAGCAACACCACCCTATGAGGCAAAACATTCCTAATTAATATTCCTCCATGACTGTGGCTTTTGTCAAAATATATTTTTCTGCTTTCTTTTGTGTGTTTATGTGTTAAGGGTATCAAGTTATCTAATATCTAATTTTTTCAAGCATCTACTCTGTCTAAAATGTCACACTAAATGTTGAGAAAGACATAGACAAATGTTAGAAATAGCTATCTTAATTCAATCAATGTATGAATCTACTGTCAAAATAATAGTGCCCATACTAGTCTGTCATTTGCAAGTGACAGAATCCCAATTGAGACCGGCTCAAGAATAATTTATTAGCTTGTGTGCCCCACAGAGTAATGGAGAAGTTCACTGAAGGAGAAAGGATGTACCTAGGAAGAGGAGAGAGGTTTTTACAAGCAGTTACAGTCCACTACACCCTCCAAATGATAACATCATCATCTTCATTAATAGAAACCACATCTGAAGTGAAACAAAAATAGAGGCCGGGTGCAGTGGCTCACACCTGCAATCCCAACACTTTGGGAGGCTGAGGAAGGAGGATTGCTTGAACTCAGGAGTTCAAGACCAGCCTGGACAACATAGTGAGACCCCCATCTCCACAAAAAAAAAAAAAAAAAAGTCAGGCATGGTGGTGTGTACCTATAGTCCCATCTACTTGGGGACTGAGGATCACTTGAGCCCAGGAGTTCAAAGCTGCAGTGAGCTATGATCATACCACTGCACTCCAGTCTGGGTAACAAAGCCAGACCCTGTCTCAAAAAAAAAAAAAAGCACACGAACAAGAAGTTACTTTTAAAACTGATAAAAGAATGATACTTGAGTTTCCAGGGAATTACATCAAAGTAGATAAAACGTTCACACCAAAGGGATCTTCCAAAGGCAACCGAATTTCAGTGCCTCCGCTCAGCCTAATTCTAGAAACCTAGTACATTTGATCAGAGGAGAGGTGGAAAGAAATAGAGATGCCCTCCTTCAACCCACTCCCCAGTAGGGCTGGCACCGGGCAAGGCTGTCCACCGCGCCCTCCAGCCCTGCTCCAGGATGACAGCTGCCTCCTCTGGCACTCCCTGGGCCGTCGCACAGCATCTTTCTTCCTGTTTCTCTCTCCTACTCCACAGTAGGCTCTGAGGGACAGTCACTCCAGTCTGTCCTACTCCCAACTTACTGAGTGCCTACTATGTGCCAAGTGGGGCCATAGAAGTGAGCAAAACAAATCACACATTTCTTGTGGAGCCTGCATTCCAACGCACACAAACAGGTGCGTCTATGTCAGATGCGAAGGGAAGGGGAGGGGAGGGGAGGAGAGGGGAGGAGCAGAGAAGAGAAGGACTGCAGGGTGAGTGGGAGACAGGAAGGCGACCTTGAGGTGGGGTGCTGGCGAAGCCTTGCCTGCCCTGGAGGAGATCTGGGGAGGACCAGGCTCCAGAGCAGAGGATACAGCCAGCACTGATGGCAGAGGTAGGAAGGAGCCCCCGGCCCATCTGAAGAGCAGCATCAGGGGTGGGGAGTGAGGAGATGGAAAAGGGGCCATGAAAAAGGCTCAGGATTTTATGCTAAATAAAATGAGAAGCCACTGGAAAGTTTTGAACGAAGAGATTTTATTTACTTATTCATTCATTCATTTTTGAGACAGAGTTGCACTCTGTTGCCCAGGTTGGAGTGCAGTGGCACCATCTCAGCTCACTGCAACCTCTGCCTCCCAAGTTCAAGCGATTCTCCTGCCTCAGCCTCTGGAGTAGCTGCGATTACAGGCGGCCACCACCACGCCTGGCTAATTTCTGTATTTTTAGTAGTCAGGGTTTCACCGTGTTGGCCAGGCTGGTCTCGAACTCCTGACCTCAGGTGATCCACCCTCCTCAGCCTCCCAAAGTGCTGGAATTACAGGCATGAGCCACCGGGCCTGGCCAAGAGATTTTAGTATTAGCATTCAGGACCTTGCCTCTGTGTCTTTAGACACTGTCTCTTCCCCCATTGGCTCAAGGCCCAATGTATGAGAACAGGTTTGCTCTCAAAATTTGTCACATGATATGTTAAGATACATACATTCCTATAGTAACCCTACAATAATACTTTAATTCCTCAAAAATGTCCTGAAAATAGTATGTATTTTTTAATTTCAAAAGTTATTAAGAAGGCTGAATACACACAAATCTCTCTGATCTCCTTCCTAAGTAATCCTGTAGACAGTGACAGTTCTTCGATGGGTTTACTTGGGTTTTAACCTCAGAACTACTGAATGTCATCCTCTCAATCTGTTCCTCTTTCTTCAAGATAGAGGAACCAGGCCCTTGCTGGTTACAGCCGTTGGGGGAGGGTAAAGGGATAGTCTAGGGATAAAGGAACCAAGGCTAGAAGGCCATTGGGGGGTCTAGGATGGATTTTTTTTTTCTCAGTTGGAATAGCTGTGGGTAGAATGTTCTCCAGTCCTGCACCTCACATAACAATCACTGTCATATTCCACCTAGAAATCATCCTTATAATAACGCGTATACATTCTTTTCTTTTTTTAGAGTTGGAGTTTCTCTGTGTTGCCCAGACTGGTCTCAAACTCCTGGGCATAAGTGGTCCTCCCACCTCAGCCTCCTCAGTAGCTAGCACGACAGGCACGCACCACTGTGCTGGGCCTAAAGCACGTTCTTAAGAGAATATCAAAATACTTTTCCAGAGACACAAAGCATTGTCTCATCTGGGAAAACAGGAAGACAGAAACTCGGAGAAGTTAAATACTTAACTGAGATACCCAGAAGTTCAGCTGCCAACCAGGCAAGGCATCTGAGAAGGCTGTTCCATGAGTCTGGCTCCTGTCAGTCACAGATATTTCATCCAAGTTATGTTATATCTGTGTTACTTTGTCAAGTAAAATGGCACACTCCCTCAGTTATAGTCTTTTTAATTTATTTTTTTTGTGACAGTCTCACTCTGTTGTCCAGGCTGGAGTGCAGTGGCGAAATCACAGCTCACTGCAGCCTCAACCTCCCAGGCTCAGATGATCCTCCCACCTCAGCCTCCCAGGTAGCTGGGACTACAGGCATGCGCCAGCACGCCCGGCTAGTTTTTGTATTTTTTGTAGAAACAGGATTTCACCATGTTGCCCAGGCTGGTCTTGAACTCCAAGGCTCAAGCAATTCGCCCACCTTGGCCCCCCAAACTGGTGGGATTACAGGAGTAAGCACTGCGCCTGGCCAGTCATAGTCTTACCCTATTTATTCATCTGCTGGGCCCTATGATGTCCTAATTCTATCTGACTTGCCTAGATGTAAATTTCAGTGGCCAGGACCAAGGGCAGGTCTGCCTAGATTCTAAAGTACCCAGGGCTTTGTGAAAGTTCAAGAACCACACAAATACCAGAAAAGCAGTGTCCTGGGAAAAGCTTCTATAAACGACTCATAAATGGATGATTCTCCAAGGAGGGCATCAAGGGGAAAAAGAAATATGATCTTCCTCCACTCCCATCCCCCCTCCACCTCTTTGCTATAAAAGCCTTATTTCTTATTACTTTAATTAAGTTTCTGGTATGATCCCTGGTAAAAGGCTTTATGTTCATGCAGTCTTGTAGAAAACAGCTGTGAACTGGCCAGGCGCAGTGGCTCATGCCTGTAATCCCAGCACTTTGGGAGGCCGAGGCGGGTGGATCACGAGGTCAGGAGATCGAGACCATCTTGGCTAACACGGTGAAACCCCATCTCTACTAAAAATACAAAAAAATTAGCTGGGCGTGGTGGCGGGTGCCTGTAGTTCCTTCCAGCTACCCAGGAGGCTGAGGCAGAAGAATCGCTTGAACCCGGGAGGTGGAGCTTGCAGTGAGCCGAGATCGCACCACTGCACTCCAGCCTGGGCGACAGAGCAAGACTCCATCTCAGAAAAAAAAAAAAAGAAAAGAAAAGAAAGGAAAAGAAAACAGCCCTGAACCCCACAATGACAGCAGCAACCCAAGAACTTGGTCACCTATACAAGCCCCTACCTTCTCTCCTGCCAGTGTTAACTTAGGCCACCAACATGTCAAGGTAGGCCAGGCATAGTGGTTCACGCCCATAATCCCAACACTTTGGGAGGCCAACATGGCATTGCTTGAGGCCAGGAGTTGGAAACCAGCATGGGCAACAAAGCAAGAACCGGTCTCTACAAAAAAATGTTTAAAAGTTAGCCAGGTGCTGTGGTGTGTGCCTGTAGTCTCATCTACTCAGGAGGCTGTGGCAGGAGGATCACTTGAGCCAGGAATTGGAGGTTGCAATGAGCTACGTTCACACCGCTGCACTCCAGCTTGGGCAACAGAGCAAGACCCTGTCTGCAAATAAATGAACAAATTAATGTCAATGCTATTATATGCAACAGAGAATCAAATCTTTACCCAAGGTGAAGGCATCTGGTTGTGTCTTGTCTTGCCTTGTGTTGTTCCTTTTTCCCTCACTCCAATTGTCCCTCCACTCCCTATAAGAATCGATCTTTAAGGCCGGGCGCGGTGGCTCACGCCTGTAATCCCAGCATTTTGGGAGGCCAAGGCAGGTGGATCACCTGAGGTCGGAAGTTCGAGACCAGCCTGACCAACGTGCAGAAACCCTGTCTCTACTAAAGATACAAAATTAGCCAGGTGTGGTGGCACATGCCTGTAATCCCAGCTACTCAGGAAGGCTGAGGCAGGAGAATCGCTTGAACCCGGGAGGCAGAGGTTGCGATGAGCCAACATTACGCCATTGCGCTCCAGCCTGGGCAACAAGAGCAAAACTCCGTCTTAAAAAAAAAAAAAAAAAAAAAATCGATCTTTAGTTTCTCCAAAACTGATGCTACTGTTCTCTCTTAACAGAAAAAGCCATCCAAGGTCCCTGTTGCCCCAGTGGGTCAGCCTCAGGGATTGCCACCCAGGAGGGAGGGTGCTCAGCCCCGTGGAACAGGTGCTAGAGCTATGCCACTCCACACCCCCCGACAGTACAGGGACAGGGAATATTCCCAGAAGAACTCTGACTTCAATGAAGAAAACTGCATTTCAAGACACAATTGTTCGTCCGGGTGCGGTGGCTTATGTCTGTCATCCCAGAACTTAGGGAGGCCAAGGTGGGCAGATCACTTGAGGTCAGGAGTTCAAGACCAGCCTGGCCAACATGGTGAAACCCTGTCTCTACTAAAAATACAAAAATTGGCTGGTTGTGGTGGCACACGCCTATACTCCCAGCTACTTGGGAGGCTGAGGCATGAGAATCACTTGAACCTGGGAGGCAGAGGTTGCAGTGAGCCAAGATTGCACCACTGTACTCCAGCCAAGGTGACAGAGTGAGGCTCCATCTCAAAGAAAAAAAAAGAGAAAGGACACAATTGTTATCACTGGAGAAATCATGACTTTTTTTTAGTCTCTAGTATTGATAACTTGTATTGTTTGTTTATCTCTAATATTGTAATATTGGTAACTTGTTTGTTTATCTCTAATATTGGTAACTATTTCTGGCTCTCACACACACAAAAAAAGACATTAGTCAGGCCAGTTGCGGTGGTTCACGCCTGTAATCCCAGCACTTTGGGAGGCCGAGGCTGGTGGATCACCTGAGGTCAGGAATTTGAGACCAGCCTGGCCAACATGGTGAAACTCCGTCTCTACTAAAAATACAAAAATTAGCCAGGCATGGTGGTGGGTGCCTGTAATCCCAGCTACTCGGGAGGCTGAGGCAGGAGAATCACTTGAACCTGGAAGGTGGAGGTTGCGGTGAGCAGAGATCATGGCATTGCACTCTAGCCTGGGTGACAGAGCGAGACTCCCTCTCAAAAAAAAAAAAAAAGACATTAGTTGAGAGACCTCATAATGCTTTTCTACTCACTCAAAAGACAACCTAGGCTCTAATCTTCAGTGTAGTCCACGAGAATACCTTCAAATCAGCCAGTGATTCAACTCTGACCCATAATAACGTCTTACATTTCTAAAGAACATTCCAGCTTTGAAGTGCTTCCTGTGTATTTCTTCATCAGGACTTTGGGGCAGTTTGGTAGTTTCTAGAGCACCCATGGCCCTCCCATGTCTTGTTATCTCAAGGCATAACCGTATCATACCTGACTGGTTCTTTAATGCTCTGAGTGGTTACAGAATCAGCCCAAAGTGGAGATGGGCCATGATTTGCCACTGACGACAGTGGGTAGGAATTGAGAGACATCATGCCTTAGGAAATTAGGGCATTCCTACTTCCAGAATCTAAAAGTTCATATAACATCTACTTACAGAGAAGTAGAAACAACACTCAAATGAAAATTCATTAGTATGCTAATGCATCGCTGTTGAAACAGAAAGATGAGGTGCATTGACCGCTTCCACCAGAAATATTTTTATGGGCCTGGCACAGTGGCTCACGGCTATAATCCCAGCAGTGTGGGAGTTTTGAGGCAGAAGGATTGCTTGAAGCCAGGAGTTTGAGACCAGCCTGGGCAACACAGTGAGACCTAATCTCAAAAAAAAAAAAAAAAAACAAGAACAAAAGAAAGAAATACTTTTATAGTTTAATGTATTTAACACCCAAATGCAGAAATCATACCAATTGCATGCTGAGGAATAAAAATACCCCCACATTCTAACCAACACCATGAAGTTTACGCTTTTTGTGTCTTTCATTAAACAAATAATTATTAAGTGAACTACTTTGGGAAACTTATTTAACATTTTGGGTCTCAGTTTCCGCATTAGTAAAAGGTGCATAATAATAGTACCTATTTTTAAGAACCGTTCTGAGGATAAAATGGGTTAATTTATGTAAAGTGCTATATACTGTCCCTGGCACCTGACAGCCTCTTCAACACCATCTTGGGCCGCTCTACCCAAGCTAACCATAATCTGGCATCTGGCCATTTAGCTTTCTTTTCTTTCTTTCTTTCTTTTTTCTTTTTTTTGAGACGGAATCTTGCTCTGTCACCCAGGCTGGAGTGCAGTGGCACAATCTCGGCTCACTGCAAGCTCCGCCTCCCGGGTTCACGCCATTCTCCTGCCTCAGCCTCCTGAGTAGCTGGGACTACAGGTGCCTGCCACCATGCCCGGCTAATTTTTTGTATTTTTAGTAGAGACGGGATTTCACCATGTTAGCCAGGATGGTCTCGATCTCCTGACCTCGTGATCCGCCCACCTCGGCCTCCCAAAGTGCTGGCATTACAGGCATGAGCCACCGCGCCCAGCCTCTTTCTTTCCCTCTTTCTTTCTTTCCCTTTCTTTCTTTCTTTCTTCTTTCTTTTTTTCTTTCTTCTTTCTTTCTTCCTTTCCTTCTCTTTCTTTTTTTTTTTAATAGGTCTTACTCAGTCACCCAAGCTGGAATACAGTGATGCAATTATAGTTCACTGCAGCCTCCAACTCCTGGGCCCAAGTGATCCTCCTGTCTCAGCCTCCTGAGTAGCTGAGACTAGAGGTGCATGCCATCATGTCTCCCTATGTTGCCCAGGCTGGTCTTGATCTCTTGGGATCAAGCAATCTTCTCACCTTGGCCTCTCTAAGTGCTGGGGTTACAGGTGTGAACCACTGTACTCAACCCACATTTAGCTTTCCTTTCCCTTCTTCAGAGTCTTTCCATATGCATTTTCCTTCATGAAAACTCTCTTTCTGTCTCTGGCTGCATTATATTTACCCTTCACATGTCAAGGCAAAAACAGCAGAAAAAGATCCAGGGGTCATAGCTGATCACACACATACAGTATGTAAGTATATATGTTTGTGTGTGTATATGCACACATATACACACTGACATATATGTATATAAGTCAGCAATACAGTGCTCTGGGTCTAGGTAGAGGCTGGGTCTATATGAAATCAGTATGTTCTAATACGCATATGGGGTCCTAGGGCAGGAAATAGCTATACTACTTTCCATTGTATTAAGCTGACCTTTTTAAGAGTATTTCATCCTATTGTGGTCTTTTTTTTTTTCTTTCCAGACAGGGTCTCACACTGTCACCCAAGCTGGAGTGCAGAGGCATGACCACGGCTCACTGCAGCCCAAACTCTGGGGCTCAAGCCATACTCCCACCTCAGCCTCCCGAGTAGCTGAGACTACAGGCATGTGCCAACTTGCCTGGCAAATTTTTTTATTTTTTGTAGAGATGGGGTCACACTATGTTGTCCAGTCTGGTCTCAAACTCCTGGCTCAAGCGATCCTGCCATGTCGGCCTCCCAGAGTGCTGGGATTACAGGCGTGAGCCACCACATCTGGCCCCTGACATTTTTTTTTGTAATGCAATTGTGAATGCATTCAGGAGATTCCCAAAAAGCTTACCATGAATTATTAAAAGCATGAAAAATCATAATTTTTTAATGCTTTATTTCATAATAATAAAAATATATTTTTATTATTGTATATATATTTATAATTATTAAAAGCATAAAGAAAGTCATAATAACTGGAAGAAAGAAAAGACTAAGGGATGACCAAATGCCTCCCTTCAGAATTACAAGTAGATTCCATTTTCGGGAATGCTCTGTCTGCAGAAGACAGAAGAAGACAACTTCCTTGGCTGGGCGTGGTGGCTCACACCTGTAATCCCAGCACTTTGGGAGGCCAAGGTGGGTGGATCACGAGGTCAAGAGATCGAGACCATCCTGGCCAACATGGTGAAACCCTGTCTCTACTAAAAATACAAAAATTAGCTGGGTGTGGTGAAGTGTGCCTGTAATCCCAGCTACTCGGGATGCTGAGGCAAGAGAATGGTTTGAACTTGGGAGGCAGAGCTTGCAGTGAGCCGAGATCATGCCACTGTGCTCCAGCCTGGCAACAGAGTGAGACTCCGTCTCAAGAAAAAGAAAAGAAAAAAAAGGCCAGGCGCGGTGGATCACGCCTGTAATCCCAGCACTTTGGGAGGCTGAGGCGGGCAGATCACCTGAGGTCAGGAGTTTGAGACCAGCCTGACCAACATGGTGAAACCCCATCTCTACTAA
This sequence comes from Pan troglodytes, assembly GCF_028858775.2. Classification (NCBI taxonomy): domain Eukaryota; kingdom Metazoa; phylum Chordata; class Mammalia; order Primates; family Hominidae; genus Pan; species Pan troglodytes. Next base: position 34,301,020 of record NC_072406.2, read on the forward strand.
AAATACAAAAAAAATTAGCCAGGTGTTGTGGCGCATACCTGTAATCCCAGCTACTCAGGAGGCTGAGGCAGGAGAATTGCTTGAACTTGGGAGGCAGAGGTTGCAGTGAGCCGGGATTACGCCACTGCACTCCAGCCTGAGCAGCAAGAGCGAAACTCTGTCTGAAAAAAAAAAAAAAAAAAGACAACTGCCTTAAGCAACAAGAGAGACCATTCTTACAACAATATGGTACACTGACAACTGGATTCTTGGTGTCTATAACATCTAGATTGTCTTTCCTGTGATTTAGAATCTGACAGCCCTGAGTTCGAATCTTGGCTCCAGGGGGTTGAAGAATCTGATGAGATATAGAAGGTGGAGATTCTTGCAAAATGGACATAGCAAGATTTTTGCAAAAATTGGGAGGCACCTTTGTACAGACATAGAAGTCCACAGGATAGACTTAGTTGGGAAAGCAGCTCAGAGGAGCCTGTGTAACTTTTGGCAAGTAATTAATTTAATCTCAGGGGATTTTTCTGCTAAATGGGAATAATAATACCCACCCCAACAGTTTTTATAAAGTTTAAACAAGATCATTATTTGTTCCTGGCTTTTAGTAATGGAAATGAAAGCCGATTCCCTCATCCACCTCCTATGTTACTCCCCTCAAGTTTGGCCCATCCGCTTGAAGAAACTGTCATCACAGAAAGACAAATACCTCCTCTTCTCTCTTAGAAGTGGGAGCTGAATAATGTGTACACATGGATATACAGAGTGGTGACAACAGAGTCTCAGAAGGGTGAGACAGTGGGAGACAGGTTGGTGGTGAGAAATTACTTAATGGATACAATGTATGACACCCTGAAAGCCTGACTTCACCTCTGCGCAATCCATGCAGGTAACAAAATTACACTTGAACTTCATACATTTATACTTTTTTTTTTTTTTGAGATGGAGTCTCACTCTTGTCACCCAGGCTGGAGTGCAGTGGCATGATGTCAGCTCACCGCAAACTCTGCCTCCCATATTCAAGCAATTCTCCTGCCTCAGCCTCCCGAGTAGCTGGGATTACAGGCACCCACCACCATGCCAGGCTAATTTTCTATTTTCAGTAGAGATGGGGTTTTACCATGGTGGCCAGGCTGGTCTCAAACTCCTGACCTCAGGTGATCTACCCACCTCAGCCTCCCAAAGTGCTGGGATTACAGGCGTGAGCCACCACGCCCGGCCTCCATAAATTTATACTAATAAAGTTCCTTTAAGTTTAACAATAAAAAAAGATATTGTGATCAAGAAATTTTATCAAACATTGTATTTCTGTATTATATATATAAAAGAATCATTCAGTGCAAAGAATATTATATTCTAAATGAAATTAATCTGCAAATGATACATCTAGAGAGAACATGAAACTTATTCCAGAACAATCATTTTAAGCCAAAACAAAAGGTTTAAAGTTAGGTAAGGAAGGCACTTTGGTGAGTATGTAGTGATCCATTCACCCACAGGTTCAATAAAACGGTTAAGTGGTCAGCAGTTTGGCTAATTCACACTGGTGATTGCCTGGGAGAAGGAAGGCCGAAGAGTTCAATTTAGATTTAAAAAAACAAAAAACAAAAAACTTCCTTTGAGACAACTTGAACATAAAGACTGCACCACACATTTTTGAGTAATAGAAATAGCAAAGATGTATGTATCTCTTGTCCTTTTCTTTTAAGGAAAGCTGAGCAAATGGTACAATCTTGAGGAACAGAGTAAGTGTCAGCGAACCATGTGTTTCCAAAATGAGCTGGGAACAAGAGTCAGTGTCTGCAGTAGAGCTCTTCAAAGCCTGGGAGAAACCATGGAGCCGATGTATCAAAATCACACCCAAGACAGAGTTGATTTGTTTCTTTGATGTCCCTGACGTTGTTCATGCAGAATTCACTCCTTGAGGTCAAAAAGTTCATCAAACTTCTGTAGAAATTCTAAATTATTTGATACATTCTCAGCATTGCAAAAAGAGAAAATTCTAGTTTAAGGCTCCAACTCAAAGTGTGCCTCTGTGAAGTACTCTTGAAAAAGAAAAAAAACAGCAACAACCGGTGCTTCTGACAAGACACTCTCCTTGACCAAACTGGTGAGACCCCTCTGAGCCTTTGAATTTCTGTGTCTATCTTTGCATCATCTAATTTTAGCAAAAATTCTGCTGTGTCAGTTAAGCGAGAATCCTTCCATATCTGATCAAATTTCTCATCCCCACCTCCATCACCAGGTGGTGTCTGATTACCTTAGCCTGTCTTGAAGGAAGGATTCTGTCGAATTGGTTTAGCCAGAATCCCCCGACCCCTGATGCTCCTTCCTGGGAATTTTTCATCCCCTGATCTCCACCCTACTTCTTGGCTATGAATCCCCCATGCTGTGTTCAGAACGGAAGCCCATTCTGTACTCAAGTCTTTTCCCCTATTGCAATAGTTCCTAATTAAAATCTGTTTCAGCCAGGCATAGTGGCTCACGACTGTTATCCTAGCACTTTGGGAGGCCTAGGTGGGCAGATCTTCTGAGGCCAGGAGTTCGAGACCAGCCTGGCCAACATGGTGAAACCCCATCTCTATTAAAAATACAAAAATTAGCTGGGCATGGTGGGAGATGCCTGCAATCCCAGCTACTCAGGAGGCTGAGGCAGGAGAATTGCTGGAACCCAGGAGGTGGAGGTTGCAGTGAGCTGAGATTGTGCCACTGCACTCCAGCCTGGGTGACGGAGCAAGACTCTCTCAAAAATTAAAATAAATAAAATCTGTTGGCCAGGCGCAGCGGCTCACGCCTGTAATCCCAGCACTTTGGGAGGCCAAGGCGGGCAGATCACCTGAGGTTGGGAGTTCGAGACCAGCCTGGCCAGCATGGTGAAACCCAGTCTCTACTAAAGATACAAAAATTAGCCGGGCATGGTGGCAGGTGCCTATAATCCCAGCTACTCGGGAAGCTGAGGCAGGAGAATCGCTTGAACCTGGAAGGCGGAGGTTGCAGCGAACCGAGATCGCGCCATTGCACTCCAGCCTGTGCAACAGAGCGAGACTCCGTCTCAAAATTAAGTAAATGAATAAAATAAAACAAAATCTGTTTCATCCCTTTACTGTCTGGCTCTGGTTTTTCCTTAACCCTTCCCAGCCTGATCACTCGCCTCTTCCTCAGTCTTGGCTCCCAACTACTAACTGTTCCTCAAAATCAAATACACCCTTGGAAGGTGAAGATTCTCCACCATTAAAGATGGATGAGGCTGGGAGCAGTGGCCACTAAAAAATAAATAAATAAATACAAAAATTACCCAGGCGTGGTGGCAGGCACCTGTAATCCCAGCTATTTGGGAGGCTGAGGCAGGAAAATGGCTTGAACCCGGCAGGCAGATGGTGAGCCAAGATGGCGCCAGTGCACTCCAGCGTGGGCAACAGAATGAGACTCCCTTTCAAGAAAAAAAAAAAAAAAGATGGCTGAATGTCTGTCTATGCTGTAGGCTTAGAAAATAAAACCAAAAGAGGAGTTGTAGAAATCTCTGCATTGTTTGAACAAACAGTCCAACGTGACTGCTTTAAGGGTGACAACTATTATCTGACTCTTTATGTTCCATTTTTTTAAATTACCTTACTTTGTAGTCATATCTATCATAGTCACGAGGTAAGCTGCATGTCAATATGGCATGTCAATGCTTGAACTAAGTTGGCTGATGGTGTCAACCTGAGTTAGCTTCAGTTTGACTGACTTTTTTTTTTTTTTTTTTTTTGAGACAGATTCTTGCTCTGTCACCCAGGCTGGACTCCTGCAGAGGCACAATCATAGCTCAGTACAACCACAAACTCCTGGGCTCAAGGGATCCTCCCACCTCAGCCTCCTGAGTAGCTGGGACTACAGGCACACACCACTGCACCTGGCTAATTTTATTTTATTTATTTATTTTTTTTTTTTGAGACAGAGTCTTGCTCCATCACCCAGGCTGGAGAGCAGTGGGACAACGTTGGCTCACTGCAATCTCTGTCTCTTGGGTTCAAGTGATTCTCCTGCCTCAGCCTCCCGAGTAGCTGGGACTACAGGCATGTGCCACCAAGCCTAGCTAATTTTTGTATTTTTAGTAGAGATGGGGTTTCTCCATGTTGGCCAGGCTGGTCTCGAACTCCTGACCTCAGGTGGTCCACCCACCTCGACCTCCCACAGTGCTGGGATTACAGGCTTGAGCCCGGCCACACCTGGCTAATTTTTTTAAAAGAAATGTTTGTAGAGACCGGTCTTGCTTTGTCACCCAGGTTGGAGTTCAGTTATGCCATCATAGCTCGCTGTAAAGTCGAAACTCCTGGGCTAAAGCAATCCCTCCTGCGTCACCTTCCCAAAATGCTGGGATTACAGGCATAAGCCACTGTACCTGGCCCAGTTTGACTTTCTAGCTCCACTTCTGCAGACTCCCCAGCCTACAAGTAAAGTTCTTTCTCAACTCTTTGGTCTTGGACAAAGCAAAACTCTTTCTGCATGGGTCCTTCAGTCCTTCTTACCCTCACGTTCAGGCAAACCAGATTATTAATATTACTAACATCCTCACTGGTCATATCCCAGGATCTCAGATCTTGCCTTAAACTCTCATTCTCTCTCTGTCTATATACATATATATATATATACCCCCGACTCCTCCCTCTCCCTCTTTCACATTTTTTCCTATTGATACATAATATTTTACATGTTTATGGGGTACATGTATTTGCTACATGCATAGAATATGTAGAGAGGTGAACAACTCCATCACCCATTACCTTGAGTATTTATCTTTTTTTTTTTTTTTTTTTTTTGAGACGGAGTCTTGCTCTGTTGCTCAGGCTGGAGTGCAATGGCACAATCTCAGTTCACTGCAACCTCTGCCTCCCAGGTTCAAGTGATTCTCCTGCCTCAGCCTCCTGAGTAGCTGGGATTACAGGCGTGTGCCACCACACCCGGCTAATTTTTGTATTTTTAGTAGAGACGGGGCTTCACTATGTTGGTCAGGCTGGTCTCAAACTTCTAACCTCAGGCGATCCACCTGCCTCAGCCTCCCAAAATGCTGCGATTATAGGCGTGAGCCACCGCACCTGGCCAAATATTTATCATTTCTATGTGTTGGAAATATTTCAAGTCCTCTCTTCTATCTGCTTTGAAATATACTACACATTCTTGCTGGCTATAGTCGGCTCCACTATCAAACATCATAATTTGTTTCTTCTAGGCCGGGCGTGGTTGGCTCACGCCTGTAATCCCAGCACTTTGGGAGGCCAAGGCAAGCAGATCACCTGAGGTCGGGAGTTCGAGACCAGCCTGACCAACATGGAGAAACCCCGTCTCTACTAAAAATACAAAAACATTAGCCAGCATGGTAGCACATGCCTATAATCTCAGCTACTCAGGAGGCTGAGGCAGGAGAATCGCTTGAACCCGGGAGGCAGAGGTTGCGGTGAGCCAAGATCGCGCCATTGCACTTCAGCCTAGGCAACGAGAGTGAAATTTGATCTCAAAAAAAACACACACAAAAAACAGAACTTGTTTCCTCTGCCTAACTGCATGTTCCTACCCATTCACAACCTCTCTTCCTCCCCCTCCCACCCACACCTCCTTCCCAGCCTCTGGTATCTATGATTCTGCACCACACAGTCCTCCCTTTTTATATTTGCCTCTTTGTAAGTCTTTCCCTTCTAGCCTCCATCAACCCATTGTCCCAACATCTGGCAAGCAGATTCCTTCGTTTCTGTTTGAACATCTGTTCCTCTACCACCCCACAGGCCTTCACACTTACCCATCCCCAGTCTTCCACCTGGAGCCTCAAGCTTACATCCTAGAGCACCCCAATTCCTCCTCACTTCAGCCTCCACCTCCCCCTACCCACCTAACAAGGCAAAGTACACAAGCCATCGCTGATTTCAACATAACCATCAGATTTTGCTGAACTTAATTTTTTCTTCTGAATGAGACAATAGGCTATTTATTTGATTTTATTTGTGAGATGGAGTCTCGCTCTGTTGCCCAGGCTGGAGTGCAGTGGCGCAATCTCGGCTCACTGCAAGCTCTGCCTTCTGGGTTCACGCCTTTCTCCTGCCTCAGCCTCCCGAGTAGCTGGGACTACAGGCGCCCGCCACCGTGCCCAGCTAATTTTTTGTATTTTTAGTAGAGACGGGATTTCACCATGGTCTTGATCTCCTGACCTTGTGATCCGACCACCTCGGCCTCCCAAAGTACTGGGATTACAGGCGTGAGCCACCGCGCCCGGCGACAATAGGCTATTTATTTAGTTATTTAGAGACAGGGTCTTGCCCTGTTGCCCATGCTGGAGTACAGTTGCTCAGTCATAGCTCACTGCAGCCTTGAGCTCCTGGGCTCAAGTGATCCTCCCACTTCAGCCTCCCAAATAGCTAGGACCGCAAGTTATTATTTTTTTAGAGATAGGGTCTCACTATGTTGCCCAGGCTGATGATTCTCTATTTAGTAAGTATTTAAGAGCTGTACAAATGTCAGACATGATTTTCAGTTCAGGTGAGCCCCCAGCTGTGCTGGGGCCTCTTGCTCTTTGGGACAGCACTGGCCTGTGGTCAAGCCAATGAGCTCAACACAGGACTGGCTGCTCGGTCCTCGTGCACAGCCTGGCCCCAGGAAGGCAAGGCCCCAGAAGCCACTCAACCAGTGGAAACAGCGAGGCTTGTGGTAAGGTGAGAGGGACTGCCAGTACTTAGTACATCTAAAGACCCTTCTGTTGTTTTCCTTCAAACATCTTCCAAAGGGGAATATCTTAGAAAAACCTGAGCGCATTCAAAGAACAAAGATGTGAGAGGGGCTGGAAAATAGGACCCATGAGGAATGGGGAAAAGAAGCTATGATTCTTAGTCAGAAGAAGAGAAAGCCTAGAGGCCACTTAACAATGGCCTGCAAGGTTTAAAGCGATATTCCTCCGAGAATGGAGACCAGCTGTTCACCATCTCCAGCGAGGACAGAACAAAAGGAAATGAGCTTCGGCTTCCACACGAGTGATTTAAGCTGGAAAATAATCTCTGCCAATGAGGATATCAGACTTGGGATAAGTTATCAAGGGAGATCAGGGGCTCTCCTCTGGAGTTCTTCAAAAAGCAAAGAGGCTCGTTTTCCTGGGTGGGTCAGGTGCGATCTGGCAGCAGCCAGAGGGGAGGAGAGGAAGGTTGGGGGAGGCTCTGGGTCCTCTCCAGCCGTAGGAGTCCATGACTTTGTTTTTCAAATAGTCTCCGCTTTTGTCCTTGCGGTCTCTCCAGCAGCATAATAGTTTTTTGGACTCTGGAATTTGCAGGATTGAGGCAGGGGAGAGGTGAAAGCCAAGGCATGCGAAGAATGAGAAAAAGGAAGAGAAATTGATTAATTTTCCATGGGAGAGGCAGGGAGAAACTGCAAATAACTAAGCACAGGCCCTTAGTAACTGTCAGTTTCTAAAGTAAGAATCTCTCACTTTCTCATATGAAAATTAGCTTCCATATATATATATACACACTAATTGGTTCTTCTTTTCCTTTCTTGCTGGGTTTCCTGGCCTCCTTTTGAATCCTTTGTACATTCCCTTTACACCTTCAATATTAGCCTGTTTCAGTTTCCTGTACAACAAAAGCCAAAGACAGATTCTTCTTATTGAATCCAACACTTTACAAATCCAAAGCCCAAACCTTTATCATAACATTACCCGTCTATGAAATGCAAACCCAGCCCCTGATTCGTATATATTTTTCCTGTTTTTAATCCTTTAAGGCCTTGGGTGTCTCTCCAGCCTTTGGCCTCCTTTATTAAGCCTAATGCTAACAGCTGACTCCTATGACCCCGGAGCCAGTGTCTTTGAAGTGCACGGGCACTCAGGGACAGCCACACCCACCAGGCTGAAACCCCCAGGAACGTCCCCCCACCCCACCCCTGCCTCCCCGTGGGTGGCTGCACTCAGGTATGGGAGAGTGACATTGTCCATCTCTGCATCTGCTCCCAGGCGGGTTTTGGCTGCTCAGGCTCAGAGACAGCCCTGAGAATGACAAGAAGGAAAGGTTGCTTGTCTTGTATCTCATCCAGAGCCTGGTGGTCTGCTCCGGGGTGACCCAGCCTCAGGACTTCCTTCCTCAGGCAGCTTCGATGGTGAGCACTAGGATGTGAGCCCCACCAGAGCTGAGCCTCATCTGTCCTGCTCACTGTGTGCCTAGAAGAGTATCTGGCACGTGTCGGAGAGCAATCAGTATTCACAAGCAAATGCCAGAGCAGGAAAGGGCTTGCCCAGGCTGGAGTGTAGTGGTGTGATCATGACTTACTGCAGCCTTGACCTCCAGGCTCAAGCAATCCACCACCTCAGCCTCCTGAGTTAGCTGGGACTACAGGCCTGTGCCACTACACCCCACTAATTTTTTTTTTTAGAGACAGGGTCTTGCTATGTTACCCAGGCTGGTCTCAAACTCCTGGTCTCAAACAGTCCTCCCACCTCGGCTTCCTGAAGTGCTGGAGTTACAGACATGAGCCAACGCGCCTGGCCCATTCTCACCTCTTGTTGCAGACAGAAGAGGTTCCAGGCCTTTTTCTAGGGTTTTTGTGACTGTCAAAGACCTAGCTGTACCCCTGGAAAGAAAGACCTCATCTGGTCAATTAGTCCATGCTAAAATGTTAATGGTACTAATGGGTTAATTCATTCTCTCTTGTGCACTTTCTCTCTCTCTCTCAGAGCCTGACCTCCCCTCTAGACTCCTCCCCCTTGCCTTGCTGGGCAATAGCCATTCATCCCCAGATGCAGAGCAGAAAGGAGCCTCCTCCGCCACTAACCCTTGAATTCTTGAGCTGAGGCCAAGAACCAGGCAGCCGGAACAGAACCAGTTGAGATTAGAGTTTCACACATCTTCCAAGGACAGATTCTGCTGGCTGCCCCAGGAACCCACATAGCCTTGCCCAAGCAGAGAGAACACAGAGCCAGCCCTGCAGAAGATGTAGGGAGCAAGACAGTGACTCTCTCAGGGGCCTCAGGGGGCCTTGTCATCACCCCAGCCTGGGACTGTGGCAAGTCTTCACCCTCGGAGCCAGGCTGTGCTGCCCAAGGCTGCCCAGGGTGAGAGAAACAGGGCAAAACCAACCAACAGATGGTGTTTCTAGCTCCCTAACCTCCTGTGTATGCCCCAGAAGCACTGGGGAACTTTTCGGTTTTTTATTTTTGTTTGTTTCATATTTAATTGTTTATATCGAATTTGTTATTCATGGGGTACATGTACAATTTTGCTACATTGATATACCGCATTGTGGTGAAGACAGGCCTTCAATGCATCCATCACTAGAACACACTTTATATCCACCAAGCAACCTCCCATCATCCACCCCCTCCCACCTGCTTACACCTCCAAGTCTCCAGCGTCTATTATTTTGCATTCTATGTCCCTGGGTCCATATTATTCAACTCCCACTTTTAAGTGAGAACGTGCAATGTCTTTCTGTTTCTGAGTTGTTTCACTTAAGATAATGGACTCCAGTTCCATCCATGTTGCTGCAAAAGACATTGTTTTATTCTTTTTTATGCCTGAATAGTATTCTGCTGTGTATTTTTTTTTTTTTTTTTTTTTTTTTTTGAGACGGAGTCTCACTCTGTCGCCCAGCCTGGAGTGCAGTGGCGCGATCCTGGCTCACTGCAAGCTCCGCCTCCCGGATTCACGCCATTGTCCTGCCTCAGCCTCCCAAGTAGCTGGGACTACAGGTGCCTGCCACCATGCCCAGCTAATTTTTTTTGTATTTTTAGTAGAGACGGGGTTTCACCGTGTTAACCAGGATGGTCTTGATCTCCTGACCTCGTGATCCATCCGCCTCGGCCTCCCAAAGTGCTGGGTTACAGGCGTGAGCCACTGTTGTGTATTTAGAGTGCATTTTCTTTAGCCAGCCCTCCGTTGATGGTCACTTAGGTTGATTCCATGACTCTGCTATTGTGAATAGTGCTGCAATAAACATATGAGCACAGGTATTTTTTTATATATAAAATGATTTCTTTTTTTGCAGGGGTAGATACCCAGTAGCAAGGTTGCTGAAGTGTATGGTGGTTCTATTTTTATAATCTCCACACTGTTTTCAACCAGGGGCTCTTTCTTTTTTTTCTTTGAGACGGAATCTCACTCTGTCGCCCAGGCTGGAGTCCAGTGGGACCATGTCGGCACACTGCAACCTCCATCTCCTGGGTTCAAGCAATTCTGCCTCAGCCTCCTGAGTAGCTGCGATTACAGGCGCCCACCACCACACCCGGCTAATTTTTTTATATTTTTATTAGAGACAGGGTTTCACCATGTTGGCCAGGCTGGTCTTGAACTCCTGACCTCAGGTGATCCACCCGCCTCAGCCTCCCAAAGTGCTGGAATTACAGTTGTGAGTCACTGCGCCCGGCCTTTTTTTTTTTTTTTTTTCTGAGACGGAGTCTCACTCTGTCGCCCAGGCTAGAGTGCAATGGTGCAATCTCGGCTCACTGCAACCTCCGCCTCCCAGGTTCAAGTGATTCTCCTGCCTTAGCCTCCCAAGTAGCTGGGATTACAGACACCCACCACCACGTCCAGCTAGTTTTTGTATTTATAATAGAGATGGGTTTCACCATTTGGGCCAGGCTGGTCTCGAACTCGTGACCTCAGATGATCCACCCACCTCCACCTCCCAAAGTCCTGGGATTACAGGCATGAGCCACCACTCCCAGCCCAACCAGGAGCTTTTTAAAAGTAGATCCACTGTGTCCTGGCCCAAATCCACCAGCTGCGTCAGAGTCTCACAGGCTAGGCCCCAGAATCTGCATTTTTAAGAATGCTGTGAGTGATTCTGACATACAACCCAGCTTAGGAATAACAGCCCCACTAGGCTGACTGACTCACCTTCCCTCTCATCTTTCTACGACTCTGTTTTCCCCATTGCAGGGGATTTCGGGTCACCAAGTTACACCAATTGACTCTCAGCATCACTGAGCTTTTTCTTTCACATCCAGGGTGAGTTTAAGTCAGTGCTTCTCTGGGTCTCACAGGAGTGGACATTCTAAAGCTAGCATCTCCTCTGAGTAACTCACTCCCCGATGATGGGAGTTTGACTTTTCCTTGGTTATGGGTTACAGGATGAAAGTCAGGTGCAAACACTTATTTCTTCAAGCCAACAAATCCTAGCACCTCCTCGATCTCAGAGAAGGTCAGCAGACATGTGTGTGCCACGTTTCTTCATCTCAAGAGCTGTGTATCATGGTGGGAAACTGGACTTGCAAATGGCTATGCAGGAAGAGAAGGCTGTGTGAGTGTCGGCCCCTGGGTAGAGGCTGTCTTTGTTGAAACCGTGGTGCCCCGACAAAAGCCGGAAAGCGAATCTCCTTCTACTGCACCTGCAGGCTCTGGGCCCAAGCATGTTCCGGGCGAGAGGATATTTAGGGATTTCTGGGTTTAGCTTTCTCCGTTTTGCCGTTCAGTTCACTCTGGCCCTGGCTGTCTCCAAAGGAGAGGACTGATACCATGGGATTAAGTCCTTATGTTCAAGCTCCGGTCTGGGAAGCTGAGTCTGCATCTTTTTCTGAGGCCAAGGCATTGTTCTGACAACTGCCCTTGACTCCAGTTCCTTCAGGATGAGGGTGGTGGCTTTTCTTGCCCACTCTTCTGCTCCTGAATCCTTCCTCGCAGCTTCTAACCACACTGCTAGCCCTCATCTCTGGCTTGCTGCCAATTTCCTCTGGCACTATCCTCCCTAGCTGGCTGCAAACCCACCTGTTGTTTTTTGGGTTTTTTAGAGATGGGGTCTCGCTCTGTTGCAATCATAGCTCACTGCAGCATCGAACTCTTGGGCTCGACAATCCTCCTACCTCAGCCTCCTAAATAGCTGAGATTATAGGTGCCCACCACCACATCTGGCTTATTTTTTTATTTTTTTGTAAGAGGTGGAGTCTCACTAGATTACCCAGGCTGCTCTCAAACTCCTGGCCTCAAGGGATCCTCCCACTTCTGCCTCCCAAAGTGCTGGGATTACAGGCATGAGCCCCAGTGCCCAATCGCCACTTGTTTTCTCTTGCTTACTCTCCCTGACCCTGGGCATCTGCCCTTAGAAATGTCGTTGTCCCCAGCTGCCCCAGCTCCTGATACCACGCTCTGCCTGCTTCATTTTCTGCTGTTCCCTTCATCTATCCTTCTCCCATCCCTCAATCCCCCCTCCCCCAGCCATTCAACCTCTGATGTGTTATTTGATAATATGAATCAGAATTTGAAAGGACACAGAGGATTTCACGTGTAAAGGACTCACTGTTTTCTTTATTTACTATTACTGCGGTGCAATCAGTTGCCCTTTTAAACAATGATTCCTCCTGACACAATGCTCTTTTAATGTTTTCATCCATATAAGATGAGTGTTCCTTGATACAAATAGCAGTTGCCACTTCCTTTATGGATGTAATGATTAGAGAATGTTCCTTTATAAAAGTTCTCAGCCCTTACTGTGCCTCATAATTGCCTGGGATGCTTTATAAAACCCTATGGTCTGGGGCCAGCTGCGGTGGCTCACGCCTGTAATCCCAGCACTTTGGGAGGTGGAGGCAGGCAGATTTCGAGGTCAGGAGATGGAGACCATCCTTGCTAACACAGTGAAACCCGGTCTCTACTAAAATACAAAAAATTAGCCGGGCGTGGTGGCAGGCGCCTGTAGTCCCAGCTACTCGGGAGGCTGAGGCAGGAGAATGGCGTGAACCTGGGAGGCGGAGCTTGCAGTGAGCCGAGATCACGCCACTGCACTCCAGGCTGGGCGACAGAGCGAGACCCCATCTCAAAAAAAAAAAAAAAACACGTGGTCTGGGCACCACCTTCAGATATTTCAGTTCAATTGGTCTAAAGTCAGGTTCTGTATCCATATTTTAAAAATACTCTGGCTGGGCACGGTGGCTCATGCCCGTAATCCCAGCACTTTGGGAGGCTGAGGTAGGCAGATCACCTGAAGTCAGGAGTTTGAGACCAGCCTGATCAAATGGTGAAACCTCATCTCTACCAAAAATACAAAAATTAGCTGGGCATGGTGGCACATGCCTGTAGACTCAGCTACTTGGGAGGCTGAGGCAGGAAAATCGCTTGAACCCGGAAGGCAGAGGTTGCAACGAGCCAAGATTGCGCCACTGCACTCCAGCCTGGGTGACAGAGCGAGACTCCATCTCAAAAAAATAAAAATAAAGTAAAAATACTTCTGACAGGGCATGGTGGCTCAACCCTGTAATCCCAGCACTTTGGGAGGCTGAGGCAGGCGGATCACTTGAGGTCAGGAGTTCAAGACCAGCCTGAACAACATGGTGAAACCCTGTCTCTATTAAAAATACAAAATTAGCCAGGCGTGGTGGCACACACTTGTAATCTCAACTACTTGGGAGGCTGAGGCAGGAGGATTGCTTGAACTGGGAGGCGGAGGTTGCAGTGAGCCAAGATCGCGCCATTGTTCTCCAGCCTGGGCAAAAAGAGCAAAACTCCATCTCAAAAAAATAAAAATAAAAATAAAAATACTTCCCAAGAGATGATAATGTGCAGCCAGGCCTGAGATTCACTGATTTATCAAAAAATCTTTCATGATAAAAGTGTGTTCAAAAATTCTGTAATCCCAGCACCCTGGGAGGCCGAGGCAGGCCGATCGCCTGAGGTCAGGAGTTTGAGACCAGTCTGGTCAACATGGTGAAACCCCATCTTTACTAAAAATACAAAATTAGCCAGGCATGGTGGCACTCACCTGTACTCCCAGCTACCCAGGAGGCTGAGGCAGGAGAATTGCTTCAACCCAGGGGGCGGAGGTTGCAGTGAGCCAAGATCACGCCATTGCACTCCAGGCTGGGAGACAGAATGAGACTCCACCTTAAAAAAAAAAAAAAATCAGTTCCTGGAAATCTTAATTTAAAGCAGTGGCTCCTAACCACGTCCTTTTCTGGCAAGGCAAAAGATCTTAAAGCCCACCCTTCCCCACTCATTCTAAATCTGGGGAGACCAAACACTTTGGGAGGCCAAGGCAGGAGAATTGCTTGAGGCCAGGAATTCAAGACCAGCCTAAGCAGCATAGTGAAACCATGTCTCTACAAAAAATAAAAAACAGGCTGGGCATGGTGGCTCACACCTGTAATCCCAGTACTTTGGGAGGCTGAGGCAGGCAGATCACTTGAGGCCAGGAGTTCAAGACCAGCCTGGCCAACATGGCGAAACCCCATCTCTACTAAAAATACTTTTGTATTTTTAGTAGAGGCAAAACATTTAGTAGAGGCAAAAATGAATAACAACATTTGAACTATTGCATGTCCATGAGTGGATTAAAGACTAGTTACTAGAAAATAATAGACCAAAAATACGACTTATGAAAATAAGTTCCATAAACACTATCATCATCACCAAATGTCACTCAAACTAACAGGAATTTATTCTCTAATTAGCCAGGCGTGGTGGTGGGCACCTATAGTCCCAGCTACTCGGAAGGCTGAGACAGGAGAATTGCTTGAACTGGAAGGCGGAGGTTGTAGTGAGCTGAGATCGTGCCACTGCACTCCAGCCTGGGCAGCAGAGCGAGACTCTGTCTAATAAATAAAAAACAAAAAGCAAAATTAGCCAGGTGTGGTGGTGTGTGCCTATAGTACCAGCTACTCAGGAGGCTGGAGTGGGATTGCTGAGCCTGGGAGGTTGAGGCTACAGTGAGCTATGATCGCACCACTGCACTCCAGTCTGGGTGACAGAGCAAGACGTTGTCTCAAAAAAAATAAAAAAGAATTGAAATGTGACACACACATGATTTTACATCCTAAAACAATGCTACATATACTTTAAAGATAATCCAGAAATTTTATGACTTGCTAGTGCTTTACAAGTATTTAAAGAACACAACATATTTAAAGAACACAAAGTCATTGGTAGCATATCACCAATGATCTTCTCCTGCACAAGTAAATGTTTAGGAGGATTATATAATCATCAGCTTCAGCACTAGGTACAGAGATGAATAACAACATTTGAACTATTGCATGTCCATGAGTGGATTAAAGACTAGTTACTAGAAAATAATAGACCAAAAATACGACTTATGAAAATAAGTTCCATAAACACTATCATCATCACCAAATGTCACTCAAACTAACAGGAATTTATTCTCTAAAATCATGAGTAAGTAGCCATTTGAAATCACAACCACATCTAGGCAAGTGATATCAAGCTTCCTTTCCCCAGCCTGTAGGGATTCCTTGAGAGTCTAGGCAGTAATTGCTCAGTAACAACCAAGCCTAGCATAGCTGCCAATATCTTAGAATACTGAAATTGTATTATCAGTAAATGCTAAAAACAAAATAGATTTAGTTGCTTAATATTGAACATAACTACCCTTAATTACTCGCTTGGCAGAGTGGTGGGTAAGTAACCCCAGAGGTTGAACATAAAAGTGAAAATTTATAAAATTTTGCCTTGCTTACCCAAAACATATCCCCCCAAAAGGCATGCAGTGTCATCCAGACTGGATTGTAGTACATGATCATAGCCCGGCTAATTTTTAAAATTTTTTAGAGATGGGGTCTCACTATGTTGTCCTGGCTGGCCTCGAACTTCTGGATCCTCACGTCTCAGTCTCTCAAAATCCTGGGATTACAGGTGTGAACAATCCAACCACACTTCTCTTTTTTTCTTTTCTTTTTTTTTTTTTTCAGACTGAGTCTCGCTGTTGTTGGCCAGGTGAGAGTGCAATGGCGCGATCTCAGCTCACTGCAATCTCTGCCTCCCGGGTTCCAGCAATTCTCCTGCCTCAGCCTCCAGAGTAGCTAAAATTACAGGTGCCTGCCACCACACCCGGCTAACTTTTGTATTTTTAGTAGAGACGAGGTTTCACCATGTTGGCCAGGCTGGTCTCAAACTCCTGACCTCAGGTGATCCACCCATCTCGGTCTCCCAAAGTGCTGGGATTACAGGAGTGAGTCACTGCGCCCCATTCCTGGCCATATTAAGCCCATTAAGAGAATACCCTAGTTAAGGACTACACTGTGAGATTCCTAGTTTCCAGAAGGATGTAATTTACTGCCTGTTGAGACAGGAAAAACTTTCATTATTATGTTTTACATGTGCATTTAGGTGCAAATCTGACCTGCCTGATTACAAATATCCCCAAAGGCAAACATTTTGTATTCTAATGATTGTATTGACTTATTCACCTGATCATTTTTTGGATCATTCAGACAAAAAGCTGTGTTCTTAATAACTGAGAAACTGTTCATACCAAATGAGAAAAAAACCTCAGCTTTGAATAGGAACTTATCCAAAGGCAAATTTGGCATAGCCTGAATGAGTTATCCAAGTCTTTGATGGAAAATAATCTTTCCCCAACAATTATCATTTCTGTAAATTGATAAATCAGCCTAAAAAATAGAACCAGTAGAGGCCGGGTGTGGTGGCTCACACCTGTAATCCCAGCATTTTGGGAGGCCGAGGCAGGCAGATCACCTGAGGTCGGGAGTTCGAGACCAGCCTGACCAACATGGAGAAACCCCCGTCTCTACTAAAAATACAAATAAAATTAGCTGGGCATGGTGGTGCATGCCTGTAATCCCAGCTACTCAGAAGGCTGAGGCAGAAGAAGCGCTTGAACCTGGGAGGTGGAGGTTGGGGTGAGCCGAGATCACGCCATTGCACTCCAGCCTGGGCAACAAGAGCGAAATTCCATCTCAAAAAAAAAAAAGAACCAGTATAAATTCAAATATCCAGGTCAGCTAGGCACGGTGGCTCACACCTGCAATCCCAGCACTTTGGTAGGCTGAGGCAGGAAGATTACTTGAGCCCAGGAGGTTGAGGCTACAGTGAGCCATAATCATGCCACTGCACTCTAGCCTGGGCAACAGAGCAAGACCCTATCTCTATAAATAAATATATATATAAAAATACAAATATCCAGGTCAAACAGGGTTATTAAGATCTCAATATAAGAAAATTCAAAAAACCTTAGAAAATCCAGAGTCTTTGAGCCCATTTGTGAAGATAGTAGAAGTTTGAGGCTTAGCTGAAATGGAAAAACATAAATTTAATTTTTGTTCATTCTTTTTTTTGTTTTTTCTTTTTTGAGACGAAGTCTCACTCTGTTCCCCAGGCTGGAGTGCAGTGGCACGATCTCTACTCACTGCAACCTCTGCCTCCCAGGTTCAAGTGATTCTCCTGCCTCAGCCTCCTGAATAGCTGGGATTACAGGTGCCCACCACCATGCCTGGCTAATTTTTTTTTTATTATTTTTAGTAGAGATGGGGTTTCACAATGTTGACCAGGCTGGTCTCAAACTCCTGACCTCAGGTGATCCGCCCCCGTCGGCTTCCCAAAGAGCTGTAATTTTTGTTTATTCTTATTCTCTGAATTTCCAGAAACAAAATAACTGCCAGGAGCGAGGTATATTGATGTGTGCCTATAATCCCAGCTACTAAGAAGCTGAGGTGGAAGGATCATTTGAGCCTAGGAGTTCAAGACAAGCGTGGGCAACACAGTAAGATTCCGTCTTCCATCTCAAACAAACAAACAAACAAAACAAAAAACAAAAAACAAAATAGCTGCCAGTTCTGGGAGTACAGGAGCTTGCAACTTGTGCATAATTAGTTTAATAAGTATAAAATATACATCATAAATATACATCGACACTTTAATTCTGCAGGTTTAAAACTAACATGGGAATTGCTATTTTTAAGTTTCTGGATAACAGGAAGTTGATGTGTTTTTTATCTTGGGACCTTTCAATGCTTAGCACAGTACTTTTTTGGTTTTTTTGTTTGTCTGTTTGTTTGTTTTTTGAGATGGAGTCTCGCTCTGTCGCCCAGGCTGGAGTGCAGTGGCGCGACCTCGGCTCACTGCAACCTCCGCCTGCCGGGTTCACGCCATTCTCCTGCCTCAGCCTCCCGAGTAGCTGGGACTACAGGCGCCCGCCACCACACCTGGCTAATTTTTTTGTATTTTTAGGAGAGAGAGAGTTTCACCACGTTAGCCGGGATGGTCTCGATCTCCTGACTTCGTGATCCATCCGCCTCAGCCTCCCAAAGTGCTGGGATTACAGGCTGAAGTAATATTTTTTGATAAAATCTATAATATAAAAAGTATTGTGGCCGGATGCAGTAGCTCGTGCCTGTAATCCCAACACTTTGGGAGGCCGAGGCAGGCAGATCGCTTGCGGTCAGGAGTTTGAGACCAGCCTGGGCAATGTGGTGAAACCCTGTCTCTACAAAAAATTTAAAAATTAGCCAGGTGTGGTGGTGTGCACCTGTGGTCCCAGCTCTTTGAGGTCTGAGATGGGAGAATAGGTTGAGCCCAGGAAGTTGAGGCTGCAGTGAGCTGTGCTTGTGACACTGCACTCCAGTTTGGGTGACAGAGTGAGACTGTGTCTCAAAAAACAAAACAGCCAGGTGCAGTTTTATATATATATAAAATATATTTATATATTATATATAAATATATTTTTATATATAATATATATAAATTATATTTTTATATATAATATATATAAATTATATTTTTATATATAATATATATAAATTATATTTATATATATTACTTCATCTGAGTGATGTGCCTAAGAGCTTATAGAGCAGGGAAGATCCTAAGCTTAAGCAACTCCTCCAAAGAGCCATCTTCCAGAAATCACAACAGATTGGAAAGAAACTATGTCCCTTCTGCTAATTAAATTGCCAACTGGAGGCTGGGTGTGGTGCCTCACGCCTGTAATCCCAACACTTTGGGAGGCTTGGGTGGGAGGATTGCATGAGGTCAGGAGTTCGAGACCAACCTGGGCAACATAACAAGATGTCATCTCTACAAAAAATTTTTAAAATAGCCAGGCATGGCGGCATGTGCCTGTAGGCCCACCTGCTTGGGAGACAAAGAAGGGAAGATCACTTGAGCCAAGGAGATAGAGACTGCAGTGAGCTATGACTGCACCACTGCATTCCAGCCTGGTTGTCAGAGCGAGACCCTGACTAAAATTAAAAAAAAAAAACAGTGGGGGCAAAGGACCGCAGGGACAACCTCAGTCAGTTACCAGTCCTCTGCTTTTACCTTGATTGCAATAGCAGCAGCACCACATCTGAGCACAACAGACCCCCTCGCACTTCCCAGGTTTCACTCCTTTTATAAAGAAATCAAGCCCATGCTCTCACGCCCACCAGTATTTCCCAGACTTTCCAGATTGTGATGAATTGCCTAAAGCATTGACTTGAAACAAAGCAAACCAAAACCAGATTCTCAGCACCTGCCCTTGGATGGTCTGACGAAGCCCTGGAATCACCCAGGGGATTCTAATGACCAGATGAATTTGGGAAATTCTGAGCTGCCCTACAACGTCTAAAGTCAGGGTTTGAGTTTCTCCCCACCCTCCCTCTTTCCTCCTGTTGCTTCTGCAAATAGGCAGGCTAGACTGTTTAGAGAGTCTCACCTGGCCTCCAGCATAGTCTAGAGTCAGGCTCTGATCTTGCAGATGGATGACTCACCACATCATCCCCACGAGGGGTCCGGCATCTTCATGTGTCACTCAACCTTTAAGTTTTCTGGACAGGCTGCAGGAGGTGATGGGTCCTAAAGGAGAGGTGACTGACGCGGACTTCGTGTTGCTAAACAGCCCTGGCCATGACAGTACAGATTAGTACCGGACAGTTCCTGGAAGGGCTGTATTTTGTAAAATAACAATGTAAGAGTCTTCCTTGTCTTTTTCTTTCCTTTTTTTTTTTTTTTTTTTTTTTGCAATGAAGTCTGGCTCTGTCACCCAGGCTGGAGTGCAGTGGCACAATCTCGGCTCACTACAACCTCTGCTTTCCAGGTTCAAGCGATTCTGCTGCCTTAGCCTCCCGAGTGGCTGGGATTACAGGTGTGCACCACCATGCCCGGCTAATTTGTGTGTGTGTGTGTGTGTGTATTTTTAGTAGAGTTGGGGTTTCACCATGTTGGCCAGGCTGGTCTCGAATTCCTGACCTCAGGTTATCCACCCGCCTTGGCCTCCCAAAGTACTGGGATTATAGGCCTGAGCCACTGCACCCAGCCATTCCTTGCCTTTTTCAAGCTATTTTTAAATTTTACGTTATGTATAAGATATACGTAACATGTGGCGTGAAGTACATTTCCACTGTGCAACTGTCACCACTATCCATCTCCAGAAGTTTTTCGTCTTCCCCAGCTGAAGCTCTGCCCCCATTAAACACTAACTCCCCATTGCCGCTCCCCTCCCCCAGCCCCAGGCAACCACCTTTCTATTATCTGTCTCTGTGAATTCAACTATTCTAGGTACCGCATATAAGTGGAACCATACAGCATTTGTCCTTTTGTGACTGGCTTATTTCAATTAGCATACTGTCCTCAAGGTTCATCCATGTTGTGCATGTGAATTTCCTTTTTTTTTTTTTTTTTTTTTTTGAGACGGAGTTTTGCTCTTGTTGCCCAGGCTGGAGTGCAATGGCATGATCTTGGCTCACAGCACCCTCTGCCTCCCAGGTTCAAGCAATTCTCCTGCCTCAGCATCCCGAGTAGCTGGAATACAGGCATGCACCACCATGCCCAGCTAATTTTGTATTTTCAGTAGAGACAGTTTCTCCATGTTGGTCAGGCTGGTCTCGACCTCCCGACCTCAGGTGATCCACCCGCCTCAGTCTCCCAAAGTGCTGGGATTACAGGCATGAGCCACCACACCCAGCCTCCTTCCTTTTTTAAGGCTGAATCATATTCCATTGTATGTATATACCACATTTTGTTTATCCATTCATCTGCAAATGGTCACTTGGGTTGTTTCCACCTTTCAGCTATTGTGAATAATGCTGCTATGAACATGAGTGTACACATGTCGCTAAAAGAACCTCCTTGCAGTTCTTTTGGGTGTATGCCCAAAAGAAGAATGGCTGGATCACATGGTGATAGTATATTTACTTTTTTGAGGAAGCACCTTCATGTTTTCCACAGTGGCTACACCATTTTGCATTCCCACCAGCAATATGCAAGGGTTCCAATTTGTCTCCACCCTCACCAGCATTTATTACTTTCTGGGGTTTTTCTTGTTTTGTTTTGTTTTTGTTTTTTTTTTTAAAGCCATCCTATCCTAATGGATGTGAAAGTGGTGTATCATTGATTGTGTTTTGTTTTGTTTTGAAACACAGTCTTGCTCTGTTGCCCAGGCTGGAGTGCAGTGGAGCAATCCAGAAATTCACCTTTCCCGTGAGCTGGACAGAGGAGCTCGGTTCTTTTTTTTAGAGATGGAGTCTCACTCTGTCACCCAGGCTGGAGTGCAGTGGCGCAATCTCAGCTCACTGCAACCTCCACCTCCTGAGTTAAAGCAATTCTCCTGCCTCAGCCTCCTGAGTAGCTGGGATTACAGGTGTGCGCCATCAAGCCCAGCTAATTTTTGTATTTTGGTAGAGATGGGGTTTCACCACGTTGCCAGGCTGGTCTCAAACTCCTGACCTCAAGTGATCCGCCTGCCTCGACTTCTCAAAGTGCTGGGATTACAGGCATAAGTCACCACGCCTGGCTACCACTGTGGTTTTGATTCGCATTTTCCTAATGATTAGGAAAGTGTCTTTGTTTTAGAGAACAAAAAAAAGGAAAAATGTAGTACCAAAGATTTAGGTTGGAGGAAGGTCCCAGGAAAATGGAAGCAAATACACAGAATCATGCGAAAAGACAAGAAATAATGTGGGAGTGCAGTTCTATAAAAGTACATCTTCAAAACATTCTTTAAGGACAAACAGTATTATCTTGAACAAAACTAAATGAGGAAGGTACCACTGTCCTTAATGTATAATAAGAAACTGAATTGCCATGAGTAAGGTCACAGCACACAGAAGCTATGTGTGGAAAATCAAGAAATAACTATGGCAACATCTCTCCAATATTAAACAAATAAAAAGCAGCTGGGCGTGGTGACTCATGCTTGTAATCCCAGCACTTTGAGAGGCCACAGTGGAAGGATCACTTGAGCCCAGAGGTTTGAGACTAGCCTGGGCAACGTAGCAAGACCCGTCTCTACAAAAAATTTAAAAAATTAGCTGGACTTGGCGGTGCATGCTTGTAGTCCCAGCTATCCAGGAGGCTGAGATGGGAGGGTCGCTTAAACCCTTCAACCCAGGAGGTTGAGGCTACAGTGAGCTATGATCATGCCACTGCACTCCAGCCTGGGTGACAGAGCAAGACCCTGTCTCAAAAAAAAAAAAAAAAAAAATTTAAAAAGATCAATTTATTCATTAACCATTTCAAAAATTCAAAAGAAACTCAATCAGGAGATCATTTTCACAGTGATGAATCAAATTGATAAAAATCTCCTCACAGCCTGCTGGAAGACAGGAACAAAAATTCCTTGTGTCATTTTAAAAAGTATAAACCTTGTGTGTTGTCAGACCACATCCCTTGTACAGAAAGTCTACAGGTTTGGTATTAGGCAGGACTCCCCAGGAAAGGGATCAGGATGAGGGATTAGCAAAGGAAATTTGGCATCGGGTAAGGGAATATTCCGGAAAAACATCAGTGCCTAACTTCCTTCCCCACATGCTCAAGGAGTGTACATCCACAACACAGCCCTAAGCTTTAAGGATGTGAACTCGTTTAACCTACCAGATAGGTAAACACACTTGAAGTCTGCCTTTGAAAACTCATGCTAAAGGGAATTGATTCTGCAAATTCATTACTTTTTTTTTTTTTTTTGAGACGGAGTCTGGTCCTGTTGCCCAGGCTGGAGTCCAGTGGTGCGATCTAGGCTCACTGCAACCTTCACCACCCGGGTTCAAATAATTCTCCTGCCTCACCCTCCTGAGTAGCTGGGATTACAGGCATGTATCACCACGTCCAGCTAATTTTTGTATTTTTAGTAGAGAAGGGGTTTCACCATGTTGGTCAGGCTGATTTTGATCTCCTGAACTCGTGATCTGCCTGCCTTGGCATCCCAAAGTGCTGGGATTACAGGCATGAGCCACCACACCGGGCCAAATTCATTACTTTTAATGGCAAAAACTGCAATTGCTTTTTCTCCAGACTAAATAAAAAATTCTATATAAAAATTGTGCTCTATTGGGGCCAGGCACAGTGGCTCACGCCTGTAATCCCAGCACTTTGGGAGGCCAAGATAGGCAGATCACGAGGTCAGGAGATCAAGACCATCCTGGCTAACACGGTGAAACCCCATCTCTACTAAAAATAAAAATAAAAATAAAAAAATTAGCCGGGCGTAGTGGCGGGTGCCTGTAGTCCCAGCTACTCCAGAGGCTGAGGCAGGAGAATGGCATGAACCCAGGAGGCGGAGCTTGCAGTGAGCCAAGATCACACCCCTGCACTCCAGCCTGGGCGACAGAGCGAGACTCCATCTTAAAAAAAAAAAAAAAAAAAAAAAAAAATTGGGCTCTATTTACTCTCGTGTACCCAAAATAAATATTACCTTTTTTTTCTTTTCTTTTCTTTTTGAGACAGAGTCTCACTCTGTCGCCCAGGCTGAAGTGCAGTGGCACAATCTTGGCTCACTTGCACTCTCTATCTCGTGAGCTCAAGTGATTTTTCCTGCCTCAGCCTCCCGAGTAGCTGGGATTACAGACGTATGCCACCATGCCTGGCTAATTTTTGTATTTTTAGTAGAGACAGGGTTTCACCATGTTGGCCAGGCTGGTCTCGAACTCCTGACCTCAGGTGATCTGCTCGCCTCAGCCCCCATGTGGGGGCTGTAAGATTACAAGCATGAGCCGCCGCACCCGGCAACATTATCTTTTATTTTTTGTATTTTTAAGATGTAGTCAGTTTGCAAAATACTGCATCATTTGGCCAGAAAACTAATTCTCATGCTTCTCTCTTCCTTCTCAAATTACACTATTTTCATAACAGGTCAAAAATAGTTTTAAGGGCCGGGCGCAGTGGCTCACGCCTTTAATCCCAGCACTTTGGGAGGCCAAGGTGGGCGGATCACCTGAGGCCGGGAGTTCGAGACCAGCCTGACCAACATGGAGAAACCCCGTCTCTACTAAAAATACAAAAAATTAGCCAGGCGTGGTGGCTCATGTCTGTAATCCCAGCTACTCAGGAGGCTGAGGCAGGAGAATCACTTGAACCTGGAAGGCGGAGATTGTGGTGAGCCGAAATCGCACCATTGCACTCTAGCCAGGGCAACAAGAGCAAAACACGGTCTCAAAAAATATAAAATAAAATAATAGTTTTAAGAATGGTCAGGGGTTGGCATTTCCTTTCTAATAATGGGTAGAAGTTTCTTATGAATCATAATTAGTGATGTTACTTGATCTCAATCTGATGTTAATTCAAAGTTTCCCTGTTCAAGAAGGCAGTGTGCTGGTGTGCAGGGATCACATATCTGTGATTAATCCGGCTTAGTGCTAGAGCTGCAATTGTTTCTTCGTGTAGCCGCAGATAAAATAACAGTCTTGGCTGGGCCCGGTGGCTCACGCTTGTAATCCCAGCACTTTGGGAGACCAAGGTGGGCAGATCATGAGGTCAGGAGTTCAAGACCTGCCTGGCCAACACAGTGCAACCCCATCTCTACTAAAAATACAAAAATTAGCCAGGCACAGTGGCACGTGCCTGTAATCCCAGCTACTCAGGAGGCTGAGGCAGGAGAATCGCTTGAACCCAGGAGGCAGAGGTTGCAGTGAGCTGAGATCTTGCCACTGCACTCCAGCCTCGGAAACAGGAGGAGACTCTGCCTCCAAAAAAAAAAAAAGAAAAGAAAAATCTTTGTCAATGAAAGAAGCATAACCCCTGAGTGCCTGGACCAGTGGATAATTACATAGGAAGTGATAATGGGAGGTAAGAACCCTTTTGCTCTGTCAGTGAGAAGATCCAGTAGAAAATCAAGGAGGACCCGAGAAACTTTGTACTGAAAGGAAAAATCAAAAGTCTCTCCTTGGCTGCGCACAGTGGCTCAGGCCCATAATCTCAACACTTTGGAAGGCTGAGGAGGGAGGATCATTTGAGCCCAAGAGTTCGAGACCGGCCTGGGCAACATAGGAAGACCCCCATTTCTACCAAAAAAAAAAAAATTAGGTGGGCATGGTGGTGCACAGCTGTAGTTCCAGCTACAAATTTTTTGTACTTGGAGGCTGAGGTGGGAGGATCCTTTGAGCCCAGGAGTTGGAGACCAGCCTGGGCAACATAAGGAGACCCCCAGCTTTACAAAAAAATTAGCTGGGTGTGGTGAGATGCATCTGTAGTCCTAGCTACTTGGGAGGCTGAAGTGGGAGGATCACTTGAGCCCAGGAGGTTGAGGCTGCAGAGGCTCATACCACTGCACTCCAGCCTGGGTGACAGAGTGAGACCCTGTCTCAAAAAACAAAACAAACAAATCATCAAGTTGTATTCCTTAATATATACCAGTTTTATTAGTCAATTATACCTCAATAAAGCTGGGAGGAAAAAATAACTAGTTTAAAAGCTATATCAACTAATGATGGGTAGCAGACAAAATGCCCCATTAATACAAAATGTAAGGGGAGTTATACCATGATTTTGCCTTTTCTTTTTTTTTTCTTTTTGAGACAGAGTCTCACCCTGTCCCCCAGGCTGGAATGCAGTGGCACATTCTTGGCTCAATGCAACCTCTGCCTCCGGGGTTCAAGCGATTCTCCTCCCTCAGCCTCCTGAGTAGCTGGGACTACAGGCGCACGCCACCACACCCTGCTAATTTTTGTATTTTTAGTACAGATAGGGTTTCACCATGTTGGCCAGGCTGGGATTTTGCCTTTTCTACATACCAGAACTACATACCAGAATCATGACTATATTCATTACATAGAATTACCCCAATTCAAGAATCTGTTTTAAAAACAATATCTGGCCAGGCACGGTGGCTCACGCCTGTAATCCCAGCACTTTGGGAGGCTAAGGCGGGTGGATCACTTAAGGCCCGTAGTTTGAGACCAGCCTGGCCAACATGGTAAAACCCCACCTATAAATACAAAAATACAAAAAAATTAGCTGGGTGTGGTGGCACAAGCCTGTAGTCCTAGCTACTCAGGAGGCTGAGGCAGGAGAATTGCTTGAACCTGGGAGGCAGAGGTTGCAGTAAGCCAAGATGGCGCCGCTGTGCTCCAGCCTGGGTGACAGAGCAAGACTCTGACTCAAAAGATAAAATAAAAAATAAAAACAACATCCAATTGCATTTTGTAACCAACAACATAACGAAGATAGCCAAAGTGTCACCAGTATTAAATAGATTTTCATAAGCCTTGGATATAAGATGGTCCACTCCAAAATCAACTCATAATGGATTACAGAGATACACAAGGTCACCCCAAAACAACGATTCTCAAATTTTTTGTACATTAAATTCAACTGGCATGTTGGCTTAAAATTCAGATTGGGATTCCCAGCCCCCAGCCCCAGAGACACTCATTCAGATCAACAGAAATGAGATCCAGGAATCTGCTTTTTTTTTTTTTTTTAGACAAAGTTTTGCTCTTGTTGCCCAGGCTGGAGTTCAGTGGCGTGATCTTGGCTCACCACAACCTCCACCTCCCGGGTTGAAGCGATTCTTCTGCCTCAGGCTCCCGAGTAGCTGGGATTACAAGCATGCACCGCCACGCCTGGCTAATTTTGTATTTTTAGTAGAGTCGGGGTTTCTCCATGTTGGTCAGGCTGGTCTCGAACTCCCAACCTCAGGTGATCCACCCGCTTCGGCTTCCCAAAATGCTGGGATTACAGGCGTGAGCCACCGCACCCGGCCTGCATTTTTAACCAACACACATACTCAAGCACATGTGATTCTGCTGCATGTGTTCAAAAGCTCACCCTTTGAGAAACACTGCCCTAAAATGATGGGATGATTTCCAGAACTCCAAGCTTGAATTAACCTGACCGTCTGCATTCATAAGCCTGTGGTGAGTCATAGAAACTTTTTTTAAAAAGTAGAATGTCAGAGGCAAATGTTGGCAGTGGCCCCTCAGCCCAGGCCAAGGGAGGGAGGGTCATGATCTAATCTAACAACAACTCACTCTGCCTAGGCAAGATGACAGGGATCTTCCACTGTGCAGGTGGACATAGCAGATCATCTTACTCTGGCATCATTAAACATTTGTATTAGAAAACCAGCTCCCCTAGTTCTGATTTCTGAGGTCCCTAAGCAGCTTCTTCTTGTAGAATTTGACTTCCCATGTAGCCTGCCTTTGCTGTTGGTCAAAGGTTGCCAGTATTCGGTCCCCCTCAGCCCTTTTAGTCATGAGAAATTGGCAGGAACTTTGGTTTATCCATTGTTCCCTGAGTTTGCTTCATATTACTCCAGCCATGAGAAACACTCCACTCTCCACAATCCATGGGTTGATAAATGAGGATTTTGTGCCTCTGAGGCTAAGGACCACACTCTCGACACTAAAAAAAAAAAAAAAAAAAAAAAAAAAAAAAAAAAAATTCTCCGAGGAGACGATATTATAAATTCATAGACTGCCTGACAACACCCAGTGAAGACCCTCCTGTTGGAACCTCCTCACCAAGAAGTTGTGACTTTTCCTTTTTTTTTTTTTTTTGAGATGGCGTCTCGCTCTTGTTGCCCAGCCTTGATTGCAATGGTGCGATCTCATCTCACTGCAGCCTCCGCCTCCAGGGTTCAAGCAATTCTCCTGCCTCAGCTTCCCAAGTAGCTGGGATTACAGCTGCCCGCCAGCATGCCCAGCAAATTTTTGTATTTTTTTTTTTTAGTAGAGATGAGGTTTCACCATTTTGGCCAGGCTGCTCTCAAACTCCTGACCTCAAGAGATACACCTGCCTCATCCTCCCAAAGTGCTGGGATTACAGGTGTGAGCCACTGCACCTGGCTGATTTTTTTTTTTTTTTTTTTAAATACAAAGTCTCACTCTGTCCACCAGGCTGGAGTGCAGTGGCGTGTTCTCAGCTCACTGCAGCCTCAACCTCCCAGGCTCACGTGATTCTCCCACCTCGATCTCCCAAGTAGCTGGGACTACAGGTGCTTACCACAGCACCTGGCTAATGATTAAATTTTTGGTAGAGTTGGGGTCTCGCTATGTTGTCCAGGCTGGTCTCAGACTCCTGGCTTCAAGCGTTCCTCCTGCCTCTGTTGGGAGCAATTTATCCATTCTTGGTAAAGGGCCTCCATGTCATTTACAGTAACCTATCATCAAGGACCAAAAGCTGGTGCTTATATGAGTCTCCTGTCGCCTCTTATCAGAGCCCGATTAAGGGACAGGCTAGACAGAAAGATGAGAGAAGGACAAATGTCAGGCTCTCACTTCAGCCTCTCTCCTCATTCAGGAACAGATGGAGCCCATGCCAGTGTGACCCAGGGCAGAGGTCAGGCTGCTGTTCTGTTTCGTGTGTCCCTGGTCTCCTGTGCCCCCTAGGGCTGGTGGAGCCTCAATGTCCTCCAACTCAGACATCTTCTCTGCTGTTTGTTCTGTAGCCAGCTGCATACCGCCTCCATGTAGGTGCCCCTCCCTAGCGGCTGCATTTGCCCGGGGGACCAGCAAGCTGTCACATGCCAAGGCAAAGAGGAGGAAGAAACAATCACTTATTACTAGCAAAACATTACTTCTGTCTTCACAGGACCATGACACCTTCTGTCTAGGATCTTCAAACCTCCCCCACTCATGCCCCAAGTCCAATATTGTGGGGTGACCCTGCCCCACCCCCTGTGCACTGCACTCAGTGCAGCTTGATGTTCAGCTTTGTGTAGCCCTGGCATCCTGTGCTCCCAGGCTGGCCGGAGACTTGATATTCTCCAACTCAGACATACTAAGGCCACGTATATATGGAGAGATTTCAGCGCATTATCTACTGAGAACACCGATGACTTGAGGCAATGCCAGAGCCCTTCTCCAAATGAATACTTCACATTCCCACCCGGTGACTCAGGCTGACTCACCAGGAGGCCCTTCCCCTTTGTCTTTTTTTTTTTTTTTACTTTTATTTTAGGTTCAGGGGTACAAGTGCAGGTTTGTGACATAGGTAAAATCCTTGTCATGGGGGTTTGTTATACAGATTATTTCATCGCCCATGTATTGAGCCTAGTACCCATTAGTTATTTTTCCTGATCCTCTCCCTCCTCCCAGCCCCCACCCTCCGGTAGGCCCCAGTGTCTGTTGTTCCCCTCTATGTGTCCATGTGTTCCCATCATTTAGCTCCCACTTACATATGAAAACATGGTTTTTAGGTTTCTGTTTCTGTGTTAGTTCGCTAAGGACAATGGCTTTCAGCTCCAACCATGTTCCTGCAAAGGACATGATTGCACTCTTTTTTATGGCTGCATAATATTCCATGATGTATATGGACTGCATTTTCTTTATTCAGTCTACCATTGATGATGCCCTCCTCATTTGACTGGGATCCAGCAGGAGACTAAAAAGGGGCTTCCTGTTTGATTTACACCCTTTTGCATTCTTTTCACCTCCAATCACCAAGGAGTGAACAGCAAAAAATGTCTGAGCAGCTATTAAGTCTCCAACCAGCAGGGGAGCACAGGAGGCCAGGGATACATGAAACTAAACATCAGGCTGCACCAGGTGCGGTGCCCCGGGGTGGGATGGAGTATGTTCCTTAATTTCTGCCTACTTTCCCAACAGGCTTCTGGCTCCATGTTGGCTTAAAGGCCCTCTCAGAATCTGACCCTTCTCTTCAGTCCTCAATTTTGTTGCCTCTCCTATTCCTACTTCCCTTTCTTTTCTCAAATCCACAGACATCTCTGGTAATCATGGTAGCCAACACCTTATGACACTTACTATGTGTCTGGCATTCTTTCAAGGGTTTTGTGTGTATTAACACATTGAGTGTTCATGCTCACCCTTGGAGGTCACTCACTATCATACTCTCCATATTAAAATTGACAAAGATGTGTTCAGAGTCTTGCCCGAGTCCACCCAGCCTCTTACTCTCAACAAGACAACAGAAGAGATTCCTTGTTCAAATAAACAACTAACATTGATCATAGAAGTGAAAGACCTACCTAATAACTTATCATGGTTCTTCTTCTTATTTTTTTTTTTTTTTAAGAAAAGAGGTCTCACTCTGTTGCCTAGGCTGGAGTGGAGTGGTGCAATCACAGCTCACCACAGCCTCTAACTCCTGGCTTCAAGCAATCCTCCTGCCTCAGCCTCCCAAGTAGCTGGGATTATAGGCACATGCCTCCACACCCAACACTTGTAATGATTCTAATCTGCTACTCAGAGGTTTGGTCTCTGTGTAAGTCATTTTGAATTTTTGTTGAGAGCCAGGTAAAGTGAAAAGTGTGCATGGGCTTTGAAGTTAAAATCCCTGTTAAACCACTTGCTAGTTATGTGACCATGGACAAGTTATTTGGCCACTCTGAGCTTCCATGTTTTTAGTAGATTTGGTTTGGTTTGGTTGTTGTTGTTTTGTTTTGCTTTGAGACAGGGTCTCTCTGTCACCTTGTCTGGAGTGCAGTGGTGTGATTTTGGCTCACTGCTACCTCTACCTCTGGGGCTCAAGCGATCCTCCCACTACAGCCTCCTGAGTGGCTGGGACTACAGGCGTGTGTCATCACACCTGGCTAATAGAAACAGGTTTCACCATGTTGCCCAAGCTAGTCTCGAACTCCTGGGCTCAAGCAATCTATCTGCCTCAGCCTTCCAAAGTGCTGGGATTACAGGCATGAGCCATCATCCTCGCCAGACTTCCATGTTTTTATTTTATTTATTTATTTTTATTCAATTATTATGTTTTTTTTTTTTTGAGATGGAGTTTCACTCTTGTTCCCCAGGCTGGAGTGCGGCGGCGCCATCTCAGCTCACTGCAACCTCTGCCTTCCGGGTTCAAGCAATTCTCCTGCCTCAGCCTCCCAAGTAGCTGGGATTACAGATGCCCGCCACCACACCCGGCTAATTTTTTGTATTTTTAGTAGAGATGGGGTTTCACCATGTTGGCCAGTCATGATCTCGAACTCCTGGCCTCAAGTAATCTGCCTGCCTAGGCCTCCCAAAGTGCTGGGGTTACAGGCATGAGCCACTGCGCCTGGCTGCTTCCATGTTTTTAATCTGTACAATGGGGATAAGATGATAATACCTTCCTCACTCAGTATTGTAACTTAAAAAGATACTGTGCATGAAGCACTTAGTGCAGTACCTGGCACATAGAAGACGTTCAGTAAATGAGAGTTTTTTCCATACATTCCCCAAAAAACCTCATATAATTGCTTTATCCTTTAAATAGACAGCACACTGTGCCTCCCAAATGCTACTAATCATATACTCTACTTTTTAGGCCATTTATATTCATGGTTTATCTGCCCCCTGACATACTCCCAAAAAGCAAGAAATATGTTATTCATCTCTGATCTTTTTTTTTTTTTTTTTTTTTTTTTTTTTTGAGACAGGGTCTCTCTGTTGCCCAGGCTGAAATGCAGTGGTACGACCTTGGCTCATTACAACTTCTGCCTCCCAGGCTCAGGCGATCTTCCCACCTCATCATCCCTAGTAGCTGGGACTACAAGCATGCACCACCACGCCTGGCTAATTTTTGTAAATTTTATAGAGACGGAGTTTCGCCATGTCATCCAGGCTGATCTCAAACTCCTAGACTCAAGCAATCCACCTGCTTAGGCCCTCCCAGAGTCCTGGGATTATAGGCATGAGCCATTGCGCCCAGCCCCTCTGATCCTTTAGGGACTCCCAAGATATAATAGTCAATGAAAAGCTAAAACAGCAAGGTAAAAAAAAATAGATATAGAGAAATACCATTTATTTGTGTTTTAAATAAAACACACATATATGCACGTATATATGCATTCAAAATTTTTGGAAGAATAAACAAGAGATTTTTTTTTTACCATGTCAGGTCTTAATTTTACAATTAAAAAGAAGGAAAAAGAATGTTATATGCATGAAAATATGTAAATGTTTAGATCAGTCACCTGAAAAGGTAGCCCAAAATATTTTACCTTTTGGAGATTCTGAGAATCTGGGAATTCTGAGACTCTGAATGGAGAATCTCTGCATCTCAATTCTGAAATTCTGAGAATCTTCACATCTAATCCAGCTGATCAGGGCACAGAAAGCATGGCTGGATGTGACTCCAAGCAGGAGTTGCAGCCTAGACCACTGGAATGAGCCCTGTTTGAAGAAAGAGTGTTTTTAGCAGAAGGATACTCAGAAAAATGGGAGCTCCAAAGAGCTCGAGATGAAACCATAAGCATACCGATTTCTGGAGAGCTGGATTCCATTTGCAGGGAAGGAGCAATTCGCCAGATTTACCATCATCCCAATGGAACATTATTTATGACTATCCAAATCCCTTTGCTCTAATTCCATGCTGACCACATATGTGACTTAGGGTGAGTTATGCTAGATGTTATAATGGATAACTCTGAAATGCACTGGCTTAAAGCCATAAAAGTTTATGTCTCTGTCACATCACATGCCAATGAGAATTGGGCCAGGAGTAGGCTGTACTCCACAAAGTCATTCAGGGACCGAGGACCATTTAATACCGTGGCACCACCCTCCCCAGGCTCCTTGAAGTACCGTTCATTGAGCGGTTGGACGGGGGGATGAGCAATGGTAGAGAAAGCACACCCACCCCTAAGACTCTTGGCCCAGAGGTAACACACATCACTTTGGCTCATATTCCAATGGAGAGAACTCCTCATATGGCCCCATCTAGATGACAGTAGGGAGCAAGGGGCAGGCAATGTTGTCTAGCAGTACGCCAAGGAAGAGGACGACGACATGAACATGGGTGAGTATCAACAGTTACTCTCACACCAAGTAATATTCTAATTATTATTTATTATTTATTTAACCTTTTTAGAGGCAGAGTCTTGCTCTGTCACCCAGGCTGGAGTGCAGTGATGCAATCATAGCTCACTGCAACCTCGAACTCCTGGGCTCAAACGATCTTCCCTCCTCAGCCTCCTGAGTGGCCAGAACCGCAGGCACACACCACCACACCTGGCTAATTTTTTTAATTTTTGTGGAAATGGGGCCTTGCTATGTAGTCCAGATTGGTCTCGAATTCCTGGGCTCCAGCGATTCTTCCGCCTCAGCCTCCCAATGTGTGGGGATTACAGGTGTGAGCCACTGCACTTAGTTTTTGATTATTGATTTAGGCTGACTAGTATACTAAATCTAGAAAGAGGGAGACACGAACAAGATATGTGAGCATCCCCATCACTACAGAGCTAGGTCTCCTATCCTAACCTGACAAATCATCTTTCTAGTTCATACATCTCTTGGTTGCGACTTTACTTTTATCACAGGTTATCCCTGAAGAACATATTCAACACTGGGTATGCTAATATGGTAAAGGTTTCTTATTTTGTAAACCTGGGAACAGAACTGTGGGCCATGCTGACCTCAATACGACACTGCAAACCTATGAGGTCCTTTCTAACTGGCCAGATAGTCAACCTCTAAAATATCTCCACCTCTTCTCTCTAAAACTTCAGCCAGGGCAGTCTCAGTGGCTAACACATGTAATCCTAGCACTTTGGGAGGCCAAGGTGGGTGGATCACCTGAAGTCAGGAGTTTGAGACCAGCCCGGCCAACATGGTAAAACCCTGCCTCTACTAAAAATACAAAAATTAGCCAGGTGTGGTGGCTAACGCCTGTAATCCAAGCTACTCAGGAGGCTGAGGCAGGAGAATCGCTTGAAGCCAGGAGGCGGAGGTTGCAGTGAACTGAGATTGCACCATTGCACTCCAGCCTGGACGACAAGAGTGAAACTACATATCAATAAAATAAATAAATAAAAATAAAAAATAAAACTTCAGCCATTGGAAGAACTGTCATGTTCTACTTATGGAAAAGTATAATTTGGGGTTTACCTAGACAGGGAAATAATTTTTCAAATTTAAGTTACTTGTGGCCGGGTGCGGTGGCTCACGCCTGTAATCCCAGCACTTTGGGAGGCCGAGGCAGGCAGATCACAAGGTCAGGAGATCGAGACAATCCTGGCTAACCAGGTGAAACCCCGTCTCTACTAAAAATACAGAAAATTAGCCAGGTGTGGTAGCGGGCGCCTATAGTCCCAGCTACTCGGGAGGCTGAGGCAGGAGAATGGCGTGAACCTAGGAGATGGAGTTTGCAGTGAGCCGAGATCACGCCACTACACTCCAGCCTGGGTGACAGATTGAGACTCTGTCTCAAAAAAAAAAAAAGTTACTTGTTAGTGGCCAGGCACAGTGATGCACACCTGTAACCCTAGCACTTTGGGAGGCTGAGGCATAAGTATGGCTTGAGCCCAGGAGTTCAAGACCAGTCTGGGCAACATAGCAAGACCTTGTCTCTACAAAAAATTTAAAAATTTGCCAGGCATGGTGGAACATGCCTGTAGTCTCAGCTACTAGGGAGGCTAAGGTGGGAGGATCACTTGAGCCCAGGAGGTTGAGGCTACAGTGAGCTATGATCATGCCTCTGCACTCCAGCCCTGGGAGACAGAGCAAGTCCCTGTCTCAAAATAATAAATAAATAAATAAACAGGCTGGGCGCAGTGACTCATGCTCTAATCCCAGTACTTTGGGAGGCCAAGGCAGGTGGTTCACTTGAGGTCAGGAGTTTAAGACCAGCCTGACCAACATGATGAAACCACGTCTCTAATAAAAACACAAAAATTAGCCAGGTGTGATGGTGTGTGCCTGTAATCCCAGCTACTTGGGAGGCTGGGGCAGGGGAATCTCTTGAACCAAGGAGGTGGAGGTTGCAATGAGCTGAGGCGACAGAGCAAGACTCTGTCTCAAATAATAATAATAATTAATAAACAAATGACTTGTTAGTGATCAAGGATCAGACAGAGGGTGAGGTCTTTACATGGGCTGAGTACATTTCTTTCGTTTGGCTGCCATGGCAAATTACCACAAACTTGGTGCTTAAAACATCAGAAATGTGTTCCCTTACAGTTCTGGAGGCCAGAAATCTGAAAACAAGGTGCCAGCAAAGCCGTGCTCCCTCCAGAACCTCTAGAGAAGTAGCCTGGCTTGCCTCTTCCAGCATCTAGGGGTCCCAGGCACTCCTTGGCATGAGGCTGCATCACTCCAGTCTCTGCCCCAATCTTCATGTGGCCTTCTCGCTTGTGTCTCTCTGTATTCCCCTTTGCTGCCTCATATAGAAACTCATCATTGGTTTTAGGGTCCACCGTAACCCAGGATGATCTCATCTTGAGATTCTTACCTTAACTATATCTGCGAAGGCCGTTATTCCAACTAAGGTCACATTCAGAGGTTCCAGGTAGACATATCTTTGGGAAGCAGGAGGGACTATACAATCTACTATACCAAGTAGAAAAGCTTCCTGCTCAAGCTCGTGTCACATTCAGACAGGCCCTTAGCAAATGCTGACTGTGTAACCCTGGGTGCCTAGCTTCAATGGTGCCACATGGGGCTGATGCTAGGAGCAGTAGCTAAGGTTTGCAAGCAGTCCTGCCAGAACACAGGGCACACTGAGGATCAGAAGTGCTTTTCTTAGCTGGATGTAGTGACTCACACCTGTCATCCCAGTGCTTTGGGAGGCCAAGGTGGGAGGACAACTTGAGGCCAAGAATTCAAGACAAGAAGTCAAGACAAGTCAAGATAAGACTGGGCAACATAGTGAGACCCTGTCTCAAAAAAAAGAAGAAAGTGAGAAAGAAAGAAAGAAAGAAAGAGAAAGAAAGAAAGAAAGAAGTGAGGGAGGGAGGGAGGGAAGGAGGGAGGGGGAGAGAGAGAAAGAAAGAAAGAAAAAAGAGAGAGAATGAGAAAGAAAGAGAGAGAAAGAAATGTGGGAGGGAGGGAGAGAGAGAGAGGGAGAAAGGAAGAAAGAAAAGAATGAAAGAAAGAAAGAGAAAGAAAGAGAGAGAGAAAGAAAAGAAAAGAGAAAAGAAAAGAAAAAGTTAGCCAGGCATAGTGATAAGCATAGTTCTAGCTGCCCAGGAGGATTGCTTGAGCCCCAGGAGTTCAAGGCTGCAGTGAGCTGTTATCACGCCACTGCACTCCAGCCTGGGCAACATAGCAAGACCTTGTCTTTAAAAAAAGAAGGAAGAAAGAAGTGCTTTTCTTTACATTCTAAATACTAAAATTATTTTTCAATCTCTCAAACCTAAAAGGCTACCCTGAGCTTCTTATACTTTGCTATGGTGTCAAATCCCAGCAGCTTATGTGGTGACCAACCGTTTGGTAACTGAGAGCTTCCATGTTCACGTAGGGCAGGAGACTCTGACACTGAGGCTTTGAAAGGAACGAGAGAGGGAGTCCTGCATCAGATTGCACTCAGGAATCCTGGTTGGTAAGGAAAACAGTGCAATGGCCAGGCAGGTAGCTATGAGGACAAGAGGACAGCCTCAATAAATTGGATGGTAATCCATGAGCTGAGATTTCAGGGTCTCTTGATGCAAGCTGAAAGGTCCCCTGTTACCTATTCAGACATTGTACGATCAACCTATGCAATGCAGTTTTCCACATCTGAATGTTCTTCTTGTCCTATTTTGCTGTTATCACACCACCAAGAATAAAGAAACGGCCAGAAACCTACCTGGTACTCACAATTATTCGAAGTAGGAAGGAAGAAGGCAAACAGAATAAGCTTAATGGAATGTGGCACTTCTAATTGGATCGTATTGTGTTTTTGTGCCCGCCTTTACCATGTAAGTCTAGACAATGTGATATATACGCAGAGAGGAAAAGAGCAACATCGATCTCAACAGCCAATGAATTCATGCCTTTCTCCTCACTCCCTGTCACTAAAGCTTTTGCATTCCTAAATTTATCGAACTTCCTCCAGCCTAAAGAAAAGTTTTTCTGGCCGGGCGCAGTGGCTCATGCCTGTAATCCCAGCACTTTGGGAGGCTGAGGCGGGCGGATCACCTGAGGTCGGGAGTTAGGGACCAGCCTGACCAACATGGAGAAACCCCGTCTCTACTAAAAACACAAAATTAGCCAGGCACGGTGGCGCATGCCTGTAATCCCAGCTACTCAGGAGGCTGAGGCAGGCGAATTGCTTGAGCCCGGGAAGCGGAGGGTGCAGTGAGCCAAGATCGTGCTATTGTACTCCAGCCTGGGCAACAAGAGCGAAACTCTGTCTCAAAAAAAAGAAAAGAAGTTTTTGTAACCATTCTTAGAGAGCGCTTTCTACCTAAGAACCTTAATACTTACCACACAGAGCACATCATTTCATTCTCATGTCATTCTAAAAGCGGAGCAAGTTATGATCATCCCTATTTGTCAGACAGAAAAATGATGGCATGCATTGGGGCTGGAGGGGGAGGGGGCATGGAAATACCAGCCTATAGAGGACTTAAGTGACCTGCCCATACAACATGGTCAGAAACAGAAACAGAGCTCACAACCTGTTCTCTAGGCCAAACTAAAATGCTTGCTAAAAGATCTGACACACACACCAAAGTAAGTTAAAAGATACCACAACAAAGAAATCAGACAAATCCAGGGTGTATTCATTTGTTAGGACAAATGAACTGGTTTTACCAACAAATCAATAGAAGTAGGGAATGGGGGACCAGCACTGACACAGAAAAAAAAGACACTTAAGAGACCTAAAAATCAAACACAATCTAGGAAACTTGTTTGGATACTAATTTTAAAAAAAAGTGTAAAAATACATTTAAGCCAGGCACAGTGGCACATGCCAGTAGTCCCAGCTACTTGGGAGGCCTTGCAAGGCAGGAGGATTGCTTGGGCCCAGGTGTTCAAGGCTGCAGTGAGCTATGATTGCACCTGTGAGTAGCCACTGCACTCCAATCTGGGCAACATAGCGAGCTCCTGTCTCTAAAAAATAATAATATATTTTAGGTTTGGGAGGCCGAGGCAGGCAGATCACAGGGTCAGGAGATCGAGACCATCCTGGCCAACATGGTGAAACCTCGTCTCTACTAAAAATACAAAAATTAGCTGGGCATGGTGGCACGTGTCTGTAATCCCAGCTACTCAGGAGGCTGAGGCAGGGAGAATCGCTTGAACCCAGGAGGCGGAGGTTGCAGTGAGCCAAGATCGTGCCACTGCACTCCAGCCTGGGCAACAGAGTGAGACTCCATCTCAAAATAATAATAATAATATATTTTAGGAATAATCAGAAAAATGTTCCCACTGTGGAGGAGAACAAAGTTGTCTCCTGGGGGGAGTAAAATGAGGAATCACAAAGAGGAAAGAAAGAGGTAAGAGCAGTTTGCAGTCAGGAGAGTGACGTAACTGAGGTGGTAAAATGCAGTCTTGGCCAGGCGCGGTGGCTCACGTTTATAATCCCAGCACTTTGGGAGGCCGAGGTGGGTGGATCACCTGAGGTCAGGAGTTCAAGACCAGCCTGGCCAACAAGGCGAAACCCCGTCTCTACTAAAAATACAAAAAATTATCTGGGCATGGTGGCACGTGCCTGTAATCCCAGCTACTTGGGAGGCTGAGGCAGGAGAATTGCTTGAACTGGGGAAGTGGAGGTTGCAGTGAGCAGAGATCACACCATTGCACTCCAACCTGAGTGACAGAGCAAGTCTCCGTCAAAACAAAACAAAACAAAAATATATGCATTCTTCGTCATGGTGGTGTGGCTCCCTCAGCCTAGCACGTCTACCTTGCCTCCCTTGCTCAGGCCCTTGTCCCAAGGGCAGCCTATTCAGACTTTACAGTGTGTATTAAATGTCCCTGGGTGGAGAAGGCATAGAGTCAGTAAAGAGCTGGGATTTTTTTCTTTTTTTAAAGGCTCAAGTGACCCTCCCACCTCAGACTCCTGAGTAGCTGGGACTAAATGCGTGCACCACCATGCCTGGCTGGTTTTTTTGTTTGTTTGATTTTGTTTTTTTTTAAGTTTTTGTAGAGATGGGGTCTCACTATGTTGCCCAAGCTGGTCTTGAAATCCCGGTCTCAAATGATCTTCCCACCTCAGCCTCTCAAAGTCTGGGGATTACAAGTCTGAGTCACCACACCCAGTCAAGGTCTGGGTTTTGCAACAACCACAGAGACATCATCTCTATGGTGCTATAGGGAGGAGTCACTGGGGTGCATAGCCAGAGGCGGCTACTTTCATTCATCCTCAAAAATAATACTCTAGCTGCTAGTGAGAGGGGAATAAAGAGAGGGCAAAGCCTGGAAGTCAGAGGTTAGAGGCTGACAACGTTGCAGGCATTTTTCCTGGTCAAAAGAAAGGAGAAAAAAAGTAGGTTTACAGGTGGATACCAAAGCCAATATTGGATGAACAGTACCAAAGGAAGCAAGAGAAGGAGGGAGTGCCTACGCTACCTTGAGGTGCTGGACTTGCACGATTATGTGCTCCAGGCAATGGTATATACATGTAGTGCTTTAGCCTCTGTCTGGGTGAGGAAATGATAGCTGCTGTAACAAAGAGACCCAAAAATTCAATGGCTCAAACAAGATAAGTTTATGTCTTACTCATCTAACAGTCCAGTTTAAGAATTCCAGGTGGGTTTGTCCCCAGTCCAGGGTGGCAGATGGCAGTCCTTCCACACATGACTTCCAAGGATGTCCAAATTGTGGCCAAGCCAGACTTCGAGGATAGGGGCAAGAGGTGAGTTCAGGGCTAGAGACTTTCTCTTAATCAAGTAAATGGGAAGTTGCTCCCAACATTTCTGTTCATATTCCATCTGTGAGAGCTGGGTTGCATAGCCACAGTTTGCTGCAAAGTGGGACATGAGCCGGGGAAATGTAGCCCCTGGAAATGCAGCCAAAATCCGCAGTAGTGTTCTAATACTGAGGAAGAATGGGAGGATAGAGTTTGGTGGACAGATAACAGACTCCACCATCATTTTTCTTCACCTGGTCAATGGCTTTATGGATATGTTAGTCCATTTTGCATTGCTATAAAGGAATACCTGAGACTGGGTAATTTATAAAGAAAAGGAGGCTTATTTTTTATTTATTTTTTATTTTTTTGGGACAGAGTCTCACTCTTCACCCAGGCTGGATTGCAGTAGCACGATCTCAGGTCACTGCAACCTCCACCTCCCAGGTACAAGCGATTCTCCTGCCTCGGCTTCCCAACTAGCTGAGATTACAGGTGCCCGCCACCACGCCCAGCTAATTTTTGTATTTTTAGTACAGATGGGGTTTCACCATGTTGTCCAGGCTGGTTTCAAACTCCCGACCTTCAGTGATCCGCCCACCTCGGCCTTCCAAAGTGCTGAGATTACAGGCGAGAGCCACCGCGCCCGGCCCAGAAAAGGGGTTTATTTGGCTGACAGTTCTGCAGGATGTACAAGCATGGCAGCAGCATCTGTTTGGCTTCTGGTAAGGGGTCAGGGAGCTTATAATCATGGAGGACGGTGACCTGGGAGCTGGCATGTCACATGGCAAGAGCAGAAGCAAGAGAGAGGAGGAGGAGATGCCAGACCCTAACAACCAGATCTGGCATGAAATCATTACTGTGGTGAGGGCACCAAGCCATTCATGAGGGATCCCCCCCCAGGACCCAGACACCTCCTACGAGGTCCGACTTCCAACACTGGGGCTCACATTTCAACATGAGACGTGGAGGGGAGAAATATCCAAACTGTATCAATGGATAATATCTGACCCTTTTTTTGTTTGTTTGTTTGTTTGTTTTTGGCTAAAGAAAGTGCCCAGTTTATTGCTAGACCAGACAAGTGTTTATTCCAAATTGTGATCAAGATAGAATAATTAAGTACTTTCCTTATATAATGAAAATTACCATTATCCTGTTAGTGCAATCAGTTTTCTGAGTTTATTGATACTGAATTAATATTAAAACAGGCTGGGCGTGGTAGCGGCTCATGCCTGTAATCCTAGCACTTTGGAAGGCTGAGGCAGAAGATCACTTGAGGTCAGGAGTTCGAGACTAGCCTGGGCTACATGGCGAAACTCCATCTGCACTAAAAATACAAAACTTAGCCAGGCATGGTGACACATGCATGTAGTCCCAGCTACTCGGGAGGCTTAGGAAGGAGAATCGCTTGAACCAGGGAGGCAGAGGTTGCAGTGAGTTGAGATCGTGCCACTGCATTCCAGCCTGGGTGACAGAGGGAGACTCCATCTCAAAAAAAAAAAAAAAATTAAATTAGAATAAACAGATGTTAATAGGCAGCATGCATATTTGATGTGCCTTTATTTTTCTTCTGCTTTAGGATAGTACTTCATTCTTAAGCGTGTGAGTAAACGAAGCAAAATAGTAGTAAGCTATATTGATGGCATGTAAAAGAAATATAGGAAAGGTTTACATTTCATTTGTTAGATCCCTGCCGAGTATTTTACGTGGTAGAGTATATAAAAATAATATTTTAGATTATTAAAACACCTTGATATTGGCTCATTTAATTACACTGTAAATTTTTCTCTAAAGGCAAGTATGGTATTTTATATTTTCTAACAATAATCCTATTCTTTCCTTTTCCTTATATTTTTCTTTGATATTTTCCTGATGTATTATAAAATTATTTTCAAGTATAAGACTGGTTTGTAAAAATACCTACATATTGTGTGAGATTATCACTATCATTTTTTTCTCTACTACCTTCTCATCAAATAAGGAAAGGCAAGAGTGATATAACAGTTGCCAAAGAAACAAAAGGCATCCCAGTTATTTCTGTGCTGGGATGGCTTTTGGCTTGCCGTTGCTGAAAAGCAAACAAGATATAGCCAAGAAATTGTGTCGTTGTTGCCTGGTTGGAAGGAAAGTTAGGGGCGCATATTCGGTTCAAGATGACCTTCAGGGAGGACCCAATGTCAGTGTCCTGCTAAGTCACACACAAGGAGAGAAAATCTATAATGACAGTTCAAATCTTTCTTCCCACAGCAAATTGTGTCAGCCCTGCTATAAACAGTAAAAACAGCACAGGAAATATCTGACCCTTTTGCCATTGGTTAAGAGCTATTGCTAGCATCCTACTTGGCTAATAGCTTGAGTCTCTGAAAAACAAGGAATATTTCAGAAACCTCATTATGAGGAAGAGATACCTGCAATTTCCAGGTAAATGAAGCAAGTCTTGTACATGCCCAGATTGGACCAGGCCTCTGTTACATGAATCCTGGCAAGTTAAACAGGCTATATCTTCTTGTTTGAAGCAGCTAAGAATGTCCCGAGCTCACTGCAATGCTGGGAGGCCCCGGCACCGACTCTTGAGAAAACGTTTGAGACTAAACATGAAAGTTGCTCCCTAACCCGCAGTGTTATCATTGCAGTTGTTAACAAGATAAAGTAAATAAACCTAAACTCTCAGTGAACTTATTTCTCAGTTTATTGAATTGAATTTCCTGACATGCTGCGCTGGATACCCAGAATACAAAGATGCACAAAGCCTGGTTCAGTGAGAGAGATGGTTATGGAGACAGACGATGACAGCAACTGAGAAACAGCATAGGCAGACCCCAATCCCAGAGGAGGAGCAAAGATATCTCCCTGGAGATCAGGGAGGGCTCACAGCCAGGGATGCTTGAGATCAGGCAGACAAGAGGCACGCCTGTGTTTAACTCAGAAAACAATGAAAAGTTTGCTGGCTGGGCTTGGTGACTCACTCCTGTAATCCCAGCACTTTGGGAGACCAAGGCAGGCAGATCACAAGGTCAGGAGTTCCAGACCAGCCTGGCCAATACGGTGAAACCTCATCTCTACTAAAATTACAAAAATTAGCTGGGCATGGTGGCAGGCGCCTGCAGTCCCAGCTACTCGGGAGGCTGAGGCAGGAGAATTGCTTGAACCTGGGAGGCGGAGGTTGTAGTGGACCGAGACTGTGCCATTGCACTCCAGCCTGGGTGAAAGAGCAAGGCTCTGTCTTGAAAAAAAAAAAAAAGAACAGTTTGCATATGACTTGTGGGATAA
Source organism: Pan troglodytes (assembly GCF_028858775.2). Taxonomy (NCBI): domain Eukaryota; kingdom Metazoa; phylum Chordata; class Mammalia; order Primates; family Hominidae; genus Pan; species Pan troglodytes. Next base: position 34,343,646 of record NC_072406.2, read on the forward strand.
CCTTTTCTAGGGGGTAGCAGTTTCATTGGAAAGTTAAATAACAGTTATAATGACTACCATTTTGTTGCGGGAAGTCAGGGACTCCAAACGGAGGGACAGGCTGGAGCCGTGGCAGAGGAACATAAACTGTGAAGATTTCATTTTAATATGGACATTTATCAGTTCCCAAATAGTACTTTTATAATTTCTTATGCCTGTCTTCTTCGATCTCTTAATCCTGTTATCTTCGTAAGCTGAGGATGTACGTCACCTCAGGACCACTGTGATAATTGTGTTAACTGTACAAATTGATTGTAAAACATGTGTGTTTGAACAATATGAAATCAGTGCACCTTGAAAAAGAACAGAATAACAGCGATTTTTAGGGAACAAGGGAAGACAATCATAAGGTCTGACTGCCTGCAGGGTCAGGCAAAAAGAGCCATATTTTTCTTCTTGCAAAGAGCCTATAAATGGACATGCAAGTAGGGAAGATATCACTAAATTCTTCTCCTAGCAAAGAATATTAATATTAATACCCTGGGGAAGGAATGCATTTCTAGGGGGGAAGTCTGTAAATGACTACTCTGGGAATGTCTGTCCTATGTGGTTGAGATAAGGACTGAGATACACCATGGTCTCCTGCAGTACCCTCAGGCTTACTAGGGTGGGGAAAAACCCAGCCCTGGTAAATTTGTGGTCAGACTGGTTCTCTGCTCTCAAACGCTATTTTCTGTTGTTTAAGATGTTTATCAAGACAATACATGCACCACTGAACATAGACCCTTATCAGTAGTTCTGCTTTTGCCCTTTGCCTTGTGATCTTTGTTAGACCCTTATCAGTAGTTCTCCTTTTTGCCCTTTGAAGCATGTGATCTACTCCCTGTTCTTACACCCGCTCCCCTTTTGAAACCCTTAATAAAAAACTTGCTGGTTTGAGGCTCAGGTGGGCATCATGGTCCTACCGATATGTGATGTCACCCCTGGCAGCCCAGCTGTAAAATTCCTCTCTTTGTACTCTTTCTCTTTATTTCTCAGCTGGCCAACACCTACGGAAGATAGAAAGAACCTATGTTGAAATATTGGGGGTGGGTTCCCCTGATACCATTTATTGAGCTAGGCTACTGTACTAAGCTAGATATAAATACAGATATATAAAATTAGTTTACTAGAGCTACCATAACAAAATCATTAACTGGGTGACTTAAACAATAGAATTTTATTTTTCTTTCAGTTCTAGAGGCTGAAAATCCAAGATCAAGGTGGTGAGCAGGGCTGGTTTCCTCTGAGGCCTCCCTCCTTGGCTTGTAGATGGCTGCCTTCTTGCTGCTTCTTCATGCGGCTGTCCCTCTGTGCACGTATGCCCCTGCTGTCCCTCTGTGTATCCTAGTCTCCTCTTCTTATAAGGACACCAGTCCATTTGGGTCTTTTTTTTGTTTTTGTTTTGCTTTGTTTTGCTTTTTGAGATAGTCTCACTCTGTCACCCAGGCTGGAGTGCAAGGGCACCATCTCAGCTCATTGCAACCTCTGCCTCCCGGGTTCAAGTGACTCTCCTGCCTCAGCCTCCCGAGTAGCTGGGATTACAGGCATGTGCCACCACACCCAGATAATTTTGTATTTTTTAGTAGGGACGGGGTTTTGCTATGTTGGCCAGGCTGATCTTGAACTCCTGACCTCAAGTGATCTTCCTGCCTCGGCCTCCCAAAATGCTGAGATTACAGGCGTGAGCCACTGCACCTGGCTGACACCAGTCCATTTGGATTAGAGCCCCCCTTGAGCTTCATTTTAACTTGATTACCTCTTTAAAGATCCTATCTCCAAATATAATCACATTCTGAGATAGAGGGGGTTAGGGCTTCAATATATGAATTTTGGGAGCACATATTTCAGCTTATAACACATGTGTGCATGTATATACTTAAACATATAATTTTGTCTTCAACCACCCTATAATGGTCCTGCCATTCCATTTTACAGATGAGGAACTGATGCTCAGATAGGCTTAATAATTAGCCCAATGTCACCTAATTAATAAGTGTCAGGAAATGTAAACTTAGGACTGTCTGACTGCAAAGCCCAGGCTTTTAACCACCATGCTATACTTTGAAGGGAGAGAAAAATAAGTAGCAGTTATAAAAATTCTTCTGTGTTACCTGGTATCCATTTGCACACTCAGCCATGCCGTTAATTGGCCCAACATTTATTGTGTGCTTATCATGTATCCCAGGTAACAGGAGAAGTTGTGACTCTTTCATGAGAGAGTTGCAGAATTAAATTGGAAATAATTTTAATATCTGGAAGAACTGTGCAGTTCTCCCAGACAGGAAACCTACTTGGGGGGAGCGGTTAGAATTCTATCAGGTTCAGGGATATTCAGAGCTAGTATCCAAAATCCAATCAGTGAATGTGGGCTTATAGACACTGTAAAGAGATAGTAGAAGATTTGGTAATGTAAAACTTGAACTTAAAGGATGTGAAATTATGTGGCCACCTTTTGTAAGTTATGGAATCACTGACATAGCACCTAGGGTAGGGCTCAAGGTATTCCTACTCTATTGTAGACATGGATTCTGTCACACCTTCCCAAAAAATTATCTTGGGAAGGCAATCCCTAACTGTGATTGTTCTTTAGTGGGCAAGAATATTTAACCATGAGAGGATTCAAAATGAAATATACAAATGTTTAAGAGTACCAGGCGCAGTGGCTCACGCCTATAAACCCAACATTTTGGGAGGCCGAGGTGGGTGGATTACTTGACGTCAGGAGTTCAAGACCAGCCTGGCCAACATGGTGAAACCCCATCTCTACTAGAAATACAAAAATCAGCTGGGCATAGTGGCAGGTGCCTGTAGTCCCAGCTACTTGGGAGACTGCAGCAGGAGTATTGCTTGAACCCAGGAGGCAGAGGTTGCAGTGAGCCAAGACTGTGCCACTGTACTCTAGCCTGGGCAACAGAGCAAGACCCTATCTCAAAAAAGAAAGAAAGAAAGAAAGAAATTTCTAAGAGAGTGAAACTTATACTACTAATATCTCGATATTAAGGAATCTGGAAGTATTAATAATATAGTACTTATAATACTTGTTATGGACTATTTGTTCCCCCCAAAAATTCATATGTCGAAATCTTTTTTATATAAATATATATATATTTGGGCTTCTGTGGGTTTTTTTCAGTAGAGACAGGGTCTCACTCTGTCACTCAGACCGGAGTGCAGTGGCACGATCATAGCTCACTGCAGCCGCAAACTCCTGGGCTCAAACCATCCTCCCACCTCAGCCTCCTGGTAGCTGGGACTGCAGGCACACACTACCACTGTTGGCTACTTTATAAATTTTTTTTAGAAATGGGAGTTTTTCTATGTTACCCAGACTGGTTTCGAACTCCTGGGCTCAAGAGATCATCCCTTCTCGTCACCAAAAGTGTTAGGATTACACACGTGAGCCACCATACCCAGCCTAGACTTACAATTTTAAGTTGAAAGTTTACTACGTTTTATGTAATATTGGCACTTAGAATTAAGGCTGGCTATATAGTCATGTTTAACGATTAGATTTATAAAAATTAAACATTTTAGTCAGGCAAGTTGGCACACACCTGTAATTCCAGTTACTCAAGGAGGCTGAGGCAGGAGGATCACTTGAGGTCAGGAGTTCAAGACCAGCCTGAGCAACATAGCAAGGCCCACCATCTCAAGAAAAGAAAGAGATCATTAAACATTTTGGAAAGTTTAACAGCCAGACATCTGAGTTACTTTAAAGGGAAATAAATACATTGATGGGTTATTATTGCAGTTTCAAATAAGTAAAAGTTTAGATGTGTAAATGGGACCAAATATTAATCAAAGGTGCCCCTCCTACAGTGTTGCGATTTGCTAGATTTATAAACAGAAATTTCTAAATTGACCTGAAAAGAGCTTGATTTTTTTATATGTAACCTAAATAAATGGCAATTTTTAAAATCAAAGTAAACCCCTGAAGAAGCTTTCTGTGGACAAAGCAGAAAAAGTGTAGTTGGAACCTAAGAAAGGAGGCATCTAAACTGGGAGTCAGGGGAAAGCTTTACAGAGGAAGAACTGAAGATAGGTATGAGTTTGTCCAGCAAATTAAATAGGGGAGGTCAGTGCATCCAGGTAGAGGCAAAGAAATATAGGGCCAGGCGTGGTGGTTCACACCTGTAATCCCAGCATTTTGGAAGGCTGAGGCGGGCAGATCACTTAAGGTCAGGAGTTCAAGACCAGCCTGGCCAACATGATGAAACCCCGTCTCTACTAAAAATACAGAAATTAGCCAGGCATGGTGGCGGGCGCCTGTAATCCCAGCTACTCGGGAGCCTGAGGCAGAAGAATTGCTTGATCCTAGAGGCGGAGGTTGCAGTGAGCCGAGATCTTACCACTGCATTCCAGCCTGGACAACAGAGCAAGACTCTGTCTCAAACAAACAAACAAACAAACAAAAAGAAAGAAAGAGAAAGAAAGAAAGGTACGAACAACAGCTACAAGTAGTTCAGCATTCCTGAGTCAAAAATCAAGCTGGGAAACAGGTCCCAGTGATGTCAGCTAGGTAGGTAGGGGCCAAGTCATGAAGGGACATGTGTCCCAGGTAAAGGCATTTCTGTTTTAACCTGTAGGCAATGGTAAGACATTGAAGAATTTCCCTCACATTTGATCTGATTTGCCTGGTTTGGAGCTCACAGTTGAAAAATAAAGTGAACCAACACTAAAGACAGGAAAACGACCGAAGTCTAGATAAGTGATTTTGGAGTGTGGGAGGGAAAATGAGGACAGAAAAAATAAAATCAAGCTAAGGGCAAAATGCATACCTAAAGTACATTCTCATGAGTCATGGATACATTGCTAGCAGTAAGCTGCAAAATTTATCAAATGGCAAGGAAGGAAGAAGAGAGAGAGAGAATGAAGCCGACTCAGAAATTGAGGGGAGAGAATTGGGCTAGAAATGTGTTTTAGGCATCAAGAACAAATAGATGGTAATTTTTGAAGCCATGAGTATAAATGAGATTTTCCAAAGAGTGTGCAGAGAATAGAGAAGAGAAAAAGGCTAAGGATAAAATCAGGGGGAAAGTCAACATTGAAAATGTAGGGAGCAGAAAAAAAATTGGGTCAAGGTAATTGTGAAAGTTCAGCCCAAGAAGTAGGAGTGACCATTCAGAAGCATGAGGTATGAGGGTATCACAGGAGCTGGGGTTTTCAGAAGGTGGAAGAAACTGGGCACAGTGAACTTGAACTTGGGCTAGGTGTTCAAGCCAGAAGTTTGAGACCAGCCTGGACAACATAACAAGACACCATCTCTAAAAGAAAAAGAAAAAGGGAGGCCGAGGCGGGCAGATCATGAGGTCAGGAGATCGAGACCATCCTGCCAAGTTGATGAAACCCCGTCTCTACTAAAATACAAAAAATTAGCCAGGCGTGATGGCGCACACCTGTAGTCCCAGCTACTCAGGAGGCTGAGGCAAGGGAATCACTTGAATTCGGGAGGCGGAGGTTGCAGTGAGCTGAGATTGCGCCATTGCATTCTAGACTGGCAACAGAGCAAGACTCCATCTCAAAAAAAAAAAAAAAAGAGGTGGAAGGAAGTGTGCGCAGATGTTACCGAGAAGACCCCTAATACAAAAACTAGTATTGTAAGGATCTATCCAGCCAGGTTTGGGAAGACTGCCCTTCCCTTACCTGTGTAACATTTCTAAAAATAATAAAGGAAGCTAGGCCTGGCGGCTCGCTCCTGTAATCTCAGCACTTTTGGGAGGCCAAGGCGGAAGCACTTCTTGAGCCCAGGAGTTCGAGGCTAGCATAGGCAACATAGTAAGACCCCATCTCTACAAAAAACTTAAAAATTGTCCAAGCGTGGTGGCACATACCTGTAGTCCTAGCTACTCTGGAGATTGAGTGGGGAGGATGGCTTGAGCCCAGGAGATGGAGGCTGCAGGGAGCTATCATGGTGCCACTGCCCTCCAGCCTGGGCAATAGAGTGAGAGTGAGACTCTGTCTCTAAAAAGTAAACAAATAATAATAAAGGGGAAAAGGGTTTTCTCTGCTTTCAAATTGCCTCGTTCTATTCTCCTTATAGGCATGAGATCCATTAAGCTCCTTGACCAACAAACAGTCTTTGGTCAGTGAACCCGCAGTAACATTCAATCCCTATGTCTACCTCTGCCTTTAAGAAACTCATCCCATCCTTGGCTTCAGCTCTTTGCTGGTTTAGCCCTCATCCCTCCCTTTCGCTCCCACTTCCCCACCTTTCTGCCCTCTCTTCTCCCTCATACCCACTCTCTGCAGGCATTTCTCAAGGCTCAGTGTTCAGCCCTCTGTTCATCTCGTTCTATACTCCTGGAGTAATTCTGCTGGACTGATTTGATTTCCTTCTTTAGCTATAATTTTGTGGCAGATATTTCCCAGAAATCATAAAATGTTGCTATTGTTGTTCAATACATCATTGCAGGGAAAGAACCGCTGGATGTATATGTCCCACATTCAAAATCACAGATACAAAGTGCTGCACATACCTCATCCATTATTCCCCTATTCTCTTGCTCTATTATTATTTCCAAGTAGCTCTAGGCAGCTTGGTGCTTCCAAGCTTCTGGGACTGTGGGCAGGAATAATAATGACTTATCCAACTGCAGCGACAAATCCAACTGCACAACCACTATTCCTGCAAGTGAGCTGAAAATGTATGGTGGTGGCTGCTAGACCTCACCCCTGAGAATGCACTGCATTCGCCAGACTCATATTGTCAGCCCTACCCATGCAAGTGGGGACATAGTATTAGCCTCTTCTAGTTATAATTTTAGCATATTTCATTGATTCTAAGGCTTACATATCGTTCACATTATAACTTCAGAAATTGAGATGCACTCTACATTTACATTTACATTTTTATTGATATTGGAATATAAAATAATGATGTGTTTTATAATCTACGGTGTCATGTATCTGATGAAATTTGGGTATTTGAAGAACAAGATGCAAAAACAAATTAGTTTCATCTATTGTACAACATGGTGACTATAGTTAATAACATTGACTTGTTTTTGGTTTTTTGGTTTTTTGGCTTTTTTAAGAGATGGGGTCTCGCTATATGGCTCAGCCTGGAGTACAGTGGCTATTCACAGGTGTGATCATAGTACACTACAGAGCCTCAAACTCCTAGGCTCGAGCGATCCTCTCCCTCAGCTGGGACTCCCAAGTAGCTGGGACTACAGGCATAGGCAACTTGTATTTTGAAAATTGCTAAGAGAGTAGATTTTATGCTCCTACTACAAAAACAAATAAGTAAGGTAATGTACATGTTAATTAGCTCAACCAAGCCATTCCACAATGTTTACATATTACAAAGTGTCATGTGGTACACAAAAAATCTACACAATTTTATTTGTTAAATTTTTTAAGTGTTTTCTTTTTGTTTTGTTTTGTTTTGTTTTATTCCGAGATGGAGTCTCGCTCTGTCACCCAGGCTGGAGGGCAGTGGCGCAATCTCGGCTCACTGCAATCTTCACCCCCAGGTTCAAGCAATTCTCCTACCTCAGCCTCCTGAGTAGCTGGGATTACAGGTACGCGCCACCACACCCAGCTAATTTTTGTATTTTTAGTACAGATGAGGTTTCACCATGTTGGCCAGGATGGTCTTGATCTCCTGACCCCATGATCTGCCCGCCTCAACCTCCCAAAGTGCTGGGATTACAGGCGTGAGCCACCACACTCGGCTATTTGTCAAAAATATTTTTTTCCCAAGATGGAGTCTTGCACTGTCACTCAGGCTGGAGGGCAGTGGGGTGATCTTGTCTCACTGCAACCTCCACCTCCCGGGTTCATGCGATTCTCCTACCTCAGCCTCCCAAGTAGCTGGATTACAGGTGAGAGCCACCGTGCCCGGCCTTAAGTGTATTTTTAAAATAAATTAGTTTCACTTTGGAAGACAATAAGCACAGTGTTTAAAAGGTAGGTTTAAAGTCAGACCCACTGGGCTTAAATTTCAGCTCTGACACTTACTAGCTCTAATAACTAGAAAAAGTTGCTTCATCTCTCCAAGTCTCCATTTTTCTAACCTGAAAACTTGGACTAAGAGACTGGCGTTATCTACCTCATAGGGTTTTCAGAGGTTCAAACCCTATTGTATGATGTGCTTAAGACAATGCCTGGCAGCTGGTAAATGCTCTGTCTGCTACATCCCAGTCTTCTTGTATTTGTCAAAAGGAAAAGCTGTAAGATGTATAGGAACAACATTGGATTTGTATTTTGACTGAACCAGGCAAACAACTCTCTCATGACTCTAATCAAAGAGAGAGAAAAAATAAACAGCCCATAATTCAGGGTTGAATAGAGTCATAAAACAGGCAAAGCAAATTCTCATGCTTGTAAATCATAGGCAAAGTTTCTACAGTAATAGATCAATGCCATTTCTTCTTCCCTACCTCACACTACTGAAAATGGTACAGGGCATACGTTACATATTAAAACCAAATTTACTCAGTATGAAGATAGCCCCCTTCCCTCTGTGAGATTACCCAGTCAGCATTCTGCAGCTTACTAAGCTGACTACAGTCAATCAGAATCAAGATATTTACCAAAATCTCTAGGTTTTATTTTAAGGGAAAAGATATAAAGCTGCATACAATATAGTCTGATTTTCACAAATATACATATATTCATAAAGAACTGAAATGATATATACCAAGTTGCTTGCTGTATGGTAAGATTATGAAATTTTTTGTTTTATCTTTTCATTTTTAATTTGTTCATAACTGAGATAAACTACTGTGGTAAAAAAAAACAAATCATTTAATCTTTTTATTTATTTTATTATTTATTTATTTATTCATTTATAATTTTTGAAACAGGGTCTCACTCTGTTGCCTAAGCTGGAGTGCAGAGGCACGATCTTGGCTCACTGCAACCTCCACCACCTTGATTCAAGCAATCCACCCACCTCAGCCTCCCAAGTAGCTGGGACCACAGGTGTGCACCACCACACCTGGCTAATTTTTTTATTTTTTGGTAGGGACAGGATTTCACCATGTTGGCCAGGCTGGTCTCAAACTCCTGGCCTCAAGTGATCTGCCTGCCTCAGCCTCCCAAAGTGCTGGGATTACAGGCATAAACCACTGGGCTCAGCTAATCTTTTTTATATTATAAAAGAAAAAAGAATAACTTGTTTTTCACAGGATTTAGGAGAGATTCTCTTTAGCCGATGTCCCAGAGGTTATTTTTATAAATTTAAACACACGCTTTGGAGACATTAATTCAGCATTTCTTATGAAGACTATTAAGTAGTCCCCTGCAAGCTATTGCAGGATAGACACATAGTGGTGATGCGTTCATACTAACTAATGAAAGTTTCACTCTAGCAGCTCAGAGTAAACCAGAGTCTTCTAAGCAGGCTAAGTGAATTCAGCATAGAAGAGACAAAATAATCAGCTTACAAGGGCACTGCTTGGGGTAACTATTTTCTTTTGGAGTGTGTAGGAAAAGGATTATTTTTAAAAAATTAACAGTGGCTGGGCATAGTGGCTCACACCTGTAATCCCAGCACTTTGGGGGGCCAAGGTGGGTGGACCACCTAAGGTCAGGAGTTCAAGACCAGCCGGGCCAACATGGTGAAACCCCATCTCTACTAAAATCCAAAAATTAGTAAGGTGTGGTGTCTTACACCTGTAATCCCAGTTACTGGGGAGGCTGAGGCAGGAGAATCGCTTGAACCCAAGAAGCAGAGGCTGCAGTGAGCCGAGATCATGCCATTGCACTCTTGCCTGGGTGACTGAGCGAAACTCTGTCTAAGAAAAAAAAAAAAGGCAGAAACAGCAGCAATGCAAAGTAATATTAGTATCTGTTGTCCAACATGCCTTACTAAATAGACAAACAGTAGTAGTTAAAACCAAGAAATCTGCTTCTTTCCTGGTGTCATCTGTATATTGGTACAGGTATAAACTGAACTGCTTGTATTAGTCCATTCTCACACTGCTATAAAGTTACTATCCAAGATTGGGTAATTCGTAAACAAAGGAGGTTTAATGGACTCACAGTTCCACATGGCCGGGGAGGCCTCAGGAAACTTACAATCATGGTAGGAGGGGAAGCAGATACCTTCCTCACAAGGCGACAGGAGGAAGGAGAGCAGGGGAAACCTCCACTTACAAAACCATCAGATCTCATGAGAACTCACTCACTATCAGGAGAACAGCATGGGGAAAACCGGCCCCAAGATCCAATCACCTCCTACCAGATCCCTCCCCCGACAAATAGGGATTACAATTCAAGATGAGATTTGGGTGGGGACACATCCAAACCATATCACTGCTATAAGAAAGGGACCCCAAAATGATGACCCCTACAGAAGGGCTGCGTGCAGTGGCTGATGCCTGTAATCCTAGCACTTTAGGAGGCCAATGCGGGTGGATCACCTGAGATCAGGAGTTCGAGACCAGCCTGACCAGCGTGGTGAAACCCCATCTCTACTAAAAACACAAAATTAGCCAGGTGTGGTGGTGCATGCCTGTAATCCCAGCTACTTGGAAGGCTGAGGCAGGAGAATCGCTTGAACCCAGGAGGCAGAGGTTGCAGTGAGCTGAGATCCCAACATTGCACTACAGCCTGGGCAAGAAGAGCGAAACTCTGTCTCAAAAAATAAAAAATAAAAAATTAGCCTGATGTGGTGGTGCATGCCTGTAGTCCTAGCTACTCAAGAGGCTGAAGCGGAAGGATCGCTTGAGCCCAGGAGTTTGAGGCTACAGTGAGCTATGAATGCACCACTGCACTCCAGCCTGGGTGACAGAGAGAGACCCTGTCTCAAAATAAATAAATGAGTAAATAAATAAATAAACTATACAGAAGTTCATTCTGGTGTCATTTCCAGAGGTGAGCGCAGTGGGGTACAGGGTGGTGAGGCCACTCTGCTCCAGGAGGTCCTCATTCTCATTGTTCCACCACCTGGTAGGGAGGGATCCTTGCCTGAATGGTCAGACTGGCTCACCATAGCATCTGCATTCCTTCCCAAAGGAGGGGAAAGGGGGAGGAAGTCAAAGGTGAGCAATTTCTCTTTAAGAAAATGATGTGGAAGTTGCACACCTCACTTCAACTCACAACCCAGTGGTAAGAACTTAGATAGCCTCAACTGTTTGTAAAAAAGAGGCTGAGCACTGTAGCCTCTACCTGGGAACTCTAGCCTCTACCTGCTAAACCTCAGGGAGAGGGGTGTACACACCAAAAGAAAGGAGGGGAGGCTGGCTGCTAGTCCATAGTTGCAATTTATGCTACAAAGAGCCTTTTTTTTTTTTTTTTTTTTTTTTTAGAGATAGCATCTCACTGTCACCCAGGCTGCAGTACAGTGCTGCAATTATAACTCACTGCAGCCTCAGTCTCCTGGGTTGGGATCCTCCCACCCCAGCCTCCCAGTAGCTGGGACTACAGGTGCATACCACCATGCCTGGCTAATTTTTTTTTTTTTTTTTTTTTTTTTGGTAGAGATGGAGGTCTCAATATGTTGTCCAAGCTGGTCTCAAAGTCCTGGCCTCAAGCAATCCTCCCACCTCAGCTTCCCAAAATTCTGGGATTATAGGCATGAGCCACTGCACCAGGCCCAAATAAACATTTTAAATGGCATGTTTCTAACTCAATTTTTATTTTTTTTCTTTTGGAGACAGACATTCGCTTTGTTACCCAGACTGGAGTACAGTGGTGTCAAATCAGCTCACTACAACCTCCACCACCCCAGTTCAAGCAATACACCCACCTCAGCTTCCCAAGTAGCTGGGACCACAGGCATGCACCACCATGCCCAGCTAATTTTTTATATTTTTAGTAGAGACGGGGTTTCGCCATGTTGGTCAGGCTGGTCTTGAACTCCCGGCCTCAAGTGATCTGCCCGCCTCAGCTTCCCAAAGTGTTGGGATTACAGGCATGTGCCACCGTGCCTGGCTTCTAACTTAAAATTTTATATTCTTTTCTGTCTACCCACTTTCAAAATATGATTGATAAGGCACAGCCAGAGGCCACCAGAAGCTGGAAAGGCAAGGTTCCTCCCCTAGAGCCTCTGAAGGGTGTGCAGCCCTGCCCATACCTTGATTTCAGCCCAGTAACACTGATTTTGGACTTCCAGCCTCCAGATCTATGAGGGGATAAGTTTCTGTTGTAAGCGACTCAGTTGTAGTAATTTGTTACAGAAGCCACAGGAAATGAATACAGTGACATTGTCTGTGACTTTGGCCTTGGAAATTTTTTCATAGCCATAGCCCTGAGCCAAAATGTTCCATCCTGATTCTAACTTGACCTATAAATTGGAGTTAGTGATTTGAATCTAGCTGAGCATTTACCTAACAAAAAGAAGTCTCTAAATCTTTCTAAGCAAAAGGAGTGGGCTGTCATTGATATTTAGTTTCCTAAAACCCAGTATAAACAAGGGTGCCCTGTTTGGGGAATTCGAGGGTAGAAAGAGAGAAGAAAATTCTCAAAGTTCATTTTTACTCATTAACTCCTCCCATAATATTCATTGGACACCTGCCATGGGCCAGGCACTGAGCTTGGAATTGGGAAACAACCATGTATATAAAACAAAGTTCCCCCGAGTGGCTCTCAGTCTAGTTCAGCTTTCAGGGAGGGAGAGAGAAAAAGAAAGAAGGCCAAGATGGATACATAAATCTGAGAAACTCACTTTATAAAACGATGCGCAAAACTATGTGAAATACTCCATGACACTTCTCTAAACCTTATAATACCATCTGTGAACAAAACAAATGTTTTGGGCAAAAAAAGAAGCCTTCCTGAATGTGGAAATCAAGCCAGGAAGAAGGTCAGCATGTTACCTGACACAGAACAAGCCCCAGGGCAGACACAGAAATGAAGCAACCCAAAGCACAAGACATTAAGAGGGAATAAAAAAAAAAAAAAAAGCACAGCACAGTATGTGAGGCAAAGGACCTCAAAATCATATATAAAAGACACAAACATGTATGAGTTTATTAATTTCCGAAGCTGAAATCTTTTTCTCAACTGAGTCAAATGAATTAAAAACTAAATTACCATATTCATCAATCCATCTACATAAAACAATTTCCCTACATTTAAAACCTACTGCAACCCAAATTCTGCTAGAGGTTGTCAGTCTGAAGCTCACACAATTATCTTCATATATCGGGGGTGAGGGGAGTCGTAATAATCTAGGGCGCAAACCTGAATTGCCCAAGGGAACTGACTACATAATCAAATTATCCAGTTCAAAGGGCAAGTTGTATAATTCAAGACCGTAAAGTAAAAGTCCTCCTGTGTTGTTTAATAGTAAGTTTCCATTGCTGACTATTTTCGTGTGAAATTACCTTGCTTCTCCATTTTCTTTTGCATTTTTAGACACCATCAGTGGAAATTTTTTCCACTGGAAAGTAGCAAAGTGACAAGCATTCTTGCTAAAGAAATCTAGTATCACACATTCTGACAAATCTCTTTGGAATCCTCACTTCATTCAAAGATTCAAGCTCGCCTGACAGACCGGTGGGACAGGCCAGCAGGAATCCTATTTGCCTTAGGGCCTGAATAGCTTCCTGGGAAATTCTGCCACCCAAGGGAAGCTCTCAAAGGTCAGACATCAGCTTGGCCCAGTAACAATGCCTCCCTGGTCCCAGAGGAAGGGTGATTCTGAGTGCAGCCGGATCTGTGAATTAGATTTGTTCACTAGCCCAGCCCCCATGGACTCATGTCGGAATCTTAGAGAGGGGTCTAAAAAACTACAACAGCAGTTTTTACTAAAATTCACTGATCAACTTTGACATCACTGGAAGTAGAAAGCCAGACATTATGTGTCTCTTGACGAGGTGCATGGGGAAGTCCGCTGCACCACCAAAAAAGTAATAACAATAATAACTGAATCAGAATCTCATCAAGCCTCCAGGCCTCATTATCACCAGTTTACAGGAATAGAAGGAGCCTAGGAGCATTGTTGAACAACACCATGATAACGCAATCAGCCAAATCCAGGATGTGGAAAATTCCACAGGACAAATGATCAGCTTCCTTTACCAAATACAGAGTTCTAAAATGGGATAGTAAGAATTACTGTAGGTAGCAAGAGACTCAGGAGACATAACCAACTACATGTGTGTACTGTCTTTAGATCGAGATTCAAACAAACCATCTGCGCAAAGATATTTGTGAGACAATTGGAGAAAATGGAACATACACTGAGAATTAGGTAATGTTAAGAAATTATTGGGGGATTTTTAGGGATGATAATATTATTGGGCTTATATTGGGAGAAGAGTCCTTTGCCTTTTAAAGATAGTAATTAAGTACTTCAGGCCGGGAGCAGTGGCCCACCCCTGTAATCCCAGCAATTTGGGAGGCTGAGGCAGGCAGATAATCTGAGGTTAGGGGTTCAAGACCAGCCTGGTCAACATGGCGAAACCCCGTCTCTACTAGAAGTACAAAAATTAGCGGGGTGTGGTGGTTGTAGCCTGTAATTCCAGCTACTCGGGAGGCTGAGGCAGGAGAATCACTTGAACCTGGGAGGTGGAGGTCGCAGTGAGCCGAGATCACGCCATTGCACTCCAGCCTGGGCAACAAGAGCGAAACTCCATCTCAAAAAAATACTACTAATAGGCCGGGCACCGTGGCTCACGCCTGTAATCCCAGCACTTTGGGAGGCCAAGGCAGGCAGATCATGAGGTCAGGAGATCGAGACCATCCTGGCTAACACAGTGAAACCTCGTCTCTGCTAAAAATACAAAAAATTAGCCGGGCGTGGTTGCAGGCATCTGTAGTACCAGGTACTTGGGAGGCTGAGGCAGGAGAATGGCCTGAACCTGGGAGGTGGAGCTTGCAGTGAGCCGAGACCGCGCCACTGCACTCCAGCCTGGGCGACAGAGCAAGACTTCGTCTAAAAAAAAATTAATTAATTTAAAAATAATAATAATAATAATTAAGTACATGGCCGGGCACAGTGCCTCATGCCTGTAATCCCAGCACATTGGGAGACCAAGGCAGGCAGCTTGCTTGAACCCAGGGGTTCTAGACCAGCCGGGACAATGTAGTGATACCTTATCTCTACAAAAAATAAAAAATTAACCAGGCATGGTGGTGCATGCCCATGGTCCCAACTATCTGGGAGACAGAGGTGGGAGGATCACTTCAGCCCAGAAGTTCAAGGCTACAGTGAGTCATGATCACGTCACTGCACTCCAGCCTGGGTGACAGAGCAAGAACCTGTATCAAACAACAATAATAATAAAACCAGACACGGTGGCTCACCCCTGTAATTCCAGCACTTTGGGAGGCCGAGGCAGGCAGATCACTTGAGGTCGGAAGTTCCAGACCAGCCTGACCAACATGGAGAAACCCCATCTCTACTAAAAATACAAAATTAGCCGGGCATGGTGGTGCATGCCTGTAATCCCAGCTACTTGGGAGGCTGAGGCAGAATTGCTTGAACCCGGGAGGTGGAGGTTGCAGTGAGCCAAGATGGCACCGTTGCACTCCAGCCTGGGCAACAAGAGTGAAACTCTGTCTCAAAAAAAAATAATAAATAATAATAATAACAACAATAATAATTAAGTATTTCAGGGTAAAATGATAGGATGTCTGGGATTTGTTTCAAAATATTTCAGTGGGAGGGTGGGGAGGATGATGAGGAAGGATCAGTTGAGTAGATAAAACAAGAATGATATTGTTTTATTGATAACTATTGCAATTGGCCAATGTCTGCTGGTGATTCATTATACTATTCTGTCTATGTTTGAATATGTTTTAAGCTTCTATGACACTATTTTCTTTTTTTTTTTTTTTTGAGACAGAGGTTCGCTCTTGTCGCCCAGGCTGGAGTGCAGTGGCGTGATCTCAGCTCACTGCAACCTCTGCCTCCCAGGTTCAAGCAATTCTTCTGCCTCAGCCTCCCAAATAGCTGGGATTACAGGTGCCTGCCACCACACCCAGCTAATTTCTTGTATTTTTAATAGAGACGGGTTTTGCCATGTTGGCCACGCTGGTCTCAAACTCCTGACCTTCGGTGATCTGCCCACGTCAGCCTCCCAAAGTGCTGGGATTACAGGCGTGAGCCACCATACCCAGCCTATGAAACTATTTTCAAAGAGTACATAAAGCCCCATCTCACCTTCACTCTTACCTCCCATTACTGTGCCACATCAACTCTTTGCCCTAGATATCTTTGCACCCACCACACTCTCTAGAAAAACACTTATCTGAACTGTCCTTCAATGCCCAATTCAAATTCCTGCTTCCTCTTCAAAGGCTTCCCTGATAGTCCCCAAGAGCATGAGCCCTCTCTCTTTTCTGAACTCTCATAGCACTTCAACTCAGTTGGTATCTGTCATCATTAGCTTTTTCTTTTTAATTAATTAATTTTTTTTAGACAGGGTCTCGCTCTATGCCCAGGCTGGAGTGCAATGGCATGCTCATGGTTCTCTGCAGCCTAGGCCGCCCAGGCTCAAGTGATTTTCCCACCTCAGCCTCCCTAGAAGCTAGGACTACAGGTGCATACCACCATGCCTGGCTAATTTTTTTTTTTTTTTTTTTTTTTTGAGACGGAGTTTTGCTCTTGTCGCCCAGGCTGCAGTGCGGTGGCGCAATCTTGGCTCACTGCAATCTCCACCTCCCAAATTCAAGCAATTCTCCTGCTTCAGCCTCCCAAGTAGCTGGGATTACAGGCATGTACCACCATACCCAGCTAATTTTGTATTTTTAGTAGAGATGGGTTCTCATCAGGTTGGTCAGGCTGTTCTTGAACTCCTGACCTCAGTTGATCTGCCTGCCTCAGCCTCCCAAAGTGCTGGGATTACAGGCATGAGCGATTACGCCCGGCCAATGCCTGGCTAATTTGTGTGTGTTATTTTGTAGAGACAGAGTTTCACCATATTGCCCAGACTAGTCTCGAGCTCATGGGCTCAAGCAATCTGCCTGCCTCGGCCTCCCAAAGTGCTGGGATTACAGGTGTGAGCCACTGCGCCCAGCTGTTTTATTTTCTTGATTAGCTTTTTCTCATTTTGCACCCCTGACTGGATCTGAAGCCCTCATAACACTGGCCACATGCTTGTTTGTTATTCTCTTAGCATGACCGCTTCACCCCGGAATCTGTCCAAAATAATTTTGACGAATGAATAAATGATGGGAATGGCTCTTGAAAAGTGCTGACCTAAAGGACAACACACTAAGATAAGAATCTGGAAATCTGAGTGAGTCCTTGCATTAGGCAGGGTTACCAGGGATAGAAAACTCATTCTGGTTGAAGCAAAAAGCTGGAATGCATTGATTCCAATAACTAGAAAGAAGAGGTGTAGATTCAGAGACCTAATGGTATTTTCAGTTCCCTCTCCACTTCCCCTTTTCTCCAGCTCTAGGTTTGGTTGTGACAAACTCTGCTCTTAGCCCAGCTTTGCAAACTGGAAGGAAAAATAAAGTAATTTTTTTTCTCCCAACACGCACATATACAAACCTCAATGTAAGATTCTGATTGGTCCAGATCGCGTCTCCTGCCTGTTCTTAGGCCAATCACTGTGGTGAAGGGAACGAGACACTGTGATTGGCCAGATCTGGATCACAGGTTCTCCCTGTGGCCAGCAAATAGGCAGACCCATGAGAATGGCATAGTCAAGAGAGTGACAGTTTCCCCAAGAGAAAGAGAAGTGCAGTTGCTAAAAGGATGGAGGAAACGAATCCCGAGCAGAACCCCTCCTCCCCTCCCCTGCGAAACAAATGATTCTGGACCAACTATCTAGTAACAACACAATAATTGTCACGACTTGTTGAGCTCTCACTATTATCAGAGAACGCGCCAGTACTTTGTAATGTAAATATAATTACCTTTATAAAGCAATGTATATACATCTAGCCCTCTGAACAACTCAAAAGGTAGATGTTATTAGGCCCATTTCACGGATACTAAAACTGAGACTTAAATAGGCCAATGGACCTGTTCAAGGACCTGCTGTTTGCCACAATTGCTTCTTTGTGCTTCAATTTTCCTGTATATAGGGCTTCCTAATATTGCTGTACCTTTCAAAGATGTTTTTGACATGAAAGAGAAAGAAGTATGTCAAGGTTTTGAGACTTACTCATTCCACCCATGACGTGCCCTGGCCTGCATTTTCCTATGTGTGGCCTTCAAGGCCACGTCCTCCACAGAGTCTGCCTGACTCCTCCAGAGATCAGTGAAGTCTCCTTGCTCCAGATTCCCCAGCAACTCCCCCACAGCGCTCTCCTGGCAGCCATCACCTTCTCTCCCACATCATAGATATGTGGCTGTTAGCTCCCTCGCTACACTGTCTGGTATAGAGAAAAGGGACCATTTCTAATGCAACTTCCTATATAGTATGCATTTAACCCATACATGATAGGCTTTAACTAAACATTTGGTTAATTAAATGATGCATGTGTTTAATTAATTAACGTATACATGAAGAATTCCTCTATAAATTCAAGGCACAGCTGTTTGGGCTTCAAGTAAAAACACAGAATGTTAGAACTATAAGAAGTCGCCTTCATTCAGGGCCAGTCTATAAGCTATTTGTTACTGAACCACAACAAAATAAGTCCAGAAACTGAGAATACACATTTAGAAACATTTATGACAGTCTAGTAGATTAAGTTTATATCTGCTGAATCTAATAATAAAAAATAACTTAGACTTGTGTTCCGTATGTCTTTACTTTATAAATTAATTTTCTGATCATTCATTTTTACTCCATTTTACAATGTATCTGTTTGCAATGGACTGGGAATTTTTAAATATTTTTCTTCACCAGAGATAGTTGGAGAAGCACAAATCTTATCTAAACTGTCACTCAGAGCAGGAGGCCCTTCTCTATTTCTGGCCAACCAGCCTGTTTTTAATGCTTTCTAGCAAGGCATTCACACCATCCCAGTTCCACTCTCAGATTGTTTCATAACTTAACTATTTCCTTTCTGACCTTGAAAGGTTCTCCAGCTCCGTGAGAGAAGAACGCAACTTCCTCAGCCCAGGATGGAGTTGGGGGGTGACAGGCTTCCACAGGAAGAAGTGAAAATTTTCCCGTTACTCACTCAGGACATCTGGATTCTCAGACCCAGTTTTCTCATCTGCAAAATAAGAAGCTTCAATTTCTGATGCTTTATGATCCCCTTGTTCATTCATGAGCTTTAAGATATGAAGGAAGTTCCTGCTTCTGAAGAATAGCCCATCACTGCCCCCTCCCCTGGAAAAAACTCCCTTTATATTTATTTATTTTGTTGTTGTTGTTTGTTTGAGATGGAGTCTCACTGTATCACTCACGCTGGAGTGCAGTGGTGTGATCTCAGCTCACTGCAACCTCCGCCTCCCAGGGTCAAGCCATGCTCCTGCCTCAGCCTCCAGAGTAGCCGGAATCACAGGCACCTGCCACCATGCCCTGCTAATTTTTGTATTTTTAGTACAGACGGGGTTTCACCATGTTGGACAGGCTGGTCTTGAACTCCTGACCTCAGGTGATCTGCCCGCCTCAGCCTCCCAAAGTACTGGGATTACAGGTGCGAGCCACCGTGTCTGGCTGAGAACTCCCTTTTAAACATGAGTGATCTGATTGTACAGCTGCAGGATATCTCATGTGTCACTTACACGGGATTAAAGAGTATTAGATCAGCCGGGCGCAGTGGCTCACGCCTGTAATCCCAGCACTTTGGGAGGCTGAGGCGGGCGGATCATGAGGTCAGGAGATCGAGACCATCCTGGCCAACACGGTGAAACCCTGTGTCTACAAAAAAAAAATACAAAAAATTAGCCGGGCGTGGTGGCGGGTGCCTGTAGTCCCAGCTACTCGGGAGGCTGAGGCAGAAGAATGGCGTGAACCCAGGAGGCGGAGCTTGCAGTGAGCCGAGATTGCGCCACTGCACTCCAGCTTGGGCGACAGAGCGAGACTCTGTCTCAAAAAAGAAAAGAAAAGAGTATTAGATCAGCTGGGTGCAGTGGCTCACAACTATAATTGCAAAACTTTGGGAGGCCAAGTGGGAGCATCACTTGAGCCCAGGAGTTCAAAACCATCCTGGGCAACATAGCAAGACCTCATCTCTACTAAAAATTAAAAAATTAGCCAGGTGTGGTGGTGCATGCCTATGGTCCCAGCTACTTGGGAGGCTAAGGTGGGAGCATCCCTTGAGCCCAGGAGTTCAAGGTTATAGTTAGTTATGATTGCACCACTGTACTCCAGCCTGGGTGACAGAGCAAGGCTCTGTCAAGAAAGAAAGACAGACAGACAGACAGACAGAAAGAAAGAAAGAAAGAAAGAAGGAAGGAAGGAGAGAGAGAGAGAGAGAGAAAGAAAGGAAGGAAGGAAGGAAGGAGAGAGAAAGAAAGAGAGAGAGAGACAGAGAACAGAGAAAGAGAAAAAAAAAAGAAAGAGAAAGAGAGAAAAGAAAGAAGAGCCGGACGCGGTGGCTCACGCCTGTAATCCCAGCACTCTGGGAGGCCGAGGCGGGTGGATCACAAGGTCAGGAGTTCAGGACCAGCCTGGCCAAAATGGTGAAACCCCGTCTCTACTCAAAATACAAAAATTAGCCGGGCATGTTGGCAGGTGCCTATAATTCCAGCTACTTGAGAGGCTGAGGCAGAGAACTGCTTGAACCCGGGAGGTGGAGGTTGCAGTGAGCCGAAATCGTGCCACTGCACTCCAGCCTGGGCAACAGAGAGCGAGACTCTGCCTCAAAAAAAAAAAGGAAAGGAAGGAAGGGAGGGAAAAGGGAAAAATAGTGATGTATGGCAATTCTTCAAATATAGGTGTGATATTTTGCATGTCAAATTTGATTCAACTGTTAATTAAAAAAACAAAGCAACATAGCATTTTCTCAGCATTTTTAAATTGAATAAAATGTAAATCTTTCATGCTTACTGTAATGAAGCCAGACAATTTAGAAAAACAAAACCATTCTTCTGATAACTCAGTAAATTTTAAATACACATACAAATATACCAGAAAATGCATTTTTATAACTATTTCTAAAACTGTAGATGAAAACACAAAGATTAAAACTGATGAAATGAAACAGGCATACATAAAAAATTGAATGCAATACAAAAACAATATTATTTCTACTTCAAAAAAAGAATATTTTATTTATTAAGCCATAGCACTTTGGGAGAATGAGGTGGGTGGATCACCTGAGGTCAGGAGTTCAAGACCAGCCTGGCCAAAACGGCAAAACCTGGTCTCTACTAAAAATACAAAAATTAGCCAGGCACGGTGGCACATGCCTGTAACCCCAGCTACCAGGGGGACTGAGGCAGGAGGATCACTTAAACCCAGGAGGCGGAGGTTGCAGTGAGCCGAGATCGTGCCACTGCACTCCAACCTGGACAACAGAGCAAGACTCCTTCTAAAAAACAAAACAAAACAAAACAAATATATATATACGTCAATGAATATATTCAGATTATTTGTAAAATAGAGTGGAAAAGAAAATTGGATGATATTTGTAAGTTAATCACATAAAACAACAAACATAACAACACCAGTATTATCACCTCAAAGGTAAATTGTAAATATGGAGACAATTGATTTTACAAGTCACATGTGAAATTATTATTTCATTCTGAATGAAATGGGGCTTTCAATACATTTTTAGCATGTCTAGAAACAAGTTTGCTCATGTGTTTCCAGTAATATATTATTTAAAATAGTAATTATACTGGTGACATAAACCTCAAACCAAAATTAAATCTGTATCAGAAGTTATCCCACCTGATGTAAGCAGGTTGTCCTTGCTTAAATAAAGCCATCCTCAAAGGTGTGAACGACCCCTGCTGAGGTCAGGGGAGTTGCCCAGGCAACTCTCAGATGCATGAACTATAAACACTTACAGTTTTATGCTGCTGAGCTTTCCTGATTGTTTCTTGCACAGCCTTGTTGGGACAATATTAAAAAGCTGCGGTGATTTTTAAATATATTCACACATTTTTGAGAATCCTCCCTTTAAGAGGTGGAGCCTCACTTCCCTCCCCTTGGGTGTGGGCTGGACTGAGCTTTTGGCTTCTAATGCACAGAATAAAGTGAAAGTGATGGGTGTGACTCTGGAAGGCAGATCATAAAATGCGCTGCAGCTCCCTCCTCCCTCTCTCTGAGATTGCTTGCTCTGGGGGAAGTTAGCCCACATGAGAGCACAAGCTGCATGGTGAGGAAGAGAGGCTTCCTGCCAACATCCAGCAAGGAATGGAGGCCCTGCCAGAAACCACCCTAGTGAGCCATCTTGGAAGCAGACCCCCAGCCCCAGCTAAGCATTCAGATGACTGCAGCCCTAACCAACATCCTGAGTACAGTCACGTGAGAGATCCTGAGCAAGAGCCACTCATCTAAGCCTCTCCTGAATCCCTGGCCACAATTACAGTGAGATTAAAAAGTAAAATTGGCCAGGCATGGTGGCCCATGCCTGTAATCCCAGCACTTTGGGAGGCCGAGACAAGTGGATCATTTGAGGTCAGGATTTCGAGACCAGTCTGACCAACATGGTGAAACACTGTCTCTACTAAAAATACAAAATTAGCCAGGCATGATGGTGCATACCTGTAATCCCAGCTACTTGGGAGGCTGAGGCAGGAGAATGGCTTGAACCCAGGAGGTGGAGGTTGCAGTGAGCCAATATTGCACCATTGCACTCCAGCCTGGGCAACAAGAGTGAAACTCCATCTCAAAAAAAAAAAAAAAGAAAAGAAAACAAGGCCAAATGTGATGGCTCATGCCTGTAATCTCAGCACTTTGGGAGGCGAAGGTGGGAGGATCACTTGAGTCCAGGAGTTCGAGACCAGCCTGGGCAACATGGTGAGACTCCATCTCTAGTTGGGCATGGTGGTGCCTGCCTGCAGTCCTAGCTCCTCAGGATGCTGAAGTGGGAGGGTTATTTGAGCTCAGGAGTTCGAGGTTGCAGTGAGCAGTGATTGCACTCAGGCTGGGTGACTGGGTGAGACCCTGTCTCAAAAAAAACAAAAAAAAAGATAAAATAAAAAGTTGTTTTAAATTGCTAAATTTTTGAGTGATTTGTCACATAGCAGATAGGGATGCTGTTTAGAGCCTTTGGCAGGCCCCCATAGGTGAATCACAGTGAAGGCCTCTAGGATTTTGAAGCAAGGCCCTGCCATCTTCTGCAGATAACTACCTTCATTTTTAGAGACAGCTCTTGGCCTGTTACTGGGCTTTGGTGGAAACTGAACGTTTGATTATGGGTCATTAAGTCACCATGAGACCTGAACTGCCTGTCATACATAAACTGGGTGCCTTCTGACCCATCTAGCCACACAGTGGGGTGTGCACAGCAGCATTCATTATCAAATGGAAGTGGTATATACATAACCGAGCTCAAGCAGGTAGTTGCAGCCACTCAGGAGGCTGAGGCAGGAGGATAGCTTAAGCCCAGGAGACTGAGGCTGCAGTGAACCATAATGATGCCTCTGCGCTCCAGCCTGGGTGACAGAGTGAGACCCTGTCTCAAAACAAAAAACAAAAAAAAGAAAAAAGAAAGAAACTAAAACTAAAGAATAGCTCAATAAATATACCATATTCATGGATTAGAAGACTCAATACTGAAGGTCAGTAATTTCATCAGAAACAAATGAGAAAAAAAAAGAAGATTCAATACTGTTATCATATTGCCAGTGCTTCACAAATCGATCTGTTGATTCAATGCAATCTCCATCAAAATCTCAGAAGGAATTTTTGTAGAAACTGGTAAGATGATTCTAAAATTTAGATACAAATACAAAGAATTTAGAAAATCTGAAACAATTTTGAAAAAGGAGAATACTGTTGGGAAAATTATATTACTTTACTACAGTGGTATTTAAGAGAACGTATTAAGTCCAAAAGTAGACACGCTGTATAGCTAATTTTTAGCCAAGGTGCACAAACAATTTAATAGAGATATATATATCAATAAAAGGTTCTGTAACAACTAACTACTTATATCTTTAAAAATAAACCTCTACTCAGATCACAAAAATTGATTTGAGGTGAATCATAGACCTAAACATCAAAGATCATTCTGCAAAGCTTCTGGAAGAAAACATGGGAGAATGTTCTGATGACTTTGGAGAAGGCCAACATTTCTTATGTGGGTCAGAGAAAGCAGTTGCCATAAAAGGAGAAAAAAAAAGTTAAAATGGCTTCATCAGCATTGAAACTTCTGCTCAGCAAAAGACACCATTAAGAAAATGAAGGCCAGATGCAGTGGCTCACATCTGTAATCTCAGCACTTTGAGAGGCCCAGGTGGGAGGATTGCTTGAGCCCTGGAGTTTGAGACCAGCCTGGGCAACATAGCAAGACCTCATCTCTACAAAAAATTTAAAAATTAACCAGGAGTGGTGGTGTGGGCCTGTGGTCCCAGCTACTTGGGAGGCTGAGGCAGGAGGATTGATTGAGCCCAGGAGGTCAAGGCTGCAGTAAGTCGTGATCACATGACTGCACTCCAGGCTGAGCAACAGAGCTGTCTCAAAAAGAAGAAAAGAAAACGAAAACGCAAGACAAACATTAGGAGAGAATATTTACAATATACATATCTGACAAAGAACTAACAAAAAATTTAATGTAAGTTACATTTCCTTCACCATCCTTTGTGCTCTCTCAACAGTAACCATTAAGCAAATCATTTTACACTCCTAAACTCAACACCAAGCCAATTACCCCACAAGGCAGCTTAGAGCGTGGCTACCGTGGGAGCAAAAAGCCACATCTCTCTGTGTGTACACCCCCTGAATGGGAGGGTGGTGTTTAATCCAGCACTCCCAATTGTCTTCATCAACAAACAGGAGCTGCGAGCCACATGGTTCCAGAAAGAGAGGGCTCTCTAAAGATTTGTCATCTCAGTTCTTCCCTGGAGCAGAGTCCTAGGGCAGAGGACTCAATAATCAAATGTCCATTTAGCAGCTGTAAGAAAACAGAATGACACCAGAACATCTGAGGGCTGCAAAAACGTATATTGTCCAAAATGATTTTTTTTTTTTTGAGACAGAGTTTCGCTCTTGTTGCCCAGGCTGGAGTGCAATGGCGCAATCTCGGCTCACTGCAACCTCTGCCTCCCAGGTTCAAGCGATTCTCCTGCCTCAGCGTCCTGAGTAGCTGGGATTACAGGCATGCGCCACCATGCCCAGCTAATTTTGTATTTTTAGTAGAGACAGGGTTATTCCATGTTGGTCAGGCTGGTCTCGAACTCCCGACCTCAGGTGATTTGCCCACCTTGGCCTCCCAAAGTGCTGAGATTACAGGCATCGAGCCACCATGCCCGGCCATCCAAAATGATTTTTAATGATGATGGTAATTAAAGAACACAGAACTAAAATTATAGAAAATGTTTTATCTCCAATTAAATGACTAATCTTGTTTTATCATTTTTATATGTAGTTTGTATGGGGAAAAAAGTTTCTGCTGCTGAAAGAGTATAAGAACCATGGATTTCATCTAGGGTTTTTTTTGTTGTTGTTGTTGTTGTTT
This sequence comes from Pan troglodytes, assembly GCF_028858775.2. Taxonomy (NCBI): domain Eukaryota; kingdom Metazoa; phylum Chordata; class Mammalia; order Primates; family Hominidae; genus Pan; species Pan troglodytes. Next base: position 34,369,053 of record NC_072406.2, read on the forward strand.
TTGTTTGTTTTTTTAAAATGAGCCACAGAGATGTAATGTGTCTTGCTTAAAGCCATTCAGCTAAAGATATCAGACTGGGACGTTTGCTCTCAGTTCAGTGCTCTTGAGTCTGGAGTAGGTTGAGTATGAAGCATTGAGAAGGTACCTGGATGTATAAACTTAAGGGGTTGGTTAGGCATTACCAACTAGAAATTCTATTCTGATGTGCAAGAAATTAATTAATTGTATAACTGTTGCTTTCTTCCTGATATCTTTACCCAAGCATCTATATAAATTTAACTAATATGCAAGTGAATAACAGATGTGCATGTAGAGATCAGTTTTGGGAAATTCCATTCAAAATGTAGAGAAATGTCTAGAAATCTGAGTTTAGGAAACAAAATTCAGAAATTCCAGACTCTTCCTAAGGAGGATACCCAGAACAAAACTGATGGCACCTGGTAAATCGTGATCTAAGCAACAGCTTGAATCCTGTCTCTGGTTTATGACTCTGTATGAAAAAAGAAAATAAACTTGGAGAATAGGAAAGATCCCAGACTGGGTGTGGTGGCTCATGGCTGTAATCCCAGCACTTTGGTAGGCCAAGGCAGGAGGATTGCTTGAGCCCAGGGAGTCTGAGACTCCCTGGACATTATGGACAACATAGTGAGACTCCATCTCTACAAAAAATGCAAAAACTTAGCCAGGCCTGGTGGCACGCACCTGTGATCCCAGCTACATGGGAGACTGAGGCAGGAGGATCACTCGCACCTCGTAGGCCAAGGCTGCAGTGTGCTATGATCACGCCACTGTACTCCAGCCTGAAGGACAGAGCAAGACCCTGTCTCAAAAAGGAAAAGAAAATTTTTCATAATTGGAGAACTAGTTCAACCTTTCTTAAAACATTAAGTTAAACCCTTTATTAAACATTTAAGAAACATATGTAATAAATTAACTAATAATATTTCATAGGTTTTACCATAATTAAATAAACAAAACGTTAAATGCAGAAAACTGTATTTTACAATAGGACACATACATACAAAATCAAGAACATACCCTTTGACCTAATCATTCTATTTCTGGGACTATAGCCTAAAGATATATAATATTGATAAATTGTTTAACCACAAAAATGTTCTTTGTAACTTTTTTTTTTTTTGAAACAGAGTCTCGCTCTGTTGCCAGGCTGGAGTGCAGCGGCACGATCTCGACTCACCGCAACCTCCACCTCCCAGGTTCAAGCGATTCTCCTGCTTCAGCCTCCTGAGTAGCTGGGATTAAAGGCGCCTGCCATCACACCCGGCTAATTTTTGTATTTTTAGTAGAGACGAGGTTTCCCCATATTGGCCAGGATGGTCTCAATCTCTTGACCTCGTGATGCACCCGCCTCGGCCTCCCAAGGTGCTGAGATTACAGGCATGAGCCACAGCACCCAGCCCCCTCTTTGTAACTTTTTTTTTATAGCAGTGAAAGAATGAATTCTGCCTAGATGTCCAACAAAAGGGGAATGGTTAAGTAAACCAAAGTTGAACCATAGGACAGACTATTTTATATATATATTTTATATATATATATTTTATATATTATATATATATACACACATATATATATACACACATATATATATAGTATAGAGAAAATGTGGTAATAAGGGAAAATAAGCATTACTAATATTTATTATTTTCTGAAAGCCAAGAATGGTGTTAAGAGCTTTATACACGTTGGCTCCTTTCAACTTTACAATAATCTACTAAGGAAGTCTTTTTCTGGCTGTGTTTTTAGAAATGAGAAAGTAAGGGCTGGGCACAGTGGCTCATGCCTGTAATCTCAGCACTTTGGGAGGCCGAGGTGGAGGATCACTTGAGACCAGGAGTTCAAGACCATCCTGGGCAACATAGGGAGACACTGTCTCTATTTTACAAATCTAAAAATCAGCCGGGTATGGTGGTGTGTGCCTGTAGTCCCAGCTACTCGGGAGGCTGAGACAAGAGGATCATTTGAGCTCAGGAGATTAAAGCTGCAGTGAGCTGTGTTCATGCTATTGCTCTCCAGCCTGGGCAACAGGGTGAGATCCTGACTCAAAAAAAAAGAGAGAGAGAGAGAGACAGAGAGGAAGCTAAGCCTTAGCAACATTGTATAATTTATCCAAGGTAATACAATGTATTAGATAAAGGGTCAGCTAAGCTGCTATAACAAAAAGCCCATGTGTACAGTGGTTTAAATAAGATAGAGGTTTATTTCTCATATAGCCCAGAAGTGTGAGAGGTGGATCTGCTTTCCTCAACATGTGGCTTCCAAACAGGCTCCAATTAATCCCACTGTCCCGCCAGCAGAAAGGGCAAGAGAGAACTAGAAGCAGGAATTAGGCCAGGAGCAGTGGCTCACACCTGTAATCCCCATATTTTGGGAGGCTAAGGCAGGAGGATCACTTCAGGCCAGGAGTTTGAGACCAGCCTGGGAAACACACCAAGATCCCCATCTCTACAAAAATATTAGCCAGGCATGGTAGCACATACCTGTAGTCCTAACTACTTGGGAGGCTGAGGCAGAAGGATCGCTTGAGCCCAGGAGATTGAGGCTGCAGAGATGTATGATCATACTGTTGTACCCCACCTTGAGTGACACAGCAGGATCCTGTCTCCAAAAACAATGGTGGGGAGAATTAACAAGATGACCCAGAAATTGCACAAGTTACCTCTGCCCACACCCTACTGGTCCAAATGTGTTCACATGTCCAGAGTTAGCTGGGCAGGGTAGTCTGTAGCTGAGGAACTATGTGGTCAGCAAAAACTCCAGGATGTGATTTTACTAAAAGGAAAAAGATGGAAATAGATACTGGGGAGAGTCAGTAGTCTCAACGGACTAATAAGTAGAAGAACTAAAATTGAAACCCCAAAACCTTGGCCCATTTGAATCCAGAGCTCTCTTTCTCAACCACATCAAGGTGCTGTAAACACTTGAAATATTTTTTTGCCAGGTGCAGTAGCTCATGCCGGTAATTCCAGCACTTTGGGAGGCTGAAGCTAGAGGATTGTTTGAGCCCAGGAGTTCAAGATCAGCCCTGGCAACACAGCAAGATTCTGTCAGTATAAAATATTCTAAAATTAGCCAGGCATGTTGGACCATGCCTGTAGTTCTAGCTACTTGAGAGGCTGAGGTGGGAGGATTGCTTGAGCCCTAGAGGTTGAAGCTGCAGTGAGCTGTGATTGCACCACTGCACCCCAGCCTGGAAAACAGAGCAAGACCCTACCTCAAATAAAATTAAAATTAAAATTAAAATTAAAAAAAGAAACAGAAAGAAAAGAAAGAAAAACTTTCTTTCCTTGGTTTCCGTGATTTTTTCCTCTTTTTCTACTGAGGCTTCAGGTTCTCTTCAGGCCTAACAGAGGGGATCCCACTCCCTCACCCCAATTCCAACCCACCGTACCCCACTAGCCATGTCTATTATTGGCTCCCCAGGTACTAAATGATCCTTGTGGTTTTCCTACGTCCCGCCCGCAGCTTTGTAAATAGTCCCTTTAATTAAAACTCTGCAAAATACCCAGTTTGGATGTGCCATGTGTTTCCTGCCAAGACCTTGACTGAGTCTCCTCATTCATGGTTGACTGTACAGGGCAGTGGTCAAAGAAGGCTTTCAGACTCATTAGAGTGAAATATTTATGCTATGGTTTGGATGATGATGTCCCCTCCAAAATTTATGCTGAAACTTAATTCCCAGTGCATCTAAAAGGTGTGGTCTTTGCAACGTGATTAAGTCTTGAGGGCTCTCCCTCATGAATGGTATTAGCATCCTTAGAAAAGGGGTTGAGGTTAAAGGGAGCAACCTCTTGCCCTTCAGTCCTTTCTGCCATGTAAGGACAGTGTTCATCCCCTCTGGAGGATGCAGAAACAAGGCACCATATTGGAAGCAAAGAGCAGCCCTCACCAGACACTAGTCTTGCTGGCGCCTTGATCTTGGACTTTCCAGCCTCCAGAACTGTGAGACACAAACTTCTGTTGTTTATAAATTACCCAGTCTGTGCTGTATTTTGTTGCAGCAGCACAAATGGACTACACAATCTATAAAACTTAGAAATATCTTCTGCTGACATTGACCTGTCTTCCCCAATAGAAAATAAGGTCCAGGAAGACTGTGGCTAACCTTTTACTATTTAAACTTAGAACCCAGCACAATACCTAGCACAGAGCAGGCTTACTAAATATTAGGTATGAATGAACACTGAGTCCTCCATGTAGTAGTTTTTCAACAAATGTGCATCCGATCAGTAAGTGAGAGGTCCAAATTTTATTTTTAAGTCTCTAAACAATTCCTTATGAAGCCATAAAAGACTTCTTTTTTGAGAAGACACTGCAATATGGACCGTATTTAGCTATGGTGTTCCTATAATCTCAAATCCGCCTGCACCTTTATGGTTTTAATACTTCCTGTCATTGCAACATGTTCACCAGATTTTCAATTCTCCCTGTGATACTTTGAAGTAAAGTATGATTGAAGAACTGCAGTCTGAACTTGGACAAAGTGTGTAATAAACAGATTGCAGATAATTTCCTTTAAATGTGATCTTAGATGCTAGGAAGACATTAAGCACATCACAGCAAGAACTTTACCAAGGACATGAGATTCGACTTTCCAATCCAATGCAAATACTACCATATTTCATTGAATCTAAGATGCCACTGATTTTTAGATACTCCGTTATATACCACTAAAAAAACAAAAATGATGCCAGTTAAACTCTGACACAATGCTTTCTTACTGCTTAGAATCTTTCTATACTTATGAAAAGAGGAATTTTAGATTTATTTAATCAAACATTTTCATTACATCTCACACTGGATTTTTTCCATGCATTTCTACAAATACAATAGCTTTTTGTTTCAATGCCAAATCATGTTGTGATATTGTGAAGATACTGTAAATGGCAATTAAATGCATATAACGCAATTAAAGTGACAACAATATAAATAGCTATGACCAGATTCCTGTAACCATATCACAACTATGACCTGGCCAACAGAATTGTAAGATGCCATCAATTGTAACTATGTATCTTGATTTCAGAGAAGTTCAAATAGGGGAAGGGGTGGGAGGGAGTAAGTCTTGGAATCAATGAAGTATGGGACTTAGCTCAGAATGAAAGTTCAGGGACTAAGTCCTATATTTCATTACATCTTTGTTTGTTTGTTTGTTTGTGTGTGTGTTTGAGACGGAGTCTCACTCTGTTGCCCAGGCTGGAGTGCAATGGCACAATCTCGGCTCACTGCAACCTCTGCCACCCAGGTTCAAGCAATTCTCCTGCCTCAGCCTCCTGAATAGCTGGCCACCATATCTGGCTAATTTTTTTTTCTGCTTTTTTTTTTGAGAAGGAGTCTTGCACTGTCACCCAGGCTGGAGGGCACTGGCGCAATCTCCGCTCACTGCAACCGCCACCTCCCGGGTTCAAGCGATTCTCCTGCCTCAGCCTCCTGAGTAGCTGGGATTACAGGTGCCTGCCACCACGCCCGGCTAATTTTTTGTATTGTTTTCAGTAGAGACAGGGTTTCATTATGTTGGCCAGGCTGGTCTCTAACTCCTGACCTCATGATCTGCCCGCCTCGGCCTCCCAAAGTGCTGGGATTACAGGCGTAAGCCACTACACCTGGCCCCACGTCTGGCTAATTTTTGTAGTTTTAGTAAAGACAAGCTTTCACCATATTGGCTGGTCTTGAGCTCCTGACCTCGTGATCCACCCTCCTCGGCCTCCCAAAGTGCTGGGATTACAGGCGTGAGCCGCCACGCCCAGTACATCTTTTGTAACATGCGTGTTAGGAAGTGGTAAGATTCGGAAAATGAGAAAGAATGGGTAGGGGAGGCAACAATTAGAGAATGCAAATTCTCACTAGTTTCAAATTCATCTTTTGCAGGTTACAAATGTTTATCAATGTTTATCAAGTTACAAATACTTTTTCGAAAAATCACTCACTAAATAGTTTACTTTTTTTTTTTTTTTTTTGTCACCCAGGCTGGAGTGTAGTGGCATGATCTCAGCTCACTGCAACCTCCATCTCCCTGGCTCAAGCAATTATCCGGCCTCAGCCTCCTGAGTAGCTGGGATTACAGGCTCCCACCACCATGCCCAGTTTATTTTTGTATTTTTAGTAGAGATGGGGTTTCACCACATTGGCCAGGCTGATCTCGAACTCCTGACCTCAAGTGATCCACCCACCTTGGCCTCCCAAAGTACTGGGATTACAGTTGGCACATTAAATATTTGCTGGTTAATGGTTGCTTAAGGTAAGGCTGAGACCTAAAGAACAATCTAACGACTTGATTATTGAAGACAACAATCTAGATTACAGGGAATTCCTCAAATTACCCAGGAGGAAATGCTTGTTATGCTCAAATTCAGTGCTGGGTGTTTCCAAAATCAACCCCCAGAAAATCTTTTTTTTTTTTTTTTTTGAGACAGAGTTTTGCTCTTGTTGCCCAGGCTGGAGTGCAATGGTGCGATCTCGGCTCACCGCAACCTCTGCCTCCCAGGTTCAAGCAATTCTCCTGCTTCAGCCTCCCGAGTAGCTGGGATTACAGGCATGCGCCACCATGGCCTGGTTAATTATTTTTTGGATTTTTAGTAGAGACGGGGTTTCTCCATGTTGGTCACGCTGGTCTCGAATTCCTGACCTCAGGTGATCCTCCCACCTCGGCCTCCCAAAGTGCTGGGATTACAGGCGTGAGCCACCGCGCCTGGCCAAAAGAGGGAAAATCTTATATTTTAGTCCTTACAAAGTCTTTCATACTGTAAAGTACTCTCTCCATTATTTTATTTTGAACTACAAAATATGGGTTGAGGAAGACATATTAGCCTAACTTAATACTAGCTTGGATGCTTATAATCTAATGAAGTTGACTATTTAAAGGGCATATTGTTATTCATTAACCATATCTGGAGGTATGAAAATTATAAGTGTAGGGTGTCATTTTAATCAAGCCTTTCCAAAATCACCAAATGTAATTAGGCTGTGAAGAGCACAGATGAGTCAGGAAGCCAATAAGGAGAAATAAAAAACCCATTGGCCTTAACATTACATGAATGGCTACTTGTGACTTGGGGTAGAATTTCAGTGACCACATCATTCATAGATTCAGAAAGTGCTGTATCTCAAATAATTTAAACACAAATACAAAGTGTTCAGAAAAACTGTGAGTCTGGTGATGGAGTTCAGAACATGCTGCCCCAAAATATGACACGTTGGCACTGGAGAAAACAGCAGAAGCAAGAAGCCTCCTCTCACCTTCCTCTTGCCCTTCTCCCCTAGAACACGTCATAAAAACATCATTTCAGAGGAATCCTTCCTATTACTGGAGGAAAGGAACATCCTTATCCTGGGAGACAAGGGAGGGCCAAGAAGAATCTGAACAGGCTTGCTAAGTTCCTGCCAATTTACTATCATCAGATCACAGCTCCTCTGTCCAACCATACTTCCCTATGACTGTCCACTCTTCATTGAACCTAGACATAAAAATAGTTTCCTCTGGGCCGGGCACGGTGGCTCACGCCTGTAATCCCAGCACTTCGGGAGGCCGAGGTGGGCAGATCATGAGGTCAGGAATTTAAGACCAGCCTGGCCAACATAGTGAAACCCTGTCTCTACTAAAAATACAAAAATTAGCCGGGCGTGGTGGCAGGCACCTGTAATCCCAGCTACTCAGGAGGCTGAGGCAGGAGAATTGCTTGAACCTGGGAGGCAGAGGTTGTGGTGGGTCGAGATCACACCACTGCACTCCAGCCTGGGTGACAGAGCGAGACTCCAACTCAAAAAAAAAAAAAAAAAGTTTCCTCTGTTTCTTTGGCTCTTCATTTGTGAAGGCTCCTGTGTCACATAAAACTTCTATTAATAAATTTATATGCTTTTCTCTTGTTAATCTGTCTTTTGTTATAGGGATTTCAGCAATGAACCTTACAATGCAAGAAGAAAAGATATTATTTTTTTCTCCCCTACCATGGTAATGATGAAAGAAACAGATGCCAAAGATGTATGTATGAGTATGAATTAAAATTTTTCTATCCCATATTTTTTTCTTTTTGAGATGAAGTCTCACGCTGTCACCTAAGCTGGAATGCACTGGCATGATCTCCAGTCACTGCAACCTCTACCCCCGGGTTCAAGTGATTCTCCTGCCTCAGCCTTCCAGGTACCTGGGACTACAAGCATGCACCACCACACCTGGCTAAATTTCTTTGATTTTTAGTAGACACAGGGTTTCACCATGTTGGTCAGGCTGGTCTCAAACTTCTGACCTTAGGTGATCTGCCCGCCTCAGCCTACCAAAGTGTTGTCATCTCATATTTTTAAAGTAATGCATTTTACATTTGACATCAAAAATTACAATTTAGGCCAGGTGCAGGCTCACACCTGTAATCCCAGCATTTTGGGTGGCTGAGGCTGGCAGATTGCTTAAGCCCAGGAGTTCAAGACCAGCCTGAGCAATATAGCAAGACCTCTTCTCTAAAAAGAAAAGAAAAACATTTTCGTAATTACAATGTACATATGTAATTAGATTAATAATTAAATATTGGCCAGGCATGATGGTTCACACCTGTAATCCCAGCACTTTGGGAGGCCAAGGCGAGCGGATCGCCTGAGGTCAGGAGTTCGAGACCAGCCTGGCCAACATGAAACCCTGTCTCTACTAAAAATATAAAAATTAAATGGCCATGGTGGCACGCGCCTGTAATCCCAGCTACTCAGGAGGCTAAGGTAGGAGAATCGCTTGAACCCAAGAGGTGGAGGTTGCAGTGAGCCGAGATTACACCATAGCACTCCAGCCTGGACAACAGAGTGAGACTTCATCTGAAAAAAAAAAAATTAAATATTAAGAGTAGATCCTACACTATTTTCCTCTGTATCTCTAAAACTGCATATTCAAGTTGGCAAAAACAAATGGTCTCATTGGGGAAATATAAGTAGCATTACATTCAATGTTGCCTTATATTGCAGTGTACATGATTTTTGTCCTGAATTAGCTGGATAATTCCCCCCAATTTTTTATTTCACATGGTCTTTTTAAATGCCACTTCCTCTTCAAAAACTATAATAAGATTATAAAAATTATGAGCATAAAATGATGAAACAGAAGAACTCTTAAGTGACTGCAGTTAAAGTTAAATCAATTTACAACAGTATCCAGGAATTTGCCTAAAGGAAAATTTCTTCAAGTCCAACTCAGACTGGAAGTTTCTCTTTCTGCCAAAATAAGCAAGTATATGGCGTTTACTCTGTGCCCCACTGTGAAAGAGACACTCTCTCAACAACCACTGATCAAAAGCTCTTTTTGGGGCTCAGAAAAGGATATCCACAAAGTATAGTGTTTTGGCATGCTGAGTACTTTGAACTAAAAGTTTGGAAAGCCTCAGAAGCAGCCTCAGAACCAAGGCTGTAACCATTATAGGTTTGTTGCCCAATACACAAAGCAAATCAATACACCAAGACACCAGATTGCAGCAGAGAAAGAGATTTAATAGTAGGGTCATAGAACTAGGAGACAGGAGGAAACCTCAAATCTGTCCTCCTGAGGAGTTTGGAGGTAGAGTTTTCAAGAGTTTTGGAGTGGGCTGAAGCATAGAGATCATTGACTGGTGGAAGAGTGCAGGGTGAAGTCGCGGGACAGGGGAATGAAGAAGTTGTATCGTCACACTCATCTCATTCCCCTGTAGGGGTCTCCAAACTGGTTGCTGGAATTCCAGGTCTAAAAACATCTTAAGTGATCCTAAAACAAAAGGCTTATGATTCTAATGTCAGAGATCCAGTCTATAGGAACTAGAAACAATGAAGATACAAATCAATGCTTAGTCTTATGACCCTAATGTCAGAGATCCTGTCTATAGGGACAACAGGGAGGCCAACAGTCAGTAACTAGTGCTACGTGATTTTTAGCAACAAGGAAGTGAATCAGAGCACAGCCTGGTGAGTGCTTAATTATGACTGTGTTTCTGACCATAATCTAGTATGCAATCCTTGTCAACCCTGTTGGGATGGTTTCAAGGTCTTTCTGACCTTCTGCCATCTTCCTGTCTCCCACCCTTCTTTCTCCTTCAAAGCAAATCATAGAAACTAGAATTCTTCTTCCCCAAGGCAAGTGGTAGAAACTAGATCTCGTTTTCCCCAAAGTGAGACATAAAACCTAGAAATATTACTCTAACTCTATCCCGCTTTTCATGTAGGAGCTGGCCACAAAGAAATTTTTTGACCTACCTTGTGTGATTGTGGGTCATAAGACCCACATTCCAGAGGGGTCCTGCCCTGTACCCGGGAGGAAGGAATGCTACAGAGAGTCCAAGAAGAATCTGAACACACAGGCCTTGCTGGGTTCCCCCGTAAACCAAAAATAAAATTCTAAACCTCCTCCAACTATCTGAATGGACCCATTCTCTTGGCCAAGGGCATTCCAAAATTAACCTGAAAAACTAGTTCAGGCCATGATGGGAAGGGGGAGTCCAACGTGCCTCATGATAGCCTCCTCCCTTTTGAAATTCAGGCCCAGCTGACTAGCATTAACATCAACACAGACCCTAAGACTGACGAACAAACTCTTTAAGTCTAATAAGAAACATTTACAGGCCAGACACAGTGGCTCACGCCTGTAATCCCAGCACTTCGGGAGGCTGAGGCAGACAGATCACCTGAGGTCAGAAATTTGAGACCAGCCTGGCCAACATGGCGAAACCCTGTCTCTACCGAAAATACAAAAATTAGCCAGGCGTGGTGGTGCACACCTGTAGTCCCAACTATTTGGGAGGCTGAGGCAGGACAATCACTTGAATCAGAGAGGCAGAGGTTGCAGTAAGCTGAGATTGTGCCACTGCACTCCAGCCTGGGGCGACGGGGCGAGACTCCATCTCAAAAAAAAAAAGCGGCCCCCAAATTATTTCTTTTCTGACAAAAAGCAGCCTAAAAACTCAAGCTGCAAGCATAAATAAGCAAGCTGGAAGCTTGCATAGGTAAATGCCGGCAGCTGTGCCCATAGAAAAGGGATACCTGAAAGTGGGGTATACTCAACATGGAGGTTTCCTCTTCCCTTTCCTTTTTTTGCCACGTGTGCAGGTGTCATGGCACACTGGCCAGGTAAAGACCCCATCTGCATAGTATAAAATTACGGTGGGATGGCCAGCCACCTCGCGCCTATGTAAATGAAACAACTGGCCCAGCCAATCCACTGCGTTCTACGTAAATCAGACACCTCCTCCTCAAGCTCCTCTATAAAACCACCCGCATCTCACCCCCAAACCCAGAAACCCTCTCGGGCCCCCTTCTTCTGCACGAGGACGCTCTCTCTTATTTCCTTCAACTATTACACTTCTGCTCTTAAACCCACTCCTTGTGTGTGTCTGCATCTTTAATTTCCTTAGCACAAGACGACAAACCTCGGGTATTTCCCCAGACTAAGAATGCCTGCAGTATGAGATGTTCAATTCGTAGTAGAAAAAGAAAGGGTCCTGATAGGATGAAGCCACCATTCCAGTACGAACTGGTGCAGGGTAAGAGCAGCCTGGGATATTCTGAAAAGGTCAGTGGACAAAACACAGGCCCTGACTAACAAAAGAGGAGAATACACACACAGCGAAGACCCTTCCCTCGGGCACACACGGCTAAAGGTTTCGCCAAGTCCCCAGCAGAGACGGATTATAAATTAATAGCAGAACCACCCTGGAAGGTATTTGTAGCTGTTATATAGAAAATGGTGCTTACATTCAGTGCACAGTAAATTGGATCTAGGTCTCCTTGCACGTGTGGGTTTTGGCATTCTTAATTAATGCCTTTATTATCTCTGTAAAGTTGCAAGCTAATGAACCCCTCCAGGTATTGTTACAGCCATAGTCAGAGGAAAACCTTAACTGACAACGAGAGTCCAGATTCTGGTGCCCCGAGGGGATGGACCAGGTAAGGATTATCCCCTGCCCTATGGCGTGCTCCCTTAATAAGCGACACGAGTGTGTTGCGTGTTACAATTACTTAGAAATACTTTTCAGCGAGTACTCTAGAAGAAAAGGGAGATGGATTAAATCAAAGGTTTTTCCGGGCAGCCAACTGTTAAGGAGGAATCTGTCATTTTTCTAGATCAGAAAAAAAAAAGGATGTAGTACATGGACAATTATTTTGGTCGCCTCTTTGTTCTTCTCTCTGTTTCTGCTTAATACTTCTCACACACCCCAGTGGCCGTTAGAGGACGTATAAATTTCTCTGACATTACTCTTCTCTCCAGTTCCCTATTCTCATGCAAATTCACCCTATAAGTTCTCTTCTTTCTCATCCCATTCCTATTCTGAAACATAAAAAGCACGAAACCCCCAGAAGCCCCGTGGTTGCGCCCGAAGGGGGAGAGGCTAGATAACCTTTTGTATCTTTTCTGTCACTAATTCCTGATCTGAGCCCAACATGTCCCCACTAATGCCGCTGCCTGGAATGGTCTGCAGTTTGAGCTTTTTCCACCATCCTATCCAATGCCCTTAGCAATTCACATTCATAAAAAGTGAGATTAAATGTATGTAACTGTTGGCCTGTGCTCCCGAATTCCATTGCTGCCTCTACTAATGATTTCCTGTTAAGGGCAGATTTTTACCTCAGTAAAGGTAGCTATGCCTCCCTTGCTGTCAGGAGCAGTTATTAAGCAGCTAAGCCAGGGCCGGGCACAGTGGCTCGTGCCTGTAATCCCAGCACTTTGGGAGGCCCAGGTGGGTATATCACTTGAGCCCAGGAGTTCGAGACAAGCCTGGGCAACATGGTGAAATCCTGTCTCTACTAAAAGTACAAAAATTAGCCAGTCATGGTGGCGGGTGCTGTCATACCAGCTACTCAGGAGGCTGTGGTGGGAGGATCACCTGAGCCTGGGAAGGTCGAGACTGCAGTGAGTCATGATAGCACCACTGCACTCCAGCCTGGGTGACAAAGTGAGACCCTGTCTCAAAAAAAATAAAAATAAAAATAAAAATAAAAACTAAGCCAGGTTTCTCCAACACAAAATAAATTAGCTAATGAGTTTAGTACATGCAGGGCAAAATATAGCAAAAGAATCATTCATTCACTGAGCAAATATTTATTAATCAGTTACTTTATACCCTGTAGGAAATACACACATATAGAAAAGTCCCTAAATTCAAGAAACTTGGGATCTAGTAGAGGAGATAAAACCAAAACTTTTTGTTTTTGAGACAGAGTCTCGCTCTGTTGCCCAAGCTGGAGTGCAGTGGTACGATCTTGGCTCACTGCAACTTCTGTCTGCCTCCCGGGTTCAAGCAATTCTCCCACCTCAGCCTCCCAAGTAGCTGGGATTACTGGCGCCTGTCACCGTACCCAGCTAATTTTTGTATTTTTAGTAAAGACGGGGTTTCACCATGTTGGCCAGGCTAGTCTCGAACTCCTGACCTCAAGTGATCCGCTCGACTCAGCCTCCCAAAGTTCTGAGATTACAGGTGTGAGCCACCACGCCCGGCCTATATACACTATCTGATTTAACTCCCGCGACAACCCTGAGAAGTAAAGTTACTATCCCCATTTTATAGAGGAAGTGAAGGAGATTCAGACAGGCTGAGTAATTTGTCCAAGAAAATTGGCAATGCAAGAATGTATTTATTTATTTATTTATTATTTTTTGTTTTTTTAAAGACAGGGTCTTGCTTTGCCACCCAGGCTGGAGTGCAGTAGCACAATATGGCTTATGCACCATCAAATTCCTGGGCTTGAGGGATCCTCCTGCCTCAGCCTCCTAAGTAGCTAGGACTACAGGTGTGTGCCACCATGACTGGCTATATTTTTCTTTTTTTGTTTTGGTAGAGACAGGTAATGCAAGAATTTTAAAACACTCAGGTCTGTCTGTCCGTCCAAACATACATACTAGATATACTACCTCCTCTTTCTCCAACAAGGAAGTTATGTCAAGGAGAAAACATTTTTTCTTCACTCTCTTAGGTTCAGTACCTAGGGGCCTGCAAATTAACCTGACAAAAGACAGATCAACAAGAGAAAAGACAGATTTTTATTCACATACATACATACCTGGGAGTTCACAGAAAAATGTGACTGAAGGAAGCAGAATTGGGGGCTTATATGCCATCTGAATGGGAAATGTGGGGGAGCAGTGAGGCACTTCTGGGAGAACAACTTACTTCTTAGAAGATGGGGAGAAAAAGCACCTAGGGAAACACAAAGGACTTTTTTTTTTAAAGATTGATAGATTCATAGGGGAATAGATAGGCGATATGATAGCCTTGTGAGGATGTCTATTGGGGTGTGATGCTGACTTCTCTCTTCTCTGAGAAGGAAAAATCAGTGTTGCTCCTGGGGAGGGGATTTATGACAGTTGGGTTCTTTAGGGAGGCTCTGATTTTTGGCAAATAAAGGATTTCAGGAATTCAAATGCCTTCAGCTCAAAATAACTTTTGGGCCAGGCACGGTGGCTCACGCCTATAATCCCAGCACTTTGGGAGGCCAAGGTGGGCAGATCACTTGAAGTCAGGAGTTTGAGACCAGCCTGGTGAAAACCCATCTCTCCTAAAAATACAAAAATTAACTGGGCATGGTGGCACATGCCTGTAATCCCAGCTAATCAGGAGGCTGAGGCAGGAGAAGTGCTTGAACCCTGGAGACAGAGGTTGCAGTGAGCCAAGATCACGCCACTGCACTCCACCTTGGGCAACAGGGTGAGACTCCGTCTTAAAAGAAAAATAAAAAAGGCATATTTTGATGTGGCATATGCTGATCCTCTTCAGATATAATCTATTAGAACACAAACACAAATAGCAATAGTACAGAAGAGGACATGCTAAATGAAATGCCACAAAACTATGATTAAAATGCAACAGAGGTTCAGAGAAGAGGTCACTCCGTGGGTGAAGTGATCACAGAAGCCTGAATCAGAGCACAGGCAGGTGAGATGCATCTTAGGGTTTCAGCAGGCAGAGCAGGAAGAGCAGTCTAGTAGGCTGAAACGTTTGTTCTAATGGGCATGGTGGGAGGAGGGTATAGAATCTATCTATAGCATGTTACATATCTAGTCTGGCTAAAAAACATGGAATACTTCAAAAATTTGCATGCCATCCTTAAATAAGGTCTCAGCTCCCTTCTCTGAAATTTTGCTACAGGTGAAGGATGAACAACAGACACATTATCATTAAATCAATAACTAGTTTTTGTGGGCCAGGCACAGTGGTTCACACCTGTAATCCCAGTACTTTGGGAGGCTGAGGTGGGTGGATCACTTGAGCTCAAGAGTTCAAGACCAGTCTGGGCAATATGGCAAAACCCTATCTGTACAAAAAAATACAAAAATTAGCCAAGCATGGTGGCAGGCACCTGTGGTCCCAGCTACTTGAGAGGCTGAGGTGGGAGAATCACTTAAGCCCGGGAGATCGAGGTTGCAGTGAGCCGAGATCACTCCACTACACTCCAGCCTGGACAATAGAGTGATACTCTGTCTAAAAAAAAAAAAAAACTAGTTTTTGCTAGGACTAGCAACTGTTTTGATCTTTGGAAACAAAGAACAGGCCAGCCCTTAATAGTATGTGAGTCCTTGTTACATGATAAAAATTCCATACCACAAAAATTGATTGCCCCAGTCATACTGGTCTAGTTGAAGCTGTAAATGGACCCCTTCTTAGTCAAGGAGACTCCATAGAAGCCTTAGAAGCTGAGTTACTGGCCATGACTGGGTGAGAGATCTAACATGCTTTATTATACTCCTTCCTTTTTGGAGCTTAGATGCAACAACTACCCAGCATTAATGTTAAAATAGAGATCTTAAGACTAACAGAATAGAGTCTTTGTGGCCAATAAGATACCAAATTATAAACAGAACTTAAGGCAATGCAAGGCAAGGGTGAAGTCTCATCTGCAGTCCATCAGTCTTGCTAAACAGGTCATTTTTTATTTTTTTGAGACCGAGTCTCACTCCATCATCCAGGCTGGAGTGCAGTGGCGCAATCTCAGCTCACTGCGGTCTCCACCTCCCAGGCCCAATCAATTCTTCCACCTCAGCCTCCCAAGTGCTGTGACTACAAGTGTACACCGCAACACCTGGCTAGTTTTTGCATTTTTTTGCAGAGGTGGGGTTTTGTCATGTTGCCCAGGCTGGTGTCAACTCCTGAGCTCAAACAATTCACCTTCCTTGGCCACCTAAAGTGCTGGGATTACAGGCATGAGCCACCGTGCCTGGCCCTAAACAGGTCATTTTTGACCCAGGATATTGTGGCTGATTCTGACACAGCACCCTCATCTTAAGCATTTCTTTCTGCCAGCTCCAAGTTTTAGGCAGAGCCTTATTCCTTTAACTAATTGCAAATTAAATAATCTCTGGGCCAGGCACAGTGGCTCATGCCTGTAATCCTTGCACTTTGGGAAGCTGAGGGGGTTGGATTGCTTGAGGTCAGGAGTTTGAGACCAGCCTGGACAACATGGCAAAACACTATCTCTACAAAAAAATACAAAAAATTAGACAGCTATAGTGGCACGTGACTGTAATCCCAGCTTCTGAGGAGGCTCAGGCAGGAGGATTGCTTGAGCAAGGGAGGCGGAAGTTACAGTGAGCCGTGATGGCGCCACTGCACTCCAGCCTGGGTGACAGAGTGAGACCCTATCTCAAAAAAAAAAAGAAGAAGAAGAAGAAGAAGAATCTCTGAATTCGCCTATAATCTCTAAGACCCCTCCTTCAAGATATCCTGTCTTTTGGGGCTCAACCAATGTATGCCTTTCATGTATTGATGTATGGCTTTGCCTGTAACTCCTACATCTCTGAAATGTGTAAACTAAACTGTAATTCAGTTGTCCCAGGACCACATACTCAAGGCTTCTTGGGTTGTGTCTTCCCCAGGCCACAGTCACTCCTATTGGTTCACAATAAACCTCTTTAAAATATTTAAGAGTCTGGTTTTTCTGTTAACAGAGCCAAGTGAAACAGAGCAAAGTAAAAATTATAACAGTGAGAAAATTATGGCCGGGTGTGGTGGCTCACGCCTGTAATCCTAGCATTTTGGGAGGCTGAGACGGGCAGATCACCAGGTCAGGAGATCGAGACCATCCTGGCTAACACGGTGAAACCCCGTCTCTATTAAAAATACGAAAAATTAGCCGGGCATGGTGGCGGGTGCCTGTAGTCCCAGCTACTCGGGAGACTGAGGCAGGAGAATGGCGTGAACCCGGGAGGCGGAGCTTGCAGTGAGCCGAGATCGCGCCACTGCACTCCAGCCTGGGTGACAGAGCGAGACTCTGTCTCAAAAAAATTAAAAAAAAGAAAAGAAAATTATGACAGTGAAAGAGACCTGACTTGACCAACCCCAAGCTATCCCTGTTCATTTCTGGTCGTAGGCCAAACTAACTTTTGGAGGAATTTAGTTTAGAGTTTAACTTTGAAACTAAGGCGATAACTGACCTTTCCTGAAACAAATCCGCTTCTTACCTGGGGACCAGACTCCTTTTGTGAGACGAAAAAATTAGCCACAAGATTATAAATTATGGTTTAGTTTAAGAGCCAAGCAGCCGGGTCTCAGGGAAGATGGTGACGCTGGTGAAACCCGCGCAGTTTGTTGTGCCACCGTTGCTGCAGGTGGTCCAGACTTGGAACCTTGACACAAGGCCCAGGGTCTGGGCGCTGCGGCGGAGCCCAGTGAAAGTGGCGTTTCCTTCCGGAGAGGTGGGGGAACGGAAGCGCGCTCCCGGGAAGCAGCCCGGCAAGGCAGCATCTGAGGCCAGTGCCCATGAGCTACGAGAGACACTGCCGCTTGAGGTGTCCCCATCCCACACTCCCAGCACCTGGGAAGAGTCTGGACTTCGCTACAATAACGTTTTTCCCGAGGACAGGAGGCTGAGCGGTGTAATGACAATAGTAAAGTCCAGGCCATTTCAGGAAAAACAAGGGTAGATACTGCTGGAAGGTCGCAGGCTCATTGCAGAAGCTCTCAAGGCTGGAGCTGTGCCAAACATTTCTTCTTTAGCCGTCTAGAATACCTAAAGGAGCTGCCAGTCGATAAGCTGAAAAGTGTCAGCCTCATTAAGGTGAAATTTGGGAAGATCAAGGATTGGTCCGACCTAGTAACGCCACAAGGAATAATGGGTCAGTGATTACATGGTGTGTCTTAAGGTGTGGAGACCTAGGATTAATTGCTGATACTTGTCTTAGGACAGCAGATTTCATTGAAATGAGATTCAAAATGTTACAATTAGAAAAATATAATTATCAAAGCTGTGTATCTTACAGCATTTTAAATGGAAATTGAAACCCGTTTTTCACTATCATTTGGATTATGGCTCCTTATAGTCTCTAGGAAGAACCACTATTCCTCGAACCTTATATTTTTTAGATTACTTCTTCAACTTTTTATGTCAGATTAAAAATTAAGAAAATGTTTACTAAAAGATTTAGCCCTTCATTTTTGCAAAACCTCTGCCCATGTGGTGATAACTGTCAATAAACTCCTTATTCTAGAAGCAGATCTAAGAAGTGAGGTACAAGCCACAATTTATTGCCCTGTTTAGCCCAATAAACAAAGAACCTTGTCTTCTAAAAAAAAAAAAAAAAAAAAAAAAAAAAAGAGTCATCCAGCCACAAGATTCCGAACCTCCCCAATTGCTCCTAGGGATAACATCACTATTGCAAAACCTAAGATTGGTGCTTAAGGTATTTTCTAGGCCCTGCATTCTGATGCACCAACTGGCACTACCCAGACCAGTAATCTGGCTCGACCAGTTCTCCAATGCCACCTAGGAACACAAGGCAGCAAGAAGAACCCACTTCAAACCCCTATGATTTTTATCTCCAAACCAACCAATTAGCATTCCCCACTCCCTGGTCCCCTCCCTGCCAAATTATCCTTAAAAACCGCAGTCTCCAAATTTTCAGGGAGACTGATTTGAGTAATAAAACTCCAGTCTTCCACTTAACCAGCTCTGTGTGAATTAAACTCTTTCTCTATTGCAATTCCCCTGTCTTAATACATTGGCTCTATCTGGGAAACAGGCAAGGAACCTGTTGGGCAACTATAAAAGTTCTCAACTAGAAGGCTCTGACACTCAAGGAGTTGGTCTCTAACACTTTTTCTTTTTATTTTTTTTTTTGAAACGGAGTCTCGCTCTGTCGCCCAGGCTGGAGTGCAGTGGTGCGACCTCGGCTCACTGCAACCTCGGCCTCCCAGGTTCACGCCATTCTCCCGCCTCAGCCTCCCCAGCAGCTGGGACTACAGGCGCCCACCACCACCCTAGGGGAATTTTTTTGTATTTTTAGTAGAGACGGGGATTCACCGTGTTAGCCAGGATGGTCTCGATCTCCTGACCTCGTGATCTGCCCGCTTCGCCCTCCCAAAGTGCTAGGATTACAGGCGTGAGCCACCATGCCCGGCCAGGTCTCTAGCACTTTTTCTAAATATTTCCCTATTTAAAAAATAAATGAGGCTGGGCGCAGTGGCTTATGCCTGTAATCCCAGCACTTTGGGAGGCCCAGACGGGCGGATCACCAGGTCAGGAGATCGAGACCATCCTGGCTAAAATGGTGAAACCTCGTCTCTACTATCTCTACCAAAAATACAAAAAATTAGCCAGGCATGGCGGCGTGCACCTGTAGTCCCAGCCACTCAGGAGGCTGAGGCAGGAGAATGGCGTGAACCAGGGAGGCGGAGGTTGCAGTGAGCCAAGATCGTGCCACTGCACTCCAGCCTGGGCGACAGAGCGAGACTCCCTCTCAAAAAAAAAAAAAAAAAGTAAAAATAGAAAAATAAATGAGAGAAGAGCCTAACTTTACTAACTAACTGTAACTTTACTCTCATCTTGCTTATTTGCATTTCAACAAGCTGTCTTGGTGTCTGAGAAAGGCAGGAAATCTCAGCTTTGGCAAAAAATTACATATAATGGGCAGCATACTTTTTTTTTTTTTTTTTTTTTTTTGAGATGGAGTCTTGCTCTTGTCACCCAGGCTGGAGTGCAATGGCACAATTTCGGCTCACTGCAACCTCTGCCTCCTGGGTTCAAGCGATTCTCCTGCCTCAGCCTCCCGAGCAGCTGGGACGACAGGCACCCACCACCATGCCGGGCTAATTTTTGTATTTTTAGTAGAGACGGGGTTTCACCATGTTGGCCAGGCTGGTCTCGGACTCCTGACCTCGTGATCTGCTGGCCTTGGCCTCCCAAAGCGTTGGGATTACAGGTGTGAGCCACCGCTCCCGGCCAGGCAGCGTATCTTCTATCTATAGCAGGAAGTTATCCCAAGGGTGCACATCGTTTTTATATGTGTCACTGTCTCAAAAGCTTATATGCATGTGGCTTTCACCTCTACACAAAATAGGAGTTTTTATCTTTCCAAGCACATAGTAGATATGAAGGAAGCTTTTTGAGCTCCTATAAGAAAAAGGCACCATGCAATTTAAAAGATATTAGTACTAAGATAGAACAGAGACTCCTGTTAGTGGCCTGCAGGCCTCCACAAGCATGGAAAGAGAGAAAGTCTTGAATTCCTTCAAGGGAAATTCCAGGTACCTAGCCAGCCCTGAGAAATAAATAAACAACTTGATAAGCAAGAAGGGAATAGTAACTTAAAGCAACAGCCAAGGAAGCTAGAATCATGGGATGTCTGCTTCCCTATGGAAACTAAAGATAACATCTTTTTTTGTTTGTTTTTTTTTGAGATGGAGTCTCCCTCTGTTGCCCAGGCTGGAGTGCAGTGGACCATCTCAACTCACTGCAGCCTCTGCCTCCCAGGTTCAAGCTATTCTCCTGCCTCAGCCACCCGTGTAGCTGGGATTAGAGGCATGCACCACCACACCAAGCTAATTTTTGTATTTTTAGTACAGATGGGGTTTTGCCATGTTGCCCAGGCTGGTCTCAAACTCCTGGCCTCAAGTGATCCACCTGCCTCAGCCTCCCAAAGTGTTGGGATTACAGGCGTGAGCCACTGAGCCCAGCCACCCCTGCCTTAAAAAACCCTTACCTGCAAGGTCAGGATTTGAGCATAAGCTGCCTGATCCTCCTTGCTTGGTAACCTGCAGATAAACACCTTCTTTCTTCCCACTGCAAACCTTGGTGTGGATATCTGGTCTTATCGTGTCAGGCAAGCAGACCCCATCTAGCTTCAATAACACTACTGATGATCATCTCAGGTGGCCTTTTACAAATACATACCTGGCATCCTAATTTTTCAGAAACATTTGAGGAGTCTTTTTGGAGAGTAGAGGGGTATAGGGTGTGTATTTGTATGTGTGCAATTTTCATTTCAACTGCATGGATTCACACAACATAAAACACGGGCATGAAAAGGACCCCAGTGAATGTTACAGACACCAGCACCTGCCACACGGTCCTGGGACACATGGAAATAATTCATGAAAATAATCAAGCAGGCCAGGCACGGTGGCTCACGCCTGTAATCCCAGCAGTTTGGGAGGCCGAAGCGGGCAGATCACCTGAGGACAGGAGTTTGAGACCAGCCTGACCAACATGATGAAACCCAATCTCTACTGAAAAATACAAAAATTAGCCAGGCATGGTGGCAGGCACCTGTAATCCCAGCTACTAGGGAGGCTGAAGCAGGAGAATTGCTTGAACCTGGGAGGCAGAGGTTGCAGTGAGCCGAGATCGCATCATTGCACTCCAGCCTGGGCAACAGAGCAAGACTCTGTCTCAAAAAAAAAAAAAAAAAAGAAGAAGAAGAGAAAATAATCAAGCAGTTTCGCCCCTTGTATCTGTTCAGTAGACCCTCCCTCTCTTTAAAATTATACTGGATGTGGCCAGGTGTGATGGCTAACGCCTGTAATCCCAGCACTTTGGGCAGCCGAGGCAGGTGGATTGCTTGAGGCCAGGAGTTTGAGACCAGCCTGGCCAACATGGTGAAACCCCGTCTCTACCAAAAATACAAAAAATTAGTCTTGCGTGGTGGTGGGCGTCTGTAATCTCAGCTACTCAGGAGGACAAAGCAGGAGAATTGCTTGAACCTGGGACGTGGAGGTTACCATGAGCTGAGATCATGCCATTGCACTCCAGCCTGGACAACAAGAGCGAAACTTCATCTAAAAAAAAAAAAACCCAATAACTTATGGAAAATAAAATTTAAAAAAATAGAAAAATAAAAAAATAAAGATTGTACTGGATGTAACTAGGACAAGTGATCTCTTTCATCCTACCTCACCAAAGAAGGCCCCTTAGCTGCATAAACTTGTTTAATGAATGAATCACCAAGGTGATTAATCAAGGGATAGGAATGACAGTGGTTCCAAATGTGCCTCTATTTTTTGATAGCATGAGAATATTCCTGGCTAAGTAAAAGGGTAGTTGTAACTACTGTTGTAAATCACACTGACTTTTAGCAGGTTGTTTAAAGCAGGATGGAAAGTTCAGCCAGTCCAAGCACCAGGCTGGTTCTCTATTCCACACCTCATAAAATGAACCTAAGGTACCTTTGTAAGAAAGCAGCATAGACCATACAATGCCAGAGTCCCTGGGGAAGAGAGAAAATGTGAAAAGCAAACTGTAGGCTTTAAAAAATGCAAATCCAGCTTATGTTTGGATTCAACTATTTTAAAATATGTCCTCTTAGCCCACTAGCCACTCCACTTGGAAGGAGACGTAATTTATGTCTAAGGAGTGGCAGAATTCATTCAGAATCATCATCTTCTAATTCAGCCTCATGGCTCTAAAAATTGCCTCTGGGTACTTGCCTAAAATAACTTTTTAGAGTCTGTACTCCAATAAAGAGTCCTTTGCTGAAACTTGGATCAAATGCTCATTTATTACCCTTACCTCTTTATCAATTAAAAAACATGTTATAAAAGCACATTCTTTATAAGAGGAAAGACATAGAAGTTATTCTCTTTGCTATGCTCACAGTACAATTTTTCCAAAATGAAAGGAAACAACACATGTGTCCGGGGTGGGGAAAATGTGCTGGTGTCATGCGGCGGCTCTATGAAATATTACTACCTGATCAGAATCAGACAGAAACCAATGGGTAGGGGGTAACAACTTCCCTTTGCAAGCATCAGCTCTGTATGCGGTGGAGGTAAAAGTGATTAAGAGACTGAGCCAAGAACTAGAAAATCATATTTTTATTCAATGTTTAAAACTCAACTTTCTCTAGGTACAAGGAATCTCCATCTGTTTTAGAATTGGGATGATCACAAAGGTGCTGGCTGAAATGGTTTATTCCTAAAGCTCCTCTTCTTGAAAAAATATTTATTTAACAGATCAAAGCCTGTGAGCCCATCATCAGCTTTCCATTCTTCTCAGCACACAGCTATTGTGGACCCAGCCGGCTTCCAAATATAGGCATGGAGACATATGATGTCACAGTCTGGCATGCAAAGCTCCCCAACCCCACACATGCATGCACTCATAAAGAATGCAAACGTCTCTTAAAACCGTGCACTTAAACATGTTTTGTAAGGTTCTGTGGTTGCATCCCCAGAGATGGAAGTCAAGGAAAACCTGTTCTGCAGAGGGAAAAAAGAGGTTATAGCAGAGAGGTCTACTCTCCCTAATCAGTAGTTTCTGGTCTCTAAAAGCAATGAGCCAGCCAAAGAACAAATGAAAAAAGAAATCTATTGACTAGAAACCCCTTTAAGAGAGGTCTTGGCTGGGCGCAGTGGCTCATGCCTGTAATCCCAGCACTTTGGGAGGCTGAGGCAGGCAGATCACGAGGTCAGGAGATCGAGACCATCCTGGCCAACATGGTGTAACCCCGTCTGTACTGAAAATACAAAAATTAGCTGGGCGTGGTGGTGCGTTCCTGTAATCCCAGCTACTCAGGAGGCTGAGACAGGAGAATAGCTTGAACCAGGGAGTCGAGTCGGAGGTTGCAGTGAGCAGAGATCGTGCCACTGCACTCCAGCCTGACAACAGAGCGAGACTACATCTAAAAAAAAAAAACAAAAAAAGAGAGATCTTATATTAAATCTCTGATCCATCTAAAACAGCAACATTCTGTTGTATTAGACTCAGCATAGCTTTGTCCTTCAAGGGGAGACAGTCCATCAGTAAACACATAATTCTGAGTGACACCTATGTGCCTCTTGCTACAACTAGGGTTGAGGGCTAGATGTCAGAGAAGTTGAGGTTTCTATATGTAGAAAGTCTGCAGTCTAGCTTGGAAGGTGCCTTAGCCCATTCAGGCTGCCACAACAAAATACCATAGACAGGATAATTTATAAACAACAGACATGTATTTACTTATTTATCCATTTATTTTTATTTTTACTTTTATTTTTATTTTTGAGACAGTCTCACTCTGTCACCCAGGCTGGAGTGCAGTGGCGCAATCTCGGCTCACTGCAACCTCCACCTCCCGGGTTCAAGCGATTCTCCTGCCTCAGCCTCCTGATTAGCTGGGATTACAGGCATCTGCCACAATACCTGGCTAATTTTTGTATTTTTAGTAGAGACAGGGGTTTCACCATGTTGGCCAGGCTGGTCTTGAACTCCTGACCTCAAGTGATTCTCCCACCTCGGCCTCCCAAAGTGCTGGAATTACAGGAGTGAGCCACGGCACCTGGCCTAGTTATTTATTTATTTAGAGACAAAGAGTCTCACTCTGTCACCCAGGTTAGGGGGCAGTGGCATAATCACAGCTCACTGCAGCCTCAAACTCCCAGGTGCCAATGACCCTCCTCATCCTCCCAAGTAGCTGGGATCACAGTCACGTGCTACCACACTCAGCTAACTTCTTAATTTTTGTTGTGATGGGGGTCTTATCATATTGCCCAGGCTGATCTCAAACTTCTAGGCTCAAGTAATCCTTCCACTTTGGCCTCCCAAAGTGCTGGGATTGCAGGTGTGAGTCACTGAGCCTGGCCTATTTCTTCTTCTTCTTCTCCTTTTTTTTTTTTTTGAGACGGGGTTTCACTCTGTTGCCCAGAGTGGAATAGAGTGATTGAGTCACAGCTCACTGCAGCCTTGAACTCCTGGGCTCATGTAATCCCTCCACCTCAGCCTACTGGGTTGCTGGGACTATAGATATGCACCACTACACTTGGCTAATTTTTTACTTTTTTGTAGAGAAAGTTCTCGCTATGTTGCCCAAGTGGGCCTCAAATTCCTGGGGTCAAGTGATCCTCCTACCCCCACCTCCCGAAGTGCTGGGACTACAGGTGTGAGCCACTGCGACTGGCCCAGAGATTTATTTCTCATGGTTCTGGAGGTGGGGGAGTCCCAGACTGAGGTGCTGGCAGATTCAGTGTCTGGAGAGAGCCCTCTTCCTGGCTCATAGACAGAGCCTTCTCACTGTGTCCTCACATAGGGGAAGGGGCCAGCAAGCTCTCCAGGGTCTCTTTTATAAGGGCACTCATACCATTCATGAGGGCCCCACTCCCATGACCTAATCACCTCCCAAAGGCACCACCTCCTAATATCCTAATACTATCACCTTGGGGGTTAGTATTTCAATATATGACTTTCGAGGAGACAGAAACATTCAGACCATAACAGGAAGCATAAGGAATATGTGAAATAATTAACAAACGATGCCATATAATATATAATAAAATGTAGAACTGCGAACCAGGCGTGGTGGCTCCTGTCTGTAATCCCAGCACTTTGGAAGGCTAAGACAAGTGGATCACTTGAGCCCAGGAGTTCGAGGCTGCATGCAGTGAGTTATGATGGCAACACTGCACTCTAGCCTGGGTGGCAGAACAAGATACTGTCTCTAAAAAAAAAAAAAAAAAAAAAGGAGTGTAAATGTGTGAGCATCACAAGTGTTGAAGATTCCACTGGGGTGTGTTGCAGGTTGGGTTCCTCAGGAAGCCGACTCTGGGGAGGAGATCGGAGCACAGGAATTTACCAGGGAGGGCTCTCAGGGCCAACGCCTGTTGGGAAAAGGAAGGACTCAGGACCGGCCAGATGGAGCTGAGCGGCCTGCTGTGGGAAGCTCTGAAGCTGGGATGTCCCTTTAAAACTGTCCCACGCTGGGCCTATAGACAGCTCCACACATTCCTGCCACTCACTGAATGCCCAAGCAGGAGCGTGACATGGGACAAAAGTGACTCCTTGGGCAGAGGCCATTCCCAGGCCACCGCTGAACACTGATGGCTCCCACCCGGCCAACAGCACACCCAGCAGCTGGGGATATAAGTTCTCCATCCTTGAAGGAGAAATCTGGGCAGCACGGCACAGCATCTGCAGGAGAATGGCTCCACACTACAATCTCCCCACTCTGGGAAAGGCCCTCCATGGCCCCAGCTCCCACACCCACCTCTCCCTGCCTGCATCCAGAGAGGTGCCTCATTTCTAGAGGCAATCACCTGACTCAAGCTTAAACATTCCAGTTTTCTCCTGGGACTTGAAACTTGGCATGGATACAGAAAGTAGCAGTTATTGAAGCAGAGGTGGTGCCCTGAAGAGAAAGTCTAAATGTTTCTGCAGCTGAAATCCCTGAAGGGTCTCTCTTGCTGCCAACTGGAAGCCAGGGTTCTGGTTCTCCCTTCAGTTCTGTAAGGAGCCGCGGGGCCTTCCCAGGAAATATGTGTTTTGGCCCATATCCCAGAACTGGATTTTATGGGTTGCAAAAAAGATTACCCTAATTAATAAACAAGGATTACAAGGAGGACTAAAGAATCTATTATGATGTGACTTTCATATGTGTCATGTCTAGGACTCCTTCAACACTCTCAGTCCCATGAAGGCAAGGACCAGCCTGCCTTATTTACTCTGAGGTTCTCACTAAGCATGGTGATTGACATAGCATAAGCATCTAGCAAATTTGTTCAGTGTTGGTACTCAGAAACCAAATACCCCAAAATACATCACATTGACATACTGAAAAAGAAGTCTCAAGGTCTCTCTGGCCTCCCCCAACCACCACCACCATCTCTTCCAAAGAGTTAAAAGTTCCTTTATCTGCCTAAGATCCAGGCCCATCAAGAAGAACAATTGTTTTTTCTTCCGCTCCCTGTAAGACCAAGAATGTAACCACACCTGAACCACCCTATCACTGTCAAAGAGAAGTATTTACAAGTTAATCTGTGTTCCCAGATCCATTTATTCTCCCTAGTAATCCCCTCAAAGAATTCCACTTCTACCCTCTTCCATAATCTGTTTTATCCCTGAAACAGCCTGGTTGTCTGGAGTAACACCCCAAGTTCCTTGTCCCATGGCCACAGAGAACAAGGACGCAGACACACAAAGAGTAAGGTTGAGATTGAAAGCATAGTAAGCGAAAGAAAGAGAATAGCTCTTTGCTACAGAGGGGGGTTCCCAGAAAATGCTGGATCTGCAGTGAAATGCAGGGGGGTGTATTGATGAGCTGGTGAGGAGGTGACGTCTGATTTACATAGGGTGCAAAAAACTGGTTAGACTGGGTGTGCCATTTGCATAGGGCACGAATTTCTGGTAGCCCTGCCCTAATCTTTTATTATGCAGGCAGGTCCTCTGCCTGAGCTGCACCATGTTGCCCATTCATTTACTGTACATGTGGTAACCAAAAAAAGGGAAGATGGAACCTCCGTGCTGGACATGCCTGGCCCCCAGGTAGCCCTTTTCTATTGGCACAGTTGCTGGCATTCCCCTGTGCAAGCTTGCAGCTTCCTTATTCATGTTTGCAGCTCAATTTCTTAGGCTGCTCTTTGTTAGAAATGATTTTGGGGGCTGCTTTTTGTTGTAAGGGACACTCTGCTGAGGACTCTGTTGCCCTCACTATCTGCCTTAATAATTTATTTCTACCTCCAGGATCCAAACCCCCCTTCTTTCTGTAGCCCTAAGATGGTATATAAACTTTTGTACCTCACTATTGGGTTGAGTCTTCATTCTGAACGCTCCCGTGTATACACATTAAATAAATTTGTACGCCTTTTCTCCCGTTACTCAATCTCCCCCAGGTCAGTGATTTTTTTTCAGCGAACCTTTAGGGAGTGCCACAGACCTTGGCCCCCACATCAGTGAATGAATGAATGGATGAGAGCAGAGGGCGTCAGCATAGATTGGGATTATAAGAAGGCTCCATGAAGGAGATGGAACTGGATCTGGCATTACATGTGTTGATTTTAAATAGTCAAAATCTGTAACTTAAAGAGGTTTATTCTGAGCCAGATATGAATTATTATAACCTGGGGCCCAGTCCCAAGAGGTTCTAAGAACATGTGCCCAAGGTGGTGGGGTTATAGCTTGGTTTTATATATTTTAGGGAGACAGAAGTTACAGGCAAAAACGTAAATCAATACATGGAAAGTACACATTGGTTTGGCCCAGGAAGGCAGGTCATTTGAAGGGGAAATGCTTACAGGTCATGGTTGGATTCAAAGACTTTCTGACTGGCCATTGGTTGGAAGAGTTAAGTGTTGCCTAAAGAGTTGAAGTCAGAAGGCCAGGTGCGGTGGCTCACGCCTGTAATCCCAGTACTTTGGGAGATCACAAGGTCAGGAGTTTGAGACCAGCCTGGCCAACATGGTGAAACCCCATCTCTACTAAAGATACAAAAAATTAGCTGGGCATGGTGGTGCACGCCTGCAATCCAAGCTACTCAGGAGGCTGAGGCAGGAGAATCGCTTGAACCCAGGAGGCAGAGGTTGCAGTGAGCCAAGACTGTGCCATTGCACTCCAGCCTGGGTGACAGGGCGAGACTCCATCTCAGAAAAAAAAGAGTTGAAGTCAGAAAGAAATGCTTAAGTTAAGATAAGAGAGGTTGTGGAAGCCAAGGTTCTTGTTACGTACACGAAACCTCTAAGTAGCAGGCTTCAGAGAGAATAGATGGTAAATGTCTGCTTTTGGATCTTAAAAGGTGTCAGAGTCTCAGTTAAATCTCCCTTCAATCAGGAAAAGACCTAGTAAGGAAAGGAGATTCTCTACAGAATGTGAATTTACCCCCACAAGAGATGGCTTTGCAGAGCCATTCCAAAATATGTCAAAGAAATATACTTTTGAGCCAGGCGAGGTGGCTCACGCCTGTAATCCTAGCACTTTGGGAGGCTGAGGCAGGTGGATCACTTGAGGTCAGGAGTTCAAGACCAGCCCAGCCAACATGGTGAAAGCCTGTTTCCACTAAAAACACAAAAATTACCTGGGCATGGTGGTGTGCACCTGTAATCCCAGCTACTCAGGAGGCTGAGGTAGGAAAATCGCTTAAACCCAAGGGGCAAAAGTTGCAGTGAGACAAGATCATGTCACTGCACTCCAGCCTGGGCAACAGAGTGAAACTTTGTCTCAAAAAAAAAAAAAAAAAAAGAAGAAGGAGAAGAAAAGAAATATACTTGTGATACCCAATGGCTGGGCTCCGGGCTAAACCCATCCTTAATCTTGAAACCATGGCCCTAAGTGAAAACAGCTGGCCCAGTTTTTCCACCCAAATATTGCTTTTTTTGGCCTGCCATGCCCCTATCCTGTGCCCATAAAAAGACTTCAGCTGGCAGAGCAACACATATGGCTGACCAGTGGGGACGCAATTTGCTGAGCATTGGAGACTACGGATAGACATAGCTAACTTCAAACAGTGTGGCTTCAGGGAAAGATCACCTTCTCCCCACACCATCCCCTTTCCAACTCCCCATTCCACTGAGAGCCACATCCATTGCCCATTAAAACCCTCCACATACACCACCCTTCGATCCATTCCAGTGACCTGATTTTTCCCGGACAGCAGACAAGAACCCAGGCACTGAGAGGGCAGGGGCTTGGATGCTGTAGGGAGTTGCACAGAGCCTGCTCCCGCCAGACAGGAGTGACCAGCCAGTTCTAGCTTAGTTCCCTCCAGTTCCCGCATTTGCTTGCTCACATGCTCCCTCTCACAAGCAGTGGCCAGGAGCAGGCTGAGTGAAAGGAGTCACTCCAGTTCCCACCCCTGAAGGGGGTCTAGGTCAAGGGAACTAGCCTGTCTCACTTTGGAATAAAATACTTTGATTTCTTCTAAGGCTTGTTGTTATCTGTCTTGTGATGCTATACCAGAGTCAAGTTGGAATTTGTTACCTTATTGCTACAAAGAGTCTGTTTTGTCAGTCTTATGATCTCTATTTTAATGTTAATGTGGTCAATTATGTTTCAACTCCAAAAGGGAGAAGGTATAATGAGGCATGTCCAACTTCCCTTCCCATCATGGCCTGAGCTAGTTTTTTATGTTTCTTTGGAATCCCCTTGGCCAAGAGGGGAGTCCATTTAGTCAGTTGGAGGACTTAGTATTTTATTTTTGGTTTACACATGAAAGAATATAGCTAAACAGAGAAAGGGAACCTGCCAGGAAGCAAGTGGCATGAAAAAAAACAGCAAAGGAAGCCAGCCTCCTGGCAGTGGAGGGTGTGAATTTCGGGATTAGGTCAGATTGTACAGACTACTGAAACCCATAGAGAGCAAGGTAGATTTCGTGTGGAGGGAAGACATTGCTAAGTCACTGTTCAAAGGAGAACTGGATTCCTCATCAGCTTCCTTTCTCCTACTGAAAAGTCAGACTGAGAGAGAATCTCATGCCAAAACCTGTTAGAAATTTCCACCCGTTGTTATTGCCAATGGAATTAAGTTAAGAAAAATCTAACCAGAGCCAGACCGAAAAAAGTCATAAGACACGTTACACCTCCCTCTGAGTCTACTTCCTGTCTCAGAGACGGAGGGTGTGTGGCTACCAAAATACTGAATAATAAACTGTGAAACAGCCAGAGTAAGATCCCCACGTGTAGCCCATCTCTCCACCAGAAAACTCAGGGAAAGAAAGAAGGCTGGGGAGCAGTGAGGCCCTGCCTCCTGTGAGGCTTAAACTCCACAGGAAAAATTCTATAAGTTGTAGGGGACCAAAAGTATGCACCCCACAATGACTGTAGAAGACTAAAATATGCCACCCCAAAAAAATGCCTCTTTGGCATAAGGATGAGTTTGAGAAACTACAAACCCAAGAGATGTTCTGAAAACAGTAGAAGTTACCCTTTTGTAAGGGAAATTTACATCTGTAAAGGGAATCTCCATTTTTAAGGATATCTTCCTGTACAAGGAAGAGAAGGATGACTCTTAATCACAAGAGACTCTTATCACTGTGAGATGGGATTATTCCCTTGACCTTGACCCCCTTTGTGGGCAGGAACTAGAGTGGCTCGTTTCACCAAGCCTGCAGTCCATGGACAGCTAAGTGTTAATAGCTCAGTGAATGGTGAGGGTGAGAGCCTCCCGCACCTGCCCTTTTTGACACCTGAGTTCTTGTTCAGTGTCCAGAAAGAATCAGGTCACATGAACTGTTTGAAAGATGATGAACGCGGAGGACTTTACTGAATAGTGAAAGTGGCTCTCAGTGGAAGGGGAGCTGGAAAGGAGACAGTGAGGGAAGAAGGTGATCTTTCCCTGCAGTCCAGCTGTCTCTGTCCGGGCTCCCCTCTGAAACTGCACTGTCTGAAGTTAGCCGCATTTAACCATCGTCTCCAACACTCAGTTGCTTCTCTACTCACCATTCAGCAGCTTGCATCCCTGAGGCTCAGCAGCTTATATCCTTGCTGGTCAGCTGCCTGTTTTGTCTTTTCTTTTCTTTTTTTTTTTTTTTTCTGCCAGCTGCTCTGGTTTTTATGGGCACAGGATAGGGGGCAGGATAGGCCAAAAAGGCAATCATTTGGGTGAAAAATGGGGCCGAGTTTCCAGGCTTCAGGGTGGAATTTAGCCAGGAGCCCAGCCATTCTGTATCAGGGTCAGCTGTTTTCACTTAGGGTCAAATTGAGGTTCCAGGTTTGAGGATGGAGTTCAGTCAGAAGCCCAGACATTCTACATTAACTGGAGGAGGCATCAACCTAAATCTGCATAACAAGCTTTTCTCTTATTTACCATAATTTTTCTGATCACATCCCCATAAGCCTTTCCCTGCACTGTTTCTGCAGATAATGGTATTTAATCCTGAATTCAAAGCCACCTCTTTGAGATTGTACTCATTTCTCTGGATATCATCTGTGTATACATGAGGTATACATGGTAATAAGCTTCTGTTTGTTTTTCTCTGTTAATCCGTCTTTTGTTACAGGGGTCTATCCCAACTAAGTACTATGAAAGTAATGGGGTTAAGGACATGCTATCCCAAAATATGATACTTTGGCATTTGAGAAAACAGCAGAAGCAAGAAGATCTCTCTGACCTTCTGCCCTTCTCTCCTGAAGCAGGTCGTGAAAGAATTCTCTGAACTTCCCAAAATAGTCATTCCAGAAGGGTCCTTCCTATATACACATGAAAGGAATGAAGACAGAGAAACAAAGAAGAATCTGAACAAACAAGCCTTACTAATTTTCCCCCAGTCTATTACCATTAGATCTCTTGCTCCAATCATACTTCTTTTTTTTTTTTTTTTTTTTTTTTTTTTTTGAGACAGGGTCTAGCTCTGTCACCCAGGCTGAAGAGCAGTGGCGCAATCTTGGCTCACTGCAACCTCCGCCTCCCAGGTTCACGCAATTCTCCTGCCTCAGTCTCCCGAGTAGCTAGGATTACAGGCACCTGCCACCACACCCGGCTAATTTTTGTTTAGTAGAGACAGGGTTTCACCATGTTGGCCAGGCTGGTCTCAAACTCCTGACCTCAGTCGATCTGCGAGCCTTGGCCTCCCAGAATGCTGGGATTACAGGCGTGAGCCACTGTACCCAGCCCCAATCATCCTTCTGTAACAGTGGATGGAGTCTTAGCATGACTGACTCCATTTTGTCTCTGACCACCCCCTCCACCATGGTAATATCCTTTAGGTTCAAAAGCTTCTGCTTAACTTTGCATGCATACCATCTAATTATATGAGGAATTTAGTTTATAGTTTAGCTTTAGAAAAAAAATAATAGTCCCTTTCCCAAAACTAACCCAAGAGGAGATAAGGAGGATATATATACAAATAAAAATGTTAGGCCGGGCACGGTGGCTCACGCCTGTAATCCCAGCACTTTGGAAGGCCAAGGCAGGTGGATCACCTGAGATCAGGAGTTCGAGACCAGCCTGACCAACAGAGAGAAACCCCGTCTCTATTAAAAATACAAAAAAATTAGCCAGGCATGGTGGTGCATGCCTGCAATCCCAGCTACTCAGGAGAATCGCTTGAACCTGGGATGCAGAGGTTGCGGTGAGGCGAGATCACGCCACTGCGCTCCAGCCTAGGCAACAAGAGTGAAACGCCATCTCAAAAAAAAAAAAATTATAGAAACATTGTGACCTGACTCAGGACAAAGAATTTTCCCAACCTCCTCGGACCCTTGCTGATGCCCAGATGTCTGTGATCATCAGTTACCTCTCTTGACCACTAATCCCTCTTTTCTTCTCCCTGCCCTTAACATAAAAAGTGTCTGAAATTTGTAACTGACTTAAGATGGTTCTTTTTTTTTTTCTGAGACAGAGTCTCTGTCTGTCACCCAGGCTGGAGTGCAGTGGTGCAATCTCAGCTCACTGCAACCTCCGCCTCCTGGGCTTAAACAATTATCCTGCCTCAGCCTGCCAAGTAGCTGGGATTACAGGCATCTGCTACAATACCCAGCTAATTTTTGTATTTTTAGTAGAGACGGCATTTCACCATGTTGGCCAGGCTGGCTCGAACTCCTGGCCTCAAGTGATCCACCTGCCTCAGCCTCCCAAAGTGCTGGGATTACAGATGTGAGCCACCACACCCTGCCAAGATGGTTCTTTTGAACACTAGTCTGCCATCTTCTCAGTTTGCTGGCTCTCAGAATGAAGTTGTTTTCCTTGCCCCGATACTTTGTCTCTTGACTTACTGGCTGCTGTGCAGCAAGTGGTACGAGCTTGGATTCAGTTATATTTCTACACAGCTATCTGAAATGGGAGAGTTTCCTGATCCCCATCGTAGGATGTGCAACAGGGGCGTGGCTCACCTGTTCAGTCGCTGCTCCTGGTCAAACCTCTCAGGTGAGGGGGAGTACACAGATGGACAGATGCAGGAGCCCAAGTGGGCATGTGTTATAGTGTGCCCTTTTTGCCCTGCCATCCACAGATGACTTAAATGTTAACCAGCTTAATGGACCCTCTGCCTTCTCACAGGGGCAGAAGGTCAATGTGACAGCTTTTTGTATCTCAAACTCTTGCCCAGCATCCTGGAAGAATCGGGTCACACATGGGCTTGAAGGGTAATGCAGGTTTTTGTTGAGTGGTGGAGATGGCTCTCAGCAGGATGGATGGGGAGCCAGAAGTGGGGGATGGAGTGGGAAGATGATCTTCCCCTGGAGCTTGGCTGTCCAGCGGCCCAATTCCTCTCTGGCCACCCCCAGCAAAACTCCTCTCGGCATTCACATATTCCTCTTCTTCCCTCTTCCTCTGCTGCATCATTTTGCCATTCATCTGCTTGTCCCATCTCTTCATCTGCTCGTCTCCTTCTGGAGCCTGGGGTTTAGGGTTTATGTGGATACAGGATAAAGGGCATGGTGGGCCAAAAGGCAATGTTTTGGGTGCAAAAACAGGAATGCCGGTCCCCATTTAGGGCCGTGGGCCTCCAGGCTTGAAGGTGGGGCCTTTGCCAGGAACTGCCCTCTTCTACCCAGTATTTCCCTGTCCTCTGTCCGTATGATATCCAATCTTCATCAAATCTAAGCATAAAAATACAGTTTTGCCAGGTGCGGCGGTGTGTGCCTGTGGTCCCACCTACTGACAGGCTGAGGCGGGAGAATCACCTGAGCCCAGGACTTCAAGGCTGTAGTGTGCCATGATGGTGCCTGTGAATAGCTACTGCATTCCAGCCTGGGCAACATAGCAAAACCTCACCTCTAAAAACAAAAAAAAAACCAGTTTTCCCATTTTTTTGGGTCTTCATTTCAAGACTCCTGTGTCACATAAAACTTATATTAAGTTTAGCTGGGTATGATGGCTTACACCTGTAATCCCAGCCCTTTGGGAGGGTGAGGCAAGTGGATCACCTGAGGTCAAGAGTTGGAGACCAGCCTGGCTAACATGGTGAAACCCCACCTCTACTAAAAATACAAAAAATTAGCCAGGCATGGTGGTAGACACCTGTAATCCCAGCTAGTTGGGAGGCTGAGGCAGGAGAATTGCTTGAACCTGGGAAGCAGAGGTTGCATTCCAGCCGGGGCAACAAGAGCGAAACTCCAGCTCAAAAAAAAAAAAAATTATATTAAGTTTATATGCTTTTCTCTTGTTAATGCCTTTTGTTATAGGAGTTTCAGCCATGAACCTTGTGATGGGTGAGGGAAAGACGTTACTTTTTCTTCCCTGCAAAGGGTTTGGAGAAAATTATTTTTCCTCCTCTGTAAGATTGAATTAGAGCAGCAGCCCCCAACGTTTTTGGCACCAGGGACCAGTTTCATGGAAGACAATTTTTCCACAGATGCGGGGTGGGGATGGCTTCAGGATCAAACTGTTCCACCTCAGATCATCAGGAATTAGTTAAATTCTCATAAGGAGCATGCAACCTAGATCCCTCACATGCACAATTCACAGTAGAGTTCATGCTTCTATGAGAATCTAATGCAGCCTCTGATCTGATAGGCAGAGCTCAGATGGTGTACTAGTCTGTTTTCACGCTGCTGATACAGACATAGCCTAGACTGGGTCATTTTTAAAGAAAAAGAGGTTTAATGGACTCACAGTTCCATGTGGCTGGGGAGGCCTCACAATCATGGCAGAGGGCGAAAGGCACGTCTTACGTGGTGGCAGACAAGAGCAAAAAAAAAGAGATAAGCAAAAGAGCCAAGCGAAAGAGGTTTCCTCTTATAAAACCATCAGATCTCATGAGACTTATTCACTACCATGAGAACAGTATGGGAGAAACCACTCCCATGATTCAATTACCACCATCAGGTCCCTCCCGCAACATGTGGGGATTATGGGAGCTAGAATTCAAGATGAGATTTGGGTGGGGACACAGCCAAGCCATATCAGGTGGTAATGGTCGCTCACCCACAGCCCACCTTCTGCTATCCACCCTGGTACCCAAGAGACCATGGACCAGTACCCATCCATAGCCAAGGGGTTGGAGACCCCGAGTTAGAGAACAGAAGGATCCTGCTATAGTCTGTCATGGAGATTGCAATCTACCCTGGAGATTGTGGTCCTCCCTGGGGATTACAGTTCACCCTGAGGGTTACAGCTGATGGTTCAAAGAATCAAAGGGTGTGTCAGGGGGCTGGTTAGGAAGTCCTACCTGAATACTGCAAGAGCCCTCAGATGAATCTGTTTTAGGACATGAGTAGGGGTCTGAGCATATCAATCTGCCCCCAGCTATGGCTGTAAGAAGTATATAATGAATAGAGCCAAGGGCAGTGAATACTTTAGTCTGTCAGCAATCATCAAGCGTGAACAGATTTACCTTTTGTTTGAAGCTCAGAAAAGGGAGGAGGAAAAAATGTGAGCTCTGCAAAATCACACTTAGACAAAGGAAAAGGGAAAAATACACAGAAGTTCACAGAAAAGGCCTACAACTGAAAATGATCCAATGCAGGATCCAGGGGAGAAAAATTAGGAAGCCATTAGATATCCTTAAGACGGTCAAGGCAAAAAACTCCAAGTGATCAATTTGTAGAAGTAACAAATACTATAAAGAGAAAACATGGCTGGGCACGGTGTCTCATGCCTGTAATCCCAGCATTTTGGGAGGCTGAGCAGAGCAGATCGCTTGAGATCAGGAGTTTGAGACCAGCCTGGCCAACATAATGAAACCCTGTCTCTACAAAAAAATACAAAAATTAACCGGGCATGGTGGCAGGCAGCTGTAATCCCAGCTACTCAGGAAGCTGAGACAGGAGAGTCATTTGAACCTATGAGGCGGAGGTTGCAGTGAGCTGAGATCACGCTATTGCACTCCAGCCTGGGCAACAGAGCTAGACTCTGTCTCAAAAAAAAAAAAAAAAAAGAAAGAAAGAAAGAAAGAAAAGAGAGAAAACAGGTTGAAATGAAAGCCAAAAAAAAATCATTAGATTAGTTAACACTCTTTACTTGCAAATAAGTAAAGAAAAATGGAAGCAAGAGAGGAGAAGGGATTTATTGTAAGAATATGAGGTGATTTTCAGGCTTGAGGGGCAGCCACAGAGCAGGGCCAGAGCTGGAACGCTGTGGGGAATGGGGGTGGCGCTCTCTCTGATCTTTCTCCGTCCGGCTTTCTCACCAGCAAAGGATATGATGAATACCTTTCATTTCAGTCCCAGTGATAGAAGAAACAGTGGCATCTCATTTCAATATGTATTTCTTTGATTATTAGAGACGTTGAGCATGTTTTCATGTTTATCAGTATTCCCATTCAGTCTGAGCAGGGGTGCTATGAAAAATGAGATGAGAGAACAGAAAATAATTTTGAAAAAAATATGTGGAGGCTGCTGTGTTACTCTACTTTTGCAAGAAATGAAGAGTGGTTTATATTGAATACATATTTCAAATAAATTTTGAAGTTCATCAGGTTTCTATTAAAGAAGAGCAATGTTTATATACACAGAGTCAGTTTAGGTGATGAAATTGCAACCAAGAAAAGAAGCACTTGATGTCTAGATAGATAAAGATCAGTTATTCCGCCCTAAACCAAACCTCCCCCACTCACCAAAAAAAAAAAAATTAGTTAAGAAAAGAAAAAAATGGTAAACCTGAAAGGTATTTGATGTCCTAGGTTATCCTTTCTAAACTGTCTTTGATTTTGGGGGACTTTATCTCCTTCAGGGAAAGAATGTATGGTTCACTTAGCTCTAATTATGGTCCAACAGCCCCCTGCTTATCTTTGTGGGATGCATTCCAAGACCCCCCAGTGGAAGTCTGAAACCGTGGATTGTACTGAATCCTATGTATATATGTTTTTTTTCCTATACATACAAATCTATGATGTTTAATTTATAAATTAGGCACAGTAAGAGATTAATAATAGGTAATAGGTCAAGACCTGGTGGCTCACACCTGTAGTCCTAGCACTTTGGGAGGCCAAGGCAGACGGATCACTTGAGGTCAGGAGCTCAAGACCAGCCTGGCCAACATAGTGAAACCCCATCTCTACTAAAAATACAAAAAAAAAAATAGCCGGGCATAGTGGCAGGCACCTGTAATCCTAGCTACTTGGGGAGGCTGAGGCAGGAGAATTGCTTGAACCCAGAAGGAGGAGGTTGCAGTGAGCAGAGATTGCACCACTGCACTCCATCTGCATCTCCAGCCTGAGCCACAGAGCAAGACTCCATCTCAAAAAAAAAAAAAAGCTACAATAATAGCTAATAATAAAATAGAATAATTCTAACAATATACTGCAATAAAAGTTACACAAATGTATTCTCTGTCTCAAAATATCTTACTGTTCTATACTCACCGTTCTTCTCGTGATGACGTGAGATGATACGATGCCTACCTGGTGAGATGCAGTAAGGTGAATGACGGGCATTGTGATGTCATGTTAGGCAACTACTGACCTTCTGATAATACGTCAGAGAAAGGATGATCTGCTTCAGGTGATCCTGGATCACAGAGCCATGACCATCTTGATGGTTGGATGTCAGGAGCAGAATATGTCAATGATTAGCAGACAGGTAGCATCCACAATGTGAATACGCTGGGCAAAGGGATGATTTGTACAGGGTGGGACAGAGAAGGGACCCCCCCCCCAACCACCGCCATTATTTCATCATGCTACTCAGTGCGGCAAGCAGTTTAAAAGTTGTGAATGGTTTATTTCTGGAATTTGCCGTTTAGTATTTTCAGACCACAGTTGGCCTTGGGTAACTGAAACCTTGGAAAGCGAAACTGCAGAGGAGGGACGACTATATTTTCCTCAAGTTTTTTTGTTTTGATTTTGGTTTTTTTGTGTTTTTTGTGGGAGGGGGGGTTGTTTTGTTTTGTTTTGAGATGTCTTCACTCTGTTGCCCAGGCTGGAGTGCAGTGGTACAATCTCAGCTCACTGCAACCTCCGCCTCCTGGGTTCAAGCGATTCTCCTGCCTCAGCCTCCCGAGTAGCTGGGGCTACAGGCACGCACCACCATGTCCAGCTAATTTTTGTAGTTTTAGTAAAGACGGGGTTTCACTACAAAGGTCAGGCTGGTCTCGAACTCCTGACCTTGTGATCCGCCTGCCTCAGCCTTCCAAATTGCTGGGATTACAGGCTGAGCCACTGCACATGGCCTTTTGTGTGTGTGTGTGTGTGTGTGTGTGTGTGTGTGTGTGTGTGTGTTCTAAATATGTTTAGAGACAGGGTCTTGCTATGGTGCCCAGGCTGGGGTGCAGTGGTTATTCACAGATGCAATCATCATGCACCGAAGCCTCAAACTCCTGGGTTCAAGCAATTCTCCTGCCTCAGCCTCCTGAGTAGTTGGGACTACCACTCAGGTGTGCACCATAGCGCCCAGCATTTTCCTCAAATTTTAACCCAATAAAATCAAAACAACTAATAGGAGTTACTTGAGTCTGTTTTGGGAGTTAGTTTTCTCATTTAGAAGTTTGGTCAATACAAAAAGAGACATGCCAAGCCAGGCACGGTGGCTTATGCCTGTAATCCCAGCACTTTGAGAGGCTGAGGCAGGCAGATCACTTGAGGCCAGGAGTTCGAGACCAGCCTGGCCAACATGGCGAAACCCTGTCTCTACTAAAAATACAAAAATTAGCTGGGCATGGCGGTGCACGCCTGTGGTCTCAGCTACTCTGGAGGCTGAGGCAGGAGAATCATTTGAACCCAAAAGGCAGAGGTTGCAGTGAGCCGAGATTGTGCCACTGCACTCCAGTCTGGGCGACAGAGCAAGACCCTGTCTCAAAAAAAAAAAGAGGCATGCCTTCTCAGGGTTAGTTTATCAATGGCATAATGAGGAAAAAAACTGAATTATATTGACTGCTCTTCCTCTTAGTATAAAGATGATGTAGGCCAGGCACGGTGGCCCAAGCCTGTAATCTCAGCACTTTGGGAAGCTTAAGACAGGAGGATTACTTGAGCCCAGGAATTCAAGACCAGCCTGGACAAGGTAGCAAGAGCCTTTCTCTACAAAAAAATTAAAAAATTAGCCAGGCATTGCCAGGCACGGTGGCTCACGCCTGTAATCCCAGCACTTTGGGAGGCTGAGGTGGGCAATTCACCTGAGGTCGGAAGTTTGAGACCAGCGTGACCAACTTGAAGAAACCCCGTCTCTACTAAAAATGCAAAAATTAGCCAGGCGTGGTGGCGCATGCCTGTAATCCCAGGTACTGGGAAGGCTGAAGCAGGAGAATCACTTGAACCTGGGAGGCGGAGGCTGCGGTGAGCCGAGATCGTGCCACTGCATTCCAGCCTGGGCAACAAGAGTGAAACTCCACCTCAAAAAAAAAAAAAAATTAGCCAGGCATGGTGGCCTGCACCTATAGTGCTAGCTACTCAGGAGGCTGAGGTGGAAGGAGGCCAAGGCTGCAGTGAGCTCTGATTGTGCCACTTGCATTTCAGCCTGGGTGACAGTGCAAGACTCTGTCTCCAAAAAAAAAAAAAAAAAAGACAATGTGATTTACATGTATCTTCTTCAATATTCTTCCAATTGGGCATCGCTTTTAGAGTATTTTTTTTTTTTTTTTTTTTTTTTTTTTTTTTTTTTTTTTTTTTTTTAGACAGAGTCTTGCTCTGTCGCCCAGGCTGGAGTGCAGTGGCACCATCTCGGCTCACTGCAACCTCCACCTCCCGGGTTCAAGCGATTCTCCTGTCTCAGCCTCCCGAGTAGATGGGATTACAGGCACCCGCCACCACACCTGGCTAATTTTTGTATTTTTAGTAGAGACGAGGTTTCACCATGTTAGTCAGGCTGGTCTGGAACTCCTGACCTCAGGTGATCCACTCGCCTCGGCCTCCCAAAATGCTGGGATTACAGGCGTGAGCCACCATGCCCAGTCGTTTAGAGTATTCTTTTACAAACTTTTTTCCCAATTGAGACTATATCTTCACTATAAAAACACCATCATGTATTATTGAATCTGTCGTGAGAGAGAGGAAAGAGAAAGAGAGAAGAGACTCTCCCCCAGTAAGGACTCCCTGAGCAGGCAGAGCCGGTCCCTGGGCCCCTGGGCCCTAGTGGGAAAGGCCTAATCCCAACTGGGCAAAAAGATCTATCTTGAGGGTGTAAATCGAAGACCATTAGCATTTCCAAATACTCTGCCAAATGGTTAATTATAATCAGAAAGAAGGGTTCTTCACCACTTAACACAAAATTAAGCACATTGCCTCCCAGAGAGGGGTCTGTAGTATGAAAACAACATCCTTTTGGTCAGGTGCAGGGGCTCACATCTACAACCCCAGCACTTTAGGAGGCTGAGGTAGGCGAATCGCTTGAGACCAGCATGGGCAACATAGTGAAACCCCATCTCTACATAAAAATACAAAAATTAGCTGAGTGTGGTGGTATGTGCCTGTATTCCAGCTATTGAGAGGCTGAGGTGGGAGGATCGCTTGACCCAGGGAGGTCGAGGATGCAGTGAGCCAAGATCGCACCAGTGCACTCCAGCCTGGATTGTAGAACGAGAACTTACCTCTAAAAACAAACAAACAAACAAACAGAAAACAAAAATACCCAACTGAACTTCTGTAAGCCCTAAAATCTGCCTTTATTTTCTTTTTCTGGCTCCAGTTTTCTAACACTCCACCCTAGAGGTATAAACAAAGCAAATCTCATGAGAGACTATTTCCATCTAGTTCCTCACGAACCATTTATTTGGTCTTCATAAGACACTCCAACACATGCGATGCAAATCTAATGTTGAAAAAGATTTTTTTTTAATGCTATTTGCCTGACCAGAGATAACAAACAGGATACCTTATTCTGGTTTCTGATTTCTCTTTTATAGGAAATATTTTCATGCCATCCATAGAACAATAAAGGAAGCCAAATGGAACCCCTGCGCCTCGCTCCCTGAATCCAAGCAGCGATGCCGCTACCCCGTGTTAAGGATCCGTTTCTGATTTAGAAGGGCCTAGACATAAGCTCATGAAGCCGAGCATCCAAAAGCAAAACTCAACATCAAACATGTCTCGAACTATGACGTGTACTTTCCAATTTACCCTCGGAGTGGGAATACTTCTGTCATCTGTATAGAATTTAAAGGAAAAATGCCCATTAAGGAGGAGAAGGTAAGAGTAAGCAAATCGTTTTTGCACATCTGAAAACCCTCCTGTTTCAAAAACTTGAAACAGTTGGAAATTCAGCTGGCCAGAAAGATCTGAACTTAGACTCACTTCAAAGCAACCCAGCGAACACTGGCATTGTTTGTTTCCTAGGGGCTCCCCTTGCTCCTTCTGTCCGTCCTCTGTCAGAATAAGAACTTCAGGCCATGCGCGGTGGCTCATGCCTACAATCCCAGCACTTTAGGAGGCCGAGGTGGGCAGATTGCTCG
Source organism: Pan troglodytes (assembly GCF_028858775.2). NCBI lineage: Eukaryota > Metazoa > Chordata > Mammalia > Primates > Hominidae > Pan > Pan troglodytes. The sequence goes on from NC_072406.2 coordinate 34,411,206, forward strand.
AGCTCAGGAGTTCGAGACCAGCCTGGGCAACATGACGAAATCCCATCTCTACAAAAAACAGAAAAATTAGCCAGACATGGTGGCACACACCTGTAGTTCCAGCTACTCGGGAGGCTGAGGTGAGGGGGATCGCTTGAATCCAGGAGGACAAGGCTGCAGTGAGCTATGATCATACTACTGCACTCCATCAGACCAACACCCTGTCTCAAAATATAAAAAATAAAAATTGGCCGGGCACCGTGGCTCACGACTATAATCCCAGCACTTTGGGAGGCCCAGGCGGGTGGATCACGAGGTCAGGAGATCAAGACCGTCCTGTCTAACAAGGTGAAAACACATCTCTACTCAAAATACAAAAAATTAGCCGGGCGTGGTGGCAGGTGCCTGTAATCCCAGCTCCTCGGGAGGCTGAGGCAGGAGAATCGCTTGAATCCAGGGGGCAGAGAATGCAGTGAGCTGAGATCACACCACTGCACTCCAGTCTGGTGACAGAGCAAGACTCTATCTTAAAAAAAAAAAAAAAAAGGCAGTGGGGCTAAAGAGAAAAAGAGGCAGGGCATGGTGGCTTACTCCTGTAATCCCAGCAATTTGGGAGGCCAAGGCAGGAGGATTGCTTGAGTCCAGGAGTTCAAGACCAGCCTGGACAACATAGCAAGACCCTACCTCTACAAAAAATGTAAAAATTAGCCAGGTGTGGTGGTGCATGCCTATAGTCCTAGCTACCCAGGAGGCTAAGGCAGAAGGATTGCCTAAATCCAGCAGTTGGAGGCTGCAGTGAGCCATGATCATGCCACAGCACTCTAGCCTGGGCAACAGAGAGATACTCTGTCTCAAAAGAGAGGGAGAAAAAAAGGGAATCTCAAAATTGGGGTTCATTGTGAAAATTAAGGTATTCTTATTTTATTTTTTAGGGGAGGAAAACTGTCTTTTCCTCACACATGGCTAAGACACCCATAACAAAAGACAGATTAACAAGAGAAAAGCATACATACAGATTGATTTAATGTAAGTTTTGTTTGTTTGTTTGTTTGTTTTGGAGACGGAGTCTCGCTCTGTTTTCTAGCCTAGAGTGCAGTGGCGCGATCTCGGCTCACTGCAACCTCTGCCTCCCAGGTTCAAGCAATTCTCCTGCCTCAAGCTCCCAAGTAGCTGCGACTACAGGCGCATGCCACCACGCCTGGCTAATTTTTTGTGTTTTTTAGTAGAGATAGGGTTTCACTGTGTTAGCCGGGATGGTCTCAATCTCCTGACCTTATGATCCACCTGCCTCAGCCTCCCAAAGTGCTGGGATTACAGGCATGAGCCACCACGCTGGGCAGATTTAATGTAAGTTTTACATGGCAAAGGAGCCTTCAGAAATGAAGACCCGGCCGGGTGTGGTGGAGCGCACCTGTAACCCCAGCTACTCAGGAGGCTGAGACCGGAGAATCACTTCAACCCAGAAGGCAGAGATTGCAGTGAGCCCAGATGAAGCCACTGCACTCCAGCTTGGGCAACAGAGGGAGACTCTGTCTCAAAACAAACAAACAAATAAACAAACAAACAAATGAAGACACAAAGAAACAGTCAACCTGAGTGTTTGTTATAGTAGGTTTGAAGAAGAGTGGACAGTTGTGGAGAAATATGAGCAGGCAAAAAGAGAATGATCTAATAGTAATAAACTGGGGGAAACTAAGCCAGGCCTGTTTGTTCCAGTTCTTCCCTGTGACCCTGTGTCTTCAGAGATAAGGATGTCCCTTTCCTCCTGGTATAGGCAGGGCATCTCTCACGTGAAAGTCTTACACCCTGCTTCAGCTGAGAACAGCAGGGAAAGGTCGGGGAGAGCTTCCTGCTTCTGATGTTTTCTCAAGTTCCTTCAGCTTAAAATATTCAGTATGCCAAAGTGCCATATTTTAGGGTAATGTATCCTAAACCCTATCAATTGCCTTATTTTTATTTATTTATTTATTTGAAAGAGTCTTGCTCTGTTGCCCAGGCTGGAGTGCAGTGGTGCAATCACAGCTCACTGTAGCCTTGACCTCCCTGGCTCAAGTGATCCTCCCACCTCGGCCTCCTGAGTAGATGGGACCACAAGTGCAAGCCACCACATCTGGCTAATTTTTTAAATTTTGTTGTAGAGAGAGGGTCTCACCTTGTTGCCCAGGCTGGTCTCGAACTCCTGGGCTCAACTGATCCTCCTGCCTTGGCCTCCCAAAGTGTTAGCATTACAGATTTGAGCCATCGTGCCCTGCCATTCCATCAATTGCTTTATGTTGTTTTTATATATGTGGGAAGTCACCTTCTGGGCAGAGTTAGGGCCTGTAAAGGACTCATTTCATTCTACAGTTACATGTTTTGGCAGAAACAGTTTTTGCACCCCTGGAAAGCTAAGTAGAGGAGCACATGAGATGTCGCTGTAAAGAAGCAGATTTTGTGATTAGTTTATGAAAACTCTCTCATTATCTCCTAATAGCACTTTTGCTACTTGTGGGTTACATGTGATTAAAGGTTTGCTCTGAGTCTTTGTGTAATTAGCTCTATGTGCATGTGTGTGCATGTAAGTGTTTGGAAAAGCATGTGTGTGCAAGATATGGGTGAGTAAAGGATCCCAAATGGGATCCTAATCTCAAAAACGTTGGCTCAGAAGTGAGACAGATTGAAACAATCTATAAAATGAATAAGAAACAGAAAGGAAATTGAGTCAGAAGAGGAAAAGGGCCAACATTATTGAAAAGGCACAAATGCCACAAATTGAAAATAGATGTGCACCACCAGTTATAACTGTTTGCCATGCTGCTGCAACGTTTAAAAATTACCAGCTCTATAACACAATTCAATACGGTGTTTAATAACCTGAGTGGGTTTAGACATTTGCCATTCACATGTGAAAGAAGTTTAGGTCAGGCTGAAGAAAAAACTTACTGAAGAATATAAAGGGTTTTTAGCTTATAGGCATAATTTATAATATTTTAATTAACCTAAATTTTTATAAAATAGTGCCTACATTTCAGAGAGAAGCAAAATATCAGGGAAATGATCCCCAATTTATCATTTCTCATTAATAGGAAGAAGTTAATTCTACTTTCTGAAAACCTTTCATTTTGATTGACTTTGCCAGTGTAAAAATGGAGAAATGTAATGTGATATTTTAAATCTCATAGACAGGTTTAGCGTGAAATGTTACAAGAAAATGGAAGAGGCATGTAGATCGTAGCTGATTTCCCCCTGGAATGTGTTTTCTTGAAGGTTTAGGTACTTTTGCAAATCTCCTGAGCTTGTATAATGGTTTACTCTTTTTCAAAGGGCTTTTACATTCCTGATCCTTGTTGATCCCCATTAACAGCTTTGCCCGATGCATGAGTATTAAGCATAAGGAGAGTGAGCCACAGAGATGTTGTGTAGTTTATTCAAGGTGTCACAGCCAGTGACAGCCCCATGACAAGTAATTTCTATTCTCCTTCCAGTAGTCACTAATGCCTCCCTAAAATAAGACAAAGGTTATCCGCACATCCGCGTCCAAGAACTGTGGAGCTATAGAGCCTCCCATCATATTGTATTGTAGTGAGATTACTCAAGGGGCATTTCTTGTCAGAGGGTACCACGCGGCCACCCAGGTTGTGCGTGTTCATTCTGATCAGTTGGTGCCTGGGCCATGATAAATATTTGAATATCACCTGTGATTACATGTAAAGAAGAAAAGGCCCTGGATGGTCCTTGTTTTTTGTTTTTTGTTTTTTTTGAGTCGGAGTTTAGCTCTTGTTGCCCAGGTTGGAGTGCAGTGGTGCGATCTCGGCTCACTGCAACCTCCGCCTCCCAGCTTCAAGCGATTCTCCTGCCTCAGCCTCCCGAGTAGCTGGGATGACAGGCATGGGCCACCATGCCCAGCTAATTTTGTATTTTTTAGTAGAGACGGGGTTTCTCCATATTGGTCAGGCTGGTCTCGAACTCCTGACCTCAGGGGATCCACCCACCTTGGCCTACCAAAGTGCTGGGATTACAGGCGTGAGCCACCGCGCCCGGCCTAGTCCTTGTTTTTATTATTAAGAATAACGCCGTCATCTGGCTGGGCGTGGTGGCTCACGCCTGTAATCTCAGCACTGGGAGGCCAAAGCGGGTGGATCATTTGAGGTCAGGAGTTCAAGACCAGCCTGGCCAACGTGGTGAAACCCAGTCTCTACCAAAAAAAAAAAAAAAAAATTAGCCAGGCATGGTGGCAGGTGCCTGTAATCCCAGCTACTCAAGAGGTTGAGGCTGGAGAATTGCTTGAACCCAGGAGGTGGAGGTTACAGTGAGCTGAGATTGTGCCACTGCACTCCACACTGGGCGACAGAATGAGACTTGGTCTCAAAAAAAAAAAAAAAAAAAAGAAGAAGAAGAAGAATGCAGTCATCACTGCTACCGTTGAGCACTTATTATGCATAAGGTGGCTCACTGATCATGCTATGTGGATAATCTTATTTAATTCTCACAGCTACTCTAGACAGTCAATACTCCTAGCTTCAAATTTACTGATAAGAAAACCTAGACCCAGAGAGGCTGGGTACAGTGGCTCGTGCCTGTAATCCCAGCACTTTGGGAGGCCAAAGTGCCTGAACAACATTGCAAGACCCTATCTCTACAAAACATAAAAAATTAGCCAGGCGTGGTGGTGTGTACCTGCAGTCTCAGCTACTGGAGGCCTGAGGTGGGAGGACCGCTTGAGCCCAGGAGGTTGAGGCTGCAGTGAGCCATCATCTCACTACTGCACTCTGGCCTGGGCAACAGAATGAGACTCTGTCTCAGGAAAGAAAGAACAAAAGAAAGAATGAAAGAAAGAAGGAAGGAAGGAGGGAAGGAAGGAAGGAGAGAGAAAGGGAGACAGAAAGGAGAGAAAGGAAAGGAGGGAGGGAAGGAAGGAAGAAAGGAAGGAAGGATGTAAAGAAGGAAGTAAAGAAGGAAGGAAGGAAAGAAACTAGGCCCAGAGAAACGAAATAACTTGTCCAAGGATATGCAGATAATAGAGTGAGAAGCCAGGGATTGAGCTTGGCAGTCAAACTCCAGGACTTGTGTTTCTGATCATTGTGATCACCTGCCATTCGTCAGCAGGGTTTCACTAAGCCTGTTCTGGTCCCATCTATGTATGAAATGTGAAATTAAAGAGGAAATATAGCTGAAGCCCAGCCTTTCCTTTGTTAATCAGCATACAAAAAGTACTCTGAACCCAACAGATGAAACTCAGGGGCTTCAGATGCCCACCAATCCAACCTGTTTCTGCCATTTAAACCTTTTTTGTGTTTTGTTTTGTTGCTTTGTGTTGTTTTGTTTCTGTAGAGATGGGGTCTTGCATTTAAACCTTTTTTGTGTTTTGTTTTGTTGCTTTGTGTTGTTTTGTTTCTGTAGAGATGGGGTCTTGCTATGTTGCCCGGGTTGGTCTTGAACTCCTAGGCTCAAGGGATCCTCCCACCTTGGCCTCCAAAGTGCTGGGATTCGCCAATGTGAACCATCACGCCCAGCCCAGTTGAAACTTTCGCTATCACAGCAGTTCATTTTACTTAAGACATGTGCACATTATGTTACAGACAGAATTTAAAAATCTAAATGCTATGTTAAATTTACTAGATAATTATACTCTTCCTATGTACCACAAAAATTACAAATAAAAAAAGTTTTCAATAAAAGAATAAAAATAATAAAAAATAAATTTACTAGATGATTAATCCTTTAAAAATTCTATTGTGAATCATTTGTCAAATGAAGAATTATTCCTTTAAAATTGCTTTTCTAAAACTCAGATTTTCATCATAAAGTGCTTAATTAGAAAGACTCCCGTAATTCTTCAGGTCATTTACAAGCTTTGCGCTTTTGCTTTGTGGTCCTAAAAACTGCTCCAGAGGGGTTACAACAATCCCTTCTTCCTTCTTAAATAAGTTCTTCATTTGCCTAATTCCATAGAGGGGAGGGTTCTGGTCTATCTGATGGTTTTCATGAACACATCAACAATTATTTTACTTTGGTGACATATTTTGTGGTGATAGTTCATTAATAGATTAAGGAAACATTGCAATCTACCACATTCCGGTAAATGATCAGGACAAGATTAATGGTTACATTTAATGAAAGCCATCTGTTTATTAAAGCAGCTTACTCACTTTCTTTATTTCATTTTGGATTCCAATACATTGTGACTGCCTTGAAGCATACGTGCCTCAGGCTGAGAAAGTGTAATTCTTTATGCATAGTATTCACCACTTTCAGAACACTAACCAATACCCATGTGGTCTATAGTTGGAAAAGGAAAAACATAGCCAACTGACAAGCTGTTTTGTTGACTTGACGTCTACCAATAGGTCTGGGTTTTGGGGTTTTTTTTTTTTTTTTTTTTTTTGAGACAGAGTCTTGCTCTGTCGCCTCAGTGGCACAATCTTGGCTCACCGCAACCTCCGCCTCCTGGGTTCAAGTGATTTTCCTGCCTCAGCCTCCCCAGTAGCTGGGGTTACAGGCACGTGCCACCACGCCTGGCTAATTTTTGTATTTTTAGTAGGGAAAGGGTTTCACCATGTTGGCCAGGCTGGTCTCGAACTCCTGGCCTCAACCCATCCTCGAGCCTCGGCCTCCCAAAGTGCTGGGATTACAGGCATGAGCCACCGCGCCTAGCTGGTTTTTCTTTCTTTTTTTTTTTTTTAATGTCCTCCTGGCTTAAATGAATTAACAAGTGTTTGCTTGGTGTGTAGGTTCCACTGCAGAATGATGGAACCCATACAACTATTTTACCCTCTTCCCCAAGGCAGGACCAGTCTACTACTGCAAGACTTATGTAATTGTCTGAAATGAAGTAGACACAGTTACTTTCTTCATGACTTTTAACCTAATAAGTGGAGTAAAATATGTGCTGGAAGAGGGGAAACAGCATGCATTCCATCTTTTGAAGGCACTCCTCAAAGTGAGTATATGTACGTTAAAAATCTAGAAGGACAGACTGGGCATGGTGGCTCACACCTGTAATCCTAGCACTTTGGGAGGTGAGGCAAGAGGATCACTTGAATCCAGGAGTTTGAAACCAGCCTGGGCAACAAAATGAGATCCTGCCTCCAATTAAAAAAAAAAAAAGCTGAGTGTGGTGGTGCACATCTGTAATCCCAGCTACTCAGGAGGCTAAGGTGAGAGGATCACTTGAACCCTGAATTTGAGGCTGCAGTGAGCCATGATCACGCCACTGCACTCCAACCTGGGCAACAGAGCAAGACCCTGACTCAAAAAAAAAAAAATCTAGAAGGACATATTTTAAAATATTAACAATGACCATCTCTGGAGGTGAGATTGAGTGATTTTTATTTTCTTTTTAAAATGTTTTATTATCTATATTTTCAAAATGTTCTTTCTAATCTATTATTACCATCTCAATAATAACAGAATAAAACAATCTTTTTGTTTTACTACTAGCTGCATTTATGTCACTCCCTGATTAGTATTTTAGTGGCAAATTTACAAGTATAATAGTAAATAAGATTAAAATTCATATAATTTGTATGTGATGATTTATACCTTTATTTCTATTCCAAAACAAGGGTATGTCACGGTTTTTCTAATAAAGCCATTTTCTACTCAGTTATACTAGGAATGAAATCTCATTCATCTCCATCATCGAGTGACAAGACCACAAAAAATTCTGGTTTTAAAATAGAGCCTTCTTACACAGCAAACGATTTATCTAGAGGTCATCTCTTATCTAGCAATCTTAGCTAGTCAGAATATAGCCAAGTAACCTGACTTAATCCACAAAGGCCTCTGAACAGTGCAAAAAAAAAAAGAAGATAAAATATCTTGCACAGAAGAGAATCACTTGAGCCTTACCGTCAGTCCATTTTTCTTCACTTTACATAGAAGGAAAGAAATTTCAGTGTACAGAGCAAAACTAAGAATATTTGAGGAATTCATTATTATCTGGGAAGGTATGTTTGGGTAATGTCTCAGTTCCTCCAGTTCCTAAGGGCCGTTTGAGATCTATCAGCCATCTTCAGAGTAAGAATCCCTCACCTCCAAGGGACAAGAGCCATCATTGTCACTGCAGGCATGTTCTGGTGGGGAAGTCAACCGTAGTGTCTGAAAAACAGAAAGGTTGGACGGCAGCACATGGCAGTCAGACCACCCTCCGATACAAAGAGCCCAGGCTCTAGGGACCACCAAGAAGAACAAGGAAAACAAAACCTTTATCATGTATTCTGCATGAAACTGAAATGGAGAGTTCCCTGACCCTCCTCGCAGGACGTGCAACAGGGATGTGGCTCGTCTGTTCAGTTGCCGTCACTGGTCAAACTCCTTACGGGAGAAGGAGCATGCAGATGGACAGGTGCAGGAGCTGAGGCACTGGGCTTCAGCCCCACAGCAGCATCCAGAGGTGGGAACCTGCAACTCCTGGAGCCCAAGTGGGTGTGTGTCACATTATGCTCTTTTAGCCTTGCCATTGCAAACGGCTTAAGTGTTAACCAGCTCAGTGGACCCTCTGCCTTCTTGCAAGGGCAGGGGACCAGTGTGACAGCTTTCTGTATCCCAAACTCTTGTCCAGCATTGCAGAAGAATCAGGTCACACATGGACTTGAAGCACAGTGAATCTGGGGGTTTTATTGGGTGGTGGAGGTGGCTCTCAGCAAGATGGATGGGGAGCTGGAAAGGGGATAGAGTTGGAAGATGATCTTCCTCTGTAGTTTGGCCATCCAGCAGCCAATTCTCTGACCCTCCACAGCTGAACTTCTCCCAACGTTCCTTCTCTTCTCTCCCTCTCTGCTGCTCTTCTTCTCTTCTGTTTGTCTGCTCATCTCCTCCTGGAACCAGGGGTTTGGGGTTTATATGGGTAAAGGATAGTGGGGCGTCGGGCCAAAAGGCAACTTTTTGGGCACAAAAACAGGAATGCCTGTTCTCATTTATGGTGGCGAGTATCCAGGCTTAAGGGTGGGTCCTTTACTGGGGAACCGCACTCTTCTACCCAGTATTTCTGTCTCCTGTCCATGTCAAAATGAAGATAACTCTAGGAAGCATTTTGGGTTGTAACACAATCACCATGAAGGCTGACAGGAAAGAAGTATCTTTCTAACTTCCTGTTCCAGTTATCCTTTGCTCCATAACAAATCATCCCAAAACTTAGTGACTTCGAACAACAAACCATTTATTTGTTCACAATTCCGCAATTTGGGCTGGGATCTCCTGGGCAGTTTCTCTCCATGTAGCTGCAGTCAGTGGATGGGAGAGCTGGAGGGTGGCTGGGCCAGAGCATCCTCACTCCCATGTCCAGGACTTCAGCTGAGGTAGCTGAAATGAGGTAGCTGTGCCTCTTTCCACGTGGCCTTTCATCCTCAAAGAGGCAAGCCCAGGCTTGTTCATGAGGCAGTAGTGTCTCAATAGAGTAGAAGCAAAGCTATAAGACCTTATAAGGTATAACCTCAGAGGTCACACACTGTCACTTCCACTGTATTACATTAGTCACAGCAAGTCACAAAGCAGCCTCAATACAAGAGGTGTCATAGTAGCCTCTGCTCTTGATGGGAGGAGCAGGGAAGTTACATGGGAAGGGAGCGTGGACACAGACAGATGACTCATTTGGGTCATCACTGTAACAATTGCAAAAAGAAAAAGCTAGGCTAGGTGCAGTGGCTCACGCCTGTGATCCTAGCACTTTGGGAGGACAAGGCAGAATAATTGCTTGAGCCCAGGACTTTGAGACCAGCCTGGGCAATGTAGTGAGATCCCATCTCTACAAAAAATCAAAAAAATTAGCCAGGCATGGTGGTGCACACCTTGGTCCTAAGACGCTGAGGCAGGCGGACGACTTGAGCTGGGAGGTCAAGGCTACAATGAGTTGTCATCTTGCCACTGCACTCCATCCTGCGTGACAGAGCAAGACCCCGCCTAAAAAAAGAAAAAAAGGAAAAAGAAAACAAAAACCTTAGACAAATTAAATTAAATAGAATTCAATTGAGCAAAGAATAATTCAAGAATTGAGCAGCCCCTGAACCTGAATAGGTTCAGAAAGTCTCCAGCACTTGTGGTGGAAGAAGATTCATAGATAGGAAAAGGAAAGTGGGCTGGGCATGGTGGCTCACACGCGTAATTCCAACACTTTCGGAGGACAAGGCAGGAGGATCACTTGAGGCCAGGAGTTCAAGACCAGCCTGGGCAACAGAGTGAGACCCTGTATCTACAACAACAAAAACAATAGGCCAGGCATGGTGGTGTATATTTGTTATCCTGGCCACTAGGGAGGCTGAGATAGGAGGATCCCTTGAGCCCAGAAAGTCAAGGCTGTAGTGAGCTATGATGGCACCACTGCACTCCCACCTGGGTGATAGAGCAGCAAGACTCTGTCTTAAAAAAATAATAATAGTCTGGGTCATGTGTTGTAGAGACAGAACATCCTATACCATATCCCAACTATATATTTTTTTTTTCTTTTTGAGATAGAGTTTTGCTCTTGTTGCCCAGCCTGGAGTGCAATGGTGTGACCTCAGCTCACCACAATCTCCGCCTCCCAGGTTTAAGCGATTCTCCTGCCTCAGCCTCCCAAGTGGCTGGGATTACAGGCATGTGCCACCATGCCCATCTAACTTTGTATTTTTAGTAGAGATGGGGTTTCTCCGTGTTGGTCAGGTTCGTCTTGAACTCCTGACCTCAGGTGATCCTCCCGCCTCAGCCTCCCAAAGTGCTGGGATCACAGGTGTGAGCCACCGCCCCTGGCTGCAATTGTATTTATAATAATAACCGAGACCCCTAGACATTTTAAATTATTTTCAACTATTTAAGGAATAAACACAGAAGTCCATACACAATAAAACCTCACAATAATGAAAAATTCTGAATTTGAATATAACTTAATTGGTAATTGGCTCCAAGGAATGGAGGAGGGGGATGAAGTGCCTGCCTTGGGATCATTTGGGACATTCTCATGTAGTGTACGGTCAGTTGTGTATAGTATAATTTTCTTATACTGGCATTTCAAGAGGTTAGCTGACCATAAAATTCACTTTCGTTAATCCCCAAATGATGCCAAACACACCAAGTGTTACTTTATTATTTTCTGCCAAACTGGCACTCATTTCAAAAGAACTGAAATTGACTTTTCTTTCCATTGTACATCTCTGCAAAGTACTTTTTACTTACATATATGTTCTTATTTGATCAATAGAACAGTCTTAAAGGGATAGACATGTTTATTGCACTTTTAAAGATGAGAATATAAATATTCAAGAAAGGCAAAGTAACTTGGCCATGGACACACAGCTGGTTAAAACTCACATATGTAGTCGAGCTATTATCTCTGTCAGGGGCATGTCACCAAAGGCCAGATAATGAGGGCCCACATATGCAGTTTGGGACTTTCAAAAGAGGTCCTGTCTGCAAGAGGAATTGACGGAGATCCACAGTGCCCAGCCCACTCTGTCTTTGATTTTCTACTTCCATGGCTTTGATTGAATTAACCCATGAAATCTGGTTATAATCCTTTCCCTCCACAGAATGATATCAGGCTCTAGGATCCCAACACAACTCTCTCTCTTTTTGTTTTTTTTTTTTTTTTGAGACGTGGTCTCTCTCTGTTGCCCAGGCTGGACCCAAACTCCTGTGCAATCCTCCCTCGAAACTAGGACTACAGAGGCATAGAATTCAGCCTCTTATGCTTCTGGGTATCCAACCTCACATTACGCCTGTTCTGGAACTTAAAGTTATGTCCAATCTCAGTAAGGGCAACTTATAGAAACTTTACCCTGTTGTGAAGCCTGAGATATTATATTTGTATTATTGTATACACATATCCATAATCTATTAAAAGTATTTTTACTACTTCTTTTTTTTTTTTTTTTTTTTTAAGAGACGGAGTCTTACCACACCAGGTTAGTTTCCTGGACTCAAGGGATCCTCCCATCTTGCCCTTCCCAAAGTGCTCAAATACAAGCATGAGACACCAAGCCCTTTCTTTCTTTCTTTCTTTCTTTCTTTTCTTTCTTTCTTTCTTTCCTTCCTTTCTCTTTTTTTTGAGATAGGATCTTGCCCTGTCACCCAGCAGGCTGGCATGATCATGGCTCACTGCAGCCTCAACCTCATGAGCTCAAGCAATCCTCCCACCTCAGCCTCCCAAGTAGCTGGGACTGCAGGTGTGCGCCACCACGCTCAGCCAATTTTTCTATTTTTTGTAGGTAAGTTCTCACTATGTTGCCCAGGATAGTCTCGAGCTCCTGGCCCCAAGTGATCCTCCTGCCTGGGCCTCTCAAAGTGCTGAGATTAAAGGCAGCACTGTGGATTACATGATCCACAGGTCATAGGTGGATTCAAAGATTTCCTGATTGGCAATTAGTTGAAAGGGTTAAGGTCTGCCTCAAGAGTTAAAGTCAGCAGAAAGAAATTCTGGTAGTCAAGATAAGGGGACATTATGTACATGAAGCCTCCAGGTAGCAGGCTTCAGAGAATAGATGGTAAATGTCTCTTATCCAACCCTAACAGGAGCCAGACTCTTAGTTAAATATCTCCTGGATCAGCAAAGGACTTGGAAAGGGAAAGGGATTCTCTACAGAATGTTTGTTTTCCCACAAGAGACAGCTTTGCAGGGCCATTTCAAAATATGTCAAATAAATACATTTTGGGGTAAAATACTTTGCTTTCTTTCAGGTCCTGGTACCTGTTATGTGATGCTACACTAAAGTCAGGTTGGAATTTGGTATCTTGTTGCTACAAAGTGTCTGTTTTGTCAGTCTTAGGGTCTGCATTTTATTGTTAATGCTGGTCAGTTGTGCCTGAATTCCAAAAGGGAGGAGGGTATAATGAGTCATGTCCAACTCCACCTTTCTATCATGGCCTGAACTAGTTTTTCGGGTTAACTTTGGAATGCCCCTGGCTAAGAGAAGGGGTTCATTCAGATGGTTGGGAGGCTTAGAATTTTACTTTTGGTTTACAGAGGCCACCCAGCAAGGCCTGCCTGTTTAGATTCTTCTTGGCCTCTCTGTGTAGCATTTCTTCCTCCCAGGTATAGGGCAGGACCTTTCTGGAATGCAGATTTTATGACCTACTATTGGACAAGATAGGTAGAATTTTCCTTTTGGTTTACAGTTTAATCCACCAATGAGGACTCCATGGATAAGGAGGGCCAACTGTATATTGTAATTTCACATTGCAGAAACCCAATGGACAGACCAAATGTGGGGATCAGGAATCTAGAACCAGGCACCATCAGAGGCCCTAGAAGGCAGAGGGGGTAGGCCAGGCAGCAGGAATCCCAAGCCTGACCACAGTTTAGGGGCTCAGTGTGGAATTCCAGGCTCTGGGAAGGGACTAGAGAGGGCAAGTGAGAGTCCTAGTCCCTAAAGACCTAGAATCTAAGCAGGTCATGAAGGTAGAAACTTGGACATGAGATGCACAGAATCCATGTCCCAGAGTTAGAAGAAAAAACAAGACCAAGTCACCAAAACACCACTGGATTTCGTTGCCAGAACAGAGACACAGGGACTGAGGTGACTGGTACTTAGTGTTACGATGCAGAAACAATACCCCCAAAGATGATGCTTTGACATGCCGAGTGCTTTGTTTGAAGGAAAATTCAAAGATCTCAAAAATAAACCTCAGAACCAAGGTTTCTGTCTGACCTTTTCTTATCCCTCTTCTCTTTGATCTTCATTCTTTCCCAAATCGCCAGGAGGAAATCTCTTTGAAATTTCCTTATCTGAAAAGAAAACGACCCTAACAGGAGCCATTTACCTTCTTTCCCCTGCCCCCCTCAAAAAAAAAATGCAACTGGGCCTGGCATGGTGGCTCACACCTATAATCCCAGCACTTTGGGAGGCCAAGGTGGGAGGATCGCTTGAGCCCAGGATTTCAAGACCAGCCTGGGCAGCATAGTGAGACTCCCATCTCTACAAAACATAAAAGAAAAATAAATTCAATTATTTTAAGACTCCTCTCCCTAGGAATCTTATCAAATACCAGAAAAGATCAAAGAGAGAAGAAAAGAGACTAGTAGTCACCATGCCCAGACAGACTTTTCATCTGTTCTTCTGCAGGTGGCTCTGAGAGATTACCTGGGAGGCTTTGTCTGCATAGGACAACCTTGGTTCACAGTGAGGTTCTACCCCCCTCATGTTTATGCCACCTCCCCCAGAGCTCAGAAGAACTTTGTTCAGGGCCACTGTTCTTTGGACTCATTCTTTTCCCCTGAAAATCATTCATTCCTATAAACTTCATCTCCTTTTCCCCTATGAAGAAGGGTATACAAACATCTGGAGCTCATGGGCTATTGGGTAATCATTCTCCTACCATTTCTCCATGCTTATGCACATTAAATATATTTCGTATGCCTTTTTCTCCTATTAATCTGCCTTTTGTTGGTTCATTTTCAGCAAACCTTCAGAGGATGAAGGAGACGCTTTCCCTCTTCTACCCTACATTAGTCCCAGTTTGTTTTGCCAGAATTCCCTAAATTCACTGGCTAAGATCAGAGTTAAAGGGTCTTCCTACAATCTGCAGGGGAAGAGGACTTAGTTGCCCCATTTTCAGGAACAGGAAGGATTTGGTACGTGGGAAACCAGGAACACTGGTAGACCAGTGTGAACAAAGGTTCAGTGCTTTTTCATGTTTATATTTAAGTGTATTAAAATTATGATATCCTGCATAAGTGCATTCAAAAGACACAATCCCCAGGATATTCCTCCTGGAAATGTCTACTCCTAGTTCATAGTATTAGGTGTCAAGACCCTGAGATTAGGCTGGGAGTGGTGGCTCACGCCTGTAATCCCAGCACTTCAGAAGGCCAAGACAGGTGGATCACTTGAGGTCAGAAGTTCGAGACCAGCCTGACCAACATGGTGAAACCCCGTCTCTACTAAAAATACAAAAATTACGGGGGCCTGGTGGCACACACGCCTGTAATCCCAGCTACATGGGTGGCTAAGGCATGACAATCCTTGAACCCAGGGGACAGAGGTTGCAGTGAGCCGACATTGTGCCACTGCACTCCAGCCTGAGCAACAGAGCAAGACTCCATCTCAAAAAAAAAACCAAAAACAAAAAAACCTTGGGATTAGAAGTCAGACAGACCAGGGCTTCTTCACATTCCAGCTTTGTGACCTTGAGCAAGTTACTTGACCCCACTGAGCCTCAGATTTTTCTTTCTATGAAATAGGGGTGATAATATAATGAGTATCTGTCATTTTGGTCTGTACAGTATCTGTTTCTTTGGTGATTAACACTTTCCTTAAATTACGTGTCAGCTCATAGTAATAACTCAGTAAATGATCATTTTTATTAATTTTTATTACATTAGTAGCTGTACAGGGCACACCTTTGTATCTGAAAAGAAAGAAATCTACATTATCATGGTGGAATATAGTCACTGACACATATTTTCATGAAAAATTCTCTATTCTGTATCAAGTAGATCCCGACCTAGAGAAGCTATGAGGGAAAATGTTCCCAAGCAAGCCTCAGGAAACACCCCGTACTTTGCCACGCATTGCATCCAGAGGTCCTGCAGCAAACCAATTCTAATTTTCCTTTCTCTGCATCAAAGTGTTCTTTTTGTCCTTTGTTTTCACCAGGCATTTCTGTAACCATCTTAGACCTCTCTCTAACTAGTAGCCCCTGTGGTGAGAGTGATCATGTCACATATAATGGCACGTCTGGCTTGGGAAATGATGGGGATAATGTGGGTGGTGGTCACCGTTTAGACAAAGTCTACATAAATTTCAATTACTACCTGCAGCTATCCCCTGCACATACCTCTGTCCGGAGCTGGAGTCCACTGCTTTCTTTTACCAGAAACCGTACAGACAGAACCTATAATCTTCCTCCGTCTTCTTCTTTCCTTGTTTTTATTTTCATTCTTCTCTTTTTACAATGCAATATTCACAATTCAAATACTGGCTAGTGAAACCTATGACATTAACCATCTGAGAGGACATCTTTTATCTCATAACAGCAAGATTGGCTCTCATCTCCCTGCTCAGACAAAAGTCGCATAGTTGAAAACACAAGCATAGAGCACACACCTGAGTCATCTGTAAGCCATCTCTGCCTCTGGTTCACTTATAGTTAAAAATCACTGATGTTACTGCTTTTTCTCAAAAGAACATTTGCTGTTTTTCCATGTAGGAAAAGCTTTGTTAACTACGGACCCACACAAGTGCAGTGGAAAGAAAATTTCAGGATGGCAGAAAAGCTCATCTTGGCCGAGCCAGGTGACACATGCCTGTAATCCCAGCACTTTCAGAATCTGAGGCAGGCAGATCGCCTGAGCTCAGGAGTTGGAGACCAGCCTGGGCAACATAGCAAGACCCCGTCTCTATAAAAAAAATACAAAAATTAGCCAGGCATGGTGGCAGGCGCCTGGGGTCTCATCTACTCAGGAGGCTGAGGTGGGAGGATCACTTGAGCCCAGGAGGCAGAGGTTGCAGTGAGCCAAGATGGCACCACTGCACTCCAGCCTGGGCAATAGAGCAAGACCCTGTCTCAAAAAAACTTTACTAAAAAAGAAAAGCTCATCCATAGGTGGCTTCTACAGAAAGTCTTCACTTAATATCATCAATAGGTTCTTGGAAACTGTACCTTTAAGCAAAATGCCATATAACCAAACCAACTTGACCACAGTTTAACTAATATAGAATAAAGTTCCTATGGAATATTCCTGGTCACAAAAACATCACCAAACTTCTAAATAAAGAAAAAAACTCTTCTAATATTAAACATTGAAACAAATGTGAACTACACATACCTTTAAGAAAGATTGATAAAAACAAATAAGATAATGATTTATTCCCTTATTCCAGTTCAGGGCCGGGGGTGACTGGGGCCAGTCCCTGTGGCTCAGGGGGGCCAGGCTGGAATGATCTCTGGACAGGATGCCCTCGCTTCACAGGGCACTCACACACAGATACACATTCACTCAGCCTGGGACCGTGTAGACAGCCAGTTCGCCCAATGTGCACATCTTTGGAATGGAGAGGAAAACCAGAGGGTGTTTCTGGGAGTTTGGGAAAGCCCAGAACCATGCAGAGAAAACCCATGCAATCACGGGGAGAACTTGCAAACTCAGGGAAACTCCACCCAGCCAGTGGCCCTGACCAGCAATCCATTTTTCTTTCTTCTCATCAACTTTATAATGACATTAGAATGACATTGAATGAGGCTCGGCATGGTGGCTCACGCCTTGTTATACCAGCACTTTGGGAGGCCGAGGCAGGTAGATCACCTGAGGTCAGGAGTTTGAAATGAGCCTGGCCAACATGGGAAAACTCCATCTCTACTAAAGATACAAAAAATTAGCCAGGCATGGTAGCAGGCACCTGTAATCCCAGCTACTTTGGAGGCTGAGGCAGGAGAATCACTTGAACCCAGGAGGCAGAGGTTGCGGTGAGCCAAGATTGCACTATTGCACTACAGCCTGGGCAACAAGAGCGAAACTCCATCTCGAAAAAAAAAAGAATGATATTGAAACATTATTTGACGACCTACTCTATTTCTCAAATAGATTTCGCTTTCCAATTGTCTCATCCATTGTTGTCTCACTTTATAGCAGCTAATTTCTATAACCATTCTGTTGCCATATGTTAAAAAAAAAAAGTGTTAAAATGTTTGTAGTAGAAACCTTATGCTTAGGGGAGCCCACTGCTGAGACTTGAAGATTTAGGTAAAGTCACATGTGTTCCAGTTCTATTCCAAACCCTCTCATCCTCCCAGGATGCCCCACTGGACTGCACCAGGCACCACAATGCTGAGTCTACCTGACATTCACCACTGAGTAAGAAAGGACATATTTTCCACCTGGGAGAAATAAAGTCACAACTGCTGGAAATGAAATTGAACAGTTATCCTACAAATGCCCAGAAACTACACATGCAGGAGTTGAGCTGTAGGTACACTTTTACTTTTTAACTTACTTTTATGTTATTTTTTTTTTAGGGACAAGGTCTCCCTGAGTCACCCAGGCTGGAGTGCAGTGGTGCAATCACAGCTTGCTGCAGCCTCAAACTCCTGGGCTAAACTGAACCTCCCACCTCAGCTTCCCAAGTAGCTGGGGCAACAGGCAAGCACCACCACATCTGGCCAATTTTTTTATCTTTTTGTAGAGATAGGGTCTTACTATGTTGCCCAGGCTGATCTCGAACCCCTGACCTCAAGCAATCCTCCTGCCTTGCCCTCCAAAACTCCTGGGATTACAGGCGTGAGCCACCACCCGGCCTACTTTTACTTTCTAAATGCAACATAAATTATACCTCTAAAACACTGAACAAAAAGCTCCTTGGTCAAAATAGTCAGTTTTGGGCATTCAAAAAATCATTTCTGGCTGGGTGCCAGAAATGGGAGGCCCAGGCAAGAGGATCGCTTGAGGTCAGGAGTTTGAGACCAGCCTGGGCAAGATAGTGAGACCCTGTCTCTACAAAAAAGTAAAACATTAGCCAGGCGTGGTGACTCACATCTGTAGTCCGAGCTACTCAGGAGGCTGAGGTGGGAGGATTACTTGAGCCCAGGAGGTCGATGCTGCAGTGAACCATGACTGTGCCACTGCACTTCAGTTTGAGTAACAGAGTGAGACTCTATTTAAATAAATAAATAAATAAATAAATAAATAATTTCTTTTTCTATTGGTGAGGTATTTAGAGGTAAAGAGTAGGGCCTCTGGGCAGGATGAGAATCCTAGCTTGCCATTTTCCAGCTACAGGATCTTGAGCCAGTTACTTAATAGTACTGTGCCTCAGTTTCTCCATAAGTAAAAAGGCCTCAAAAGCCATCTACCTCAAAAGCTCGCTGGGATCATAAAATGAGATAAATATCATGCCAGATATACAGCAACAATATCACTAAGGCTTATTCGTTAGTTTAACTATTATTTTTATCACTAACATTATTATTCTCATTTTGTTTCTACAAATTATTAGTGTGCTCACCAGAACTCCTTTTCCCAAATGGAGGCAGCACCTGTTACTTCACTTGCTGTTTTGCCTAAAAATTTACATTTCCCCCTTTGTCATGTTTTCGAGGTTTTGTTTATTGCATGCATAGTCAAATCTTCTCAGTAGTAGCAGACACAGTTCAATTTCAGAGCTCTAAATATGAATCTATATACATATTGAGACAGGGTCTCGCTGTCTCCCAGGCTGGAGTATAGTGGTACAGTTACTGCAGCCTTGACCTCCTAGGTTCAAGCCATCCTCCCACCTTAGCCTCTCAGGTAGCTGGGACTACAGACACGTACCACCACGTCAGGCTAATTTTATTTTATTTATTTTTATTTTCATTTTGTTATTATTATTAATATTATTATTATTATTTTGTAGAGACAGGGCCTCCTCGTGTTGCATAGGCTGGTCTCAAGCAATCCTCCCACCTCCGCCTCCCAAAGTGCTGGAATTACAGGCATGAGCCGCTGTACTCAGGCTAAATATCAGTTTGGTTTTGTTGTTGTTGTTGCTTTGTTTTGTTTTTTGAGATGGAGTCACTCTGTCGCCCGGGCTGGAGTGCAGTGGCGCGATCTTGGCTCCACCTCCCAGGTTCAAGCCATTCTCCTGCCTCAACCTCCCAGGTAGCTGGGATTACAGCATGCACCGCCACGCCCAGCTAATTTTTGTGTTTTTAGTACAGACAGGGTTTCACCATGTTGGCCAGGTTGGTCTTGAGCTCCTGATCTCAGGTGATCTGTCTGCCTCGGCCTCCCAAGGTGCTGGGATTACAGGCATGAGCCGCCACACTGGGCAAATCGTTTTAAAGTTTTTATTATGAAGATTGCAAATAGAGAATAATACAAACTCCCCAGATTCAAGCATGGCCATTTCACCATGCTTGCTTTGTCTACTCTTTTTTACGTTCATTTTCTTTACTTTTGTTGCAGTAGTATCTTAATATTTTTAAGCAAATTCCATGCATCATGTCTCTATGCACATATAAAAAATGAGTACATTTCAATATATAAGCAAAATATTATTAGCTCTACTAACAAAATTAATGTGATCTAATACCCAGTCCAAAATCAAAATCAAATGTTCTGATTTCACTCAAAAATAACATATTATGGTTTGCTCAAACCAGTACCCAAATGAGCTCCACATACTGTATAATTGTTATGTTTCTTTCTCTTTTTTTTTTTTTTGAAATGGCATTTTGCTCTTTTCGCCCAGGCCGGAGTGCAATGGTGCGATCTCGGCTCACTGCAACCTGTGCCTCCTGGGTACAAGCAATTCTCCTGCCTCAGCCTCCCGAGTAGCTGGGATTATTATAGGCTCCGCCACCACAGCTGACTAATTTTTGTATTTTTAGCAGAGATGGGGTTTCACCATGTTGGCCAGGCTGGTCTCGAACTCCTGACCTTAGGTGATCCACCTGCCTCGGCTTCCCAAAGTGCTAGGATTACAGGCAAGAGCCACCACACCTGGCCCATCTACTCAATTTTTTAAGACTGAAGTAATGTATAAGAAATAACTAACAACAGTGTTTACCTTCAGGTGGTAGGAATGTACGTGGTTTTTATTTTTCTGTTTTTCTGTATTTTCCAATTTTTCTACAATAAACTCTACTTTTGTAAATAGGAAAATAACTGAGTAAGTTAAGGGTGGATGCAGTGGCTTGCACCTGTAATCTCAGCACTGCAGGAGCTGAGGTGAGGCAGGAGGATCACATGAGCCCAGGAGTTCAAGACCAGCCTGGGCAGCATAGTGAGACCCCTATTTCTACAAATTAAAAAAAAATTTGCCAGGCTTGGTTGTGCACATATAGTCCCAGTTATTTTGTTGGCTGAGGCAGGAGGATCACTTGAGCCTGGAAAGTCAAGACTGCAGTGAGCCATGATTGCACCACTGCACTCCAGCCTGGGTGGCAGAGTGAGACCCTGCCTCAAAAAAAAAAAAAGAAAAAGAAAAAGAAAAATTATTCACTTAAAAGGTATATTAAGCCAGGCACAGTGGCATGAACCTGTAGTCCTAGCTGTCTAGGAGGCCGAGGTAGGAGGATCACTTGAGTCCAGGAGTTTGAGGCCAGCCTAGGCAACATAGTGAGACCTCATCCCTAAAAAAAATGAATAAATAAACAAAGGTATGATATGCAGAAGAGCTTGTTCCTGTCCTTTCTTCTTGGAGTCACCTCCTGGAGCAAATTATCTACATTCCGGTTCTCAACCCAACACATTCCAGCTCTACTGTCCACCCTTCCTGCACCTCGCTTTTTTTTTTTTTTCTTTTTTGAGACAGAGTTTCGCTTTTGTTGCCCAGGCTGGAGTGCAGTGGCGTGATCTCGGCTCACTGCAAACTCTGCCTTCCGGTTTCAAGCTATTATCCTGCCTCAGCCTCCCAAGTAGCTGGGATTACAGATGCCCACCACCACACCCGGCTAATTTTTGTATTTTTAGTAGAGACGAGGTTTCGCCATGTTGGCCAGGCTGATCTTGAACTCATGACCTTGTGATCTGCCCGCCTCGGTCTCCCAGAGTGCTGGGGTTCCAGGTGTGAGCCAGCGCACCTGGTGAAACTCTGAACTTCACATTCTATCAGCCCGCATGGCAACCCCCTCAACATCCGCTTCTCCTTCGTTAGTCCCACATAGAAACAAGTACATCCCCTATGAAGGGACCATCACATAATTCTTTTGTATTCCACTTAATGCTTCACAGATAATAAGTGTGAAATAAATACTTATTGAAGAAATGAATGAATGGTAGAGAAGAGGGAACTGTGGCAGTGTGAGGGCAGAGAAATACAGAAGGGCTTCACGCAGGTGGTGAGACCTGGGCTGGGCCTTGAACGATGACTAAAGTGTCTGTGGCTCCAAGAGAGGGTGACTAGTCAGGCCAGGAAGACGCAAAAGCCATGTAGGCTCAGTAGACATACAATAAACTCGCCTGGTTAGAGAGTAAAGTGAGGGCTGGAAAATGGCAGGGGAGGTTTGGGAGCTTGAGGCAAGATTAAGTGTATATTTCAGGCTGGGCCTGTACTCTATGGCAGAGGTTCTCAAACTTTAGCAGAAGACTTTTATTTTGTTTTTTGTTTCGATTTTTCTGAGACAATGTCTTGCTCTCTTGACCAGGCTGGAGGGCAGTTGTGTGATCATCACTCACTGCAGCCTCGACCTCCTGGGCTCAAGAGACCCTCCCACCTTAGCCTCCTAAGTAGCTGGGACTACAGAGGTGGGCCACCATACCAGCTAATTTTTGTTTGTTTGTTTGTTTTGGTAGAGATAGGGGTCTCACTATGTTGCCCAGTCTGGTCTTGAACTCCTGAACTCAAGTGATCCGACCACCTTGGCTTCCTAAAGTGCTGGGATGACAGGCCTGAGCCACCATCCCCAGCCAGGAAAAGTCTCGTTAAAACAGTTTGCTGAGCCCCAGTCCTAGAGTTTCTGTTGCAGTATATCTGAAGGGAATGTGAGATTTTGCAGTTGTAATATATTTCCAGGAAATACTGGATACACATTAAAATGATCTGAAAGGGAGGCTGGGTGCAGTGGCTCACATCTGTAATCCCAACACTTTGGGAGGCTGAAGCTGGCAGATAGCTTGAACCCAGGAGTTTGAGGCCAGCCAGGGCAACACGACAAAACTCCGTCTCTACAAAATTTCAAAAATAAAATTTAGGCCAGGGATGGTGGCTCACGCCTATAATCCCAGCCCTTTGGAAGCCCCGAGGTAGGCAGATGCTTAAGTTCAGGAGTTCGAGACCAGCCTGGGCAACATGACAAAACCCCATCTCTAGATAAATAAATAAATAATAGATAAATAAATAAAATTTAAAAATTAGCCAGGCAAGGTGGCATGCGCCTGTAGTACCAGTTACTCAGGAGGCTAAGGCAGGAGGATTGACTGAGCCCAGGAGATTGAGGTTTCAGTGAACCGAGATCACACCACTGTGCTCCAGCCTGGGCAATAGATTGAGACACTGTCTCAAAATAAAATAACTACCTGAAAGCTTTTCAAAAAAGCCAAAACCAGGGCCCTAGCCCTCAGAGATTCTCATTTAATTGAGCTGAAGAAGGACCTGAGCACATAATGGTATATTTTGTTTGGTCTTCTTTTAGTAATCCAGGCGATTAAAATATGCAACCAGGGTTTCTCATGTTTTTTGGTTTTTTTATTTTAAGTTCCAGGATACATGTGCAGGATGTGCAGGTTTGTTACATAGGTAAACCTATGCCATGGTGGTTTGCTGCACCTATCAACCCATCACCTAGGTATTAAGCCCAGCATGCATTAGTTATTTCTCCTGATGCTCTCCCTCCCCCACCCCCCACCCCACAAGCCCCAGTGTGTGTTGCTCCCTTCCCTGTGTCCACGTGTTCTCATTGCAACCAGGGTTTTTAATCTTTCTAATTACTGGTGTAAGCAATAAGGTGCCCTTGCTGATTTCTGAAACAAAAGGATATTTAACATATTTTTTGTTAATTACACAGATAAATGATCAATGTCACAAAATGAGAAATTACAAAGAAAAATCTAAATTATCTAAAATCCTACTCAGAATAATTACTGTTAATCTTTTTTTAAAATAACATTTCCAGGTGAGGCACGGTGGCTCATGCCTGTAATCCCAACACTTTGGGAGGCTGAGGTGGGGGAATCACTTGAGGCCAAGAGTTCGAGGCCAGCCTGGGCAATATAGTGGGACCTTGTCTCTACAAAAAATTTAAAAATTAGCTGGGCATGATGGCATACATCTGTAGTTCCAGCTACTTGGGGCACTGAGGCTAGAAGAGAATCCCTTGAGCCCAGAAGTTCAAGGTTGCAGTGTGCTATGATACTGCGACTACTCTCCAGCCTGAGTGAAAGCAAGACCCCATATCAAAAAAAAAAAAAAAAAAGAAAAAAGCTGGGTATGGTGGCTCATGCCTATAATCTCAGCACTTTTGGAGGCTAAGACATGCAGGTCACATGAGGCCAGGAGTTCAAGACCAGCCTGGACAACATTGCAAAACCCCATGTCTACTTAAACTACAAAAATTAGCCAAGCCAGGCACAGTGGCTCACGCCTCTAATCCCAGAACTTTGGGAGGCCAAGGCGGATGGATCGCCCAAGGTCGTGAGCTCAAGACCAGCCTGACCAACATGGAGAAACCGTGTCTCTACTAAAAATACAAAATTAGCCGGGTGTGGTGGCACATGCCTGTAATCCCAGCTACTCGGGAAACTGAGGCAGGAGAATCATTTGAACCTGGGAGGCGGAGGTTGCATTGAGCCGAGATCATGCCATTGCACTCCAGCCTGGGCGACAAGGGCAAAACTCCATCTCAAAAAAAAATTAGCTGGAGATGATGGTGCGCATCTGTAATTCCAGCTACTTGGGAGGCTGAGGTGAGAGAATCACTTGAACCCAGAAGGCAGAGGTTACAGTGAACCGAGATCACGCCACTGCACTCCAGCCTGAGTGACAGAGTGAGACTCTATTTCCAAAATGTATATATGTATTTATAATTTTTTTTACCTTTTTTTAACATATATATTTGGTCCCTTCGCAGGAAATCCTCTCTATATATAGACCAGATGTGGTGGCTTACACCTGTAATCCCAGTACTTTGGGAAGCTGAGGTGGGAGGATTGCTTGAGGCCAAGAGTTCAAGACCAGCCTGGGCAACATAGCAAGACTACATCTCTATGAAAATATATCTGTATTTTTCTCTATGTCATATGGTTTAAATCTGTGTCCTTGCCCAAATCTCATGTGGAATTGTAATCCCCAGTATTGGAGGTGGGGCCTGGTGGGAGATGACTGGATCATGGAGGCAGAGTTCTCATGAATGGGTTAGCTCCATCACCTGGGTGTTATTCCTGTGATCCTCACTGAGTTCTCATGAGATCTGATTGTTTAAAAGTGTGTAGCACCTCCCCCCTCTCTTCCTCCTGTTTCGGCCACGTAAGATGTGCCTGCTTCCTTTTCAACTTCCACCATGACGGTAAGTTTCCTGAGCCCTCCCCCAAAGCCAAGCAGGTGCTGCTCTGCTTCCTCTACAGCCTGCAGATTTGTGAGCCAATTAAACCTCCTTTCTTTATAAATTACCCAGTCTCAGGTGCTTCTTTATAGCGACGCAAGAACTGACTAATACAATATGTAAATTGATGGTAGAAAAAGAAACAACTTTTCCTTTTTCCTATTTTTTAAAAAAGCCCAAGAAAGGAATCAACATACTTTCAAAAGCAGAGGGGACCAAGATAGCAATGTATATTCTTTCCCTCTCTAAATCTTAACGATACTTACTAGAAGCTCTGAGTTCTTAACTGATCTATGAAGCCTGCTGTGATTTTTACCCTCTGATTTCCTGTATACTTATAGTCTCTAACACATGGCTTAGCTCTTAATCATAGAGTCTTTTACTCTTTTCCGATTATTAGTATTGGCTCCCAAACCAGACTGTAAATTCCTGGAGTACAGAGATGGCCCCCTCCACCATTACTTTCAATACTTACTTTTTGGGGCCAAAGTATCAAATGTAGTACAGGATGAATACTAAGTGTCTATTAGGAACATTTGTTGATCTTCAATTTTGCAATTCAGTAATCTTACCGGCAGGCCACTTTAGTTACTGATGCACACTTTGTGTCCCTAAAGGCCAATCTCTAGGAATCCTTAAACTTACAAATATGTCAAAGATAGTCACTTCAATTTAGACAGTCTCTAAATAATCTAGCATTTGAGGTTTTCTCCCTTCCATCGGCTCTAGAAACCTAAGCTCCCCAAAGCCTCTTTTTCCCTATTTTTCACCAAATGACAGCTGCAATGACTTTCAGAGTTCAAGCCAGTACACAAATCATACTACCATGGAAATCTGCAATTCAATGTATTTAGCAAGCTCATTACACAATAAAACTTGAGGTCAGAGATTAAATTCTACTTTGCAGCAAACTAAAAGTGGTTTGACAATATGCAACCAACAGTCTGTTCAATACAATACTTACAAATGGGAAATTTTGCTTCTGTGGTAAACATTATCATTCTTTCAGTCTTTGGTTATAAAAGCAACAAAAATAATAAGCCTATTTTTTCCCTAAAAATGATACAGAGAAGCAATGAATGGTTTTTCTTTCTTGGTTTATATTAACTTGGAACTTCTCAGTGTCACCCTGGGCAACACAGTGAGACCCCGTCTCTACAAAAACTAAAAAAAATAGCCGGGTATGGTGGCGCGTGCCTATAGTCCCAGCTTCTCAGGAGTTTGAGGTAGAATAATCGCCTGAGCCCAGGAGGATGAGGCTTCAGTGAGCCGTGATTGTGTCACTGCACTCCAGCCTGGGTGACAGAACAAGGTTCTGCTTCAATCAAACTACCTAGACTATTTTATTTATTTATTTATTTATTTTTATTTATTTATTTATTTTTGAGACAGAGTCTTGCTCTGTTGCCCAGGCTGGAGTACAGTGGCGCAATCTCGGCTCACTGCAACCTCTGCCTCCCAGGTTCAAGTGGTTCTCGTACCTCAGCCTCCTAAGTAGCTGGGATTACAAGCATGAACCACCACCTCCTGGCTAATTTTTTGTATTTTTAGTAGAGACAGGGTTTCACCATGTTGGCCAGGTTGGTCTCCAACTCCTGACCTCAAGTGATCTGCTTACCTTGGCCTCTCAAAGTGCTGGGATTACAGGAATGAGCCACCATGCCCAGCCTAGACAATTTTTAATATCAGCAATTTTTCAACACAGTTCTTTTTCCTTTACTTTTCTTTTTTTTTTTCCTGGTCCTTGACCCAGGATTCAATATAACCCTTTAAGAAAAAAAAATTTTTTTCAGTGTTTTATTTTTTCTTCTTCCTTCTTTCTTTCAATACATATTTGGTGCTTACTATGTGCCCCCACTGTGCCAGGCATTGAACAAACAATAGTGATCCCAACACTACTTAGTCATGAAGACAGATATAAGCCAGAGGCTGTAAACTGGCAGCTTTCAGGTCTACTGCAGCCCACACCTGACCTTGGTTTGGCCCACACAGTATCATTTGAATTACTTCCCAACACTTTAAAACCGGAACATTTCACATAAAAAGTCAGAGTTCTGCCAGGCATAGTGGCTCACGCCTGTAATCCCAGCACTTTGGGAGGCTGAGGTGGGTGGATCACGAGGTCAGGAGTTCAAGAGTAGCCTGATCAACATGGTGAAACCCCATCTCTACTAACAATACAAAAATTAGGCCAGTGTGGTGGCACGCGCCTGTAATCCCAGCTACTCAGGAGGCTGAGGCAGGAGAATCGCTAGAACCCGGGAGGCGAGGTTGCAGTGAGCAGAGATCTTGCCACTGCACTCCAGCCTGGGCAACAGAGCGAGACTCTGTTCCAAAAAAAATAAATAAATAAAAAGTCAGCGTTCTGGATTATATGAAAAAATGGGAAAATCTGGTAGCACCAAGACCCTTACTCCCTCAAAAGAACAACTGGCAAACCCGAGTGGGGACTGCCCTGGTCAGAGACATGGAGTTCTCACCAGGCCTCATGAAACCTTCCTCTCTCAGCACTGAGTTTATAACTGCTGTATGAACCAGTCATGGAAATAAAAACTGCACAGGTGCCAATAGTGGTGGATGTTATAAAAGAAAAGAGCTTTATTAGAGAATAGGAGAGGAGAAACTAACTTAAATTGAGGGTCAAGGATGATCTCTTGAGGCCGTGGCATTTTTAACTATGTTCAGTACTGGCACTCACCTCTTATGAGGCACTTTTCCAAATAATAAATGCCATTTATTGAGAGTCTATTGATGCCAGGTAACTTAATTTAATTCTCACAGAAACAATTCTGCATGATCTCCATCTTGCTGATGAAACACCTGAGATGAAATACTTGCTGTTCAAGAAGGTGAAAACATTAGCCCAAATATACAGAACCACAGGTGGAAAACCTGGGGTCAGAACAAAGCCCTGATTGATTCCAAATTGTATGCTTGTTCCAGTAAAAACAGATGCTTCAAATGAGGCCCAGTCCAATTCTAAGAGTCGGTTCTTCTCCATTCTTCCCAAAGCACATGACAAGAATATTCAATAGGGAGCTCCCTTGTTTTTGCAATGAGATTGACCTTGTTCTCAGATTATACCTCCCCTTACTCATAGACCAGAGCAAGTTCTCACCATTAGAGAGCTTCACTGCCAGCTCTGCAGTGAATCCCAGGATCTCTAGCCAGGTCTTGGGACCTGATCGTGTTTTCAATGATTCTAACCTGAGCCAGATTTATCAGGGCAGGTGCCTTTATATTGTCAGTCCTTTCCAGCCATATTGGTGTGAATTTCCTGCCTCCACCAATCAGCTGGGATTTCCCATCTCCATATTAACAGAACTTAAGTTTTGTTTTGTCTGTATCACTTAACCAGGAGTGTGGTCATCTACAGAACCTGGATCTGATCTTTTAGGCTTTTCTCTCAAATCTCTGGATCAGAATGGATCGATGTGGCTGCATGTATTCTTTCTTTTTATTAGGTTGGTCCTAATATTATAAGGCTTTTTTGACCACTCAAATTCCTTATCATGGTGCTTGTTCCAAATTCTCCTCTAACTCATCCAGGATCCCAATTAAACAGTAACAGAAAATATCTTCCCAAGACATCACTGTGTTGCTACCACCCCCACAATTCAATTCAAATCAAATATTAAAGTATGACATATGACATTCTGAAAATGAAACCAATAAAAGGAAAATATACATATACATACACACACATATATATATCTCCATCCAAGGACAAGGCAAAAATGTAGGTATTCCAATTTTGGAAGAAAGCAGAATCTGAGAATTCACGGCATGATTTCTTAGCTTCCTAATGCTGTAGTCCTCACCACCAAGGCACTTCTACCTTTTTAGGTCTTAGTTTCCTCATTAATAAATTTGCTTTTTGGCTGAGCACGGTAGCTCACGCCTGTAATCTCAGCACTTTGGGAGGCTGAGGCAGGCAGATTGCTTCAGCCCAGGAGTTCGAGACCAGCCTAGACAACATGGCTAAATCCTGTCTGTACAAAAAATACGAAAATTAGCTAGGCATGGTGACACACGCCT
Source organism: Pan troglodytes (assembly GCF_028858775.2). NCBI lineage: Eukaryota > Metazoa > Chordata > Mammalia > Primates > Hominidae > Pan > Pan troglodytes. The sequence continues at coordinate 34,440,129 of NC_072406.2, forward strand.
GTAGTCTCAGCTACTCGAGAGGCTGAGGTGGGAGTATCACTTGAGCCCAGGAGGTCGAGGTTGCAGTGATCCATGACCACATCACTGCACTCCAACCTGGGCAACAGAGTGAGATCCTGTCTCAAAAAAAAAAAAAAAAAAAGTAAAAAGTAAAATAAAGGCCAGGCGCAGTGGCTCACACCTGTAATTCCAGCACTTTGGTAGGCCAAGGTGGGTGGATCACCAGGTCAGGAGATGAGACCATCCTGGCCAACATGACGAAACCCCGTCTCTACCAAAAATACAAAAATTAGCTGGGCGTGGTGGCACGCACCTGTGTCCCAGCTACTGGGGAAGCTGAGGCAGGAGAATTGCTTGAACCCAGGAGGCGGAGGTTGCAGTAAGCCGAGATCACGCCACTGCGCTCCAGCCTGGGCAACAGAGCAAGACTCTGTCTCAAAAATAATAATAATAAAAAATAAAAATAAATAAAAATGAATTTGCTTTCCTGGTAAACTTGGCGAATACGCCAATTTAATAAATCCTTCCACTTCAAGCTCACAGGAATAAATATCATTTAGCAGTATAAAATGTCATTTTTTTTAATGTTCAGACAGAAATAAGCTGGAAGTCAAGAAGTGAAACTTTTAGGAATGTTGCAGAATTTAGAAGCATAATTGGGAACTCAAGTCAGAGGGCTGACAGGGGAATCAGAGATTAATATATGCCTTAACAGTTAGGGCTTGTGACATTAACACCTAAGTGAGGAAGAGGGTATAGGACTCTATTTTAAGCCAGGACTCAAAAAGGGCTAGCCCTTGTGAAACAGAACCTAGAAACACTTGGCCACCAGTTTGAGGAAGCAGCAAGGAAACTTGTTACCATGAATAGAAAAACAGTCACTGAAGAGAAATCTGAAACCCAGGGCTTTGCCCTGTGTGGAAGTGAGTTTGAACTTCACACTGTTTGCATGATACAGACTTCAAGGCTGAAAAATTAACATATGATCTGGTCTGAGACCACAGAACCCACAGGTCCCCAGTCAAAGGGAAAAGGAGAACCATTTCATAGGAACACTCCAACAAGCTAGTGTACAAAAGACTTTCATAGAAAACAACCCCTGCTGAAGATAAATTTACAGTAAAAAATTAGAAACCACACAGGGAAATAAACGACCATGAGGAAAAGTCAGCAAATAGGACAAAGGTGATAATTTATACCCAGGGACGCCGGGCACAGTGGCTCATGCCTGTAATCCCAGAACTTTGGGAAGCCGAGATGGGCGGATCACCTGAGGTCGGGAGTTCGAGACCAGCCTGACCAACATGGAGAAACCCCATCTCTACTAAAAGTACAAAATTAACCAGGTATGGTGGTGCATGCCTGTAATCCCAGCTACTCAGGAGGCTGAGGCAGGAGAATCGCTTGAACCCGGGAGGCAGAGGTTGCGGTGAGCCGAGATCGTGCCATTGCACTCCAACCTGGGCAACAAGAGCAAGACGCCATCTCAAAAAAAAAAAAAAAAATTTATACCCAGGGACTGGTTTTAGTAAAATGATCAAAAGAGAGTTTTAAAATACCTATGTTTAAGATATTTGAAGATACAACATAAATAATTTAAAATGTTAGACAAAAATAGACTCAATTTGATGGAACTGATATGATTTACTGAGCACCTACTATATGCCCAGCATTGCTCTAAATACTTGGGATATGCCAGTGAACAAAATAAAGGTTCCTGCCCTTGTAGTGCTTACATTTTAATGGGAATCAATACAAAATGATAGATAGGATGAGGCAGTCTGAGCTTTATCTAGCCCTAACATTATTGGATGCTATATATAGTGAGCATAAATCTTGATCTACAGTCTTGGGCAATTAAGAAATATAACTTTATTTTCTATACCTCAATTTAATTTTTATTTTAAGTCCTCATATTCCATTAATCTGACAGACAATATAAAGCTTGGACTTTTCACTTCTTCCCATCACCTTCCCTGTTATGTCAATGTGCCAGGGAGCTTTCTACCAAAGCATTAGGGAAGTAAGTCATTCTTCCTATTATCTTTTGTAATTTTTGCACATAGCATTTGCTCAATAAATGCTTGTAGATCTAATTTAGAAAAAAATGCATAATTATTTAATGAAAAGACTTTTATCTGGAACCTGCCACATTCTTAAAATATTTGACTATCAGACGTATCTATAGTAAAGTTTCAAAACATAAAAGTAATTAGGATCAAGGGAAAAGAAAATATGTTTCTACAAACTGACAACAGCATTTTGTTCTAAGCACCCAAGTAGCCAAGGCAAAGGGGGAAAAATTGGGAATCAATAGTTCACATGTTCTGAAAGAAAAGAAATAAACTTTTTTTTTTTTTGAGACGGATTTCTTGCTCTGTCGCCAGGCTGGAGTGCAGTGGTACAATCTCAGCTCACTGCAACCTCCACCTCCCGGGTTCAAGCAATTCCCCTGCCTCAGCCTCCCGAGTAGCTGGAACTACAGGTGTGCACCATCATGCCCAGCTGATTTTTTGTATTTTAATAGAGAAGAGGTTTCAACATGTTAGCCAGGCTGGTCTCGAACTCCTGACCTCGTGATCTGCCTGCCTTAGGCCTCCCAAAGTGCTCGGATTACAGGCTTGAGCCACCGCACCTGGCCTTTTTTTTTTTTTTTTTTTTTTTGAGATGGATTCTCACTCTGTTGCCCAGGCTGGAGTGCAGTGGCGAGATCTCGGCTCACTGCAACCTCAGCCTATTTGGGTTCAAGCCATTCTCCCACCTCAGCCTCCTGAGCAGCTGGGATTACAGGCATCTGCCACCAAATTATCCACCTGGATAATTTTTGTATTTTTAGTAGTGACAGGGTTTCACCATGTTGGCCAGGCTGTTATCAAACTCCTGACCTCAAGTGATCCACCCACCTCGGCCCCACAAAGTGCTGGGATTACAGGCGTGAGCCACTGCGCCTGGCCAGCAAAGTCTTTATGACTTGTATTACGGTGCCGACTTCCTATCTCATCCTGTGACTTAGAGTGCCTTAACCCTCTGGGAATGCAGCCCAGTGGGTTTCAGCCTCATTTTACCTAAAAGAGTAGATATATATTTAAGGATAAATAACATTGCCATTTAATAAATTATTACTGCTCTTAATCCAAGTCCATTGAAATTGTTCCTTAAAAGTCTGAGCTAAGTCAAATCGGAAATAATATTGAAGCATTAGCAAAATTAAAAGGAAATTTTATCCATAGGTAAAATGAAATTAAATAAGCCATTGTCAAGGATCAGGAGTGAGTTACTGACTAGCATAAACCTAGCTCAAGAAGCAAATGACTGGGCCAGGCGCGGTGGCTCACGCATGTAATCCCAGCACTTTGGGAGGCAGAGGCAGGTGGCTCACCTGAGATCAGGAGTTCCAGACCAGCCTGACTAATATGGTGAAATACCGTCTCTAATAAAAATACAAAAATTAGCCAGTTGTGGTGGCGGGTGCCTGTAATCCTATCTACTTGGGAGGCTGAGGCAGGAGAATGGCGTGAACATGGGAGGCGGAGCTTTCAGTGAGCCAAGATCGTGCCACTGCACTCCAGTCGGGGAGACAGAGCAAGACTCCGTCTCAAAAAAAAAAAAAAGAAGAAGAAAATGACTGGCAAGTCAGCTTTGTAAGGCTGCAATGTGGAGTCGATTTACCCTGCTTGCCAAAAAAGCTAAAAAAGAATTATTTGAAGCTAGCACATATCATGCAGCTAAGTGTATGTCTGCCTCCTATCAAGAAGCTAAATCTAAGTGGAAATCCTACTTAGAACAACATGGCTATGGATCCTGGATTGTGAAATCTCCCTGCATAGAACAATTTAACATATGAATTAGGCAATCCATTGTCACATTAAATATCTTGTATTGTTTGGTGTGTTTTGACTGGTAAAAATGTTTTTTAAATATTGGTGGTTTTCAACTTTCAGAATCAGAGTCTTAACAACAGCAATATGCAGTGATTGCTGAAAATTTCTAAATATTCCTGCCAAATTACACTGAAACATTCGGGCTTTTTACTTTCTCGTTTTCTTGGAAAAGGACTTACATGTTTGAATATGTAGCCATTTTGTATTTATTTTTACAGATATTATAAAGCCATTATCCTTTTTGTAGTTTAGTAGAAATTTAATTTTCTTTAAGTTTTTGCTTGAAAGCTGTCCATATGGCTACCATATTCAACCTTGTGTCCTGGCATCTCACTAAATTTTTTTTTTTTTTTTTTTTTTGAGACGAAGTCTCGCTCTGTTGCCCAGGTTGGAGTGCCGTGGCACGATCTTGGCTCACTGCAACCTCCACCTCCCAGGTTCAAGCAGTTCTCTGCCTCAGTCTCCCAAGTAGCTGGGATTACAGGCGCCCGCCACCACACCTGGCAAATTTTTTTTTTTTTTTTTTTTTTTAGTAGGGACGGGGTTTCACCATCTTGGCCAGGCTGGTCTTGAATCCCTGACCTCGTGATCCACCTGCCTTGGCCTCCCAAAGTGTTGGGATTACAGACGTGAGCCACCGAGCCCGGTGGCTCAATTTTTTAAAAATTAAATATTGGAAGTCAGGAATAAAAATAATAATTTGTACTAATTGATTAATTCTACAGACATTTGACTGCCTGATATTTGCCAGTCACCATGCTAGGTGTTAGTAAAGAAACAAAACCTACAACATCAGCTCTCGTGTTAAAGGAGTTCATGAAAGCAAACTGCACATATAAAAGTAGAAAAACGTTAACCATGTTAAGGAATAATTTGATAGTAATTCTATCAACAGAGGATTCTCATATGTGTATTAAATAAGATTGTCCATTTTCAACTGCCCTACAAGATCTATCTTTACCAAATGTGATTTAATCCTTTATAACTTAGATTAACAGGGATTTCTAATTTAGAGGTCAGTAAAAGGCTGCTTAGCTTTATATCTGTATGTGTTTATAGAGTGGTTAGATGAAAAGGGAAAGTTCAGTTACTTTTGAGTTGGGAGAAGTATCTTTAGTGAAATTGTTTGTCCCATACTTTAGCTTCTTTATCCTGTTCCTTGGTTTTCAATCACAGATATTTTAAACATTGTTGGTTAATAAATTAAAAAAAAAAAAAAGCAAATGACTTAGAGAATGAATGGTTGAACCATGGCCAGATGTGATGGCTCAAGCCTGTAATCCTAACACTTTGGGAGGCCAACCCAAGCAGATTGCCTGAGCTCAGGAGTTTGAGACTAGCCCGCAAAACATGGCAAAACCCTGTTTCTACTAAAAATACAAAAAATTAGCCAGGCATGGTGGCACGCACCTGTCCTAGCTACTGAGGAGGCTGAGGCATGAGAATCTCTTGAACCCAGGAGGCAGAGGTTGCAGTGAGCCGAGATCACGCCACTTCACTCCAGCCTGGGCAACAGAGCGAGACTCTGTCTCCAAAAAATCAGTAAATAAATAAATGGTTGAACCAGAACTAGTACCGTCAAGCCCTACTCTGCTAACTCCTAAAGATGATGTAGTTGTGCCTTTGGAAAAAAAAAAGAAAAAGAAAGAATTGTGTTAAAAACTGTTCTCCCATGATCACCTTATAAGAAAAAAAAAATGCCCTTTTACTGATTGAAATGCATCCAAGAACATCTTTTACTTCAATGACAAGGAAAACAATAATAAAAACCGTATAGACATGAATTTCAGAGAAAGCCCATATAAAAGAGTGCAGCTAATCAATCGTAAGTGTGCTCCAAAATTACTCCTACAGTAGGTTTAAACACTAAAGTTCTTTCGGAGACACATAACCTCTCAGGACCACAGGAACTATCCTGTGCATCCAAGTGCATTGTTAGTGTAAAGAATGAATGGTGCCCTTATGACCTGAAAGAGTTAATATTACTCCCTTCCCCCAAAATTTATTACTAGCCAGGTCTCTGAGATATGATATGGCCCTGGAAAAAGCCCATTTGTTCCCAAGCTTTTATACTCAAAAAGTCCGGCAAAGACCTCCCTGCTTTCTATCTCCAAACCTCCATTGCTACCTAAAGACCATATTTTGTAAACCCGAATTTTAACTATAAGACTGGTTTTTCTCATGAGGCAAAGAAAAAAACCCTCTATGATTAGTGCATTAGCTAAAAGCATAGAATAAAGAATGGGAAGATTATTTATGGTTCTTCTCTTCAGAAGCTAATAGAGTCAGATGTTAGCCTAAAAGGTTGAAAATCCTACAGTGGGATTTTTTTTCCAACAGATAAAAGTGGCTTCTGGAAAGCAGCATAAATACTGTCTACAGTAAGCCATAAGCACTAATAATTTGGCTATAAGTGCTCAATCAAAGGGAGATGAACATGTTAAATGTTATTTAAAAAAATGGACAGCATATTATCTTGAAAGCCACAGTGAAATAGTAGCGTAAGTGACAAGCATTGCTTTCAGTGCTGTTTTAAGTTGGACGGTGGTTGAGGGGGTTTGCCAGGCCACCCTTCCATATAGTCAAATCACATTCAGTGGCTCAAATATAAAATGGATTGGATTTCCCATTGTAGTTTTATTTTCCCCAAGACTGTTAAATTCCTTTTTTCCCTAAATTGTTCATTCTTCACAGGCCAATTCTGTTTGAAAGACCAGCTTTGCTAATTGTACAAGATAGGCAAGTAAGCAAGAGACTCAATTTCACTCTTTTCTGTTTTTTGAGACAGGTTCTCGCTCTCTCACCCAGGCTGGAGTGCAGTGGCACAATCACAGCTCACTGTGGTCTGGACCTCCTGAGCTCAAGCGATCCTCCCACCTCAGCCTCCCCAGTGGCTGGGATTACAGGTACACACCACCATGCCCGGCGGATGTTTGTGTTTTTTGTAGAGACAGGGATTCACTGTTGCCCAGGCTGGTCTCGAACTCCTGGGCTCAAGCAATCCACCCGCCTCAGCCTCCTAAAGTGCTGGGATTACAGGCATGGGCCACTATGCCCAGCTGATTTTACCACTTTTGACATTGTTAAAATTTAATTTGGCAGAGAAGGGTGTGTTTGGGTTTTTTTCAATAGGGTATTTCCAGTGAAAAGCTTTTTGCATTTTTGTTCCCTTTTTAAAAACCAGGAACATTAGAAGTTTCCTCTTCTTTAGGGATATTCCTTAAAATAATTGGATTTAATAAATTACTGGGAACAAAAAGAGAGAAACAGCAATTTTTCACCTTCTTTGAGAAGGAATGAAACAAAGAAAAGAAAAAAAAAGAAATAGCAATTTGAAAATAAAATGCCTGAGGTATAACAATCAGACAAACATATTGCTCCTTTATAATAAAAGAGATTTCCACAGAACAGGTGTGTTGGTTGTCAGAAAGGCAACAATCAGTTACTGGTTTAATTCGGGAGATGATTAAAACATTCATATGCACAGGAATGGCACCGTTACCAAGTTCTTCCATGGATGACTTTGGGCAAAGTGACCAATGAATCACAGCCTCCCGGAAGGACAGACAGCTCCAGGGGAGTCCTGTCTCTGTATGGGTGGAAGTGTTCCAGGCATCGCCTGGTGTTAGAGGAGGAATCCAAATCAGACTTCCTAAATATGTTCAGAATGTTGTGCAAGCATATTTATTGATGTGAAAGAAATTTGCGAATTGGCAGTGTTCAATTTCTTTTTTCTTTTTTTTTCTTTTCTTCAAATAGGGTCTTACTCTGTTGCCCAGGCTGGAGTGCACTTCACCATCACAGCTCACTGCAGCCTTGAACTCCTGGGCACGCGGGATCCTCTCGCCTCAGCGTGTCATGCAGCTGGGACCACAGGCATGCACCACCTTACCCAGCTTATTTTTTTTATTTTTGTAGAGATGAGTTCTCACTATTTTGCCCAGGCTGGTCTTGAACTTTTAGGCTCAAGCAATCCTCCCACCGCAGCCTTCCAAAGTGTTGGGATTATAGGCATTAGCCACTGCACCTGGCCCAATTTCTTAACAGAAAACAAATCTGAAGCAAATAAGGTATAGATAGATTGATAGATTATAAATCTACATTAGTCCAATACCAACAGGAAACAGATGCCATGCTCAAACTGGATAATTAAATATTGTTAAATGAAGAGATAATTTATAAAGGTGTTATATTAGTTTACTAGGATTGTCATAACAGAATACTACAGAGTGGATGGCTTAAACAATAGAAATTTCTTTTCTCAGAGTTCTGGAGGCTAGCAAGCCAAAATCAAAGTGTCAGCATGGTTCATCCCTTCTGGGGGTGTAAGGGAAAGACCAGGTCCACGCCTCTGTCCTTGACTCATAGATGGCCATCTCCTCCTGGTGTCTTCACACTGTCTTCTTTTACATGTGTCTATTTCTGAATCCAAATTTATGCTTTTTATACAAATAACACTCTCATTGGATTAGAGTCCACTTTGTTTTATTGTTTGAGGCAGGGTTTCACTCTGTGGCCCATGCTGGAGCTCAGTGGTGAAGTTGAAGCTTACTGCAGCTTCAGACTCCTGGGCTCAAGTGATCCTCCCACTTCAGCCTCCTAAGTAGCTGGGACTACAGGTGCACACCACCACATCTGGCCAGAGCCCACCTTTATGGCCTAATTTTAACCTCATTACCTCTGTAAAGGCCTTTTCTCCAAATAAGGTCACATTTTGAGGTATTGGGGGTTAGGATTTCAACATATTAATTAGGAGAGGGGAACATAATTCAACCCATAACAGGCCAGGAGCAGTGGCTCATGCCTGTAATCCCAGCACTTTGGGAGGCCAACGCAGGAGGATCACTTGAGGCCAGGAGTTCAAGACCAGCCTGGGCAACATGGTGAAAACCTGTCTCTACTAAAAATACAAAAATTAGCCTGGCATGGTGGCGCACGCCTGTAATCCCAGCTACTTGGGAGACTAAGGCAGGAGAATAGCGTCAACCTAAGAAGTGGAGGCCGCAGTGAGCCGAGATTGCACCCAGCCTGGGCGACAGAACGAGACTCTGTCAAAAACAAACAAACAAACAAACAAAAACAGGTGTAGACACTGCTTGAGAAAATCAACAAGGGATAGTACAGTACCCTGGGGCTAATCACAGCAGAAATCTCTTTCCACCCTAGGATGGAAGATGAATGGAGAGCAATATGGAACTTAAACCATCAGAGGATTGCTTGAGCCCAGAAGGTTGAGACTGCAGTGAGCTATGCCACTGCACTCCAGCTTGAGTGGAAGAGCAAGACTGTTTCTTTAAAAAAAAAAAAAAAAACGGCAGGGTGCGGTGGCTCACACCTGTAATCCCAGCACTTTGGGAGGCTGAGGTGGGCAGATCATGAGGTCCAGAGTTCGAGACCAGCCTGGCAAAGATGATGAAATCCCATCTCTACTAAAAATACAAAAATTAGCCAGGCATGGTGGCGGGTGCCTACTCGGGAGGCTGAGGCAGGAGAATTGCTTGAACCTGGGACACAGAGCTTGCGGTGAGCCGAGATCACGCCATGGCACTCCAGCCTGGGCAACAGAGCAAGACTCCGTCTCAAAAAAAAAAAAAAAAAAGGAAAAGATACAAAGGTCTTGTGTTTTGGCTGGTACCCAAATATTCAGGGAAGGGTACCTATGAAGCATTGAGGAATTAACTACCTTCAGAGTTCTCCGTGAAACTCTGATAAAAGTTATTTTTATACCCCAAGTGTCCTGACTACACTAGCAATCAACAATCTTTGCTGAGGCATCTATGCAGAATGTGTGTAAAAATCTTTTATGGAGCCTCCCAAAATACCCTTTCCCATAGAATGCCAGAACACTCAGTCTCCTTTGATGAGATCTAAACACAGCAGAGTTCATTTCTTTGGAATCACCATTATAAGATTTTCTACGTGACTTCTGCAATGTCATAGCAGGATCTCTCTATTTTTATATTGGCGAACAGATGTAAAGTTTTAGCTTCAATATAAAGGTTACTGCATAAATTCTGTATGCCTTCGTAAGTCCTGTGACATGGTAAATAAAGTAAAAAACCAGCATCTACACATACGCTATAAAAGTCTCATATCAGTTTTCATCAGCAGATGAAGAGTTACATACCAAACATGTGCAAACATGTAATATTAGAGCTTTCCAACTCAAAAAAATACTAAGCTTTTTCTCAAACTAACAATGATTATATTCCTCTGAGGGCTATGAATATGTAGAGTTTGAAGGTTTTATGTCCAACTATTCTTAAAGTTATTTGAGGGCAGAAAAAGGTCACTGGGATTTTTTTTAAAAATCATTTTATAGGAAAACAGCTGGACTGATTTACTCTAACATATTCCAGCTATGAAACGGGAAGAAATCTGCCCTGCATAAACCTGAACAGCACGACATTTCAGAAAGAAAGCAAGAAGATTTCTTGGCTGGGCATGGTGGCTCACGCCTGTAATCCCAGCATTTTGGGAGGACGAGGCGGGTGGATCACCTGAGGTCAGGAGTTCTAGACCAGCCTGGCCAACATGGTAAGACCCCGTCTTTACTAAAAATACAAAAATAACCAGGCCTGGTGGCGCATGCCTGTAATCTCAGCTACTTGGGAGGCTGAGGCAGGAGAATCGCTTGAATCTGGGAGGTAGATGTTGTGGTGAGCTGAGATCACACCACTTTACTCCAGCCTGGGCAATAGAGTGAGACTCCATCTCAAAAAAATAAAAAAAATTAAAAAAAGAAAACAAAAGAAAAAAGAAACAGAAAGCTGGAAGATTTCTGTGTGGAAAGTTGAAATTTTTGGATTTTATCAACTGTTATTTATTAAAGTTGCTATCACTCAAGAATATGATTTATCAGCCGGTGGCTCACGCCTGTAATCCCAGCACTTCGGAAGTCCAAGGTGGGCAGATCACGAGGTCAAGAGATGGAGACCATCCTGGGCAACATGGTGAAATCCTGTCTCTACTAAAAAATACAAAAATTAGCTGGGCGTGGGATTGCATGCCTGTAATCCCAGCTACTTGGGAGGCTGAGGCAGGAGAATCGCTTCAACCCGGGAGGCGGAGGTTGCAGTGAGCCAAGATCATGCCACTGCACTCCAGCCTGGCAACAGAGCGAGAGTCCGTCTCAAAAAAAAAAAAAAAGAATATGACTTCTCATAACAAATAAATCTGAATAAGAAATTTTTTTTTTCTGGAAGTTGACTTATACCAGGTAGGAGAGAAAACAGAAACTCAAAACATCATGACTTAATTGTTACATTTACTACATTTACTATTTCTACTTGTCTACATGTATATACATAAACAAGGAGTAACATTTAAACAAAGAAGCTGGGCCGGGCAAGGTAGTACATACCTGTCATCCCAGCACTTTGGGAGGCTGAGGCAGGAGGACCCCTTGAGCCTAGGAGTTCCAGACCAGCCTGGACAATATAGTGAAACCCTTGTCTCTAAAAATAAATAAATAACTGAAAGACTATAGACTATTTCTAAAACCCTATTAAAGTTCAACTTATTCTCACGTCGCAGATTACTTTTTTTTTTTTTTTTTTTTTCTTGAGACATATTCTTGCTCTGTTGCCCAGGCTGGAGTGCAGTGGCCAGATCTCGGCTCCCTGCAAGCTCCGCCTCCCGGGTTCACGCCGTTCTCCTGCCTCAGCCTCCCGAGTAGCTGGGACTACAAGCGCTCATCACCATGCCCAGCTAATTTTTGTGTGTTTTTAGTAGAGATGGGGTTTCACCTTGTTAGCCAGGATGGTCTCCATCTCCTGACCTCGTGATCCACCTGTCTCGGCCTCCCAAAGTACTGGGATTACAGGCGTGAGCCACCGCGCCTGCCCCCCGTTTTTTTGTTTGTTTGTTTGTTTGTTTGTTTGTTTCCAACGGAGTTTTGCTCTTGTCGCCCAAGCTGGAGTGCAATGGCGCCATCTCGGCTCACTGCAACCTCCGCCTCCCGGGTTCAAGCGATTCTCCTGCCTCAGCCTCCCGAGTAGATGGGATTACAGGCACGCACCACCATGTCCGGCTAATTTTTTGTATTTTTAGTAGAAACAGAGTTTCACCATGTTAGCCAGGCTGGTCTCAAACTCCTGACCTCAGGTGATCCACCCGCCTCGGCCTCCCAAAGTGTTGGGATTACAGGCGTGAGCCACTGCGCCCAGCCATTTTTGGTTTTTGTTTGTTTGTTTGTTTTTTGAGACAGAGTCTCGCTCTGTCACCTAAAACTGGAGTGCAGTGTCGCAATCTCAGCTCACTGCAACCTCTGCCTCCCAGGTTCAAGTGATTCTCCTTCCTCAGCCTCCTGAGTAGCTGGGATTACAGGCATGCACCACCATGCCTGGCTAATTTTTGTATTTTTAGTAGCGAAGGGGTTTCACCATATTGATCAGGCTGGTCTGAAACTCCTAAGCTCAAGTGATCTGCCCACCTCAGCCTCCCAAAATGCTGGGATTGCAAACATGAGCCACCGCGCCCAGCCTCTCACACATTTTTTAGTTAGTCTTTCACTCTTCACCAAAATATTCATCTTGGCTTTGAGTAGTCTCTGCCTTCTAACACACTCAATCCTTTATAAAAGTTTGGCTGTGTGTTGTCATATCATCCTCACAAATGAGATGGTTATGAAACATGGTATATTTGTTCATGGTAACTGATGAGTTCTTAGATCATATGCAGATTTTCACTGGCTGTAAGAGAAATCTATATATTGATATGCATAGATACTCAATATATTATTGAATGTTTTATGGTATTTGGAAGGGGAGAGGAATTGGAATGATGCCCTTGAATTATTTGCCAATAAAATTCAAGAGGGAACACTTTAAAGTGGTTAAGATAAAGAATGTTATGCTATGTATATTTTACTATGATAAAAAAAATTCAGGGGGGAAAATACCAGAAAAACATGAGAAAAATAAGTTTACATATATTGAAGGAGTTACGGGACCACTTTGAATAAACAATGCAATGGCCTCAAGTTCTTTGCTTATGGTATGGCAGATTTATATATCTCGTGCTTAGCAGTAGAGCAAAACTGAAATGGCCAGCCAGTATAAGAAACAACATCCAGCCAGCCATCAGATTTCATGTTAGTCAAGTATGATTATAGTCACTTAAACAGTAAAAGTAACACTTCTCAATTTTTAATTTAAAGAATTAAGACATACCTATCATCTAGAATTACAAAATTTTAAGACAGGGAGAGACCATTTTTTACTAATAAAGAATACTGGCCGGGGGCCGGGCGTGGTGGCTCACGCCTGTAATCCCAGCACTTTGGGAGGCCGAGGCGGGCGGATCACGAGATCAAGACATCAAGACCATCCTGGCTAACACGGAGAAACCCCGTCTCTACTAAAAATACAAAAAATTGGCCAATTGTGGTGGCGGGTGCCTGTAATACCATCTACTCGGGAGGCTGAGGCAGGAGAATGGCGTGAATCCGGGAGTCGTAGCTTGCGGTGAGCCAAGATCGTGCCACTGTACTCCATCCTGGGCAACAGTGTGAGACTCCATCTAAAAAAAAAAAAAATTAAAAAAAAAAAAAATAAGGAATACTGTCTGGGCCGGGCACAGTGGCTCATGCCTATAATCCCAGCACTTTGGGAGGCTGAGGCAGGCGGATCATGAGGTCAAGAGTTCGAGACCAGCCTGGCCAACATGGTGAAACCCCGTCTTTACTAAAAATACAAAAATTAGCCAGGCATGGTGGTGTATGCCTGTAGTCCCAGCTACTTGGGAGGCTGAGGCAGGAGGATCACTTGAACCCGGGAGGTGGAGGTTGCAGTGAGCCAAGATTGCGCCACTGCACTCCAGGCTGGGTGACAGAGTGAGACTCTGTCTCAAAAAAAAAAAAAAAAAAAATACTGGCCAGGCGTGGTGGCTCATGCCTGTAATCCCAGCACTTTGGGAGGCCAAGGCAGATGGATGGATCATTTGCAGTCAGGAGTTCAACACCAGCCTGCCAAACACAGTGAAACCCCATCTCTACCAAAAATACAAAAATTAGCCAGGTGGTAGTGGTGCACGCTGTAATCCCAGCTACTCAAGGGGCTGAGGCAGGAGAATCACTTGAGCCTGGGAGGCAGATGTTGTGGTGAGCTGAGATCTTGCCACTGCACTTCAGTCTGGGCAACACAGCAAGACTCTGTCTCAAAAAAAAAAGAATACTGATATCAGAGGAGAATAAAATATTTGCCCGAAATCACACTGTAACTCTAGACTGTGGGTCTTCAATCATTGATTCAACAAATTTGTATTTGGTGCCTAAAACATGCCAGGCATTGTGAATTGTTGGGACTATAGACATGAGTAGGACACTTAGACCCTGCCCACATGGAAGTGCCTGTCAAACAGGATAGCAGACCTAGGTAGATGGCTGCAATGCAGTGTGATGAGTGCAATGGTGCAACTACGTACATACTTCCCCAGCAGTACAGAGAGTGATTTTGTCTCAAGAGCTCTTTATGAGAAAATGAGAAAAAGTGAAAAGGACTTCATAAAGAGAAGGCATTCTTTTTTTTTTTTTTTTTTTTTTTTTTTTTTGAGACGGATTCTCGCTCCGTCGCCAGGCTGGAGTGCAGTGGCAAGATCTCAGCTCACTGCAACCTCTGACTCCCTGGTTCAAGGGATTCTCCTGCCTCAGCCCTCAGCCTCCCGACTAGCTGGGATTACAGGCAAGCACCACCACGCCCAGTTAATTTTTGTATTTTTAGCAGAGATGGAGTCTCACCATGTTGGCCACGATGGTCTCGATCTCCTGACCTCGTGATCCGCCCGCCTTGGCCTCCCAAAGTGCTGGGATTACAGGTGTGAGCTACTGCGCCTGGCCAAGAGAAGGCATTCTTTAACCAGATCTCCATTCAATAAGTAAAGTAGGAAGAAAAAGGAGACATCACACAGTCTGAAGTTCAGCATGGCTACAAGGATGGGGGACAGGTGAAAAATGGGGTGGGAGGAAAGAATGGAAAAATCATGCAGCTTGAAGGGGAGATAGAATTGCAGATGTCTAATGACCTTGTGCTAAATCACTTAGATTTTATTCTGGAGGCCACGAAGGCAAGACATTCAAGCTGGAAGTGGAAACTGTATTTTTGAAAGAGAACTCTCACTCACAGTGGGCTGGAGAATGGATTATAAAGAAAGAAACTGGAGCCTGCAAGGTCCATTGCCAAGCTGCAGCAATGGTACACTCACTACTTTATTTTCGTTTTCCAGCAAAAACCTTTGGGGCTATGATGTTTTCACCCTCCAATATAAAGCCAAGATGTCAAACTGTGAACTGCAGTTCAACCCTGACCAGTCACTGGCTTCTTCTAAAGCTTCTGCTACCACCCCGTCTTCATATGGATGGAGCATTCCTTTTCCCTCAAATACACCAAAATGTACTCCTAGGGGCCAGGCACAGTGACTCACGCCTGTAAGCCCAAGATTTTGGGAGGCTGAGGCAGGCAGATCATTTGAGTTCAGGAGTTCAAGACCAGCCTGGCCAGCATGGTGAAAGCCTGTCTTGTACTAAAAATACAAAAATTAGCTGGGCATGATGGCATGTGCCTGTAATCCCAGCTACGTGGGAGGTTGAGGCAGGAGAATTGCTTGAACCTGGGAGGCAGAAGTTACAGTGAGCCAAGATTATGCCACTGCACTCCAGCCTGGGTGACAGAGCAATACTCCATCTCAAAACATAAAAATAAATTTTAAAAAATCTCTTACTGTCTCTAAGACTTTCCTAGAGTGGAGAAATGGGATTTGTCTCTCTACACAATAGTATACAGATGGGCACAAAGAGGATATGGGTTTGCATCTGAAGATACAGATCTGGAAGGCATCTGTGAAGCATGACGCCACAGAAAAGAATCCAGTCACCCAGGGAAACACACAAAACAGGAAAGAAAAAGGCTTAAAGAGTGGACAGAAGTCCGGGCACAGTGGCTCACACCTGTAATCCCAGCACTTTGGAAGGCCGAGGCAGGACAATCGCTTGAACCTGGGTGGTGGAGGTTGCGGTGAGCGGAGATCACCCCATTGCACCCCAGCGTGGGTGACAGATTGAGACTCCGACTTAAAAAAAAAAAAAAAAAGAGAGTGGACAGAAGAGGGAATCAGGCAAAGAAACTAGTGAAGAGTACCCACCTGGAATAACCAACAAGGGCATCCACAGATATGAAATATCTCAAAGCCATACCAAACAGGCAGGTTACTTGTATGTAAGCCAAAAATCAGCTGCCTGCCTGACCCCCATGTTCTTAGGTCATCTTGGGTCAATCTATCCTTTAAGATTAAAATATCAGGCCGGGCACAGTGGCTCACACGTGTAATCCTAGCACACGGTGGCTCACACCTGTAATCCCAGCACTTTGGGAGGCTGAGGCGGGTGGATCACGAGGTCAGGCGGGTGGATCACGAGTTTGAGACCAGCCTTACCAACACGGTGAAAAGCTGTCTCTACTAAAAATACAAAAATTAGTCAGGCATGGTGCATGGTGGCGTGTGCCTGTAATCCCAGGTGCACAGGAGGCTGAGGCAGGAGAATCGCTTGAACCCAGGAGGCAGAGGTTGCAGTGAGCCGAGATCTCACCACTGTGCTCCAGCCTGGGTGACAGAGTGAGACTCTGTCTCAAAAAGAAAAAAAAAAAGATTAAAATATCCTGTGGAAGCCAGGTGTTGTGGCACATCCCTGTAGTCCCAGCTACTCAGGAGGCTAAGGCAGGAGGATTGCTTGAGCCCAGGAAGTCAAGACTCAAGACTGCAGTGAACCATGATTGCATCACTGTACTCCAGCCTGGGCAACAGAGCAAGACCTTGTCTCAAAAAAAAAAAAAAAAAAAAAAAATTATCCTGTGGAACTACAAATTAATACAATCCGTAAAGCGGGTCATGTGAGAATGTCTACTAAAATTTTAAGCACACGTGTATTTTATCTAGCAATTCTACTCTTAGGGATTTATCCTATAAACATATTGGCACATTTGCAAAATTACTTTTGAAGGATAAGTTAAGTAAATCATGGTACTTCTAAACATGAAATACTATGCAGCCAAAAATCTATTAAAAGTGGGGGAGGAGGCTCTATCTGTAGTAATATGGAAAGATAAAACCAACATATACCATTACATGAAAAAAAAATACAGAAGGTTATGCAAAGTATGCTACCATTTGTGTGAGGAAAAAATAATGTGTAAACTTCTATGTTAAACAAATGTTTAATATCTCTTGAAGAATACTCAAGAAATTGATAACAATGGTGGCTGGGAGCCACTAGGATTAGTGGCTCACACCTGTCATCTCAGCACTTTGGTAAGCGGAGGCAGGTGGATCACCTGAGGTCAGGAGTTCAAGATCAGCCTGGCCAACGTGGTGAAACCCCGTCTCTACTAAAAATACAAAAATTAGCTGGGCCTGGTGGTATGTGCCTGTAATCCCAGCTATTCCGGAGGCTGAGGCAGGAGAATTGCTTGAACCCGGGAGGCAGAGATTGCAGTATGCTGGGATCGAACCACTGCACTCCAGCCTGGGTGACACAGCAGGACTCTGTCTCAAAAACAAACAAACAAACAAAAAAAGATAACAATGATACCTTCATAGCTAGGAAACTGAAGAGGAAAGGATGCTTATTTTTCATTATATGCCCTTTTGAACATTTTGAATTTTATGCCGTGTGTGTAATACCTGTTTAAAAATTAAGGTTGGTTTAAAAAATGAGCTGGGCATGATGGCATGTGCTTGTAATCCCAGCAATTCGGAAGAGTGAGGTGGGAGGATCCCTTAAGCCTAAGAAATTGAGACCAGCCTGGACAACCTACCAAGACCCCATCTCAAGATAAAATAAAATATCAAAATAAAATAAACATTAAAAATAACCAATTACACCATCCTGGCCAACATGGTGAAACCCTGTCTCTACTAAAAATACAAAAATTAGACAGGCATGGTGGCGCGCACCTGTAGTCCCAGTTACTCGGGAGCCTGAGGCAGGATAATTGCTTGAATCCAGGAGGTGAAGGTTGCAGTGAGCCGAGATCGAGCCACTGCACTCCAGCCTGCCAATAGAGCGAGACTCCGTCTCAAAAAAAAAAGCAATTACATAAGAATTGTTGGCCGGACGCGGTGGCTCACGCCTGTAATCCCAGCACTTTGGGAGGCCGAGGTGGGCGGATCACGAGGTCAGGAGATCGTGACCATCCCGGCTAACACGGTGAAATCCCGTCACTACTAAAAATACAAAAAATTAGCCTGGCATGGTGGCAGGCGCCTGTAGTCCCAGCTACTCGGGAGGCTGAGGCAGGAGAACGGCATGAACCCAGGAGGCGGAGCATGCAGTGAGCCAAGATCACGCCCCTGCACTCCAGCCTGGGCGGCAGAGTGAGACCCTGTCTCAAAAAAAAAAAAAAAAAAAAAAAAAAAAAAAAAAAATTGTTTAAGCAAGAAAATATTTACAATGAAATAAAGAAAAAAAAATTTTTTTTTGAGATGGAGTCTTGCTGTGTGGCCCAGGCTGGAATGCAGTGGCACAATCTCGACTAACTGAAACCTCTGCCTCCCAGGTTCAAGCAATTTTCCTGACTCAGCCTCCCGAGTAGCTGGGACTACAGGTGCCGGCCACCATACCCAGGTAATTTTTGTATTTTTAGTAGAGACGGGGTTTCACCTTATTGGTCAGGCTGATCTTGAACTCCTGACCTCAGGTGATCCACCTGCCTCGGCCTCCCAAAATGCTGGGATTACAGGTGTGAGCCACTAATCCTAGTGGCTCCCAACCACCACTGTTATCAATTTCTTGAGTATTCTTCAAGAGATATTAAACATTTGTTTAACATAGAAGTTTACCCATTATTTTTTCCTCACACAAATGGTAGCACCTGGCCAGAAAAAAAAATTTGTATTAAAATAACTCACTTTCCCACCCTATATACAAGGGAAAACTAGTGTCCCTCCCAATATCTTCAAGGATTCTTGGGGAGAAGAGGGGACTTGCATTTCTCCTAGTGACCTCCAATTCTGATATCTTGATTTCACTGGATTCTTAGGCTCAACTCTCATTCCTGCCTCCTACATATGCTACTTGTCACTGTGAACAGTAGCAGCAGTTGCTGGCTTTAATTAAGCCTGTTTTTCCCTACAAAGCCCTCCTTAGAGCTCTTTTCAAAACTCCATCTACTAGTAACAGGAATGGGGATGTCTTTTCTCCTTCTAGTTAGTACTCAATCAAAAAATTTGAGCCAGGCACAATGGCTCACACCTGTAATCCCAACATTTTGAGAGGCCAAGGCAGGAGGATTCCTTGACCCAGGAGTTCAAGACCAGCCTGGACAACACAGTCAGACCCCATCTCTACAAAAAAATTAAAAAATTAGCTGGGTACAGTGTCATATTCCTGTGGTCCTAGCTATTCAGGGGGGCTGAAGTGGGAGGATCACTCGACCCCAGGAGTTTGAGGTTGCTGTGAACCATGATCACACTACTACATTCCAACCTGGGCAATAGAGCAAGACCCTGTCTCAAAAAAAAAAAAATTTTTTTTTTTTTTGATGTATGAGTTCCAGCTACCTCCACAATAGAGAAGAGCTTGCCCAAGTGGTGCCAGCAACCAGCCAATGCCACCAGGCATCTAAAGCTTTGAAGCCTATACATGACTTCAGTCCCTGTCCTTCACTTCTGCCTCCCAGAGATCTGCCACTACTGGGGCATCTCTGTGGTGTGGCCAAGTCACAAAATCAAAGTCCTCAACATTTGTCCTAATTCCATATTCACTGTTTCTGGCAGTATCCCTCCTGCCTCCTCCAGGGGCTCCACTGTAGTCTAGGTGCTCGCCCCGTAGTCTAGACCCAGTCTCTAGGAAGTCCTCTCCTAACAAGTGGAGCAGGGTAAGAACACTGGACCAATCAGGCTGGGCACAGTGGCTCACACCTGTAATCCCAGTACTTTGGGAGGCTGAAGTGAGTGGATGACTTGAGGCCAGGAGTTTGAGACCAGCCTGGCCACTATGGTGAAACCTCACCTCTACTAAAAACACAAAAATTATCCAGATGTGGTGGCGCACAACTACAATCCCAGCAACTCAGGAGGCTGAGGCAGAAGAGTCGCTTGAGGCTGAGGCAGGAGAGTCGCTTGAGCCTGGGAGGTGAAGGATGCAGTGAGCCGAGATCGCACCACTGCACCACTGCACTCCAACCTGGGCAACAGAGCAAGACTCTGTCTCTCAAAAAAAAAAAAAAAAAGACCAATCAAAGCCTGCCTGCCCAGGAACCTGTGATCCTCTCTCACTTGCTATTTCTGCAGTGAATTTTTTGGTCTTGACCACTCCAGGAAGTTCACACAATACTGCATACCTTCTGCCTAAAACCTTTCTTTTTTCTTTTTTCTTTTCTTTTTTTTTTTTTTTTTTTTTTTTTGAGAGAAAGTCTCGCTCTGTCGCCCAGGCTACAGTGCAGTGGCTCGATCTTGGCTCACTACAATCTCCACCTCCCGAGTTTAAGCAATTCTCTGCCTCAGCCTCCCGAGTAGCTGGGATTACAGCTGCGTGCCACCACGCCCAGCTAATTTTTGTATTTTTAGTAGAGACAGAGTTTTACCATCTTGGCCAGGCTGGTCTGGTCTTGAACAGGCAAGAGCCACTGTGCCCAGCCTAAAACCTCCTTTCTTAAACTATTGCTTCAAGGATCATCTCAAGCAGTTTAAAAGAATTCTCTGTAACCCCAGCTCTTTGGGAGGTCTCAGGCAGATCGCCTGAGGTCAGAAGTTCGAGACCAGCCTGAACAACATGGTGAAACCCCGTCTCTACTAAAACTACAAAAATTAGCTTGGTGTAGTGGCACACACTTGTAATCCCAGCTATCTGGGAGGCTGAGGTAGGAGAATCGCTTGAATCCAGGAGGCAGAGGTTGCAGTGAGCCGAGATCATGCCACTGCACTCCAATCTGGGAGACAGCAAGACTCCATCTCAAAAAAAAAAAAAATTTATCTGACTTTGAAGTCTCCTTCAAGAACCAAAATATCCTGTACAGGTGAATTTGTTAACAACGGTTGGTTAAGTGTAGTATTTCTAGCAAAGATGCACTCTTGGCTCAGCTCTAGAGGGATGACTGAAGCCAACATACAGCTGGGTATGGCACCAGAGTTCAAAACTGCTTTAGACAGGATCCCAAAATGGAACCCAGAGGTCAGCCACCTGGATGCCAATCCTCCATCCTGCAGGGTTTATTCTGATATAGTTTCTATATTAGTCCCCACATAAACCTCATGTCGAACTGTAATCACCAGTATTGGAGGTAGGGCCTGGTGGGAGGTGATTGGACCATGGGGGTGGATTTCTCATGAATGGTTTAGCACCATCCCCTTGGTGCTCCCCTCACGATAGTGAGTGAGTTCACACAAGTTCTGGTCATTTAAAAGTGTGTGACACCTCTCCCCAACTCTCTGTCTCACTCCTGCTTTCACCATGTGAGACACGTGCTCCCCCTTCACCTTCCACCATGATTCGAAACTTCCCAAGGCCTCCCCAGACACAGGTGCCACTATGCTTCCCGTACAACCTGTAGCGTCATGAACCAATGAAACCTCTTTTTTATATGTATTACCCAGTCTCAGGTATTTCTTATTTCTTTCTTTTTTTTTTTTTTTTGAGACAGTATCTCACTCTGTCACGCAGGCTGGAGTGCAGTGGCTCGATCTCGGCTCACTGCAACCTCCGCCCCCTGGGTTCAAGCAATTCTCCTGCCTCAGCCTCCCTAGTAGGTGGGATTACAGGCACCCACCACCACACCTGGCTAATTTTTGTATTTTTAGTACAGACGGGGTTTCACCATGTTGGCCAGGCTTATATGGACTTCAAGTGATCCACCTGCCTCAGCCTCCCAAAGTGCTGGGATTACAGGCGTGAGCCACTGTGCCCGGCAGGTATTTCTTTACAGCAATGCAAGAATGGCCTAATACAATTCTATACCATGATATTTGAATTCAGATGATCCAAATACCATCTCATATATGACAGGACACCTAGGATCCCCTCCAATTTTATATATATGGGGATTCTACAGAAAACAACTTTCTTCTCATCTCTTGTTCCAATGTCCTGTACCTGCTGAATTCTCAATCCCTCTCACATATCATCTTGTGAAGCTTCTTTCTTTCTTTTCTTTCTTTCCCTTTTTTTTTTTTAAGATGGAGTCTTGCTCTGTTGCCCAGGCTGGAGTACAGTGGCGCAATCTCGGCTCACTGTAACCTCCGCCTCCTGGATTCAAGATATTTTCCTGCCTCCACCTCCTGAGTAGCTGGGATTACAAGTGCGTGCCACCACACCTGGCTAATTTTTTTTTTTTTTTTTTTTGTATTTTTAGTAGAGATGGGGTTTCACCATTTTGGTCAGGCTGGTCTCGAACTCCTGGTCTCGGTCTGCTCGACTAGGCCTCCCAAAGTGCTGGAATTACAGGCATGAGCCACTGTGCCCAGCCTTCTTTCTTTATATATACATATATATACACATATATTTTGAGATGGCGTCTCACTCTGTCACCCAGGCTGGAGTACAGTTAGCACGATCTCAGCTCACTGCAACATCTGAACCCTAAATTCAAGCAATTCTCCTGCCTCAGCCTCCCGAGTAGCTAGGATTACAGGTGCCCACAAAAAGCCTGGCCAATTTTTGTATTTTTAGTAGAGACTGGGTTTCACCATGTTGGCCGGGCTGGTCTCAAACTCCTGACCTCAAGTGATCCACCCGCGTCAGCCTCCCAGAGTGCTGGGATCACAGGCATGAGCCACCTCACCTGGCCCTGGGAAGCTTTTTTCTTTTTTTCTTTCTTTTTTGTTTTTTTAAGACAGAGTCTCACACTGTTGCCCGGGCTGGAGTGCAGTGGTGCCATCTCGGCTCACTGCAACCTCTGCCTCCTGGGTTCAAACAATTCTCCTACCCCAGCCTCCTGAGTAGCTGGGATTACAGGTGCCCACCACCACGCCCAGCTCATTTTTTGTATTTTTAGTAGAGACAAGGTTTCACTATGTTGGCCAGGCTGGTCTTGAACTCCTAACATCATGATCCGCCTGCCTCAGCCTCCCGAAGTGCTGGGATTACAGGCTTGAGCCACTGTGCCCAGCCTGAGAAGCTTTTTTCTACCTACAAAATCCCATTTTCAAAGCATCCCACCCTCTGACCCTTCCCTCTTTTTTTTTTTTTTTTTTTTCTTAAGAGAGGGTCTCACTCTGGCCCCCAGGCTGGAGTGCAGTGACACTATCAGAGCTCACTGCAGCCTTGACCTCCTGGGCTCAAGCAATCCTCCCATCTCATCCTCCCAAATAGCTGAGACTATAGGCACATGCCACCACACCCAGCTAATTTTTACTTTTTTTGTAGAGACAGGGTTTCACCAAGTTGCCCAGGCTGGCCTCGAACTCCTGAGCTCAAGTGATTTGCCCGCCTCGGCCTCCCAAATTGCTCGGATTACAGGTGTGCACCATGACACTCAGCTGGAACACCATTTTTACTTGCAAGAACAACTGACAGATGTATGATTATTTAGGCTTCAGTGTTTGGCACATTGTCTCAACATTAAATGAAGCGAACCTATCACTTTAAGGAATACAGCTGACAGTGTTGGTTTCCAGTAATAAAATTTGAGCTTTCAAGCAAAAACTAGAATTTTCAAAAACTTGAATCTGCCACTGTGAGCTTAAAACCTTCCCAATACTTAAAACTTTTCTGCTGAGATCAATGGCGATAATAACAAATGTGATTCTTTTAATATTGTGTAATGAAAAGTGCCAATATTTGGAAGATCTGCATGATTCAGGGAACCAATATTTTCCACATGACCAGTGCATGATGTTACAAAATTATGTATGGGCAAAAGATCCATTTATAAGGCAAAATAAATCAATGAATTTTAATATAACAGAGTACAAAAAGTTCATTGATATGAATGCAGATTCTACATTGCAACTACATTTTTAAGAAATTACCACTTGTCAAGTTTTGGTAGGGTACCAAAGAATAATACCTATGATTATCTAAAAGTGCTACTAAAATACTCCTCTGTTTTCCAGCTTTATGTCTATGTAAGGCGGAATTTTCTTCAACTACTTCAACCAAAATAACATTGCAACAGATTGATTGCAAAAGCAACTATGAGAACCAAGTGTCTTTTTTTTTTTTTTTTTTTTTTTTTTTTTGAGACGGAGTTTTGCTCTTGTTGCCCAGGCTGGAGTGCAATAGTGCGATCTCGGCTCACCGCAACCTCTACCTCCCAGGTTCAAGTGATTCAGCCTCCCTAGTAGCTGGGATTACAGGCATGTACCACTGCACCTGGCTAATTTTGCATTTTTAGTAGAGACGGGGTTTCTCCACGTTGGTCAGGCTGGTCTCGAACTCCCGACCTCAGGTAATCCGCCCGCCTTGGCCTCCCAAAGTGCTGGGATTACAGGCATGAGCCACCGCGCCCGGCCCCAGGTGTCTTTTATTAGACCAAATATTAAAAGAAATTTGCAAAAATGTGAAACATCTTTCTTCTCACTACATCCTTTTTGTTTTGGAATAAATAGTTATTTTTATAAAATACATGTCATTTGTGCTAACATGTATAGGGTTTTTGTTATTTTAAAATTAATGATTATATATTTTTAAAGTTTCTCTAATTTCTAATATAGTAAACATTGATAAATAGAACTCACAAAATCAAAGCTCGTTTTTTTTAAGAGTAGAAATGGGATGCTGAGACCAAAAAGTTTAAGAACTATTGGTTTCACCGAACAGAAAAAATCATTTTAGAATATATCTGCTTTTTGTTCAGGGAAAATCGAAGACTGGCCTTCCTTAGTTATGTAAATATATGATGAACAGGCACCTACTGCTCTGGGAGAAGGGATAAGAGGACCTTTTGTGACCTGACAAAGTCTGTCCCTCGAAGCTTGGTATACAGAGGTAGTCAGTCACTAGGAGTAAATCTGCATGGGGACCAAGAAGCATCCTGGGAAGAAAGCAAACAAACCCTGGCCCCTTCTCTTTGAGATTCAGTGTCCTTGCAACCACTCAGAAGGCTTGAGAACCGGTGGAAACAAAGGACATCAAAGTCTTCAAAGGAGTAAACTCACCATGAGACAGAGAAGAATTCGCACAGGTGACCAGGCCCTAGAAGGCCATACGGGAGGAATCGCTCCTGCAGAGTGTGAAAATGAGGATGACTAAACCTCTCTGGATCTCTGGATTCAGCTACTTTGTCCCAGCAGTTCTATTTTGGGAGTAATGATTGAACATGAATGTGAAGTAGAAGAGAGATTCTCTGGGAGCCCGTATGTGGGTATCTGCAGAGATCTGAAATAGCAGTACCGTCATTGCAGCAGTGGGGCCGGGCCTGGGCTGAATCACCCTTCAGCAGTGATAACCACCAGGTGATGATATAAGAAGCAGCAACCCAGCCGGGCGCGGTGCCTCACACCTGTAATCCCAGCACTTTGGGAGGCTGAGGTGGGCGGATTACGAGGTCAGGAGTTTGAGACCAGCCTGACCAACATGGGAAACCCCATCTTTACTAAAAATACAAAAATTAGCCAGGCGTGGTGGTGCATGCCTATAATCCCAGCTACTCAGGAGGCTGAGGCAGGAGAATCACTTGAACCCAGGAGCCGGAGTTTGCAGTGAGCTGAGATCATGCCACCGCACTCCAGCCCAGGCGACAGAGTGAGACTCCATCTCAAAAAAAAAAAAAAAAGCAGCAACCCTAAACCAGAGCCCACTGAGGAACTATTTCATTCTGCAGCTTTTTTGCTACTTCATGTTTGAGAGCAGACCTGATCACTTTGAACTGAATAAGCCCCTATTATTCTGGAATAATTGGAGGGTGATGGACAGTTTTAAAAGAGAGATTCTGTGGTCAGGCACAGTAGCTCATGCCTGTATTCACAGCACTTTAAGAGGCTGAGGCAAGAGGATTGCTTGAACCCAGGAGTTCAAGACGAACCTGAGCAACATAGCGAGACCCCATCACTACAAAAAAAAAAAAACAGGATAAGTACAGTGCTTCGGAAACAGATAGAGAGGTATCCAACCAAGTCTAAAGGAAATATAGAAAAAACTTCCCAAAGTACATTAATCAGGACATTTACTGCCAGCTGGTAAAACAAAGAATCCTAAATATCAATGATTTAATAGAATTAATTAATATTAAATATTTATATTTTTGTTCTGCACCAGCAGATTTCCTTTTCTTTTTTTTTTTTTTTTGTTATTGTTGTTGTTGAGATGGAGTCTCGCTCTGTTGCTGAGGCTGGAGTGCAGTGGCGCGATCGTGGCTCAACCTCTGCCTCCCGGGTTCAAGTGATTCTCCTGCCTCAGCCTCACGAGTAGCTGGGATTACAGGCATGTGCCACCACACCCAGCTAACTTTTGTATTTTTAGTAGAGGCGGGGTTTTGCCATGTTGCTGGTCTCAAACTCCTGACCTCAAGTGATCCTCCCATCTTGGCCTCCCAAAGTTTTGGGATTACAGGCGTGAGCCACTGCGCCTGGCCAAACCCACAACTTTTACTTACATTCCATTCTCCAGAACAAGCCACATGGCCCCACCAAGATGCAAGAGAAATGGGTAATGTAGGTTTTCTGGGTCCCAGGAAGGAAATGAAATGGTTTGGTGAACACATAGCATTTTCTCTGCCACACAGAAGTGATTTCTGAGTTAAAGAATGAGGGAGTGAGGCCCAGCACGGTGGCTCACACCTGTAATCCCAGCACTTTCGGAGGCCGAGGTGGGTGGATCACCTGAGGTCAGGAGTTTGAGACCAACCTGACCAATATGGAGAAATCCCATCTCTACTAAAACTACAAAAATTAGCTGGGCGTGTTGGCACATGCCTGTAATCCCAGCTACTCGGGAGGCTGAGGCAGGAGAATCGATTGAACCTGGGAAGCGGAGGTTGCAGTGAGCCAAGATCACACCACTGCACTCCAGCCTGGGTGACGGGGGAAGGATCTTGGTGGGAAGTGACTGGAGTAAAAAATGTCAGGGGAAGGTATGATAAGCTGTGAGACTAAAAAGTAAACAAGGCCCTATCATAAAGAGTCTGTGTGCCGTGTAAACTAAACTGGGCTTTTATCCAGTTTAGTTTACATGGCACACATGGAGAGCCATTCAAGGGTTTTAAACAAGGGAGTGATGTGATCATATCTTAGCTTCTGAAAGATCATTTGGACTGAGGCATAGAGACCAGATTGGAGGTCAGACACGTAGCTCAAGCCTGTCATTCCAGCACTTTGGGAGACCAGAGTAGGAGGATCATTTGAGATCCGGAGTTCGAGACCAGCCTGGGCAACATAGCAAGACCCCACCTCTAAAAATAAACTTGTTAAAAAAAATTGTGTGAATGAAGAGTGTGGCAATGAGGGGTGAACAAGCAGGGGAAAATGGTGTTGTATACTGAGACAAATAATTTTTTTTTGTTTGAGACGCAGTCTCGCCCTGTCACTCAGGCTGGAATGCAGTGGTGCGATCTCGGGTCACTGCAACCTCCGCCTCCAGGGTTCAAATGATTCTCCTGCCTCGGCCTCCTCAGTAGCTGGGATTACAGGCGCACACCACCACATCCAGCTAATTTTTGTATCTTTAGTAGAGATGGGGTTTCACCATGTTGGTCAGGCTGGTCTTGAACTCCTGACCTTGTGATCTGCCCACCTCAGCCTCCCAAAGTGCTGGGTTTATAGGCGTGAGCCACCGTGCCCGGCCAAAGAATTTTTTGTTTTAAAGAGCAGTTTTAAGGAGAAATATAATATGCTTGGGGAACAGCCAAGTGATGTCAGAGTTATTTGGAAAACTAGGCCTAAAGACAGATCTTAACAGGAGATGAAAGATGTGATGGGCATCAGTATAGGGATGGTGCTTGAGACTGTAACTGGGGATTACCCAGGCAGGCTGTGAAGAGCAGGAATGGAAGAAGTGATGGACAGTTAAGTATTTAACAATCATCTCTCCAGCTAAAGGAGGCCTGATATGTAGCATTTGCTGATGTCTGTGGTCAACTCCAAGCTACCAACTTGTCATCACTGAGCCTAGAGTTGTGAAGAGATGCACCCAATTAGTTTTTATGAGCTGCTGGGAGCCAACTCCACACAACAGTGGATACAAGAGAGCCCTGCATACACATATTTAAGAGACAGACAGAATAAAAGAAATCTTGACTAGGCTCAGGGGCTCACGCCTGTAATCTCAGCACTTTGGGAGGCCAAGGTGGGCGGATCACTAGAGGTCAGGAGTTCGAGACCAGCCTGGCCAACATAGTGAAACCCTATCTCTACTAAAAATACAAAAATTAGCCAGGCATGGTGGCACATGCATGTAATCCCAGCTACACAGGAGGCTGAGGCAGGAGAATCGCTTGAACCCGGGAGGTGGAGGTTGCAGTGAGCCAAGATCGAGCCATTGCACTCCAGCTTGGGCGACAGAGTGAGGCTCCGTCTCAAAACAACAAAAAGAAATCCTGAAAGAAGAAACCTCAGAAAGAATATAAAGGAGGAAACGGTTACAGTTGACACTTTCCTCACTCTATTCCTGCAAAAAAAATCACATAAGTTAAAAACCAAAAATTACTAACTGGATTTAGCATCCAAGAGTCATTAGTATTTTTTTTTTTATTGAAACAGAGTCTTTTTCTGTCACCCAGGGTGGAATGCATTGGCACAATCTCAGCTCACTGCAGGCAGCCTCGACCTCCCAGAGTCAAGGGATCCTCCCACCTCAGCCTCCCACGTAGCTGGGACTACCTACAGGTGCATGCTCCCACCCCCAGCTAATTTTCTTTTTTATTTTTTGGAGAGATGGGATCTCACTATGTTGCCCAGGCTGGTCTCAACCTGGGCTCAAGCAGTCCTCCCACCTCGGCCTCCCAAAATGCTGCGATTACAAGCATGAGCCACTGTTTCTGGTTGGTATTCTTAATAAGATCACTTTTAATGGAGTAGCAGGAATACAGACAGATGATGGGGGGGCCTAAAAGTAAATGTGAAATCAGATGTTGAAAACCACAAGTGTAGCCGGGTTCAGTGGCTCATGCCTGTAATCCTACCACTTTGGGAGGCCAAGGCGGGTGGATCACCTGAGGTCAGGAGTTCAAGACCAGCCTGGCCAACATGGTGAAACTCCCGTCTCTACTAAAAATATAAAAATTAGCTGGGCATGGTGGCACATGCCTGCATTCCCAGCTATTCAGGAGGCTGAGGCAGGAGAATCCCTGGAACTTGGGAGGCGGAGGTTTCAGTGAGCTGAGATCTCGCCATTGCACTCTAGCCTGGGCGACAGAGTGAGACTCCATCTCAAAAAAAAAAAGAAAACCACAAGCGTAGATAATTCTCGGACACCAAAGACAGTCAGGCTGAACTCGATTTTCCAGCAGAAAATAGAGTTGGACAAATCATTCAAAACCATAACAGCACTATCCTTCACTCCTCTCTATTCCACTCCCCCCTGACATGTGCCTGGATTTCTATAACTTATTTTATTATTTTATTTTTTATTTTAAGATGGAGTCTCGCTCTGTCACCCAGGCTGGAGTGCAGTGGTGCGATCTCAGCTCACTGCAACCTCCGTCTCCTGGGTTCAAGCGATTCTCCTGCCTCGGCCTCCTGAGTAGCTGGGATTACAGGCACCTGCCACCACGCCTGGCTAATTTTTTTGTATTTTTAGTAGAGACAGGGTTGCACCATGTTGGCTAGGCTGGTCTCAAACTCCTAACCTCAAGTGATCCACCTGCCTCGGCCTCCCAAAGTGCTGAGATTACAGGTGTGAGCCATTGTACCTGGCCTGGATTTCTAAAACTTTTATGCCTCTCACAATGGACCTTAGAGTGGTACCATTTTCCCAGGAGACATGGGAAAATGTACGCAGTCTGCACTGATTGTGCTATTGTCAACGTAATTAATGACAATTCCCAAAATCCCTTTCCTGGTCTGTTCCAAGTTAGAATTGACCAAAAAAGGAACTTGAGTGAAATTTGGAAAGCAGAAGTGAAGCAGCAGTTGTTGCCCTCAGCGGGTCTATGGTCTCGTGTGTGGACAGACTCCCAGGTGCCTGACAAGGCCCCAGCTGATCGTCACTCTCTTTCACACTGCATTCAGCTCAACCTCCCAGGTAAACCACCTGGGTGTAGTGTGCGTGTGCAGACCCGTGGAGGTGAAAGCTTCCCAGAGACCCTTCTGTGAGCTCTCCCGGTAAGGTCCCACTGCAGGGCCTGAACGGTACTTGGCCTCTCAGATTTCTCTGCAGCCCCAACTGGTCTACCCATTTTGGTGCTTCCAGCCAATTGAATGATGACTTTTTTTTTTTTTTTTTAGAGTCGGTTTTGTTCTGTCTCCCAGCCTGGAGTGCAACAGTGCAATCACAGCTCACTGCAACCTCAAACTCCTGGGTTCAAGGGATTCTCCCACCTTAACCTCCCAAGTAACTAGGACTACAGGCATGTGCCACCCACACCTGGCTAGTTTGTTGTTGTTGTTGTTTTAGAGGCGGGTTCTCACTATGTTGCCCAGGCTGGTCTCCAACTCCTGGCCTCAAGTGATCCTCCTGCCTCTGCCTCCCAAAGTGCTGGGAGTACAGGCATGAGCCACTGCACCTAGATGTTGATGACTCTTTTTGACCCTTCAACTCCCTCCCAAAACTTCACTTCCCTCATTAATCTTACATTTGTGTAATGTGTCTAATTTTTTTTTCCTCTCTCTGTCAATCAGACCTCACTGCAGCCTCCAACTCCTGGGTTCAAGCGATCCTCCCACATCAGCCTCCTGAGTAGTTTAGGACTACAGGTGCATCCCATGACACCCAGCTAATTCTGTTTTCTTTAGTAGAGAAGAAGTCTTGCAATATTGCCCAGACTTATGTCTCAAATTTCTAAAATAAATCCCTTATCTCTGCAATGCTCTTTTTTCCCCCCATTCCCAATTTATACAATACTCTTGACCTCTCTGCTTCCTTGACAGAACCCTGACTGGCATCATTATTGGTACTGGGCATGAAGTGAAGCCTGAACAAATCTAAAATATGTGGCTTTGGTTTCAGGAGGGGGCAATGGGTAGAGGTGGAAAAAAGCAGCATGAAAACTGTTAGCAAAGACTGGGAAAATCATTAACGAAGCATTAGCAGAGGTTGGGAAAAAGGTAAAAACTGCCACTGCAGACTGGAAATGGTGGTTTGTGTTATACAGCAGTGAAACAAATTGGCAAAACTGTCAACCATGGCAACTTGGAAGACAGAAAATGTGCCTAATGAACTTTTGGATCTTTTCAAGCAGAATGATGAAAGCACCAGTCAGTTAGTCCCAGCTGCATGTGATAAAGTGCTATGAGAGAGGTGAGGGTAAAGAAGGAAATGTGGCTAGCAAGCAGAATTTAGAGGAAACAGAACATCCAGGACTTGCTTTTGTTGGAAAGCAAAACTTGTTCGCATCTCCAGCTGATCCAGCCTGCAAAAGATTATCAGAGTAAGGAATGGCCTCAGGGCTCTACGAGACCCTTTGCTAGTGGGGTGCAATGACTCATGTGTGTAATCTCAGCACCTTGGGAGGCTGAACCCAGGAGTTTGAGATCAGCCTGGGCAACAGCAAAAACCCATCTCTACAAAAAACACAAAAATTAGCCAGGTGTGGTGGCACGCACCTGTGGTCCCAACTACTGGAGAGGCTGAGGTGGGAGGATCACTTGAGCCCAGGAGGCCAAGGCTGCTGTAAGCTGTGATCCCACAACTGCCCTCCAGCCTGGGTGGAAGAGTGAGACTTTGTCTCAAAACATTAAAACAAAACAAAACAAAAAAAACCTTTGCTGGGCAGGCGTGATGGCTCGCACCTGTAATCCCAGAACTTTGGGAGGCTGAGGTGCGTGGATCACGAGATCAGGGTTCCAGACCAGCCTGGCCAAGATGGTGAAACCCAGTCTCTACTAAAAATACAAAAAAATTAGTTGGGCATGGTGGTGGGTGCCTGTAATCCCAGGTACTCGGGAAGCTGAGGCAGAGAATTGATTGAACCCGGGAGGCGGAGGTTGCAGTGAGCTGAGATTGCGCCACTGCATTCCAGCCTGGGCAGCAGAGCAAGACTCCATCTCAAAAAAAAAAAAAAAAAACCCTTTGCTAAGATTTCAAAAACAGTTAGTTTGTGCCTAGTGGGCTCTCAGAAAAGAGGACTTCTAGGAATCTGAAAAATATGGTCCCAAAGAGAACTAATTCCCAAACAACTATGAATAAGTATAAAGAGTGGGCCTGTCTCATAAAGAATTGTGAATGTGACTTACATCTAATGGAGAGGACCATAAACCAGATACATAGAAAGCCCACAAAAATTTTTAAGGAATTTGTATCTGCTTGGTTTAAAAAACACTAAGACTTGGCCAGATGTAGTGGCTAATGCCTGTAATCCCAGCACTTTAGGAGGCCAAGGCAGGAAGATCACTTGAGGCCAAGAGTTGGTGACCAACCCTGGTACCATAGTAAGACACTCTCTCTACAGAAAGAAAAGTCTTGCTGAGTGCAGTGGCTCACGCCTGTAATCCCAGCACTTTGGGAAGCCAAGGTGGGCAGATTACCTGAGGTCAGGAATTTGAGACTAGCTTGGCCAATACGGCAAAACCTCGTCTCTACTAAAAATACAAAAATTAGCCAGTCATAATGCCGTGCACCTGTAATCCCAGCTACTCCAAAGGCTGAGGCAGAAGAATCACTTGAATCTGGGAGGCGGAGGTTGCACTGAGCCGAGATCACGCCACTGCACTCCAGCCTGGGCAATGAGAGTGAAACTCTGTCTCAAGGAAAGAAAAAAAAAAAGAGAGAGAGAGAAAAGAAAAGACTGAGGCTGGGCAACACTGTGGCTCATGCCTGTAATCCTAGCACTTTGGAAGGCTGAAGTGGGAGGATCACTCGAGCCCAGCAGTTCAAGACCAGCCTGAGCAACATAGTGAGACCTCATTCTCTACAAAACATCAAAAAATTAGCCAGGCATAGTGGCACACATCTGTAGTCCCAGCTACTCGGGAGGCTGAGATGGGAGGATCCCTTGAATCCAGGAGGTTGAGGCTGCAGTGAGCTGACATCCCCACTGCACTCCAGCCTAGGTGACACAGCAAGACTTTGTCCCCTGTTATTAAAATAAATAAAGATTGAGGTTGGTCCGAGTACAGAGGTATTTGCAACTGATTGATTACAACTAGTTACAGATTTGTTTGTTCCTTCTCCACTCCCACTGCTTCACTTGACTAGCCTAAAAAATAATAATAATAACTCTCTCTATATATATATTTTAGACAGAGTCTCCCTCTGTCACCCAGGCTGAAGTGCAATGGCATGATCACAACTTACTGCAGCCTCAACCTTCCAGGCTCAGGTTATCCTCCCACCTCAACTTCCTGAGTAGCTGGCACCACAGGTGCACACCATCACACCCAGCTAGTTTTTTGTATTTTCTGTAGAGACAGGGTTTTGCTATGTTGCCCAGGCTAGTCTCAAACTCCTGGGCTGAAGCAATCTGCCCGCCTTAGTCTCCCAAAATGCTGGAATTAAGGCATGAGCCACTTCATCCAGCCATGATAATGAATTTAAATAGAGTAAGACTGACCAGATTATAAGGAGACCTCCAGGCCCCCAAGTTTCTATGGGTAGGAAGCAGGCTGAAGAATCTACGCAGCTACGAATATAGGCCATTTTCTTTTCTTTTTTTAATTAAAAAAAATTTCTCTGGGCAGGCATGGGGGCTCACATCTCTAATCCCAGCACTTTGGGAGGCCAAGGCAGGTGGATCATTTGAGCTCAAGACCAGTCTGGACAACATAGTGAGACCCCATCTCTATTTTTTAAATATTCAGCCAGGCGCGGTGGCTCACACCTGTAATCCCAGCACTTTGGGAGGCCCAGGCAGGCGGATCATGAGGTCAGGAGATCGAGACCATCCTGGCCAACATGGTGAAACCCCATCTCTACTACAAACATAAAAAATCAGCTGGGCATGGTGCCGGGGACCTGTAGTCCCAGCTACTCAGGAGGCTGAGGCAGGAGAATGGCGTGAACCTGGGAGGCGGAGATTGCAGTGAGCCGAGATTGCACCACTGCACTCCAGCCTGGGCAACAGAGTGAGAGTCTGTCTCAAAAAAAAAAAAAATTCATAATAAAAAAATTTTTTTAACTAGAAATGAGGTCTCACTATATTGCCCAGGCTGGTCTTGAACTCCTGGATTCAAGTGATCCTCCTGCTTCAGCTTTCCAAAGTGCTAGGATTATAGGCTTGAGCCACAATGCCCAGCCTGGCCCTTTTCATTGGAAAAGAGGATATCTCACTAAGTACAGTCAAAATCTCTGAGGGTGGAGCCAAGAGCCTCAAAGAACAGCAGAATAAGGGTCATCCCCACAGTGCAGAACCAGCCCTAATCAAGAAACATTTTGGGCCCCTACAGAGGGAAATCTGGCAACATGCACCGATTGGATTTCAGAATTGCTATGAACCAATGATTGCTATGGACCTCCTGTTCCTCCCCTTTTGAATAGGGGTGTACATTGTATATTGGGTGGGTGGCGAGCAGTTAATATGCCTCTTTAGCTCACAGATCTTTGTGTTAAGAATGGCCATATTCCGGCTGAGTGTGGTGGCTCAAGCCTGTAATCCTAGCACTTTGGGAGGCTGAGGTGGGTGGATTATTTGAGGTAAGGAGTTTGAGACCAGCCTGGCCAACGTGGTGAAACCCTGCCTCTACTAAAAATACAAAAATTAGCTGGGCGTGGTGGCAGATGCCTGTAGTCCCAGCTATGCAGGAGGCTGAGGCAGGAGAATCAATTGAACCCGGGAGGTAGAGGTTGCAGTGAGCCAAGATCGTGCCTATGCACTCCAGCCTGAGTGAGTCTCAAAAACAAAACAAAACAAAACAACAATAAAAAAAGAATAGCCATATTCAGTGGTTCCTAAAATAATTAAAAATAGAGCCAAGGGCCAGGCACAGTGGCTGATGCCTGTAATCCCAGCACTTTGAGAAGCCAACGAGGGTGGATCACCTGAGGTGAGGAGTTCAAGACCAGCCTGGCCAACGTTGTGAAACTCAGTCTCTACTAAAAATACAAAAATTAGCCAAGTGTGGTGGTGTACACCTGTAATGCCAGCTACTTGGAAGGCTGAGGCAGGAGAATCATTTGAACCCGGGAGGCGGAGGTTGCAGTGAACCGAGAGCCACTGTACTCCAGCCTGGATGACAGAGCGAGACTCCACCTCAAAAAAAAAAAAAATAGAATTACCATACGATGCAGCAATTCCACCTCTGGG
The DNA here is from genome assembly GCF_028858775.2 of Pan troglodytes. Taxonomy (NCBI): domain Eukaryota; kingdom Metazoa; phylum Chordata; class Mammalia; order Primates; family Hominidae; genus Pan; species Pan troglodytes. Next base: position 34,475,272 of record NC_072406.2, read on the forward strand.
TATATACATTAAAAATATAAAAGCAGAAGCATTAACAGATATTTGTATACCCATGTTCCTAGCAGCATTGGTCACAGTAGTCAAAAGGTGGATGCAACTCGAGTGTCTATCAACAGAAGAATGGATACGTAAAAGGTGATATATACATACAATGGAAAACTAATCAGCCTTAAAAGGGAAGACATTTTTTACATGGATTAAGCCTTGAAGGCATTATGCTAAGTGCAATAAGCCAGTCACCAAAGGACACCTGCTGTATAATTCCACTCATATGAGGTATTTAGAGCAATCAAATACATAGAAACAGAAAGTTGAATGGTGGTTGCCAGAAATGGGTGGGAAGGAGGGGATTAAAGAATAGAGAGTTATTGATTAATGGACACAGAGTTTTTCAGTTTTGCAATATGGAAAGTGTTTTGGAGATGGATGGTGGTAATGGTTGAACAACGATGTGAATGTATTTAATGCCATTGAACTATACACTTAAAAATTCTTAAAATGGTAAATGTAATGTATATTTTACAACAGTTTTTTTCGAGACAGGGTCTCACTCTGTTGCCCAGGCTGGAGTGCAGTGGCGCGATCTCACTTCCCCAACTGCAACCTCCGCCTCCCAGGTTCAAGCAATTCTTGTGCCTCAGCCTCCTGAGTAGCTGGGACTGCAACCACACGCCACCAGTCTGGGCTAATTTTTGCATTTTTAGTAGAGAAGGGGTTTCGCCATGTTGGCCAGGCTGGTCTGGAACTCCTGGCCTCAAGTGATCCACCCAACTCAGCCTCCCAAAGTGCTGGGATTGCAAGCGTAAGCCACGGCGCCCAGCCTACAACAAATTTTTTATGACAGGGACTCACTCTGTCACCTACTACAGATAAAGCACTCAATAAATATTAATTTCTTTTTTAATTTTTTAACATTTTATTAAATTTTTATTCTTTCTGTCCTCACAATCTGTTTCCAATATTAGTTTCTTTTAGGTCTTCGCTCTTCCCGATGGTGTGGCAAGCTCAGGCATGGTTCCAGTGTTCTTCAGTGGAGACACTATTGCAATTGGGTTGCATAGTTCTTTTTTTTTTTTTTTGAGTCGGAATTTCACTCTTGTTGCCCAGGCTGGAGTGCAATGGCGTGATCTCGGCAACCTCTGCCTCCCAGGTTCAAGTGATTCTCCTGCCTCAGCCTCCTGAGTAGCTGGGATTACAGGCATGCACCACCACGCCCGACAAATTTTGTATTTTTAGTGGAGATGGAGTTTCTCCATGTTGGTAAGGCTGGTCTTGAACTCCCGACCTCAGGTGATCCACCCACCTCGGCCTCCCAAAGTGCTGGGATTACAGGTATGAGCCACCACGCCCAGCTGGATAGTCCTTGATTATGCAGGATTGCCTGTGTGCATTGCTGGACACTTAACAAACCTCACCTTCACCAACTAAATGCCAGTAACATTTCCCAGTCATTTTGACAACTCTAAAACCACCCTGTAAGACTGTATTTTCAGCCTGGCGCAGTGGCTCACGCCTGTGATCCCAGCACTTTGGGAGACCAAGGCGGGTGGATCATTTGAGGTCAGGAGTTTGAGACCAGCCTGGCCAACATGGTGAAACCCTGTCTCTACTAAAAATATAAAAATTAGCTGGGTGGTAGTCGTGCGCGCCTGTAATCCCAGCTACTCGGAAGGCTGAGGCAAAAGAATCACTTGAGCCTGAGTGGAGGAAGTTGCAGTGAGCCGAGATTGCGCTACTGCACTCCAGTCTGGGAGAGAGTGTGAAATCCTGCCTCAAAAAAAATAAGACTGTATTTTCAGAGCTCATTTCTGTAGTTCATTACTATGGAAGTTTCTGTAAATATATAGAGGTCTAGAAAACAAAAAAGTAAAACCACCAGGTGTGGAGATATATATATACTTTTTGTAAATAATAATTTTTGTAGAGATGGGGCCTTGCTATGTTGCCCAAGCTGGTCTCAAACTCCTGAGCTCAAGTGAGCCTCCCACCTCAGTCTCCCAAGTAGCTGGGACTACAGGTGCATGCCACCATTCCTAGCTAAATTCACTATCTTTTGATATGCATCAACCATGAATGTGGCTAAGACTCTTTGTGTATAGCATTTTTTTTTAATTGTTGTACGCTGGGCACAGCGGCTCATGCCTATAATACCAACTATATACCATGCCTATATACCAAATTTGGGAAGCTGAGGCAGGCAGATCACTTGAGCTCAGGGGTTCAAGACTAACCTGAGCAACATGGCAAAACCCCATCCCTACAAAAAAATACAAAAATTATCTGGGCATGGTGGTGCATGCCTGTAGTCCCAGCTACCAGGAGGCTGAGGCAGTAGGATTGCTTGAGCCTGGAGGTTGAGGCTGCAGTGAGCTGTGATTTGTGTCACTGTACTCCACTCTGGGTACAAAGTGGATCCTGTCTCCAGGGAGAAAAAAAAAAAAAAAGGTGGCAGCACTAGGACTTAAACCCATATCTGCCAAACATCATCTCAAGAGGCCTTCCCTGATCTACTCTAAGGCACCCTCCACGTCTTTCAGCATTCGTATTACATTACTGTTCTTTTTTCACAGCACTTATATCTATTTGATTTGCTGTATTTGTTTATTTGCACTCAGAAGCCCTCTACCAGCATGTATATCACACAGAAGCAGAGATTCAAGGGTTTATTCACAACTGCATGTCCAATGCCCAGAACAATGCCAGGCACATAAAATGAAATTTAAAAAACATTCAGTAAATTATTCTTGAATGAAGGCCAGGCGCAGTGGCTCACGCCTGTAATTCCAGCATTTTGGGAGGCTGAGGTGGGTGGATAACCTGAGGTCAGGAGTTCAAGACCAGCCTGACCAACATGGAGAAACCCCATCTCTACTAAAAATACAAAATTAGCCAGGCATGGCAGTGCATGCCTGTAATCCCAGCTACTCAGGAGGCTGAGGCAGGAGAATCGCTTGGACCCGGGAGGCAGAGTTTGTGGTGAGCCAAGACTGAGCCACTGCACTCCAGCCTGGCAACAGAGCGAGGCTCCGTCTCAAAAAGAAAGAAAGAAAGAAAGAAATTTTAAAAAAAGAAAATCTCACGTCACAATAACAATCACAGATAACAAACTTGGGCCTGTGGTAGCTTCACATATGCTAACAGGATCTTAACTGAAGCTGTTTAGTTTGGTCCCAATTTATACTTTTTTTTTTTTTTTTAAGACAGAGTTTTGCTCTTGTTGCCCAGGCTGGAGTGCAATGGTGTGATCTCGGCTCACCACAACCTCCACCTCTCGGGTTCAAGCGATTCTCCTACCTCAGCCTCCCGAGTAGCTGGGCATATGCCACTATGCCCAGCTAATTTTTGTATTTTTAGTAGAGATAGGGTTTCACCATGTTGGCCAGGCTGGTCTCGAACTCCTGACCTCAAGTGATCCTCCTGCTTCAGTCTCCCAAAGTGCTGGGATTACAGGCATGAGCCACCGTCCCGGCACAATTTATACTCTTGCTATATCAACAAAATCTCTCTCAACATTTTTTGAGGCTGGAGTGCAGTGGCACAATCTCGGCACTCTGCAACCTTCACCTCCTAGGTTCAAGCGATTCTCCCACCTCAGCCTCCTGAGTAGCTGGGATTACAGGTACAAGCCACCACGCTTGGCTAGTTTTTGTATTTTTAGTAAAGACAGGGTTTCATCATGTTGGCTGGTCTCGAACTCCTGACCTCAAGTGATCTGCCCGCCTAAGCCTCTCAAAGTGCTGGGATTACAGGAGTGAGCCATCGGGCCCGGCCTCTCTCAACTTTAGATGACTGTAGTAGTTGCAAGCATGGATACCTATTGATGTGTAACAAACCACTCCAAAGCTTAGTGGCTTAGAACAACAACAACTTCTTATTTCTCATGATTCTGTTGGCTGTATGGTTCTGCTGATTGGGTGGGGTCTCATGCATGTAGCTCCCAGTGGGTGTGCTGGGGGCTGGACTCCTCTCGCCTCGTGATCCTTCATCCCAAGCTTCTTTGTGGCATGGTGTTTCTAGAAGACAAAGATGGAAGCTGCAAAAGCTTCTTGGGGTCTAGATTCCAGAACCTGTACAACATACTTCCGCAATATCCCATAAGCCAAAGCAACTGGCAAGACCAGGCCACATTCCAAGGGATGGAGAAGATTCCACTTCTGGGTGGGAGAAGTAGCAAAGTCACATTGCAAAGGGCTATGCATTCTGGAAGTGGAGGAACTTGTGGCGGCTAAAACAATTGTTGGGCATTATATTATTTTTAGAGTCCAGACAAATGTAAGTATAATTAATGATACAATTTTGATTTCTAAAGCATTAAGGAAAGCAGTATTCAAATAAACAGGGCCAGGCATTGTGGTTTATGCTTGTAATCCCAGCACTTTGGGAGGCTGAGTATCACTTGGGATACTCATCATTTGGGAGGTGGGAGTATCACTTGAAGACAGGAATTCAAGATCAGCATGGGCAAAATAGTGAGACCCCATCGCTGTAAATTTTTAAAAATTAACTAGGTGTGGTGGCTCATGCCTGTAGTTCTAACCACTCCAGAAGCTGAGACAAGAGGATCATTTGAGCCCAGGAGTTCAGGGTTACAATGAGCTATTACCACATCATCATACTGCAGCCTGGGTGACCATGAGACCTTGTTGCAAAAACAAAACAAAACAAAAAAACAAAGCTTCTCTCAAATTATAAGGTTGTTATAAACATCTCCAAAAGTTTATCCTTTTCTTTACACATACACACACCATGCATAATTCTCACTCATCATCAGCCATATAATTTTTCGTTCTTTTTAATACAGAAACTTTCTTTCCCTCTTTCTAGTTTGCTATGGCAGTACTTTCTTCAGTCTTGTACCTAAGTTTCCTACTTATTTTGGCCACTTGCCACCTAGAATATTAAGTTCCCTGAGACATGCTGTCAAAGGCAACACTCCTGGAACTGCCTATTGCATTTTTTTTCCACGTTTGTTGGGAAGAGCAAGACTCCCATGGGGCAAAGCAATCTCCTTTGAATCCAGCACGGAAAAAAAAAAAAAAAACTGGTAAGCGCTGGACTCTGACAAGCAGCTGCTGGTAAAGTCTACAGAACTACTTTTAAGTGGCTGGGTGGGCATTAACTTTTCATGGGGCTTTTTTTGTTGCTGTTACTCAATGATTTTGGGAGCCAGCAGATATTTTGTAACAACTAAAAACTACCTAAATTCATTCTGAAAAATAGTCTTCCATTTTTGGTTTAATCAGCAAAAAAAAATTCAAACTGCTTCCTTTTTTTTTTCCTTTGGAGACAGACAGGGTCTCAGTCTGTCATCCAGGCTGGCTTGAGTGCAGTGGTGTGATCACAGCTCACTACAGCACAGCCTCAGCCACCTGGGCTCAAGGTATCCTCCCACCTCAGCCTTGTGAATAGCTGGGACCACAAGCGTGCACCACCACGCCTGGCTAATATATATATATTTTTTATTTTTTGTAGAGATGGGGGTTTCCCTGTGTTACCTAGGCTGGTTTCAAACTCCTGGGCTCAAGCAATCCTCCTGACTCTGCCTCCTAAGTGCTGGGTTTACAGGCATGCCCCACCTAAACTGTTTCCTTCATCTACTTTTAGCTATTTATTAAATAACTAGAATAGGCTACGTTTAAGTTCCAAGTTACAAAAATTGTTAAAGAGAGCATTTATTTTACATCCTGAAAATACTGAGATCTTATGTTGTAGACAAAAGAAGCTAAAAATCTGGTGCAACAAGATGAATACAGAATAAGAAAAGAATTAACTAAAGTAAGTAAGCTTTCTGAATTGTCCATAAATAGTTCTAATTTGAATTACTGCCTATGCCAGAACATTACCTCTGAGATTTTATGATTGCTGTATCTGCTACTATTAACTTAACTAATAACATTTGCTCGCAAGGAAATAAAACACATACAAGGAAAATTGACACCAAAATAGTAAGTTGACAAATCTTCCATTAAAAAGGAAAATAGAAAACATATTTCTATGAAAAATTATGGAGAATTTAAATTTATTTTAATTTTTCAATGAAGTCAAATATTCTGTGTCTCACAGAAATTTTTTCTATTTCTCACTAGAAATTTTACCTTTTTGTTTTTTAAGATACTATGTTTTGCTCTGTAGCCCAGGCTGGAGTATAGTGGCACAATCATAGCTCGCTGCAGCCTCAAACTCCTGGGCTTAAGCAATTCTCTTGCCTTAGCCTCCCAAAGTGCTGGGATTACAGGCATAAGCCAGTGTGCCCCACCCAGAAATTTTAAAATTCTTAAAATGTGTAATCAATTATTTCATGAAGCTATTGAATATTTTCATATAAAGAACATACCACAATCAATACATTGATTGATTTCCAATCAATTTACTTAATTTATGGAAGGTCATTATGTTGATGTACATAAATGTATATGTGTATTATGAATCAAATTTATTTGAAATCCTCCTGTATAGAATAAATTACGAACTTTTAGATGACATGCGTATTTTTCCCATTCTCCTTAATATATTGGGCCGAATTGTTCATCTAAGTAAAGTTGATTTTGCTTTTTTGTGGTCATTGTTTTTTCTATTTTTACTTACATAGTCAGATGCTAAGTTTTAAGCTTTTGAATAGTATGTCTGTCTGATATATCACTTCTTCCAGGAGCCTCCCCAAGAGCACTATAAATCTGCAAAGAGAGGGAAGTATGGGCAAATGAATAAGAAAAATGTTAAGGAAAGAATCCTTGCTAAACATTGCCACAATTTAATATTTCACATTTAAATTATTCTCATCATGTTATTTCCAAAGTTTGCTCATTAGATTTTCACTTGCCTTGATGACCTTAATTAGACTTGTTCCAGATTTATGACAACTGTAAAATTAGGAAACTTTCATTAAAAAAAAAAAAAAATTAAAACCCCCTGGATGGTTTTCCAAAGCACATGCAGCATTACTTAAGACTATGATTTTCAGCTAGTTGGATATATCATATCTACAGCTCTAGCCAGGTCTGTAAGAATTCTGTGACTGAGGCCTAATGGAACCAATTTTCACTCTGGCAGAACAAATTCAAGTTCTAATACGAACTTGAATTCCAGTTTCCTTTGGATGCCAGGAATCAGATCCTTTAAGAGGAAATTGTATCAGCGCTTCTGCCTATTAAGCGATATTCCATATATTTCATCTAAATAGCTAGCAGGAACAACTGACTCAAGTCAAATCTAAAACAGAAAACAAATGATTTTTTAATTACTGAAATTGTTTTATTATTATTTTAAAATACTAGTCATGGGCAGTTATTCTGTTGGTGGTGGTGGTGGGTTTTTTTGTTTTTGTTTGTTTGTTTTAGCCTTTTCCTTTCAGGGCCTCAATTTTCTGCAAACTTCACTTACCTTGACTGTGGACCACTGACCTTCTTTAAACAGGAACCAATGTATTCACTCACCTACACTAACAATCATATTACAGTCACAGGCCATTAACTGTCACTCACATTTTTATTACCCTGCATCTGATGAACATTGATACACTTGGGTGTCTTCCTCTGCACTGGAAAAAAAATAATTTAGATAGAATTCTAAAAGTTAGCATGTTTCGTCAATAGCTTCATTGTTCCTCATGCCCATTCATCACATCTTGCTTGCTATTGAAATCCTCCCTTGCTTTGTAACATTATTAAAGTCAGTCATTATTAAAGTCGTCTCAAAAAGAGACACCTCTGCAACTTCTAAGATGTTGTCAACCAGGAATCATATTTTCAATACTTCAAATTCTATTGCATTTTCAAGCTTTGGAAACAAATATAATATTCTTGCATATTTTCTAAGATGAAATTTCATGTAGACAATGATGTGATAGAAAGGATGATGCTTATCTAATGATTTTGGCATTGCCCCTTGATAACTATGACACTGAGAAAACCAGCATTGGTTTTCCTATTATCAGAACAAATTACAGTGCATGTTCTGGAGTCCTACATATCTTACATTTGAGAGAGAAAAACCACTGGGAAAAAAAAAGGTAATAGTTATATTTGTATCCATCTAGTTTCACTAACATATCTTTAAGGTACAGATTTTTTATAATAATCACATATGGCTGGGCGCGGTGGCGCACGCCTGTAATCCTAGCACTTTGGGAAGCCGAAGCGGGTGGATCACGAGATCAGGAGTTCAAGACCAGCCTGGCCAATATGGTGAAAACCCGTCTCTACTAAAAACACAAAAAAATTAGCCGGGTGTGGTAGCGAGTGCCTGTAGTCCCAGCTACTCAGGAAGCTGAGGCAGAAGAATCCCTTGAACCCAGGAGGCAGAGGTTGCAGTGAGCCAAGATTGTGCCACTGCACTCCAGCCTGGGTGACAGAGTGAAATTCCATCTCAAAAAAAAAAAAAAAAAAAACCATATGATTTTATAAGACCAACTTAAGGGATTCTTATATTGCTTTAGTTGTATTTTTCACAAAAACTAGATTTAATTCAAGCTTCATGAAAAGGCCAAAAAAACACACAAATAATTCCATAGTTCCTAATTTTCCAACCCTTCCTTCAGTAGGCATTGCAGGTCATTCGAACCAGATAGTTTAAATTTTTCATGGTGCAGCTAAGTGAATAAGCATCCCTCCACAGAATGCATGCACTGTTGTATCATTTTCAATTAATATGAAATAGTTTTGCCAAAATATGACTGTAAATGCAAAGCTGCTATTCTGAACATTTGGAACAACTATAGCTCATTTTTCATTATGCGTTGATGTTTTGGTATAAAAATACTGTTTAAGCAGTTCATGAATACTCTTTTCCATTTAATCACAAAGAAATACATTCAGAGTGAACATGATCGTTTTATTGGTTACCAAAGATCCTTGGCAAAGTGCACGCATGGTGAAGAACAAAAGTAAGTCCTCAACGGTTTCCCAACTTCAATGAAAACTTAATGGGCCTAGATTTACAGATTAAATATTTAAAAAAGTTTGTGCATGATGTATCTGCTGTGTGTGTATTCATATGTGGGAAATAAAGCAAGCCAGAGAGAAAATGGGTGGGGGGCACAACTGCAAAAAGTTATCTCTCCTAGGAGATTTATTATTGGGAAATGCAGAAACAGAGAATTCAGCACTCTTCTTTCTGGTGACAATACAATGCTAGGAAACAAACTAATTTTTTAAAATAATTTACCATAGAATCTCTTGTCTTAGACTAGAAGAAATACAATCCCTGTTACATGTGTATATATGTCCAGGTGTAACACACATTTTTCTCTTCTGAAATTCTTGTCTCAAATCTCTTTCAATCAAAATGAGTTGAGCTTCAAACAGGATCTGGGTGAGACAGAACCTTTTTAAAATTGTGCTCAACCCAGTGAATGCTTTAAAACTGAATTAATGAGTAGTATCCTAAAATGCAAAAGCATGCTCCAAGACTGACTGCCTCTCTACATTTTGATTCTGAAAGAAAGTGCTTGGACTTTTAAAGAACAAAGAAGAAAAGCCTTCATTTTCCTTCCCTCCCTTCCTCTCCACAATTTAACCAAGCAATTTTTTCTAGGTTCTTTTGTTTTAATATAAGAACAATAAGGCCGGGTGGTTGCTCACGCCTGTAATCCCAGCACCTAGGGAGGCTGAGGTGGGCGGATCACAAGGTCAGGAGTTCGAGACCATCCTGGCTAACATGGTGAAACCCCATGTCTACTAAAAGTAAAAAAAAAATTAGCTGGTCATGGTGGCGGCTGCCTGTAGTCCCAGCTACTCAGGAGGCTGAGGTAGGAGAATTGCTTGAACCGGGGAGGTGGAGGTTGCAGTGAGCCAAGATGGCGCCACTGTACTCCAGCCTGGGCAACAGGGCGAGACTCCATCTCAAAAAAAAAAAAAAAAAAAAAAAAAAAGAACAATAAAGCTCTTCTGTCTTTCTTCTCTCTTCTTCTCCTCTTTCCATCTCCAGGACCACAAATTTGACTAAAAATAATTGTCCATATGGAATCCTTAATGTATCAACATAGGAAGGAGACACCCACTATCCCAAGACTCAGCCCACCTGGCCTAGATGGGCCTAGATTTAGAGTAAGCATTACAGGCTGATTAAGTCTGGTGCATGGTTTATCGGGTGAGCGTTCCCCACCCCACTTCTTGCGAGTTTGCTTGCTCATCTAGGGGTTCCCGGAGGGCCCCCAACACCCCCTAGCAGGGCGCGAGGTAAGTGGAGAGTTTGCCCGGGTGCTGGGTGATGTGCCCAGCAACTTCTGCTTTTTCCCCTGGGGAAAACTGTGACATTAGAAAGGTGTCTGCAAGTGTTTCTTCTGGTTGGCCTGGAAGTTTCCCGAGTCCCTGGACTGGCGACCCAAACTCCTACACTTCCTGCCCGGTGCTGGGAAGAAACCCAGATCAGCAGACAAATCAACCACACCCTGAGCCCCAACATCGAGCTCCAACATGTGCCTTTCCCGCCGAACGAGAAAGCGCGGACCCCTTGCAAGCAGCATATAGCCTCGGCGTGACCCGTGGAGAGGCGGGACCCCAGTGGAGAGAGAAGCACGGAGAAGCCTGGGAAGGAGCGTGGTAAGACGGGCACAGTCCAGGCTGCCCCATGCGCGCTGGGGTTGTCGCCGCGCCTCCTGCGCGCCCCAGTGCCCCCAGAATCTCCAAGAAAGCAATCGTGAGCGCGGATCAGTTTCTCTCTTTCCCAGAAAGCGGGCTTTTTATTGAGGGGAAACTTAGCTGGGAAAAGTCAGCTCGTACGTTTGTTTTGGTTTTTCGTCTATTTGCTTCCCAATTTAAAAGTGGCCGCCTAGGCGACAGGCCTGCGGTTTTCACAGTGTAAAACGGATCAGAGGAAAAGCTCCAGCCCCTCTCGACTTTCGCTTGCGGTTTGCAACCCCTGGGGTGGGTCTGACCCCGCGCGGCACTTGCCCAGGCGAGCTTCCCTCGTCGCGGCCCGACCCGCGCGCGGACTCGGCTTCCCCAGGTCAGGACCCACTAGGTGGGCCGCTCGGCCCCAGGCCTGGCAGGGCGGAGCCTAGGCCGCGCGCCCTGGGGTTGGAGGTTCCCACGGAGCCGGGAAACTGCGCGCCCCAGGTCCGCAGGCCGCCTCCCTTCCCTCGCGCCCTCGCACCCGCCCTCTGCTCTGCCGCTCCCGGTCCTGGGTGTGCGGGAGTCCCGGGGGTCCCTCTCCTGGACGCAGAGGAGGAATTTGGAGCAAAAGGAAGGGAATTTACTGCGGATGGCACCGGAACCTGAATTGACTTGTGCGTTTCCTGCTCTGGGCACGTAGGTTTCCCCTAGGAATCTGGAGTTCGCTGAGGACACTTAATTCCAAGAGATGATGGGTTCACATAAACATACCATTTAGTTAAGAAAAATATTTAAAATAAAGAAAAAAGAAAAACTGAACTTCGATCTTCTCCACGTTCCCTGGTATCACCAAATAAACAAAGCATTCGGACGAGGGTGGGCTGCTGCTGGGGGCTCGGGAGGTGCGCGAGACAAGGTTACCCTGCGGGTCCGCCACTGCCCCCGGCCTCTAGCACTGCACTGCCCACGAGTTTGCGGGGTGTGAGCGCCGAAGGAGAACCCCGGACCGCCCAGTCTCACCCTAAAAACTTGGATCCAAGAGTCCTACGGTTGTGGACGTGCCAGTCCTCCGCGACCCTTTCCTGCTGGCCTTCTGCTTTTTATAAACGAAAATAAAAGTTTGATTTAGGCTTAAAGAAATGTCATTCTGGTCGTTCCTCCCTGAAGCGGGACTTACTCAACCTCATATATTCGCCCGGAATTTTCAATCTCGCCTGTCGAAATCGCTAGCTGCGCATCCGCGGAAGAAGTCCTGGATGAGAGGTAGGGTGAAGGGATCAAGCAGATAGCAGCAGGCATCAGCACACTCCGGCCGTTCCGGACGGTCAGGCCCGCTGCTACAGGGAGAAGTGCGGCGGATGGAGCCAGGGCTGCGGGTTGCGCGCGGGCTGGGAACCCGGTGGTGCCACCTTAAGAGTCGGGTCCGCGCAGCGGCTGCGGAGGCGCCCGGCACCTGCAGGGGGCGCTGCTGTCCCGTGGTTTCTCCCGCGCCGCCGCGTGCAGCGGGCCTGGCAGCTCCGGGGCCCCGGTCCCCGGAGGGGGTGGGGACGCTGGGGGAGGAAGGGAGCGAAGTGCAGCCGTTAGGTAAGGAACCCGAACCCTCCCGGATTCAGAAGCGGCCTCAGTGAGGCGTTTGCTGGAGGGAGCTTTCCATCATTCGGCCGCGAGAGGAAACGTGGGAAGGCACCCTCCCCTGCCCCCACCGCCTGCCTTCCTGCCTCCCTCCACCTCCGCTCCTCGACCCCGACCGTGCTTCCCAGACCCTTTGTTCTCGAGGTTGGGAACGGCTGGGTGGGGGTTCCCCGGAGAAGAGGTCCCCCGCGCCGCTCGGAGGGGAAGGGACTGTCGCCTGCCCCGCACCCCAGCCCTCCCCAGTGCCGTCCCCCTTTCCCCTGGCCCCTTCCATCGCGTCCACGCGCTTCCGTTCTCACTCGGACTCCCCCAACTCCCGAGCTCCGGCTCCCCAGCCTGCACGGTCTGCAAGCCCGCCTCCCTTCCCACTTCCCCGCCACCTCTGAGGTCCCCGGGAAGAGGGGAGGAGAGGGAGACGTGTGGGGGAGGAGAAACCACAGAGCCTTCTCGGCGCGGAGCATTCCCAGGGACCCTTCCAGGCCCCGACCCCTGGGACCCGCTGCAGAGGCAGGGCTTTCCCGGCGCCGCCGCAGGTCGCTAGGGCCGCCCCCGCCGCGTCGCCCTGGGGCCCACGGGTGCACGGCCCGGGCAGCAAGGCAAGGTGCGGCCTCTCAGCGCCAGGACCCGAGACCCCCAGCTGGAGAGAAGGGGACACCGTGGTCCGCGCCCTGGGGAGGCTAATTGCACACGAACGCCCCCCTCTTCCCCGCCCCCCACCGTACCCTCTGCAGCGCCACCCGCGTCGCCTCTCCGCCGTGCGCCACCCTGAGGGCTCCCGCGATTGCATCTTCTTGAGCACAGTTACCAATGCGTTCAGCTTCGTTTCTTACTCGGATGGAGACATCGCGGAGGGAAGCGAGGGGACAGGGATGCGGGAGTAGGGGAAAGGTGGGGCGGGAAACCGAGCAGAGAGGTGGGAGACTTGGCTGAGGCAATGGCACCAGGCAGGGCCGCCCGGAGTCCCGAGTCCAGGTCCGCGAGGCAGGCCCCGGTGCAGCCGCCCCCCGGCCGAACCCTACATGTCCTCTGTACTGTGGACATGAGTCCGCGGAGCGCCATTCACACCCCCGCACCCCTGCAAGCTCCCGCCGTAGAGGGGGCTCGGCACCATCCTGGTCACAAAGTACGTGCCCCCACCCCCCACCCTCAGGTGAAGAGGACGCAGCCCGGCGCCGTCAGCTCCAGGCTGCCTGGAGCCCCCTCCGGCCTCTCGGCGTGACCCTGGTCCTCAATGGCTCGTCGCGAGCTGCGCTAGCTGCTCTCTCGGCAGCGGGTTCCCCAGGACACACCCCGTCCCCACCCCCCGAGAGCTGGCGGCCAGCTCAGGATGCCAGGCGGCCAGGCGGGCGCCCTGCCAAATTCCGCGTTCCTCTCCAGGAGACGGGGAGTTGCGTCCCAGGCTCGGGAAAGCCCGCAGTTCGGGCTTGGGACTCGCTTACAAAGCCCCCCAAGGCGCCAGGGACGCCTCTGCAGGTTGAATTCCTGCTCCGTATCACTTCAATTTTAATTAATCTTTTAAAACACCGCTGTCACGTCGCTTGCAGAAAATTAATCAAACTTGAATCCTTGTTGCATAGCAAGAATTTCGATCCGAGTCTTTTAAAAAGGACTTGACTTTGCAAAGTCACGTCTTTTACAGTTCCCTCATTCCCCCTTTAGCAAGGGAAATATTGCAAAAGTCAAGACATGTTTGTTTGGTTCTTTCTATCTTCAAAATGAAACTTTGCTTATTTCTGATCTTTATTTTCCTGTCTTTGAACAAAAAAAAAAATAACGAGATAAATTGCCTACCTCGATTAATTCAAAATATAATTACTTTGAATGATCTTTGTTTAAGAGCCCAGATAAACTAAGATAATCTTAATTTTAATGTGACACGACCCCTATTTTTCCTTGTGAATAATGAGAATAAAGCAGTCATTAATTAATATCAAGATATCTCCATAGAAGATGGTATCTGTTCTCGCTGAGACACTGAAACATCAGTTGTATTAGTAATTGATACTGTATAATTGAACATGAAGATAGCCGTCTATTTTTAACCTCCAAGCTCAGAGTTTATTTGGTGATTATTGAGCTCCTAATAATTAATTTTTTTCCTTCTTACTGCATAAATAATTCTTACGACTCCCAGTTCCCATGCAATGCAGAGGCTTCTCATTGAAACCTACCCCTCAAAATATAAGATTGTGAAGCTATATTGTGCAGCAACTCCTTCTATTTCATTATTTGTAACATATTTCCTCTATTTCATATCTTCCTGGTGCATTTCCTTTGCTGTGATTTTCCTACTAAATCTATGAGAATATAACTATAACATCTTTTACCATAGCTTTGTCTTTCTGTGATCTCTTGGTTCAGTTTAATACACAATACTTAAGACTTCAATTTTTCAAGTTACTAAAATTTGAGGATGAGTTCCATTGAAGAATCAAAAATACTTGTATAGTGAAGTTGCCATGGATTATATTCCCAACCTAACACACAGTCCACTTTAACTCACACTTTTCTGTTGTTAAAAATAGACTTTGCTCAAACACATTCCCTTTTTCCAACTTGAGTTGAAGAGAGTTCTCACAATTTCCTGGGTTAAATGTACATGCTAACACAACCTTTGACATTAAAAAACAAATTCCCCTCCCGCGTTGGAGAGAAGTCTTCCAAACAATCATGGAAATTTAGACTGTAGCTTTAAGGTATCTAATTATTTCTTAGCCTCAGTTATTTTGGGGCATCAGAATGATCTTCACTTTTTAAGTGGAAATGGTTATGATATTTTTCTCATACATACAAAAAACTCTCTACTTATTTTTCCAATAAAGTGTCTCCCAAGTATGACATGTTGTATACCACACAAATATTCTTAGTACCTCCGCTACCAAATCCATGCATTTTCCCTGTCAGTGCTCTATCTAAAATTCTGGAAAGTATAGAGGGTTTCCACTTTTATTTCCCCCTTAGTACAATTAAAACTTTAGGTCAATATATAACGGAGTGATTCTCTGCCCTTGGATTTTATATTTTCCCACTATAATTTGGACTGGAATGGGATTAAAACAGCATCTAGAGTTCTAATCTTGGTTGATGTTTTGGTGTATTCACCGTAATGAGTCCTATTCTCTGGGGTCATGAAGCTCCCAAATGTCAATCAAGCAAACAGATTCAGAAATGCCATTGTTCGACTCCCACGTCACTCGCCTTCCTCTCATTTTATTTAACAATACCGGAGTTCTCTGATCAGTCATTCGGAATATGAGGCATTATCTGGGGAAAATTCACAAAGTGTCTTGATCTTTCTTTGGGAGATACTGTTAAGGGGTTTCCGCAAAGCATAAAGTGCTTGTTTATATTTCTGTCTTTGGACCGCACTGTGGATGGAAAGAACCAATGAATACTGCTTGAAAGGAAATCATACCGTAAATCCGTCAAAAATTAATTCGTCCAGTTGAATGTTACATTTCTATTTTCTGTTTTCGTGTTGGAAGCACCCTGATTTGTCACCAGAGGAGAAGTATGACCAGGTCTGGGTCCAGTTGACATGCCCCCACGTTCAACCCTGTCTATTTTCACCACTTAATACTATTAATGTGTTTAGTCTAAACTAGTTAACTAAGAATTTATTTGGGGGCGAGGAAGAGCCAACCTTTGCCCTGGGAGTTCTACCCAGCCCACTCAGCTACGTCCGGGAGCCTCCGCAACTCGTATTTCCCAGTCGCAACCCTGGGTCATTCCTGCCTCCGTCCCAGCTCCCGGACAATTCCCAAAGCCAAAGGCGTCGAGCGTGTTACTGGCTCCCACCAGCCCAAATGAATAATCAGCTTAACTCGTGGAGGCTTTGAGCCCCAGTGCTCCGTTCCCTGAAGCCTCCCAGTGCGGAGCCCGGCTCCTGCGAGGACATCCTTGGAGGGGGGCCGGGGCGCAGGGACGGATTTCCTGGGAAACATTGTCGCTGGCCTGTTGCACCTAGAGGGCTGTGGGCAAGGAGGCACGCACCAATGTCACAGTTCTGGGCTCTCAGATCGCGATTCCTCCAAAAGCGCGACAGCCGCTCAGGTGCTGGGTGCTCACGTTGGCAACACAGAGCGCCAAATGCACGACCCCGCGCGCCGCGCGCGACCTCCACGCACACTTAGAGCCGAGGTGACAAGGGAAGGCGGCGGGGGTGGAGCCGCTCTCTGGTGGAGCATGATCAATCACTTTAAAGGGTTCAAAAGTTCCAAGTTCCCCTTTGGAGGGGAGAGGTAATGCTTCCCGCGGCCTGCTTCTCTCTGAGACCCGCGGGTTCCCGGCAGCCGCGCAACCACTGGGGATCTCGGCTGCCGCTTGCGGGAGCCCCTTCCGGGGAACACGCTCTCCGGGCCGCGCAGCCGGGCGAGGTTGACGCAGCTGCTAGGGGGCAGTTTGGCTTCCCCGGGAGTACCGGAGTCGCTCGGCACAAACGTGATCTCAGCCTGCAGGGCCCGGGGCGCGCGCTTTTCCCTTTCTCAGCAAGCGGGAAAGGCCTGTTGGCAGAGGCCGGCGGAGTGCTAGCGGCCTGGCGGCTGGAGGCTTCGGCGGAAACCTGAGCTCCCTGCGACCTGTTCTGCTAGCAGGGGCGGGGGAGAGCCCCAATAAGCCGCCCCAGAGGCGGACCGTGCAAATTCCTAAGAAAAAGCCCTCTAGAAAACACCAAGCCCTTCCAAAAGCCGTGGCTCTGCCCCTCCCCCGTCCTGCGGCCTTCCATCCTGGCCCCTCGCATCACCCAGCCGGCCCTCACCTGCTACCTGGCCAAGGGCCTAGCCACCCCTCTGCGTCCCCGCCCCTGCTTTTAAGCTCCTTCACCCCCTGACCTTTCTGAGGCCTGGGCGAGGGTAGCCAGGGTGCTGCAGAGGAAATGAAATTGTTCTGGAGATTACAGTGGGGCTTTGGGCCAGAAGGGTTTTTCCCCCTTCTTTTTCTCAAGCTTCCATGTTAAGTGCAAACTTGTATCTCCCGTCACAAGAATAGCCAAATTTTCTCGCTTATTTGCAGTTTTGCAAAGTTCTACACACAGATCAGTGAACCTTAAGCGCCCTTGTTCAGCCCCACATTGTGGAGGTTTGTCAGGGTCCCTGGGCAGTGAGCGTAATGACAGGTGAATCCAGCAGCCCCAGGGGGAGCCCGACCTAACCCCAGGACTTACAATAGGCCAGGGGGCCAGAGGCTCCCCACACAGCTTCCAGCAACAGGTACCCTACACCAGGGCAGGCCTACAGGGTCCTTCGGCTTAGGCACTGCCCCTAGAAACTGCTTCAGTGACCTGGGACAGAGAGGCCCCATCCACATGTCTTCCCCCAAGGAGATTCCTTCTCTCCAAATTACCCCTCGGTCACACAAGAACAAGAATCTCTGCGCTCTGTGCCACCTGTCCAGACACAGCCAGGCCTTGTTTCAGCTGCAGCAGAGGCCCTCACGGTGTAAGCCCATTGGTGCTTTCAACCTGCTTGTTCTTCTGACATGATTTAAAATAAAGAAGAGAAGGAGGGAAGGCAGAAGAAGAAGCAGGGAAGAGGAGGATGGGGGGTGGGGAGGAAGAGGAACAGGGGAGATGCAGAATAAAAGATGGCCAAAGGGGATCAGCACAAAATGGAACAACTCCTTTCTTATCCAAATTGCCCCATAACTCAGTCTTTCCCACACTCTAAAAGAGGGATAACTGGTTTCAATAACTATTAATACTTTCTCGAAGTAACTTTTTTGAGTGAATTTTACTCTTGCATCTGACTGGAACCGACCTACCCCTCTCCCCATCCTGAAGAGAGGAATGGGCCATGTACCTTTGGGGAGATAAATAGCTTTATAAGGCATGATAGCCTCCCTGTAGCCAGTCATCACTCCACAGAAAGCCAGGGAGATTCAAGCTGTGAGAACCCAGGTGCTTTGTTGCATAACCAATCTCAGCCTTAATCCAGCCAAGGTCAGCCCACATTAGATTCCCAAGAAATGGGCTTAAGGTTCCTCCTCCTGTCTGGACCATTCACAGGTAAGAAGATCCTCATAGAGAAATACATCTAGTACTTACAACCAAACTCCAAGTGGGAGCAAGTCATCATTGTGATGAGAGTAGAAGACCATGGCAGAGAAGGGAGGAGGTGTAGATATGTATAAAGAGAGAGAGAGACATGTTTGCTTTTGCCCAACTCTACAATTCTAGCCTGACTCAGTCCATCCTCACTCAACCACCAGGGTAAAATAGAAATCAGCCTCTGGGTTATCAGAGAGAGAGTAGTGGTTGTGTGTGTATGTGTTGGGGGATGGGGGTTGTTGCTTTCTCCAACCCCAGGCTAGTGTATAAGGAAGGATATCACAGATAGGAAAAGATGGAGTAGAGGGAAAGAGAGGCCGGAGGAGAACTACAGCCTACAGTCACTCTGAGGAACTCATCTTCATTAAAGAAATCCTTTGTATGATGCTGCATGTCTTCCTCAGATTTGTGGCAGCCACACTGAAGGAGGAGGCAGCTGCAGGAGCTGCCGCTGCTGCATGCAGGCATCCAACAGTGTGTCCCTAGCAGCCGACTTGGTGTCCCCAGTGTGAAGAGCCCAGGCTTTGCCCATTAGGCTGTGACTGAAAACAATCCCCCTGCTCCAAGCAGCTTCCACAGTGACTACCCCAAATCCCTAAACAGATTCCTGGACTGAGAGAATACAGTTCATAGCATGAATGTCTAAGAGCGGGATTCAGTTAAAACAAAAAAAAAGATAACAGAAAATCCCACCCAATTCTGAAATCACTAATGAAATCATGTGTGGTAGTGGGTATTTGTCCCTGCATGGATCACAGTTTCATACTTTTGTCCCTAGAATGACATTTCAAAAATATTCTCCCCTATGTAGCACCAAAGGCTGTTTTTATGGCCTGCTATTGTGAATCAACCTTCTGTAAACCATATTGTGCATTTTCCCCTGGATTTTAGTGAAAGAAGAATTGTGCCAAGGCAACTGCTTTGTCCCAGCGCTGAAACAAAGACTAATACACGGGAAAGAGGCAGCCTCTCCAAAATGTACTCGTCTCTGATTTGGGAGGAAAGCTCCTAGAGTGACCAGCCCATAATTGTGGTTGATATTTAATCCCCCTTGGTACAAAGGCTCATCTTTTCACTAAGCAGAAGCACCATTGAGATATGCCTAACCTTTAGGGTTATATCCCAAATGGGGAGTCCAGGGCCTACACTTGGATTATCTAGGTCTCTTCTATTTTGTAAAAATATACACAAAAAAGCATTCCTCACAACAAAGCATTCCTAATCACTTCAGCTTCTTGGTGGATTTTTATTCCTGTGTCCACTTGGGGTATTGAAATCGATCGCTGCAATATTTAATATATTACACTCCTAGGGTCATCCCTCTCCTAAGACCGAATTCTCTCCCTCATGCCCTCAACTCAGCCCAGTTTCTATCCTCCCACTACCATCTGTCCAGGTCCTCTGTTTATCTGTCCACATAACACCTTTAATTCTCAGCCCAGCCAGATAACTTCACGTTTATTCTGTTTTCTTCTGTTATGGAAAATGCTGAAAGCTGTAGGCAACAGTGCACTTAAAAGGGAAAATGAGGAGCTCAGTAGATTGGATAAAATTAACCTGCCACAAACAACCTCATTAAAGAACTGCCTACCAAGAGTTAAGAATTAATAGCAAAATGGATGGGAAAAAACCCTTCAGTGAAGAGACCTTAAACCTCTTTCCCTGAAAGGTGCATAATTTACAAGCCCAACCTAACATTCAGTTTTATTTCCCTCTCCTAGTGACCTGTCCCATAACCTTGTAATCCACTGCGGGGGTGTTTTCTCTTTTGTCCCTTTCTTCTGGTTACACACCCATAGGTTTGCAAGCCCAAATATTTTCTGATATTTTTGGTTCAAAAATGCACTTAAATTGTTTGGAGCCTTTTAATTTAGAAAGACACTTTAAGAGACTCCTGGAATACCCTTTGGGAATTGTTAGATGATTTGAAGAGTGCCCTTAAAAGAACTGTGTTTGGATAGGAGGGGGGCTGAGGGAATCATGCATAAAGAAGCATGAAAAACCAGAGTGAGGACATTTTGTAGATTTAGTGTTCTGATGGCACTGTGGTTTATTTTGCACATGAAGTTCAAATTTAAGTAAAGCCCATGTATATGGGCTGTAAGTTGCTTTTCTAATGTTTTATTGGGCAGTGTATTCTATATTGGCATTTTATATGCATAATCTCATTTCAATGCAGAGCCGCATACTAAATCCTGGAGCAAGCAGATGAGAATGCTATATGGATATTACACTCAATTTCATTGGCTTCAATGAGACTTTGCACATCGCGATTTCCATTGTAATGGCTTATCTTTGGCTAGAATTTTACACATTGACATGCTATTCCTTTGGCCAGGATCCTGAATGAAGAAACCATGTCAATGGAACAGCCATAATGATTCCATTCACATTATAGCAGGTAACTGGGATCAATGGTTCTAACAGAATTTATAAAAGACTTCCTGCTTCTCTTTTTCTTTTCTTTTCTTTCTTTCTTTTTTTTTTTTTTTTTTTTTGAGACAGAGTCTCACTCTGTCGCCTAGGCTGGAGTGCAGTGGCACGATCTCGGCTCACTGCAACCTCCACCTCCCAGGTTCAAGCGTTTCTCCTGCCTCAGCCTCCTGGGGAGCTGGGACTTCAGGCGCCCGCCACCATGCTGGGCTAATTTTTGTATTTTTTAGTAGAGATGGAGTTTCGACATGTTGGCCACGGTGATCTCGAACCCCTGACCTCAAGTGATCTTCCCGCCTCCTCGGCCTCCCAAAGTGCTGGGATTACAGCATGAGCCACCGTGCCCGGCCTTCTCTGTTTCTTAATATTATTTTTTTGCACTTTTTTTTTTCTTGAAGGAGATCACAGTTAAAATCAATCTTGGAGTATACACTAAAGTAGTGGTTCAAAACAGGAAAAGATAGGAAATTCACAATCAGGATGCTTCCAATTCATCTAGAGATCCTTCTGTTGTGTCAGGATATTATATGTAGTGCCTTCATGTGTGGTAGGATCAGATCCTATTCAGATAAACCAGTTAGAGACTCACAGAAAGGACAAAATTTTAGAAATACTTGTAACCTTCTTAAGTCTACAAAATAAGTTATATTTCTTTCCCACTTAAGTTCTACAAAATAAGTTGTTTTTCTCCTGTTTAACAGTAATCTTAAATTACAAACACAGACTGAAATATATAAGATAATAAGAAATGTTGGCTATATTAGAGAAAGTAGATGTTTCAGAGGTAATTTCTTTAAAGGAGATGATAGAAGTGTGTAACTAATTTCC
Source organism: Pan troglodytes (assembly GCF_028858775.2). Taxonomy (NCBI): domain Eukaryota; kingdom Metazoa; phylum Chordata; class Mammalia; order Primates; family Hominidae; genus Pan; species Pan troglodytes. The sequence goes on from NC_072406.2 coordinate 34,496,758, forward strand.
TAATTTACTTTTAAATTTATGGTGCATGAAGATGTAAAAGGATAAAAAACACAAGAATTAAAATATTTTCATGATTTTCTTAAAGTCATGAGCAGCAAAACAATTGAACAATTTGAATGTTAACCAAGATCTTCCACTTAAAAATCTTCCTTATTTAGGAAAGGGGGGGGGGGAAATCCCACCTCTCTTTTTAAAATCAGATAAGAAACATTCCGGTAGTAGTGATGTACACCCTTTTAATTCTTAATCATAAATGTTTAAGTTTGTTTTAAAAGTCTTTATTATTAACAGAAAAAATAAAAATTGGCTTCCTAAAGGCCAATTTGCCACATGATGCATAACACTGGGAACAAAATTAAAAGCATCTCTTTACATTCGCATCTGGCAATGTGCTCCATGTTAGAACCATAGCCATGTGTTTATGGAGTGCAGCTCTCCTGGTCTTGAGATACATGCTGTTTTTTATAGCCTAACCAGAATAGCTCAGCACATGCAGGGCAAGAGGCTGCAAAGCCCTGGCCCCTCACCCCAGCAAGGAAGCTCAGGATCACTGCAGGCTCCCACACTGCTTCTCTCAGCACTGGTGTAAGTCCAGATCTTACCCTCTTTCCACTTCTGGAGCAAATATTATGAAATATGGGTATTTCCCAACATAGCCTTCACCTGGGTGCAAGGGTTAGGTAGGGGGAAGGGAAGAAGGGGAAAAGCTGAGAGACTGGGAGGAGAGAGAGAACAGAAGATACAGGGAAAAGGGGAGAAAGTTAAATAAACCTGTTCAAGGCAATTCCCACCGTATCATGCAGGTTTGACTTTGAAGGGATAGGATAACTAGACATCTGAAAGCTTAACCAGCCACTGGTCTGCATATTTGGACCCAACGTAGAGGAAGAAAACGAATCTCAGACATTTGCACCACTGACAGTCAGGGTATTCATTTGAAGGGAGGCGGGGGGAGGAAAGAAAGAGATGAGAGAATGAATGTAAAATGTGTCTTTATTCCTGAATATCCAAGAATCTAGGCCCTTGCAGAGACTGAAACCCCTGCCTACTGACCAAGTGGTAGCCTTCAGATCTCTCATATATCTAACTTTCACAGAAAAGGGGGAGGAGGTCAGCTGCCTCCACTCAGTGCAGCCTCTCTTCCACATGGTGTTTCCTTTCTACTGCTCATCACTTACCACAAGTATTGTGTTTTTCCTGGAGCCAACTTAAACTGATCTTAAAGAGGGCAAGCACTAACAACAGAAATTCCATTTCAACCTCTTGTGCCCTACATGTGCTTCTCCCAGCCTCCAGAATTCTGAGTTTATTTGTTTGTTTGTTTGTTTTGGTGGCTTGAGGAAGAGGAGAGTAAGCTGCCACTCAGATGGTTTCTCTTTTTTTTCTTTTCCCTCCCTTCCTTCCGTGCACTGGGGCTGGAGAAGGCCTTTGCAGAGCTGCCCTCTGCTAGCCTGGTGATATTTTAGGGTCTAAGTCAACTGACTGCTGAGCGTTTTCCATGCAAAAAGGGTCCAACACAAACGTGTTGATGGTAGTGATTAGATGAATAACTGCATCTTACTGGAAGGCCTCTAGACTGCCTGCTACTATCTCTCCACCTTTTTCTTTCTTGTTTCAGTTATCTACCCTGAAGGAAGATCCAGACAGCAGGAATTAAGGAATCAGGGACACTCTGGCATCCTAGGTACTTGGGTTGTTTCCCATATATTCTTTTTAGACTATATACATACACATCTGTGGGCAGCAAGCTCTTCTGATTCTCTTTTGGAATCCCTCCCACCCCCTACATACACACCTCTCTGGCCTTAAACATTTCTTGCAACAAGGGGACAACCACTGCCCTTTCCTGCCCCGCCCCCGCCCCCCACACACACCCGGTTAGGCACCAGTCGCCCCGCAGCCATGGCCGCAGCCGGAAAAGAATAGAGAGCTCGCTGTGCTGCAATCCAAGCCGCTCAGCTCTGGGCGAAGAAGACATCGTGGGAGCTAAGCAGTGGCACAGGATAGGGCTGTTCCCTGACCAATAAAGCATTTATTCAGCTGAGCAAACGTTTTCGGAGCACCCAGCATGGCACTGCTAGGTGCTGCTGTTCGGTCCCAGGAAAATAAAGGGAGATGGCAGTCCGCAAGGCGAATGTGAGAGGAGACCTGTACGGAAGCCATCGACAAGAGTTTCACACTACACGTTTTGGGGTCGTGTTTTTCCAAGCAAACCCGAGTGATCTTTAGGGAAAGCCAAATACACTAGACGAAAACATCCTGTTATGAGAGGCAGGGACGGTGGAAGCACAGCTATCTGAGAGTGCGTTAATCAGTCAGGATAGGGGCTTGGAAGCCCAGGGCTTGAATTTGGTGAATTCGTGCAATTTGGAGCATTTCGACTTAGTATTGATCCCTAAACTCAATTTTGAAAACAGCCTCCATTGCAGAAGTGTGGGTTGTGTTATCCCAGTATTTGCACGCATCGATTGGGCTAAAATAAAATGCATCATACTCTCTGCAAAGAAGGAAGAGGCAGGGACAGTCACAAGAGGAATAGCAGAAAGTGCATAGTTAATATGGGTTGTACGCGAATCCGTGAAACAAGTGCCTTAAACCCAGGGGGATTTCACGTAATAGCTAATTTGGTGAGAGCTAGCGCGCAAGCAAGCAGAGGGCCATCTTAGAAGGGAAGGAAGATAGCTGAATATAGGCTTTTCCGACTGGAATTAACATTTCCTTGTGATTTGCATTAGCTAATGTCTAAACCCTCACATGCAGCCCACCTAACCCAGGTTTTCTTCCACGCTTGTAGGCTCAGTAAGGAATTGTCTTCCTTCTAACTGCACTGCCAGAGCTCAGGGGCTGCGGAGAGGCGGCTGCTGCTTTTCCCCCGACCCACTGGGTCCTAAGTGCCGGGAAAGGACGCAGGGCAGATGCTGGGGAGGCGCTCTCCGCTTGTCCTCTCCCGGCCTGCAGGACCCCAACGGGTTCTCTCCTCAAAGTTAATCCGAGGAATCCAGCGCCTGCCTGGTTTTGCCCATACCCTTCTCAGGTCCCAACTGGGAGGAAAGGGAACTGGAGGAGATGGGAAAAGGAGATAGGAATATTTTATCTTAAAGAAGACATTCTTTTTCCTTGTTCAACACACAAAACCAAAACCCCTTCCTCTTATTTCTCCCGTCTTCCGATTCCATTTTAGTTTCTAATGGAGACTGTGTGTGTGTGTGTGTGTGTGTGTGTGTGTGTGTGTGTGAGAGGGAGAGAGGGAGAAAAAGAGAGGGCGAGAGGGGGAAAAGAAACAGGGGGTGAGAGAAAGAAGAGAGAGATGGAGATCCCTTTAAACAAAAGACAAGAGGCCTGAGCTGGGGCCTGGAGCTGTCCCCGGAGCCTGCTCTGCCCCGCAGACCCTGCGGTCTCCAGGCCCGGTAGGCTTTTTCAGGTTCCGCAGGCCTGGCCGAACCGGCCAGATCCCGCGTTCCAAGCGTCTGGAGAACTGGAGACAAAGCCCAAGATCCAGTCCCACCGCAGCGCGGCTCAAGCCGGCGCCCGGGACCCGCGGGCCTAGGCGCGACCCCCAGCAGCCTGTGACCGAAGAGGGGAGCCCGGGACCCTTCCGCCTCTCCGCAGCCCTCTCGGGCGGGGTCCCCCAGGCCCGCCCGGTTCCCCCTGCCGCACTCAGCCAGCTGCTGTTGGAGGCCTGCGAGTTCCAAACACGCCTTCCCATTAATTAAAACCTGGAAAGCCTGGCCACTTTCTTCTCAGGCCGAGGCAGCATCTCCAGAGGTCCCCGCGGCACTCTCGGCCGGCAACGGCTCCCGCGCGGGGCCTTGGAGGCCGAGCGGCCATTTACTGCCCTGTGATTGCGCCGAGGACCAGGTTAGCTCATAAAGCCTTTCACACTCAACAATGGGGATTTTCTCAACAATTAACAAGAAACAACATAATAAAGCCATTTACAAAGACCTTGCTATTTACTATAAATTAGGCACTCTTTAAGAGACCAGTGCGTAATTTCACACACTTTACAACTGGGGCTGCATTTTAAACACCCGGGAAAACAAGCTTGTTGCACTTTCCTGTGACCTAGCTGCGGTGCACCTCTGTTTCCCCTCTTCCCCGGTAGCAGCTTTGTTTGCATTGCTGCACTCCAACCTCCCCAGCCGAGGGTGGCTTTCCAGGTCACTCTCTCACGTTTCCCGTTTCCAGGCCATCATTCCCCTTGCAGATGCACGGAGAGGTTCCCAGGGATGGGGACCACGCGCCAAACCCAGCCAGCCGGGCCTCATCCCATTCCTCCCACTGTGGGAGTTGCGCCCGGCCCTGCCTGCGCCCCCCGCGCCCTCCCCACCACCCAGGGCCTCTGGTCTTGAGCCACTTCCCAGAAGGCGTTCGCGGCCACACTGGCCCAGGGGAAAGCCCCAACCCTTTGCCACTGGCGATCCACACGCGCCTTTTGGAGGCCTTGGCCAGCCCTCCGCCCAATGCGAAGAGCTGGGCCCCATTTGCCTGGGGAGCGGAGATGAGGCCTGGGCGAGAAGGTGAGAAACGGCGAGGCTGCGTGTGCGTGTGCCAGGATGGGCGATGACTTCGGGACACACAAAAGGAGCGCCAAGTGAGGGGAGGCGTTCCAGGCCCCGAGGGCCGGCCCCCGCGCGCCCTGCGCCCCCCGCTCGCGCCTGGCCTGGCCCCAAGGCCGACTGGCCGAGAGGCTGCTCGGGAGGTGCCGCGGCGCTGGCCCTGCCGCTCGCCCCGGGGGTCGACATCGTCACCCATTCAGAGGACAGCAAGATCTGGGCGGGAAAACAAAAGTCACAAAGAAATTTGTTTGCCACCATGCAAAATGGCGGCACTTAAACATCTTTCTTGTGGTGGTGGCCCTGCCCAGAGAGCCCGGAGCTGCCCTAGGTTTAGCGCAGTGCGCCCTAGAGCTCGGCGGCCTGGGGCAAGCGAGGGGGAAAGGGACCCTGAAACCCCTGCGGCCCCCAAGCCGGCCCTTAGCCCGCAGCCCATCGCGCGATCAGCCGGCCCCTGCCTTCCTTCCCAGCCCGCCAAGCCCCTAGCCCGCGCCAGCAGCCCCCGGCCACTGACCGCTGTTTACAAACACAGCCTGGGGGCGGGGTGGGCCGGCCGGAGCGCGGGCTGGCGGGGTGGGGGCGGCCGCGCGCCCCGGAGGACGCCACCAGCAGAGAGGAACGAGGAGTTGGTGCGAGAGAGCGGGCTCGGCAGCTGGAAAGGACTGAACGCCTTGTTTTTGAAACTGTCAATTCCCTCAACCCCTATTGTGAGGGCTTCATGCAAAACATCTCAGGCCTTTTAAAGTAGAAGCTTGTGAGGCCGCCACAGTTTGAAAAGAAGCGAGAGAGGAGCGGGGGCCCAGGGCATGGGCGAAGAATGATAGCTGGGCCCCCCTAAGCCCTCCCCACGTACTCTGGTTTTTTTTTTTTTTTTTTTTTTTTTTGCAAAGGAGGGCCTGCCAAACAGGTAAAATGCAGCCCTCCCCCACCTCCTAGATCTGCCCTATGTCCCCATCCCCCAGGCTAGTTTGCAAAATGCCCTTTGGCCTAGGGAGCAAACCAAAACCAAAGCTAGCATCAAAAATAGTTCTTCCTTACAGGGAAGGGGAGAATCCTGGAATGATTGGGGTGACCGGGTGGACTCGCTAAGGTGGATGCCCTGTTCCTCCTTGCCAATTTCCTGAGGTTAGTTGATGGGAAGCATTTTTTTCCCCCTTCCCTAGTTTGGCTCTGGGAACTCCTTTTTACATCCTTCCCAGCAGGAAGTTATTTTTAAGGTGAAGCAAAACTCACCACATTTTCTTTATTTTTTAGATGCTAATGCTTTATTAAAAAAAAAAACAACTTTACCATGAAGGATTTTTGTTTTTGTTCTTTGAAAGAAAAAAAAATGCTTTTGAGGAATTAGTTTCTACATCTCTTCCTGCATGCAAACAAAACTGTCATTTTCATATCAGCAGAAACTCCCAATTCTTGTTGATTAGAACTTTGAGGAATTTCTAGACCATTGAAAGTCACCCAGACACAGAAAAGATAAAAATCCAACACCAGCCCCATGTAGTTTGTGTTATTGTTGTTTAGTGGTGGCTCCTTGTTGATTTTCAAATAAACAACCATTATTGAGATTACTCCACTGTAATCAAGTAAGCCAGTAGAAAAGAACACCCACTTTAAAAAGTAAATAGTGGAAAAAGAGCAAGCTGCATTTTCTATAAAGGCGGATAACCTGACTGTGGAAGACAGAGTACACACACCTCTTAAAAAAATATTTAAATTTTCATTTCACAGTCTTATCAGGAAATTACTTTTATAGGAGACCAAAAATAAGTTTGTTAACCCAAAAAGTTAGAAAAAGAGCCTTTTCCTGCTTTTTTTCCTCATGTCTGTAAATGTTGGACTTTAGACACAGGAATCAGTCACCCTGGAGTCATATAGTGCTTGTTTTTTTGTTTGTTTTTAATTCTATGCCCTGAAAACATCTAAATGTAAAAATGTAATCTATCAATGGAGGTAACTTGTTTTTTTCTCAATAAGGCTTAACTTTCTGAACAAATGGGACATTTATAGCAGCTTAGAAAAGTCTAGATATTGTCATTAATCATAAAACAGCCAAAATAATATAAACAGTACTGAGAATAATTCCCACATCAGAATGGGGAAACAACTAAGGGGCTAGCAGGAATTGAAAGAATACCTTGTATTTGCAAGTTACTGCATACTATTTGGTACACTTTCCTTACAGAAGCCCTAACTCAGGTTTTGCTGTGGTTGGCTGGCTTATGGTAGTACTGTGGGGTGAAATTTGTGTTGACTATTTAATTTCTTTCCTTTTGATGGTATCACTCTGGAAAGCCTTGGCCTCCATGCTGTTCATTCTCCAGCTCCTATAAACTGAAACTATTGATTCTCTGAGGGTTAGAGACTAAGTGTCAAAGCTGGAGGCCAATATTTTATGTCAGAAATTCCACAGGGTATATTTGTTTTAAATTGTGCTTATTCCATCTTACAGTCCTTCCACACCCAAGATCTGTAGACTTCAAATTTATTCCCACTTTATAATTTAGGAACAATGAGTCCTTAGCCAAGAAGAGAAGTACTAGTCTGCGTGTAGTAGTCACCGTACTTTGAACTTTCTTAACTTAGAAGTAATTAAAGAGTAGAAATTACACACTTCCAATGTGTGTGTCACACTTTTTACAGATTGATTTTTCAGGACAACTTACTGCACCTAAATTCTGTATTGCTTTCCAAAGAGGAAAGAACTGAGATTATGAAGCCAATTGTTTAGCTTTCTGGGGCTTTAACTATAACATGGACTGGTCTTTGGAATTATATACAAACAAGAATTCAAGGATACCATCCCCAAATTTTCACTTTGACCATATCTACCATTCCAATAAAAAAGAATCCAGTGAACCTACACCTGGCATGGCAACATTCAAGAAGGAAAGGAAGGAAGGTAGTTGAAAGCATCTGTTTACTCCATCCAAATGTATTTGGATGCAGGTATTCTCAGCCTCGGTCCTTTACAATAAGAGGAAAACCACAGAGCATATTCAGCAATTAGGGGCTGAGGCCATCCAGATCTAACTGAAACATTTATAGACAAAAGGAAAATTTCAAAGGGAATAGGAACTAAAAGGTTAAGGAAAAACAAAAACAATAGACTGAATTTCCATGAGAAATAGTGACTTAAATTCACACAGTAAACATTTCATTGGTGTTTTGTTTTGTTTTGTGATTTATGATCTATAGATGCAACTTCTTAGATTCAAGATAGCAAGGATCTGAGATACATAATTTGTCAGACTAAAGGAGGTGGGCCAGAAATTATTAGATTCAACTTTCATTAAAAAAATCACTGATCTCTGCTTCACTTTCTTAAGCCTGAAACTTTTCCTACTTGATGTGTAACAAGTTTGTAAAGTTTTGTTCTTACTTGGAAAGAAATCCACCAGTGTTCTGCACAGAACCTGACTGGCCTCGTCACATAGTATTACAACAAAACACTACACCCAATAAACGCATTTCTTTCAGGCAAAAACATTACAAGTGAAAATGTCAACAAAACCATTCAATCCTGTTAACCGTTCTTCAATCTGGAATAAGTAGAAATGTATGGAACCAGGAATTTTAAACAGTGTTTTTAATTGAAAATAAAGCTAAAGCATGCTTTTCAACAGTGCAAATTTCCATAATTTTGATTTACTGCTTCCATCATCACAACACAGTACACCAGCATGGCCCTTACCCAGGGCTAGACCCTAGCATTTGCATGTTGAACTACTTTGATTTTAAGTGCAAATATAGATAGTCACCTCTGATTGTCACTTGCAGTAGAAACTCTCCTGCTCTATACACAGGATGGTCTGAAAACAGAAGTTTTAGAGAGATGCAGAAAAAGTATAAGGTCATAAAATCCAAGTGCCTGAGTTCTGGTACCAAAAAGCCCTGAAAAAACTGTTATTTTTCATTTGGGGTATTGCAACTCTGACCCCTCATTTTCTTTTTCTTGGTTGTATTTACTGATTTGTCACTATCAAGAGTTCGGCCAGGAAATATTCTGCTATTACGAGAAATATTTCAGCCCGGGCATGGTGGATCACACCTTTAATCCCAGCACTTTGGGAGGCCGAGACAGGCGGATCACCTGAGGTCAGGAGTTCGGGACCAGCCTGGTCAGCATGGTGAAACTCCGTCTCTACTAAAAATACAAAAATTAGCCGGACATGGTGGCACGCGCCCGTAATCCCAGCTACTCAGGAGGCTGAGGCAGCAGAATCGTTTGAACCCAGGAGGTGGAGGTTGCAGTGAGCCAAGATTGTGCCACTGCACTCCAGCCTGGGCGACACAGCGAGACTCTCTCCAAAAAAAAAAAAAAAAAAAGAAATATTTCAATTGTTTTGGGAGTTTGAATAGTCATGTTCAGACCACAAGATAAGCAGGACAATAGTAAGAGTCACCTTATTTAAAACCTTTGGGTGAGAACACAAAACAGACTTTTCCTGTTGCAAAGGAGTGGCTTTAAAAGTAAAATCACACCCTTTACAAAAAAAATACAATTCCGTATTTATTTTACTCAGTATGTATGAGGCAGCTTTTACTAGCATTTAATCAGGACTCACACCCCAATCTTTCCACTAAAAAAAAAACAAAAGTTAAGTGCAACTACTCTTGGAGAGGGAATAAGGGGAGTCAAAAGAAAAAGATACCCCACAAACAAGAGCTCCAGAAAATAACATTTTGGGCTCACAGAAACTTCTTGCTACCTCACCTCACCTCACTGTGTAACCATGTAACCTAACAAACTTTCACTGAATTAACAGTTACACTTTCAGCTCTGAAATCTAGTGCATAAACTTAATGGCTCATTGTAATATTTATTATTCAACCTTTTGACATTTATTTGTAGCAGTTGAATTGAGGTACCGGGTGCATTATTAGCATCGAAACAGTAAAGTGTTCCAGCTCTACCGTAATAACTGAGTTTTACTTGAGTCTTTAGCCTGAAGTAGTCTGTGGAATGTAAACCAACCCTTCTCCCACCCCGCCCCCACCCTACTCCAAAAAAAAAAAAAAACCCGCAACGGAAAAAAAGTAATCCGATTTCTGTCTTCAAAATGCGATAAACCAGGACTCCAAAGGGGGTGTAACACATTAATGGACTTGTACAAACCATCCTGTGCAGTTTACAACAAAAGGAAGGTAATATGGTTCAAGAAAATATCTTCCAAAACATTTTTATGAATTAAATTTCCTGAATTTGTGACTAGGTGGAAGAGGTATTGCAGAACCGCCCAGCTGCCATTTCCATATAGGATGGGCCTTGTGAGGAGTTTGAGAATCCTTAGTGGTGTTTAAGGAATACGCCGGCCACAAATCCCCATCTCTCCCAATAATGAGTGATGGTGGACAAGGAAAATTTGCCATGAAATGAAATGGCCTTTTCACTGCTGATGCTACATTGCTGGCTACCTTTTTGCGTCTGTTTATAACTGTAAAATCATCCAGTGTTCCTTCATGTGTCTCAGTTTTACCTGTAGGACGAGGGCTTCTAGCTGATTTCAAATTTGGTTTGACTGGAGGTGTCTGAAGGACAGGTCGCTTTCCCAGTACTAGTGTCCGGTAATTTTTTCTCACCCTGGCACCAAATTTATATTCCCCATCCTCAGGTTTTGGAGAACCTAAAGTGCATGAAAGGCCCTGACTTTGAGCCAGTGGATTTAAGGAAGGAGTTTCTTTTTCAGGGCATGCAAAACCTTCCTTAGCTGTGGTTAACAAGGCGTCCTCCTCTTTACTCTCAGTCACACTGTAAAACTCACCCTTTGTATCATTGCACTCGCACTTTAGCTTATTTGTAAAAAGGTGAGGTTCATATTCTTCATTAGCACTACTGTCTTCTACTTTGATTTTAATATTGTGCAGAAATGGCAATGTCTTGTCGCCTGTGTCAGTGCAGGGATTCTCGGCTTTAGTTGCTGCTGCTCCTGCAGCGTTCACTTCAGGATCAGTCTGCGAAGAGGGCAAATCCGTAGCAAATTCAGGACAATGAAGGATTTTGGAATATTTTTCTGAGTTTGCTTCTGCTCCTGAAGAATCATTATTTAAGAACCTAGCAGCTATTGTGTTGTTATCTGCACAGTGTGTAGTAGGAGTTGTTTGTAGGCATTTCCTAGCCTCTCGGAGTATTCTTTGTTGTGGAAATGCATTGTTTGTCTTTGGGCTAGGTGAAGAGGCCCCCTCTGCCAGGCAGTTAATTGTCAGGTCAGTTCTCTTTACAGCATTGGAAATTTCAGAGTGTGGGAATGTAATCTCAGATACCCTATCGTTCCTTATCTCAGCGAAACAACTCCCCAGGCTGGCCGGGCAGTACACCGGAGATGCTTTGGGGGCCCAGCTCTGCAGATTCCACTCCTCCGGCGACTCCGCTTTGACACTACTCTTGAGGTCGGGAAGTCTGCCGGCATCCTCGAAAGCAGCGGGTTTGGTTGCAGCGGCGGCGGAGGCCAGATGGTACAAGAAGTTGGCCTGCGCCTGCACGCTGGGAGGCTTGCAGAAGCTGGTGCGCCTGAATCGGATGCTCTGCACTGACACTTGGCTGGAGCCGGAGCTGGAGTCCGACTCGGTGGACGAGTCCTCCTCCTCCGAGCTGACTTCACTGGAATCCGAGGCCCCGCTGCCCCCCTCCTCCTCCTCCTCCTCTTCCTCCTCCTCCTCCTCTCCCTCCTCCTCCTCTTCCTCTGAGGACACAGAATTGCTGGAGCTGGACAAACTGGAGCCAAAATCCGAGTCGTTGGCCGCGTGGTCCGAGTAGGAGCTGGACTCGGAGTCGCTGCTGCAGCTCTCGGGAAAGCTGCCCAGATGGGGCTGCGGCCGGTGGTGGTGAGGGGGGTGGTGACTCTGCTGCGGCGGCTGGGCCCGGTGGTGGTGGTGGTGGTGGTGATGGTGGTGGTGGTGGTGGTGGTGGTGCGGAGGCGGGCAGAAGCCGTTGACCAGATGAAACCTCTCCAGGCAAGTGGCCCCGGCGGCGGCCGCCGCCGCCGCTGCCGCCGCCGCCGCCGCCGCCGCCGCCTTGGCTTTGTAGGACCTGGGCAACAGCAGCAGGCGCCGCGCGCCGGCGTGAGGCGCGAGCAGGCAGTCCTTGGCGCCGCCGCGCTTGCGCTTGCAGCGGTAGCTCAGGCTCCCCGGGCCTCCGGCGCCCGCCGCTGCCTTGGGCTGGGGCCCGGCCGCCGATGCCTGGTAATAGGCAGCGGCGGCGGCGGCGGCGGCGGCGGCGGCAGCGGCGGCGGCGGCGGCGGCGGCTGCCGGGTGTTTGCTGCACAGCAGGCTCCGAAAATAAGCAGGGTCCGAGGGGAAGGCGACGTAGTTTCCCTGGAGCGGGGCAGTTTCATAGTTTAGAGGGGGTTTGCACGGCGAGCGCACGATCTCCGGGTAGTGCGAGCCGGGGTATTTGCTAAAAATCTGAGGTAGATGGGCGGCGGGGCGCGCGGCGGCGGCGCCCGGGCGCTGGGACTGCGCGCTGATTGGCAGGGGCCGCGCGGCTCCGCTCAGGCCCCGCCAAAGTTGGTGCTTGTCCTTCCAAAATCCCGGGCGGGGGCTGGCGGCAGCGGCGCGCTCTGGCGGCGGCGCCTTTGTGGCCAGGGCCCGGCCGACCCGCCTGCGCTTGGTCTTGAGGACGCGCTCGGTTTTGCAGGAGGTGTAGAGCGCTTCCACGTCTTCCCGGGAGATGAGCGTGCATTTGGCGGCGTGGAAGGCGATGCTGTTGATTGCCTTGAGTTTCCGCAACTCCTCCAGATCGCAGTGGTGCTTCTTCACTTTCAGATGATCCATGCGCTTGTGCACGGTCGTCCTCGGGATGTTTTTCAGCAGATCTGTGAAGACTTGGGAGAGGGCAAACATTTGCTTCCCTTTAATGATGAGGTAGCCGAGCCTCACGCCATCCACCTCTTCAAAACCTGACTTCAGGTCTCCCATCTCGGGCACTAAATGATCCCCACCATTTGCAGTAAATATATACGTGACGCATACATACACATGTATGTATGTTAATCCTCCGCCAGATGCTGCGTGTGTCTCAAGGCATCCTGCTAATAAAATAACAAAGACTGTTATTCCCGGCGAAGGAAGTGCCAAACTCTAGGCGAAATTATTGGGGGGGGGGGAACCCCATGAAATTACACTGACTTGATTCTTGCTTTTTTGTTGTTGTTGTTTTCGTTTTTTTAAAAAAGAGGGAAAAAACCATCCGGTTTCTGATCTGCCAGTGTGTTGGTCTGAGTCCCCGATGCAGATCAGTACCTGGGCCCCTCTATTCCTTCCTTCTCCATTGGAGCACTATGATAATGGAATGTGAAGGGAGAAAGAGAAAAGAAATGCAGCTGCTATTCCCGCCGCTGCTTTAGCTACAAATAAAATGACAGAGTGAAGTGAGCTCGTCCGGAGACACCTTCATCAATTAATTCCCCTAAAGCCAGCGCTGATTGGACACTCCTGACAGGTGATGCAATAAAAATTGATATTCCACCCCTTCCCCCCAAAATCTCCCACTAATTAGCATACCCTTATACTGCCACCTCCCCTCCCAAAGTAAATAATACAGTCGGTATATAAATCTTTCCATTAAACTATCGGAGCTCAGAAACAGCCTGACTCACAGACTTCATCAGAAGCAGTGTGTGTACGCTTAAGGAAGAAAAAAAAAAAAACCGCACCGTATATTCGCCTTTAAAGAAATACGGCCTATTTTTTTCGTTTATTTGCATTTTACCGATACAGCTATTATCATTTCAAAGAAAAGCACTTAAAAAACATTATCAAGCCGAAAGAGAGATACCCCACCCCCTTTTCCTTTTGGAAAATGGAGCTTAAGGGAAAATGTGCAGAATAGCCTGGTATTTCCCTTACAGGAGTGGGGAAGGAGACCGGCTGGGAGCTCCAAAGTTAAACCCGCCCCGTGAACCACCCCAGTGCGGACTTACGTTTGGAATTTCTCTCGATTTTCCTTTTTTTTTTTTTTTCCCTTAAATGCCTTTTTACAACCAGAAACAAAGTTATTTGACCAAGGAAGCAGTTCAAGGCTCCAGCTCCGAAACACTGTAACAATTCAACTGGATTTCGGTTCTCTGCTGGGGGGTGGGGTGGGGAGGAGGTAGTTTCACGTCAGACCCATAACAAAGCATAGATAAGCCAGAAATGTGTACACTTTTCCACAATTAACCGTACTAGATTGGAGGCGGGATCCTCCAAGAGTCCCCAGCAAAGCCTTTGCCAGGGTCCTGTTCACCACAGGTCAGAATTCCAGAGAGCAGATTGCTTCCTTCTGCAGCAAAGAAAAGAAACTGTCAAACGCCCAAGGTGCTTCCAGAGGTTTTACGTAATAACAATGAAAAGAAAGTGCTGATGTACGATGCAGACTGTTTCAGTGGTTTGTGATGCTTTTGGTTGGTAGTTTAGGTAGATCTTCCACAACTCCCAGTTTTTCCATCAAAGTCAAGCATCTGCTTTAACAAAATCACTTTGGATGAAAATCAATGTGGTTTAACCTCTTCTTAGTCAAATTAAGGCAAATTTTGGTGTCGTTTTCAAGGATATCCAAAATATTGCCAAATGAGAGCAAGGGCCCTCCCAGTCGCATTACCACGATCCCAAGGCGGCTCCTTGGCTGCTTTGCAAAATTCGGCAAAATCTTCTTAACTGTTCGGTGTTTGCAACTACAACATAAATGCAACCCAGGCATTTATGTGTTTCCTTGTTCCTCCAAAAATAGACACACCCGCGTGATTAAAAGAATAAACGGATATTTCTGAGCCTGCAAGAAAAAAATTATACAATAATTTCTTTTTTCACATTCAAAAGTTCCAGCTTCCCCTGCTCTGGTCTGGATGGCACGAGCAGGTATGGCTGAAAAAGGAAAACAGAAAGATAAAAACTGAGGAATCAGACATACAAAAAGGTAGTTTGCCTGACAAGATGAAATCTCGGCCATAATTCCCCACCCCCACCCTCATCTCCTTTGTAATTTCCCAGGAATTTTGAAAAGAATTGGGAATTTCAAGAAGTGCATCCGGAAATTAAGGAAGTCTATTTAAGAGAGTCTGTAACTCAGGAGGTTGGGATTTGAAAAGTCAGCCCCTGAACTACTGTTGCACTCAGCACAGATGTAATCGCCGCTCTTCAACTTAATCAATGTGTGTACAAACTGCGATGTCTAGTTCTTGCCTTTGAAATCTAAGGCTAGCATTTCCATCCAAGAAATCAGAGCTACAGCAAATTACATTTTTGTCCCTTGAATGAAAGAAGGATCACTGAATGGATCTCGTGATATTTCAGGCTTTAAACGTAACCGAGAGGCAGCAATGAACAATGCCTCGTCACAGCTAATACCATCCACCGAGTTGGCTTTCTTTTGCATCTGGATCTATTACACCGCGTTTTTCTCTTTCACTTTCACAGGAGACAAAATGCACAAGGTTTAGGCAGAAAGCGAAGTTTCCAGGAAAAGCAGATGCTGGTGTTTGTTTTTAAAAGTAGAATGACCAGAGTCTTTCTATTGCCAGCAACAATAATGTCGTTTTAAAATTCCTTCTGATGCACTTATATAGTACTGCCAGCCCTCGCCCTCCCACCCCCACCCCCGCCCATTCCCCTCCCCCAGCTTTAAGATTTAGACCAAAGAGTCAGCCAAGAAATAGTAAACTCAGAAAAAGCTTTTGAGAAGACAGTACAAAAGGTTGGCTAGAGCATCCTTTTTTTTTTTTTTCCAGGTAGTTTTAGTTGTTCTCCATTCCTGTTTATATTTCCTCTCTCTCTCTCTCCCAGTCCTCCTACACATAGCAACATGATTTAGTAGCCATTTCAAAACTACCTTCTTTTCCTCTCTCTTCCTCTCTTTCCACCTTTAAAATATTGGCAATATAGGTGGTTTTGAAAACTAGTACCATATTAAGTTTTTTTTTTTAACTAAGGGCATAATCTGTTGGGTGAAATAGAGAAAAATAAAGGCTAGGGAATTTGAGAAATGTGTCTATATAGACTTTGTGCAAGTATCTCTATATGTACACTCAGACACCTTTACACTTATACATTTTTAATACTACTATTACACATCTTTCTTCGTGTCTAATACATTCTTTTGTTCCTTTAACTTCCCCATCCTTGTGTGTATGTGTGTGTTAGGCTCCAGCACTCTTGCTTGAATGAGTGCATGCACACACACACACACACACACACACACACACACACACAAACACAGAATGTGACAGACAGCTTTCTTGGGCCATCAGCACACGTTGCATATCCGGGGTCTTCTCCAGGCACATTGGGGGTCGATCCCGATAAAAAGATCTAGCAGAGGCCCCTGAGCGCTCACACATGAAAGGCAGGGGACTTTAAGATGGATTTGCATGCACACCGGGGATTTCGATCAATAGCTACCAACATTTATGGCTTAGATTATTAATGTGAAAGCTGGCCAAAAGAATGGGGATGAAAAATTAAAGGTGTCTGTTATCAATTATGCTTAAAGTTATGCAATAATTTACTTACTTTGCCTGATGTGCAGATCCAGATGTATAAAGTACTATTCTTCAAAAGCCAGGGGGTTTCTTTGATAAATTTGTTGACCATGTCAGCTGACTCTACAATCAAAGATGAACCCAATTCAGATAATGGACTGTATTCAAATTCTTTTTTAAGAAAAGATATATCAACTTCTATGTTTCTCAAATGCAAGTACATATGTAGATAGATATGTACAAATTAACATTTATATATATATCCTTCTCTGTGGGTCCAGGAAATTATTGTGAATTTAGGCACATGTATGATATGCATTGAGTTTAATTAAATGTGATTATTTACTCAGTGAGGAATGCCTAATCTACACACTATTGTAAAAAGTGCTTTAGCTTTGAAAACAAAGCTGCTTGCAAAAGGAAAATCCTCTTTAGCAAATAGAGATTGAAATATATTCCTAATGTCCACTTACTTCTGCATTTATTGTAAAAAATCAGCACTTTCAGTTTTTAAAGTGAAGGGCCATGAAAATATGAACATATTTGTCTTTACTTATCCCATATGAATGTGCTAGATTTACCTTTAGATGCTCTATTTTGATTTATTTTCACTGTATTTTATGTTTAAATATCATTGCAATTCAGTCTGACCTCTTTCCTTTGGAGCGAAGTAATGCACACGGCATTTACAGTCTTTTAAATGGTTAGCTGGGAAATGCAATAGCAATTTGCAGGAGTAGTTTACTAATGGGGAAAGTTCTTTGAAAACCTGAAGGAAAACCTAAGAGTACTTTTGCATTTCTACACTACAACTGTCATATAATTAAAGTATTGAAGAGCATTAAAATAATCCTTTTCCTTCCAAGCTTTCACCCATACATACATAATTTAAATGAGGATCACAGCCCCCCCCCCCCCCCCCACCACCAACTCTTCACCATATACGTTTGTTTTAGTGATTGCTGGGCACATTTTGTTCAAAGTGAATTCAGACAGAAAAGAGTAAGGAACATCACAAAGGCCTCAACAATGTAAGTATGCTGGTTAAAAGAATAAAAGCCCCTTGTGCTATTAACTAAAAGTAACTATAATATTCACAAGATAAAAGTTTAAAATAATAATAAAGCCTCATATGGCTGAATTAGTTGAGGATATAAGACAATAAAATCTCAACAGTTCTTTAGCTAAATTTATCTAATATCACATCTTCTCTGCTTTTTGGGATGGGAAAATGGGAATGAAGGAGTAGAAAATGGCTAAATTGAGAAACAAATGATAACTTAGTATATTTCCTTTAATTTTTTTTCTTTCTGGTTCATTTAAACAAATCAGGGTAAGTCTCCAAAAGGGCCCATCCCTCTGTTCTTAGGCATTTAAAAACCCTGTCTTTAACAGAAGTTTGGGACACAGGGTATATGCCATGTTGTCTACTGACCCATAATCAAAATGCAGTGACCTTCTACCCTTTTTTTGCCCCCTGACCCATCTTGAATTCAATGCAGCCTTTATAAATTTGCAAATCCTTGGAGGTAAAGGGGTTTTTGTGAGGCTTTGTTCTGAAAAAGCCCTAAGAGTGTGCTTTCTAAATTAGACAAAGGTAAAGCAACAAATCCTAGTGGATGAGATTTTACACAGGTGAGCAATAGGCACCTCCAGATAACATATATTGCAAGCTAAAAACCAGTTATAAACATAGGAGACAAGGAGGTTATGGATTGCATCAAATTAGAGTGAGGTACAAATCACTTTCATGATGTAAGAAACGGCTAGGCCACAATCTTCCTGCTCTTCTCATCTCAAGGGCTGTGGGGGACCCTAGTGACCAAGGAAGGAATGGGGTGGGGGGAAGGGGGCAGGAAGGAAAAGAAAGGAGTGAGACTTGATCTGAATCTGCGGGCACATTCCCTTATCTTTCCTGCTATCAGCCAGTTTAAAGGACACCATAATTATGATGGTGATAAAACAATGCCTGCTTATGTGTGCTGAATAAATAAAGAATGTTTACAGCTCAAGAATCTTTTAATTCCAATTAAATGCTATCAAAGAAAAGCCACTTTTCCTACTGCAACCGCCTTTCCCCCCAATTATCTTGTTTTGTTGTAATATTTTCCTATGAGACACATGGGCCTTTCACAATTGATCCTGAATGCAAAAGAAAAAAACTCAGAGAAAGTAGAGTTTGACCTTCAGATATTAAATAATACACAAATATCCAGAACCACAATTTGTTAGGGTTGCCCAAGTTTTTGTTTATTTTATACAAGGGTCAAACATATAGAAACTGAAGTGGTGACACCAAGTGTTGAGGCCTACCTATGGGCTGCTCAGCCATACTGAAATCCTGAGCCACCACGAGGGGAGAGAGGAGAGACAAGACATGAGGAGCCTGATGGTCTCTGGAAAGGGAATCCTCTTCTGGTTCTGTTCCCCTGGCTTCAGCCCAAATCCTTCTAGGAGCACTGGAGCCAATCACTGTCTTTCACTGCTGCAGCTACTGGGAACCTACAAAAAAGCGGGAGATAAAAAAAAAAAAGAAAAAAAATCACAAGTTCGAATTTATGGATACACAAGTATCATTTCATATTCATGACATCAGCAAATCACATCATAATCAGATTTGAGCAAGGTTTGGACACTAAGACCCAAAAGACTGGACACTCAACACTGACAGTATCACATATTAACCAGAAAATTCGCTTTTTTATTATGGAATCACAGGGTGAAAATTAAGTCTTTTAACTTTGAAAAGCTTACTTTTCACTTCTGAGGCCAATTTTTACACTAATAAATTTCAAGTAAACGTCTCTTTTAAAGTTGTTCCACAACATTTTAATTCAAACTTCTATTTCCTTTCTCAGTTGGGGTAGTGTTTTGTTTGTGTTTTTAAAAAAACACATGGCACAACAAACGTTATGGAAAACGCACTCATTCCGTTAAATGCCGATACAAACCTGCCTTTTACTACATCTGTCTAAGCAGCGCATTGCTAAGTATAAACTTAAAAAAATTTTTTTTCTCAAAGACATATCTATTATTTCTTGGCAAATACTATTTGGTGATGTGGTGCAAAAACACAATGGTAAAAAATTTCGGGGTATTTGTAAGTTTTCTGGAGAGTTGCAGGCCCCTTTCCTTTTGAAAGTTTAGAGCTCCAATACCCTCAATTCTACTGGCAGAATTAGGATGGACTTAGAGGGTCCTAAACGTGACCGATTCACTAAGGCGGGGGGGGGGGGGGGGGGGGGGGGGCTACAGCTTGCAGCAACGTGCTCTGCAACTTAATCCTACGCTAAAAGAGGGCAGAGAGCGAAAAAGAATGGAATACAAACTCTCCCGACATCCGTAGTTACTTTCAAGGTGGATTGTGTATTTTAAGGCTGATGGGAACGTCTGGTTTGTGGAGCAAAAAGAAGAGAAGGTAAGTGTTTGTCCTTGTATCCACCAGTTCGTAGAGAAACAATGAAAGAACAAAGGGAACCACTTCCCCATCTGAACATTTTCTGTATCTCCCTCCGTTTCAAGCCAAAAAGCTTGGGAAGGGATTCGCTTTACTCTACCTTAAGTAGTGGTTGCTGGCTTGTTGAACTAAGAATGAGAAAAAAGTTGAGAGGCAGATATAGACTAAATAATAATAAAAAAGGCTTGCTGTGGCGGATCTCCACCGCGCCAGTCTCAGCAACTTGCAGCAGAAGTTGCTCAATGCACGGAGGCAAAGCCCAAGAAATACCCTTTGCACACCAGATTTCGAACTCAGTCATTTAAATAGACTTTCTTGCTGTTTGAAGGGGTTTCTGCGCACAAAATGTGTAGGTAGTGGCTATGGGAGAGATGTACTATTTAGGTCGAAAAATGATCTCATGGCTATCTGGAAAAGAATTTTTAAAAAGGAAAGGGGATTCAAGTATCACGTTACTGTTTGCTAATAGAAGAAATGGCAGCACTGGCTGGGAAAGGAGAGGGATTCGTATTGAAATGCATTTGCTTTGGGCTACGCTGGTTATCCGCAAGTCTGGCTTTGTGGGTCTGCGTGGCTGAATAAGTGACCAAGTGCCTTCGGCATTATATAAACGGATCGATGTGTGCGGGAGTCCCCAAAGCCGTCGAGCACGTGAAACGCGATTTTTTACTGCCCTCCAAGCGGCGACCAAGCCCCGCTCCACCCCACCCCGCCTCAAAATCCGTATATTACCTGCCCCGTTACAGTGACGCATGTTTATGTTTATAGTCCTGGTTTGTAGTAGTGTCAAGAACCGCAGCAAGAGGAGGGGGAGGAGAGAGGAGAGGGAGGAGTAAATTCAACCACCCCCACTTGTTGTTAAAGCAAATTTACTGCGTTATTGCAAGCTCAGGACGGGGGGCTGGGATGAGAGTTGAGAGGAAGGGTTGAGTTGGGAAGTGTGTTGGCGGTGGAAGGTGGGGGTGGGGTTAAGAGCTCCGCAATGGAGCTCCTCTCCCCAGCAGCCCAGGAAAAGCAGCTCGGTCAATAGAGGAGCATGCTGGCGCGGTCGAAAACAAAAAGGTTCCTTCTGCTCGCTGCGTTCACGTGGGGGGCTCTGCACGCGGGGCTCCAGGGCCGTGACCCCTGACCCCGGCTCCTCTCCGCGCTCTCCCGGTGCCGCGCGGCCACTTTTTACCCAGGATCCCTCGCGCGGGCCGCGCTCGTGCCGAGCTGGAGTCCTTCCTAATCCTCCATTCCCGGCTCTCGCTCCCCGCCCCCGCCGCCAGCCCCGGGGGAGGATTCTCCGGCGGGGAACCCCCGCCCCACCCCCACCCCGACTGCCCCGGCGGAGTCGGCCGCAGCGAGTCCGCGCGGGGCGGGGCGGGGAGGGCCGGGCCGGGCCTCCCCTACCGCGCCGGGCCTGCGAGGGAGGGGAGGGACGGGGAGCCGAGGGGAGGGGGCGCCGGCCTCCCGGCTCAGCTGCCCCACCGAGGCCTGGACCTGTTGACTGCGATTGGCCCGCCTCATCCCGCGCCCTCTCTCTGCTCGCAGCGGCCCCAGCCCTTCCGCGGCCTCGCGGGGAGGAAATGGGGATGGCTGTCCTCCTCTCCGCCTCCTTCTAACTTTCCTTTTTTTATTTGGGTGTGTTGGGGGGGGGGGGTGCTGAGAAAGCCCAGGCAACTCCACCGCCGCCCCATCCTGCCTCCGAAAGTCTCGTCACGCCCGACCCGCCGCCGCCGCCCTCCCAGCCCCCATGACTTAAAACCGCCTCCCCTCCTCGCAGCGGCGCCCCGGCCCGGAGCCCGAGAGCCCTCGACGCCCCCGCCGCGCCTCCCCCGCCTGGCCTGGCCCAGCGGCGTCCCCAGCGAATTGTGTCGCTTTTCTGCCCTGGAAGCTCCCTCGGCCACGTTCCACTTTTTTTCCCAGTCCCAGGAGGCGTAAGATAAAACCTGTGATTTGCTGCGTGCTGCCGGGCACATTCTCTGCCCTCTCGTCCGAAGGACGAGTTTAAAATGGAGAGTTTAAAATAATAGCATTTACAGGAGGAAATAAAGAGCGAGGGGATGGTTGTTTGGCCGGTTTTAAGACATACATGCTTTTTTTTTTCTTTTAATACAAGATGTCTTAAGGGTTAAAAGCGTTCTAGGGTTTGCTGTATTTCCTTCTAGATTTGGGGTTTCCTGAGGAAATCTTTTCCGGAGGGAAATAGCAAATCAACATTAAGATGGAAGCGAGACTTCTCAGCCACTTTTGGAAATGAAGGGGGAAATTGTAAAAATACATTCAGAAAAGGGCGCGAAGGCGGCGGCTGAGGGGAAGAAGCTGGAGTCTTGGGAGGAAGCGCAGTGGGTTGGAATCGGGGGAAGGAGGGCCCGCTAGGTCCGGGCGGGGAAGAAGGCGTGCGGGCGGCGGGGCGTGCGCCGGGCCGGGCAGCTGGAGGAAGGCGCGGCCGGACTGGCGACCGCGAAGAGGCAGGCGGGGAGGGCCTCGGGGGGCGGGGGCCGGGCGCGGGGCCGGCGCGCCGGAGGAAGCGGGACCTGGCTCCTCGCGCCCGCCGGGCCGCCCCCATTGTTCTGCCCTAGCGCCGCTGTTAGCCGAGCACGTCCTGACCGAGGGAGGGGTCCCGCGGGCCAAACCGACCCCCGTCGGCGCCTCCCCGGGCTCCTGAGCTCCGGCCGGGTCGGGTCGGGCCGGCGCGGCAAGTTTTGATGGTCAGACTCAGCCAGCGAGGGGTTACCAGCTGAAGACCTCGGAGGAAGGAGCCTTTACAGCGTGCTGCGAAATTGAAGGAAGCCGGGCGAGCCTGCAACGCACACGTTATGAGAAAAAGGGAAAGCAACATAGATATGTTTATAAAGTGATAAATAGATAAGAGACACACGTGGGCAGTTATTATTCTGGATCCGGAAAGTTACAGTAGATTATATAATATTTGAAATATCTTGAAATGTATGGATTCAAAAATCCATTTAAAAAAAGGTTCAAAGGAATTCGGAAAAGCACGTTTCGCTATCCTTATTACTGATTACTCAGCTCTTCTTTGTACACAGAAAGTCTAGTTTTAAAAGGAAAGGCTGAGCTAGCCCTTTCAAAAACGGGCTTCCTTTAACGTGAAGTGCGTTTTCAAAATAGGGAATTTCAAAAGGGAAAAACGTTTAATTTGCTTTTAAGCCACGTTTTGGAAACAAATAATTGCAATCCACTTAATAAACTCTGTCTGTTTTCCTTTGTGAGGCATATGGAAGAAATATTTCTGGCCAACGTCACAGTTTTTTTTTTTTTAAATGAAGATTTCCAACAAGTGCTTGCGAGTCTTGTCGACAAGACGAAAGTCATCGTGCGTGAAAGGCCAAGAAAAAATAATTTCAATCCTGTGGTCCAAACCTTACTAGGGCAAGAGAGTAATTTCGACTTAGGTTTATGATAGACTTTGCGGAAATTCCTTCTAAAATACTCATTACTAGTCTGTGTTATGAAGCACTGTTTCCCAAGGTAGATTTTTAAAAACCAATTAGAATTGATCTTTAATGGAATATTATATTTACACGTCATCATGAAAACATCATTTGACAGAGTTTTGAATTACAAGAAAGGAGTTAACAGATGATGCTCATAAATAGCATCTGTTTGAAAAGACCCCTTAAGAGTCAGTTAAAGGTAGTGATGGTTGTATTTTTGCATTTGAAATGCTGTAGAAGTTGCTTGCATTTTAACACTTTCATTTTGCGGGTCTTCTTTCTAAACTTGCATTTCCTCATGGAAATCATTCAGTTATTTCGAGATATAGGGAGAAATTCTTATGTAAGATATCATTTGAGGCGTAACTATGGAAAGGTTTGAACAGAAAAAAAAATCGCTGTTGAAAATCAACTATTTTCAATTCATTCGTTCCACACTCATCCTCCCACAGTTCCCATCAATTTACATTTTTTATGTCTTTGAATATTTAGAATAGCTTTACATGATTATCTGTTATGTAGTTGATAGTAGAAGGTGAATCGTTTTACATCATTCACTGTTTCAGATATTTTTTGTTTCATTTAAAGTAAAAAGATTCTTAGGAGTCATGTATTCTTGTGAGAAAAACAACAAATGGATGGAAAAATGGCATGAATGGGGGTGGGGATGGAGAGGGACAAGTAGCATTCCTGGTCAGTCTTTGTGATACCTTTCTTTAATTTTATGTCATTATATTTTCCACTTCTGCTTGCACCAACGATCATTGCTTTTTTAATTGGGGTAAAGTGCCACCATATAAAAATTACCTACCTTCTGGCTCTCAAGCGCCGCAGTAAAATAAGGCTGACAAAAAGTGATCCGAGGCTTGTGTGTTTAATTCGCCAGGAATGTTAAGCTTCATAAGATTCACCCTATGGGGTCATGTTGGTCCTTGGCACTGTTACTATACAGTTTCAAGAGGTAAATATGCACATTATAGATTTTAAAAATCTAAGATGTACTAGACCAACAGTTTATTAATCGAAGGAATAAAAAATGAATTTGTCAACCTCATTCTTTCTGGGACACAATGCACTTAATTAACATATTCTTGGGCTTGTTTCTGGATTTGGTAAGCAGTGGCCCCTTTTGGAGAGGAAAACATTTAAATCTTAAAAAGTGATCTTCTTTGGTCCAAATAGTATTTATAAATTCAGTTTAATTTCTTCTTTTTTTTCAGTCTAAGATATGTTGCATTTCTTTCAAGGTTCTCTTCCATTTCAAAAACTGATTTTCCTCTTTTCCACGTCCAGAATCTTTTCACTCAGATAATCTTATGTGGCCTATAAACAGACACCTAAATATGTCACTTTAATCACACTTTAATTATAACAGAGATGCAGATCTTCAGTGTCAGTAAAAAATGAGAACATGGACCTTACAATACACACTATATTGATGATACTCTGAAAAGTCAAAATATAACACCTTTCAGTATTGCTGCATCATGGAAAAAAATAGTTCAACTCTGAATCGTTAACGAGGTTTAGGTAACACCTAGAATGCCTAAAGGCATCTTTTAGATAGCATTTTTATATTGATAATTGCATGCTGTTTTACTCAAAAAATGTAAATACAGCCATTTGATATCAATTTTATAGCAAAAGAAATAGCTCCGAGGCCAAACACGATTAACCAAACCAAACCTTTCAAATATTAGACCTCGATTCTTAAAAAGATTTTTATTTAGATTACACAAAATTTAAATTTCAGAATTATCTACCAAACTTTCAGAAAATTAAAGTGTATCTAAAAACAGTATTAATTATAATTGATTCTACATTGGAGATTGTTTTGTAATAAAATGATGACTGTTACATGAAAAGGTGGTAAACATTTGAGGGCTATTTAGAATAGTCTAAACTACCTGGTAAATAAAAACTGATATTAATTTCAACTATTGAAAATCTTCAGATAAATCAATTCACCTGAAAATTTTTGTTAATCATTACTTACAAATATTAGTTCAATTGTACATACAAAATAAAATCTTGCTTTACTTCGAAGAATAAAGCTCAGAGTGTAATTAGCTTTTAAACACCAATTGAGGACATTAAACAAACATTTACTCTAGACCTACTATGTGCAAGACACTTGCTAGGTGTGATGGTGAGTAAAAAATAATCACCTAGTAAGATTAACAAGTTTCATTAGATTTTTGAAAAAGCCATTAACAGAATCTCAATTGAAAACATAATTGCAAAAAATATTTTTATATGAAATTTCGAATAGTACTCCATGATATAGGTGCCATGGTGGTTTTGTATCTATAAAGACACAATACTCATTTATGGTGACATACTAATAACAAAGCTAGTTTCAGAAACACTTCAGTATTTTAATCATACTAGCATAAATATATGGCTCATAATAAACTTTTAATGAAAAAGGTAAAAACTCTTGGGTACCAAATGAGCAAAACAAAAAACAGAGATTCCTCTATGTAAAAGAGGATATATCTGAAAGTCTGCACAGATCATAAGAGAGTGTCTTTTTGAGTTTTTCAACTAATTTATTTAGAAAGAAGTTGATAGACTCCAATGAGGTTTAGCAGATGCAGGAATTCTAATTGCTTTTTGTTTAAAAAACTGAGTCGAAGAGCCAATATAGAATTTTACACACTATGGAAGTCAAGAATCTGAGTTCAGGAAAGTGTATCTAGTCTCAGCATTATAGAAGTATACCTCATATGGATGTAGAAATAGACCTCAGTTTCTATACCCCATTGTAGAAATTTATATATACCTTGACAATGGGTACAATAGACTAAATATAATATGCGCAAACAGAAGGCAAATAAAACTTTAATTTACAAAGGAGATAAATATGAATAGTACTAACCTCTGAAATGAATATGGTTTTAAATATTTCTTTCATAATATCTACTTATGTAAATAATTATGGAAAAGCAAATACAGAAATTTGGTGCCTACCTTAAAGAATAAAGAAAATTATTGGAAGATATATTACCCATAGAGCGAAAATACATCTTCCCATTATAGTAGGGTTAGAGGTTACATCATAAAATACTTTACTTGAGTTTTTTGTGGTTTGCCTCAGATGATTAGTTTGGAGAAACAGATGAGCTAGTACTGAGTTAGCTGCTGTTATGTGAAGCAATGTTTAGAGACAACAGGGTTTCATTTTATCCTAGAGGTACTACATGTACTTTTTTGAAGGATATTTTGAGAATATAAAATAAAATTTTAGGGTAACATTTTACAATTGAAATTGTTCTTTTTCACAAAGTTATTTTATAACTCCTATGGTAATTTATTTTTATATTGCTATGTATTTTAAAAAGCATACTTGAACTTTAACAATTCTGCCAATGTAATTACAAGTTTTATCCATTTTGAGGTAGGAAAATTAGCATATTCAGCCAATTGTTACATATATGACTATATATATATATATATGTCTCACAAAGGACAAATACAACTTTCTCACTGCTATATTCCCCATATCCAAAACAGTCCCCAGTACACAGTAAATGTTGAATAAATATTTACTGAATGAATAATTAATTGTGTATTTGAACTGTTTTACTGTTTTATACTGTCTGCTTTTCTTCCTTTTCGCTTAACATTTTATAGAAATATACAAAATATTATACTTCAGATATACAAGAAAAAGTTTGATATCTGGTACAAGTTAAAATGAAAATGAGTTATTTACACTCATGTTTTTTCTTATAATTTTCATACTCAACATATGTTAAAATCAGTTTTAAATAATTTGAATTATATTTTGTGAACACTTATGTATACATCTTTAACAAAATTTGTTTCAGATACTATTGTTTATATACAGGCTGTTATGAAATAATACATTTTCCCTATTTTTAAAAATTTCTGAAACCTCTTACAAATGATACATTTTTTTTTGTTTTGTTTAGGAAATAGCAAGTGTTTACTTACATTTGTTTTAAGTGTTAAAGAATAGGGCAAGGTACCCATCCTTCTTTACATACAAATTAATTCCTTCACAAGAACTAAGCTCCAATGCATTAAAAATAAAACAAATGTATTTTTAAATAATTTAATGCATTAAGGCTTGGCTGCAGTGTTTGGGAGGGGAAGTTTCACACTGATTTTTAACTCAGAATTGCTCTATAGTAAGAGTCTGAACAGGATTTGGATATTGAGCTGGTATCCTTTGTATAAGGGTGAAGATAAAATATATGGTTAAGATACACAAGACAGTATAGTTTTGTTTGAAGGCCGTTTTAGTTTCATAAATTTTTAAGGTAGTTAAAAAATATAATTATTATATGTCCAGAAATGTATTAATTGTTGTCACATCCCAAAAAAGAATTCACATTATGTAGTCTTGTAGTCACCTTTTCTAAATGCGCTATGTAAATTCTCATTGTTTTAGTGTATATTTTGCCATTACTTTGTATATCTCAGCTTTTAAAACATCTGAATTTGCTATATATGCTCTCATTGTGCTGTATACCTATTATCACTCTTACACAGATTTCTAGCAATTAATTTGAAATAGAAAAACAGCCATGATACCTTTTCTAACCCCCCTTTATCAGAAGAACATTTAGAAGGCTTTTAAAGCCCAAACCATTATATTATCTTTTGGCGACCGACTAGGAGAACTTGGGTTCTCTATGCTTTAGCACTGTGAAAGTGCATCTTCCAGATCAGCACATTTGTAATGCGAATTGCTGATAAAGAACCATTTTGTACCTGCAAGGTATTAATCAAAAGTCATGAATTCGCCTTTTAACTGGGCTTGTCATTTAAACAATCTATGCATAAGTCTGATTTCATGCGAAACTTTTCTAATTAGACATTTTTTGCTTAAACATCAATATTGGGCTTTACGGATGCATAAGGAATAGGCAGACAGTGGAAGATTTTAGTTTTAAAGTGCTCAGCATCCAGCTAATTAATCTATGCAGATAGGCCTAATCCATTTTCCATTTGTTTGTGAGGTGGGAGCTCTCATCTTTCTGCCACTTTTAAATGACCTCACATTTCCAAGTATAAATTTGGAGAAAAGACCCGGATCAGAGGAATCCTCCATCAAAACTGGACGCCACTGTCTGATGGCGGTAATTATGTTTTAGCGACTGACTAGGAGGGCTAGAGTTCCTTCTTCCTTTTGGTGTAATACAACTGCATTTTCCGGATCATCGTATTATATTGCTAATTCCTGATAAACCACCATTTGTCCTGCACACCGAGCTGAGGGGCGCCTTGGCGTTCCCTCTCCGAGTGCAGCCCTAACCCAGGCTTTTGACCTTCAGCCTGGAATACACTTTCGTTTGTCATTGGGGCCCACGTAGTGCGAAAATGGGCGGCAGATTTGGTAGGACTTCCAGCGGGTGAACTTTGGGAAGAGTCCAGGACGTGAATTTAATGGGTGGAGTGGCTGCCGCAGCACTGTGAAGTTAGCGCGGCCAACTGCAGGAAGCCATGCTTCATTACACCCTTCATGGGAGCTGGCACACTCGCCCCACCCTCGTTTTCCACGGGCCAGTCTTGGAGGAAAAGGCCAGCAGGTAGGTTCCCAGGGCACGGAGATGATGCCCCCGGGGAGTCCCCTCTGGCGATTCTGAGAAAACCCCTTCCCAGCCCTGGGCGTCCGCCTCCCCCGCCACCTCCCAGGCCTCTTCCCGACGCTCACACGCGGCCCGCGCCACCAGCGCTGCAGAGGGCGGCCCTAACGTCCCCGCCCCCGCGTGCGCGCCCCCGCGCCCTCGCGTCAGCTCATTCCGGCCTCCGCGCGCCGCCGGCTCCCCTCGCGCCCACCCCCAGCACACCTCGGCGGCGGCGAGCGGCGCGGGGGAGGGGGACGGGGCCCCGGAGGTAGGCCGGGGGCAGCCAACAGGCCGCGGCAGCGCGCACGCAGGGCTAGCCTCGCCCAGGCCTCCTCCCTCACGCCGGCCGCAGGACGGGCGCGCACGCCAAGTGACGCTCGGAGGAGGAAGCGCAGCCCCCTTCCCCTCCCTCGCTGCCCCTGGCCCAGCGGGAGCCCCCCCCTCCCCCCAGTGCGCCTGTGCGGAGGCCCTCTTGATTATGTGTGCCCTCTCCGGGCGCCCGCGTTAGCGGCCGGGTGGAGGTGGGGAGGGAAGACGCTGAGGAGGAGGAGGAGGCGGAGGAGGCGGTGGAGGGGAGGTGGGGGGAATCAGCAAGGACATGGCTCCTGACTCCTGTGCGGAACGTGAGTGACTGAGCGGCAAAGCCCGAGTGAGCGAGCGGTGGGCTGCCGGGCCGGGCGGGGGGCGCCGGGGCGGGCTCGGGGGGCTGTGTGGGGGGGAAGCACTAATCGGCTTGCATGTGTTTTTTAATGGTCCCCCCAACTCCCTCTTAGATGGTCTCTAGCGACCGGCCCGTGTCACTGGAGGACGAGGTCTCCCATAGTATGAAGGAGATGATTGGAGGCTGTTGCGTTTGCTCAGACGAGAGAGGCTGGGCCGAGAACCCGCTGGTTTATTGCGACGGGCACGGCTGCAGCGTCGCGGTGCATCAAGGTAAACACCCAACCGCCCGCCGGGGCGCGCCGGCCTGCGCCCAACGGTCACCGCCGCCCCCACCTGGGCCGCAACCGCCGGCGCCCCCGCCCCGTGCCGCGGCCGCGGGAGGGACGCGGAGGGTCCGCGGCGGGGCGCGGGGGGTGTGGGCCGCGCATGTGGGAGAAAGTGCGTGTGGCCCGGACTGTCATGTGATTCCGCTCTCACTCTCTCAAGTGTCATTCGGCCGCCGCCTGCGCCTGGGGCCGGGGTCTGCTGACTCGGCGGGGCGGGGCAGGGCGGCGGCCGCGCCCTCGAGATCTGGGCCGGGGTGGGGGCGGGGCGGGGGCGGGGGCGGGGGCGGGGGCGGTGCGCGCCCTTCCCGGGGTTCCCGGGGCCACGGGGGTGGGTTTGGGAGAGTGGAGCGCCCTCTTCTCCCCTGGCCTGCAGCCGCCTGTCTGCCGCAGTGTTTGGAGACTTCCTGTGGCGTGGAGACGGGCTTGGGAACGCGGCGCCAGTGTGGGGAGGCTGGGGGTCGCCTTGCCTCTTTAGATGGGGGGGGATGCGGGGCCCGTTGCACCCCGAGCCAGAAGGCTCGGGCGCTACCGCCGCCGCCCGGTAGCTGTCTGCGGAGGAGATGGCGGAGTCCGTTGCTGACCGTGCGGGAGTGGCGGGGCTGCTGCAGCGCCTGTGGGGTGGCCGCGGCAGGCCACCACCAGCCTAGATGGCTGAAGAGGTGGCGGTGCCAAGTCACTTTTGGGGAGCCTCTTAGTTTATTTCTGGTTGTTAACAATTGATGAGGTTTTTGGATATACAAGAAGGCCGAGGACACTAGTAAGATACTTTTCTGGCCTTTGAAGTGGCCGACTTTTCCCCATTTCACGTGGTAAGGAATCCAGGACAAAACAGTCTACATTCTTTTTTGGTGGCTCCATGTCCCTTCGCATTTCTGAATCTGGCATTAAGCGATGCATATGTTTTTAGTAGTCTGTTGGAAAGGACTACCACCAAAAGGGAGACAAAAATTTGAACATGTGCTAAAGTGCATTTTGTAGAGAAACGAATGTCACACTTGGAAAGGGAGACTTTAGAAGCAGTGGTGATGATTCTGAGGTAGTGAACTTATTCTGAGAATGCTGTTTATTCCCAGACTTTTATTTTTTTACTTTTTATTTTGTTGAGACGGAGTCTTGCTCTGTCACCCAGGCTGTAGTGCAGTGGTGCCATCTCAGCTTACTGCAACCTCTGCCTCCTGGGTTCAAGCGATTGATTCTTCTGCCTCAGCTTCCCGAGTAGCTGGGATAACAAGCACACCCTAGCACACCCGCTAATTTGTATTTTTTAGTAGAGACGGGGTTTCGCCGTGTTGGCCAGGCTGGTCTCAAATTCCTGACCTCAGATGATCCTCTTGCCTCAGCCTCCCAAAGTGCTGGGATTACCGGCGTCAGCCACTGCGCCTGGCCCTAGACTTTTAAAGAAGAGCCAAGTTGCATGTCTTGCTTTTTTAGGGAGTGAATACAATGCGTGTCAAACAAGATACTGATTTTAAGGTCATCCCATGTTCATTGGCATTTTGAAGGCCAATGAATTTCTTATGAATTGGAATTTCTTATGAATTGGATGATAAACTATCAAAATTTGATAATTGCTATGTCCCAATATAGAAAATTTTTATTCAAATCTTAAATTTTCCTTCCTAGAAGTACACCTGAATAAAGTTTTTGGGCAATGATGCTGTGTTTTGGACACCTATGCTGTGTTTTTTGACGGATAGAGCATTTATAGTGAGACACATTTTACAAATTCTTTTTTTTTGAGACAGGGTCTCACTTTGTGGCTCAGGCTGGCATGCAGGGTGCTATTACAGCTCACTGCAGCCTTGACCTTCCAAGCCATCTTCCTGCTTCAGCCTTCCCAGTAGCTGGGACCACAGGCCTGGACAACCATGTCGGGCTAATTTTGTATTTTTGGTAGAGGTGGGATTTCACCAGGTTGCCCAGGTTGGTCTTGACTTTTTTTTTTGAGACAGAGTTTTGCTCTTGTTGCTCAGGCTGGAGTGCAATGGTGCCATCTCGGCTCACCGCAACCTCTGCATCCCAGGTTCAAGTGATTCTTCTACCTCAGCCTCCCGAGTAGCTGGGATTGCAGGCATGGATCACCATGCCCAGCTAATTTTTGTATTTTTTTAAGTAGAGATGGGGTTTCTCCATGTTGGTCAGGCTGGTCTTGAACCCCTGACCCCAGGGTGATCTGCCTGCCTTGGCCTTCCAAAGTGCTGGGATTACAGGTGTGAGTCATTGCACCTGGCCTGGTCTGGAACTTTTGAGCTCAAGGGATCTGCCCGCCTTAGCCTCATAAAGTTCTGGGATTACAGGCATGAGCTGCCTTGCCTGGTCCTACAAATGTTTAACTGGAAGTGGAAGTTTGGCTTTTGGAGTTTTAAAAAGTTATACTGAATTTATATTCTGCTGTGATTGTACAGTGGGTAGTACTCTGTTTTGTGAATTTATATTCTTTCTTTCTTTATATATTTTTTTGAGGCGGAGACTCCCTCTGTCGCCCAGGCTGGAATGCAGTGGGGCAATCTCGGCTCACTGCAGCCTCTACCTCCCGGGTTCACGTGATTCTCCTGCCTCAGCCTCCTGAGTAGCTGGGACTACAGGCACTACCACCACACCTGGCTAATTTCTTTTTTTCTTTTTTGAGATGGAGTTTTGCTCTTGTCCAGGCTGGAGTGCAGTGGCGTGATCTCGGCTCAATGAAACCTTCGCCACCCAAGTTCAAGTGATTCTTCTGCCTCAGCCTCCCAAGTAGCTGGGGTTACAGGCACCTGCCACCATGCCCAGCTAATTTTTAAAAAAATTTTTAGTAGAGATGGGGTTTCACCATCTTGGCCAGGCTGGTCTGGAGCTCCTGACCTCAGGTGATCCTCCTGCCTCGGCCTGCCAAAGTGCTGGGATTACAGGCATGAGCCACCGCGTCTGACCTGAATTTATATTCTTTAAATGCTTTCCAATATTTAAGATATTTTCATATTTCTGCCTAGCAAGCTCATGCAAAAGTCTACTTGGTTATTAGTGTTTTTAGAGTTTTAGAAAATTTTCAGTTTTGAGCTAATTATTAACTTTAAAAACCAATTTTAAAACAAGACTGTGATTAGATATGTGATGTATACTTAAGTCATTTGGAGCATTCACATCATTATGTATTTAGAAATAAACATACCTTTTTTTTTTTTGAGATAGGGTCTCCCTCTGTTGCCCAGGCTGGAGCACAGTGGTGTGATTATGGCTCACTGCAGCCTTGACTTCCCAGGCTCAAGTCAGCCTCCTGAGTAGCTGGGACTGTAGGCACATGCCACCATGCCCAGCTAATTTTTTTTTTTTTTTTTTTTTTTAATTTGAGACGGAGTTTCACTCTTATTGCCCAGGCTGGAGTGCAATGGTGCGATCTTACCTCACTGCAACCTCTGCCTCCCAGGTTCAAGCGATTCTCCTGCCGCAGCCTCCTGAGTAGTAGGATTACAGGCATGTGCCACCACGCCTGGCTAATTTTGTATTTTTAGTAGGGACAGGGTTTCTTCATGTTGGTCAGGCTGGTCTTGAACTCCCAACCTCAGGTGATCCGCCTGTCTCAGCCTCCCAAAGTGCTGGGATTATAGGTGTGAGCCACTGCGCCTGGCCTAATTAAAAAAAAATTTTTTTTTTTGTGGAGATGGAGTCTCACTGTATTGCCTAGACTGTTCTGGAACTCCTGGGCTCCAGCAGCCCTCCCAACTCGACCTCCCAAAATGCTGGGATTACAGGCATGAACCATTGCACCCAGCCTTGATTTATTTAGATGAGGTAACACAAAAGAGTTGCATTTAAAATTTTTACTTTTTAATTAAGTAAGCTGTATATGTGATAAATAGGATGTGAACTGTTTTACTTCTCTGTAAAGAGGTAGTTTACTTGAATAGTGACAGGTGGATTAATAGGGCTTTGAAAGGGTATTTGATTTTTCCATAGTTCTTCGAGTCTTAACATTTTAACACATTTCATTTTTCAACAGCTTGCTATGGCATTGTTCAAGTACCCACTGGACCATGGTTTTGCAGGAAATGTGAATCTCAGGAGAGAGCAGCCAGAGTGGTAAGGACTATTTATCAAAAACATTAAACTTTAGTGAGTAGGTTAGGAAATTAGGAACTGCACTCCTGTTGTGGTTTGTGGGGTTGTCAGTCATTTCTTCAAATATCATAATGTAAGAGATAATTTAGGCCAAATATTGACTTGGAGTATTAAACAGATTTTGTAAAACTGAAAAACAAATGGAATCAAGTGAGTATATTTTGGATACTTTGGAAACAAAAATACATAGTCATATTTGGGCTTTGTTAACTAGTTACAGAATCAAGAAAGCTTGAAGAAGTTTGAAGGTTACACTGGCTAATCATAGTTAAAATATAATGGAAATAGAAACATAAGGAAGTTACATTGATAATTCTGTTAGGTTTTGTGTAATGGGGAAAAAACCCAATAATTTTAGTGACTATCATATTCCTTTTACTACATCTTTGGGTGTATAGTTTAACTTCGAACACTCACTGATTTCAGGCATTCAGTCCCTTTGGCAAACCAACATAAAAATCTTTTTTTTTTTTTTTTTTTTTTTTACTTGGGTGGTTACCTTATTTCAGAACTTTTCTAAACCTCTTATAAGAATGAAGGAGGTGCCGGGAGCAGTGGTTCACACCTGTAATCCCAGCACTTTGGGAGGCCGAGGCTGGAGTATCTCGAGGTCAAAAGATGGAGACCACCCTGGCCAACATGGTGAAACCCCGTCTCTACTACAAATACAAAAATTAGCTGGGTGTGGCAAGCACCTGTAGTCCCAGCTACTTATGAGGCTGAAGCAGGAGAATTACTTGAACCCAGGAGGTAGAGGTTGCAGTGAGCTGAGATGGTGCCATTGCACTCCAGCTTGGGCAATAAGAGTGAAACTCTGTCTCAGAAAAAAAAAAAAAAATTACAAACATTAGCTGGGCGTGGTGGCACGCGCCTATAATCCCAGCTATTTGGGAGGCTGAGGCAGGAGAATGGCGTGAACCTGGGAGGCGGAGGTTGCAGTGAGCTGAGATCATGCCATTGCACTCCAACCTGGGTGACAGAGCAAGACTCTCAGGAAAGGAAAAAAAAAAACAAAAAGGAGGTAGGCCGGGTGCAGTGACTCACACCTGTAATCCCAACACTTTGGGAAGCCAAGGCAGGAGGATTGCTTGAGTCCAGGAGTTTGAAACCAGCCTGGTCAACTTAGTCTCTACAAAAGAAAAATTTTTTAAATTAGTTGGGGCTGGGCACAGTGGCTCATGCCTATAATTCCAGCACTGTGGGAGGCTGAGGTGGGCGGATCACTTGGGGTCAGGAGTTTGAGACCAGCCTGGCTGACATGGTGAAACCCATCTCTGCTAAAAATACAAAAAATTAACTGGATGTGGCAGCGCGTGCCTATAGTCTAGCTACTCTGGGGGCTAAGACAGGAGAATCGCTTGAACGAGGGAGCCAGAGGTTGCAGTGAGCCAAGATTGTGCCACTGCACTCCAAACAGAGTGAGACTGTTTCAAAAAAAAAAAAAAATTAGTTGGGCGGGGTGGCTTGCACCTGTACTCCCAGCTACTCTGGAAGCTGAGACAGGAGGATTGCTTGAACCTGGGAGGTTGAGGCTGCAGTGAACCATGACTCCAGCCTGGGTGACAGAGTGAGAGACTGTCTCACAAAAAACACAGTAAGGGAGGTATGTTTATCCTTTGTATCCACAAGCATTTTTCCCATTTGGATTTCTGAAAATATCAGAAATAGATTTTATTTTCATTAGTTATGCAAACCTACCATTTAAAATGTGATAGTTCCTTTTTAAAATCTTATTATATTTATTGATTTATTATTTATTCCAAGACATCTTGTTATAGCAAATTCCTTTCCCTTGGTGTTGATTATGGAATTAGACTGAAGGTAGAAAACAAACATTTTAGCTTCTTTACCTAGGCATATAGCAAAAGCAGAAGCGTTTGTATTTGCCTGGGCAATTTTTGAGCGGTAGAAATAATGGGCTGGGTGCTGTGGCTCATGCCTGTAATCCTTGCACTGTGGGAGGCCAAAGTGGGTGGATGACCTGAGGTCAGGAGTTTGAGACCAGCCTGAGCAACATGGCGAAACCCCACCTCTACTAAAAATACAAAAATTAGCTGGGTGTGGTGGTGTGCACCTGTAATGCCAGCCACTTGGGAGACTGAGGCAGGAGAATCGCTTGGACCTGGGAGGCAGAGGTTCCAGTGAGCTGAGGTTGCGCCACTACACTCCAGCCTGGGCGACAGAGCGAGACTCGTCTCACAAAAAAAGAAAGAAATAATGGTTGAGTAACCTATAAAAATGTGTTGAGTCTCAGAACTATTTTTATTTTATTATTTTGAGACAGTCTTGCTCTGTTCCCCAGGCTGGAGTGGAGTGGCGCAATCATTGCTCACTGCAGCCTTGAAGTCCTGAGCTCAAGAGATCCTCCTGCCGCAGCTTCCTGAGTAGCTGGGACTTACAGGCCTGTAGCACTTAACACCAAGCTAATTTTTTTATTTTATTTTTGAGACAGTCTCGCTCTGTCGCCCTGGCCGGAGTGAAGTAGCGCCATCTCCGCTCACTGCAACCTCTGCCTCCTGGATTCAAACGATTCTCCTGCCTCAGCCTCCCATGTATCTGGGACTACAGACATGCGCCACCACACCCACCTAATTTTTGTACTTTTAGTAGAGATGGGGTTTCACCATGTTGGCCAGGCTGGTCTCGAACTCCTGACCTCAGGTGATCTGCCTGCTTTGGCCTCCCGAAGTGCTGGGATTACAGGCGTGAGCTACCACGCCCGGCCTGAATTTTACTAGAAATGAGGTCTTGCTTTGTTGACCAGCCTCGTCTGGAATTCCTGAGCTCAAGCAGTCCTCCTACCTCAGCCTCCCAAAGTGGTGGGATTACAGGTGTGAGCATCCGTGCCTGGCCAGAGGAATTTTTTTATAGTTCCGATGATATGTTTTGGTTGTGTGTGAGAATGCACTTTAATAGAATTACAGCTGTTATTCTAGTGTGATTTAGCAAATGGAGGATAAAATCAATCATAGAAAGTTTGGGACTTGGTGAAATCTTTATAGCGTTACTCTTTGCCTTTTTTTTCTTTGTATCATGTTACGGTTTGTGGTGAATAGGTCACTACGCAGTGGAACCTATGGTTTATTAGTAAACACTGACAATGAGATGAGGCTGTTCCTGGGGGTGTCACAGTAGATTGAAGGCTGGAAAAGATAGGAAAATAAGGTGGGTATTCAGAGAGAGAAGATAATGAATAGGGAGTGTCAGAATGCCAGCATCATTTGCCTCAAATGCCACTTGTTACGTGCTTCCACTCTTTTATTCTCTCTAAGGACATGGTCAAAGTGTCAGTGTGAATAAGGTAGTTAACTTAAAAGGTGTATTAGGGCTGGGCGTGGTGGCTCAAGCCTGTAATCCCAGCACTTTGGGAGGCTCAGGTAGGCAGATCACATGAGGTCAGGAGTTCGAGACCAGCCTGGCTAACATCTTAAAACCCCATTTCTTCTAAAAATACAAAAAATTAGCCGGGCGTGGTAGTGAGCGCCTGTAATCCCAGCTACTCAGGAGACTGAAGCAGGAGATTCGCCCGAACCCGGGAGGCAGAGGTTGCAGTGAGCTGAGATCGCGCCATTGCACTCCATCTTGGGCAATGAGCGAAACTCTGTCTCAAAAAAAAATATATATATATATATATTAGATGCTGCTGGGTGCGGTGGCTTGCGCCTATAATCCCAGTGCTTTGAGAGGCCAAGGTGAGAGGATCATGCCTGAGTTGGAGATCAGGCCACAAGTTGGAGATCAGCCTGGACAACATAGTGAGACCTTATCTCTACAAAAAGAAAAAAAAAATTAACCACATGTGGTGGTGTACCTGTCCTAGCTATGTGGGAGGCCGAGGCAGGAGGATCCATTGAGCCTGTGAGTTTGAGGTTGCAATGAGCTATAATCACACTACTGCACACTAGTCCAGGTGACAAAGTGAAACCCTGTCTCTTTAAGAAAAAGAATTTTTTGCAGGGGGGCATTTTATTTTAACATCATTTGGTGGGATATGGGTGACATTAAGGTTTTTTTTTTGTTTTTTTTTTTTGAGACGGAATTTTGCTCTGTTGCCCAGGCTGGAGTGCAATGGCGCGATCTCGGCTCACTGCAGCATCCGCCTCCCGGGTTCAAGTGATTCTCCTGCCTCAGCCTCCGGAGTAGCTGGGATTACAGACACCATGCCCGGCTAGTTTTTTGGTTTTTTTTTCTTTTTTGAGTTGGAGTTTTGTTCTTGTTGCCTAGGCTAGAGTGCAATGGCACAATCTCGGTTCACCACAACCTCCACCTCCTGGATTCAAGCGATTTTCCTGCCTCAGTCTCCCCAGTAGCTGGGGTTACAGACATGCGTCACCATGCCCGGCTAATTTTTGTATTTTTAGTAGAGACAGGGCTTCTCCATTTTGGCCAGGCTGGTCTTGAACTCCTGACCTCAGGTGATCCACCCGCCTCAGCCTCCCAAAATGCTGGGTTGACAGGCGTGAGCCATGTTGCCTGGCCAAGGATTTTTAAAGAAGAGGCAAAAGCAAAACCTTTTTAAAATTATATTTAAAAATATATATTATATTTTTCTGGAGACAGAGTTTAATTCTTGTTGCCCAGGCTTGGAGTGCAGTGGCGTCATCTTGGCTCACTGCAACCTCCGCCTCCCGGGTTCAAGCGATTCTGCCTCAGCCTCCGGAGTAGCTGGGATTACAGGTGTGTGCCACCACGCCCAGCTAAGTTTTGTATTTTTAGTAGAGATGGGGTTTCTTCATGTTGGTCAGACTGATCTCGAACTGCTGACCTCCGGTGATCTGCCCACCTCGGCCTCCCAAAGTGCTGGGATTACCATTGTGAGCCACTATGCCCGGTCTGTAGTGTATAATTATGAAAGGCAGGGTCCTTTGTAAGAAACAGATAAGCAAAGAAAGGGCATTGTATTATAAGGACACAGGAGTCAAGAACCCTAACATGGAAATGTATTTCACCCAGAAAGGGAATTGAATTAGTCTTATGAATCTTTTTTCTACTTTTGTCTGCATGCCTGCTTCCATTCTTTTCTTTCTGCCGATTTACTGTGCTACTTGTTCCAAAATGAGTAGCTAACTTTTTAAGTGTTTACTATGTGCCCACATACTGTGCTAAATGTTTTATGCCAGTTACTTCATTTAAGCATCCTGTCACATCTATGAGGTGGATGTTATTCTTACTTTATGGGTAAGGATACTATAGTTTTGAGAGAGATAGATGTTTTATGACAGTCTGGGATGTGATTAAGCTCTTAACCACTGTGTTACCTCTTAACCACCATGTTGCCTCCTATGGTGAAAGATGACGATACCTCAGCTCCTGATATTTTCCATCTCCTGTCTCAAAAGCGAGTAAATTCAGTCCCAATCTCATGTTCCTTTGAGAAAACAATAAAACAAAAGCCCAACTTTGGTTTGGTTTGGATGAGATACCTAGCACTGGACCGTTTTGCTATGGTGAGACAATAGGGTCAAGTTGCTCAGACACAGGAAGAACTCTCTGGACTGGGGATAGCTCACTTCTCAGGGAAGGGGGATTATGACCTGGCAGTACCCTGACAGATACCGAACAATAAAGATTCAGAAAAGTAAAGGAGCATTTTCAGAAAATTTAGGTACTATATAGAATGAACTTAAAAGGGAAGGTTAGAAGATGTACTTAGGATGCTATTACTATAAAGATGTGGGAATACAAAAGGAGTAGAAAAGAAGGGAGCATTTTGAAGTATGAAATGACAGAAATGGATGTTAGGTAAAGGGAAGGGAATAATCAAAGATGATTCTTAGATATCAAGGTGCTCACTCATTAATGGTGATACCATTAATAAATATTAGAGCAGTTGTAGTAGAGGAAGGAGAGCAAGTGAAGACTGAAGAAAGACCTGTTTTGGGCATGTTGGTTTTGATGCTGCTAAAATTTTTGTATTGGAGGCCGGGCGTGATGTCTTATGCCTGTAATCCCAGGACTTCGGGAGGCCGAGGCGGGCGGATCACCTGAGATCGGGAGTTTGAGAGCAGCCTGACCAACATGGAGAAACTCCGTCTGTACTAAAAATACAAAATTAGCCGGGTGTGGTGGCACATGCCTGTAATCCCAGCTACTAGGGAGGCTGAGGCAGGAGAATTGCTTGAACCTGGGAGATGGAGGTTGTGGTGAGCCGAGATCGCGCTATTGCACTCCAGCCTGGACAAATAGAGTGAAGCTCCATCTCAGAAAAAAAAAAAAGATTTTTGTATTGGTAATTTAGGATACAGTTACAGAGTGAAGTCAGAGTTGAAGCTGCATAGAGGGAAAACAGGGAACCACATGCCTTTTTTTTTTTTTTTTTTGCTAGAGAAGAGAAATGTTCACATTTGGGAGAGTAAGAGAACTGATTATCAAGGATTGATAGTGAATTGTCAGGAAAAGAACCTACAAGTACAGTCGCCACAGAGACAACTAGGTGTTCAGGAAAGAAAAGTTGATAGTTACAGTACTGCCAGGAACGCTGAAGGACTAAGAAAAATTTTTGAGACAGCTAATACAGCTTCCTGGTTTGGGTAGAACCCTGGTTGTAGGGCATGGAAGATAGAGGATTTGATTGTCGTGTGGAAAGTATAAGGAAAGAGAAAAATTAAAGGAGATGAGGTTGAGGAAAGTTTGGTTTTTAAGGGAAGTTCTTTGTAGATAGACATTCATTATTTAGAAAAAGCACCGTGTCTCCCAAAAGAAAAAAATTAAACACACTTTCTCATGACTATTTTTGTATGTATGTATTTAGAGACAGGGTCTCGCTTTTTGCCCACGCTGGAATCAGTGGTGCGATTTTAGTTGACTGCAACATCGAACTCTGGGGCTCAAGGAATCCTCTCACTTCAGTCTCCTGAGTAGCTAGGACTATAGGTGCATACCACTATGTCCGGCTAATTTTAAAATTTTTGGTAAAGATAAGGTCTTGTTATGTTGCCCAGGCTGGTCTTGAACACCTGGCTTTAAGAGATCCTCCCGTGTTGTCCTCCTAAAGTGTTGGGATTTCAGGCGTGAGCCACCATGCCTGGCCTATTTTTTATTTAGTGAGCATTTGTTCTGAATTACTGCAGGCTGAAGTGACTTATTAGAAATTTTATCTACTTACATAATTTTGATGAGATACAGAAGAATTTTTAAAAATGAAATTTAATTAATTTTTTTTGAGACAGTCTTGCTCCATCGCCCAGGCTGGAGTGCAGTGGTGTGATCTCGGCTCACTGCAACCTCTGCCTCCTGGGTTCCAATGATTCTTGTGTTTCAGCCTCCTGAATAGCTGGGATTACAGGCATGTGCCACGATGCTTGGCTAGTTTTTGTATTTTTAGTAGAAAATGGGTTTCACCATGTTGCTCAGGCTGGTCTCGAACTCCTGGGCTCTAGTAGTCCCTCCTGCCTTGGCCTCCCAAAGTGCTGAGATTACAGGTGTGAGTGACCGTATCTGGCCAGAGAGGACATTTTAGATTGTAAATATTCTACTTTTTTTTTTTTTTTTTTTTTTTTTGAGATGGAGTCTCACTCTGTGGCCCAGGCTGGAGTGCAGTGGTGTGATCTCCGCTTACTGCAACCTCTGCCTCCCAGGTTCAAGCGATTCTCCTGCCTCAGCCTCCCGAGTAGCTGAGACTGCAGGCACGCCCCACCACTCCTGGCTAATTTTTTTTTTTTTTTTTTTTGAGACAGGGTCTCTGTCGCCCAGGCTGGAGTGCAGTGGCACAGTCTCAGCTCACTGCAACCTCTGCCTCCTGGGTTCAAGTGATTCTCCTGCCTCAGCCTCCTGAGTAGCTGGGCTTGCAGGTGCCTGCCACTGTGCCTGGCTAATTTTTTTTTTTTGAGATAGAGTTTTGCTCTTTCCCAGGCTGGAGTGTAATGGTGCAATCTTGGCTCACCACAACTTCCGCTTCCCGGGTTCAAGCGATTGTCCTGCCTCAGCCTCCCAAGTAGCTGGGATTACAGGCATGCGCCACCACACCTGGCTGATTTTGTATAGTAGAGACGGGGTTTCTCCATGTTGGTCAGGCTGGTCTCGAACTCCCGACCTCAGGTGATCCACGTGCCTCAGCCTCCCAAAGTCATGGGATTACAGGCGTGAACTCCCATGCCCGGCCCTAATCCTGGCTAATTTTTGTATTTTTAGTAGAAATGGGGTTTTACCATGTTGGCCAGGCTGGTCTCGAACTCCTGACCTCAGGTAATCCTCCTGCCTTGGCCTCCCAAAGTGCTGGGATTACAGGTGTGAGCCACCCCGCCTGACCCCTTCATTCTTTTATTTTTTTTAATTCTCTGCTGATTTGGAGGTCATATGCTCTATTTCTTTTATTTTAGTGATTGCACTTAAAGTTTTAACATGCATACTTAATGTTTTTCTGAGTCTTAATATCTGTACTCCGTTTGAACAAAACAAAGGTCCTTGGGACGCCTTGATTCCTTTGGTTCTTTTTCCCTCGCACAATCTATGTTATTGTTGTCTTTATTACTCTGCTGTTTTGTTTTTTTTTTTTTTTTAAGATAGGGTCTCACTGTGTTGCCCAGGCTGGTCTGGAACTCTTGGGCTCATGTGATCCTCTCACCTTAGCCTTCTAAGTAGCTGGAATTACTCCATCTGTTTTTTTCTCTTTTTTTTTGGTGATAGAGTCTCACTGTCACCCAGGCTGGAGTGCAGTAGTGTGATCTCGGCTCACTGCAACCTCCGCCATTCATGTTCAAGTGATTCTCATGGGTTCAGCGATTCTCATGCCTCAGCCTCTTGAGTAGCTGGGACTACAGGCACATGCCACCTTGTCCGGCTAATTTTTGTATTTTTAATAGAGATGGGGTTTCACCTTGTTGGCCAGGCTGTTCTTGAACTCCTGACCTCAGGTGATCTGCCTGCCTTGGCCTCCCAAAGTGCTGGTATTACAGGCGTGAGCCACTGTGCATCTTATTTTGAATCTTCTAAATAATCGTGTGTTTTAAAAAAATATTTATAATTAGGCTTAATATTACTGATGTTTTTGTTCAATCTAGCCTTTTATTTTCCTTGTTTGTGGGTTCATTTTTTTTCCTTTGAAGGTTTTGGTATTTTTTTATCAGGGTCTGAGGCTAGTAAGTAATAAGTAAGAAAGTTATATTAGTCTTTTTGTGTCTACGAATTTCATTATTTTGCTCTCTTGGAAGCTAGTTTGAATCCTTTGATAATAGCTATTTTCCTGTAACTAAAGATTTTATTGTAGTTTGTCTTCTGGTGTCTGTTGGTTGATAAACAATCTTTTGAGTTTGTTTATCCTGTTTGAGACTTGGTCTGCTTTTTCATTCTGAGGACTCAGTGTCCTTCCATTTTTTATTTTCTAGTCTGTCTCTTCAAATACTGTAACCTTCTCATTAACTTTTCTTTTCCTAGAACTGTTAGGTATATGTTTGGGATTTTCATTCTGTTTTTCATGTCTTTTAATTTGTCTTTCATATTTTCTATCTTATCTTTTTTTTTTTTTTTGAGACGGAGCCTCTGTTGCCCAGGCTGGAGTGCAGTGTTGCGGTCTCGGCTCACTGCAAGCTCCGCCTCCCGGGTTCACGCCATTCTCCTGCCTCAGCCTCCTAAGTAGCTGGGAATACAGGTGCCCGCCGCTACGCCCGGCTAATTTTGTGTATTTTTAGCAGAGACGGGGTTTTTCCATATGAGCCGGGATGGTCTTGATCTCCTGACTTCATGATCCACTCACCTTTGCCTCCCAAAATGCTGGGATCACAGGTGTGAGCCACTGCGCCCGGCCTTTCTATCTTATCTTTGCATTATTGATAATATCTTTAACTCTGTCTTCAGATTTATGCTTATTTTTAATTCAGTGAATTTTTTTCTGAGTAAATTTCTAGAATTTTTGTGTGATTTTATTTTTCAATTTGTCTCTTTTTTTAGGGTATCTTGCTTTATTGTTTGAAGAATTATATTCGTTTTTTTATTTGAACATTTAAAACATACTTACTGTAAAGATTCTCAGATTTTGGAATTCTTTGTTAACTCTGGTGATAGATGTCTTTATATATTGTGTAATTTTTGACTGCAGGCTAATCTTCAGGTGGAGTTGTCTTTCCTGGGATTCCTGTTCCTCTACCATGAGTTGTGAAGATGTCACTGTGGGGTTTTTGCCTTTGCTCTCTGTCTTTTAAGAATTGTGTTTGGCCGACCAGATTATAATGGTTTCTACAAGTCAGGAGCTTATTCCTTTTTTTTTTTTTTTTAGACTTGAGTCTTGCTCTGTCACCCCGGCTGGAGTGCAGTGGCGCAGTCTCGGCTCACTGCAACTTGCACCTCCCGGATTCAAGCAGTTCTCCTGCCTCAGCCTCCCCAGTAGCTGGGATTATAGGCGCGTGCCACCACTCCTGGCCAATTTTTTGTATTTTTAGTAGAGATGGGGTTTCACTGTGTTTCGATCTCCTGACCTCGTCATCCGCCCGCCTTGGCCTCCCAAAATGCTAGGATTACAGGCGTGAGCCACTGTGCCTGTCCAGTTATTCTTTTACTTAAAAGCAAAAGGCATTTTGAAGCTTTGATGACAGCTCTCTTAAGTCACTAGGGAGTATGCTTTTTCTGTCTTCCTTCTGTATCAGCCTTAGCACATAGTTTTCATGTTCAGGGTTATCCCATAGTCAAAGCATGGCAGCTGGAACTGCAGTCATTGTGACTACAAAAGAAGTCCCAGGCAGAAAGAAGGGGAGAGGGTAAGCTTCAAGTGTGGTCCTCTAACTGAGCTGTACTCTTTTTTTTTTTTTTTTTTTTTTGAGAGAGAGTCTTGCTCTGTTGCCCAGGCTGGAATGCAGTGGCCGCGATCCTCTACTTCCCGGGTTCTCCTGCCTTAGCTTCCCGAGTAGCTGGGATTACAGGTGTGTGCCACTATGCCTGGCTAATTTTTGTATTTTTAGTAGAAATGGGGTTTCGCCATGTCGGCCAGGCTGCTCTCAAACTCCTGACCTCAGGTGATCCGCCCGCCTTGGCCTCCCAAAGTGCTGGGATTACAGGCGTGAGCCATCGCGCCTAGCCCTGAGTTGTACTCTTAAACTAATTGTCCTTGAGGCTCCACTCAACAACTTAGGCTTAATTTTACTGGCTCTTAATTGTTACTGAGGCTGCAAAATGTGGTCATAAAGTTGGGCCCATTGATAAACTGGTTAAAGTGAGAGTTCTGCTAGTAGGGAAGAAGGAGAAAATAGACTTGGATTGGTAGCTGCAGAGTCTGTTACAGTTTGCCTAATGGGGTTCATTGCTCCAGGCCAGTCTCTAAGTTTGTTTCTTGGCTTGGATTTCTACATCCTTTAGATAATGGATTTTGGGCCCCATACCTTCCCTCAGCATCCCCTTGGATTTCTAGAGTGACTCATCTACTCACATCTGGAGCAAGCATCTAAT
The DNA here is from genome assembly GCF_028858775.2 of Pan troglodytes. Taxonomy (NCBI): domain Eukaryota; kingdom Metazoa; phylum Chordata; class Mammalia; order Primates; family Hominidae; genus Pan; species Pan troglodytes. The sequence goes on from NC_072406.2 coordinate 34,541,721, forward strand.
TTCTGTGCAGCTTCCCTAGTCTTAGTAGTCCAGCAAATGGTTTTCTAGAGTCTCTTCCTGTTATGATATGGGTCCTTATCAGCTCTTGTCCTTATATAGGGAACCCAGTTAGAGCTTTTCTCCATATCTTTAGTCTATGTTGCTGTCATAGTCAGTCCTACCCTCTAAGGTATTGTTTCTGATAGCTTCGTTAACTGCCCCAGCTTCAATTTAATACTGATTCCTTTAGCTTTTTGTTTGTTTTTGAGACAGGGTCTTGCCCTGTTACCCAGGCTAGAGTGCAGTGATGCAATCTCAGCTCACTTCAACCTCCGCCTCCCGGGTTGGAGCGATTCACCTTCCTTAGCCTTATGAGTAGCTGGGACTACGGATGGGTGCCACCAAGCCCAGCTAATTTTTGTATTTTTAGTAGAGACGGGGGTTTCACATGTTGCCCAGGCTGGTCTCGAACTTCTGACTTCAAGTGATTTGCCTGACTCAGCCTACCAAAGTGCTGGGATTACAGACGTGAGCTATGGCGTCCGGCCTTATTTAGCTTTAAAGTTCTTTTTTATTTCTGCCACCTGGAGAGTTACCTTTATTCACATAATTAAAAATTATGTGAAAACAATTAAAAATTGTTTTCAGATTTCTTTTATCTTTGATTTTTTTTTTTTTTTTTTGAAATGGGGTCTTGCTCTGTCACCCAGTGCAGTGGTACGATCTTAGCTCACTGCAACCTCTGCCTCCCAGGTTCAAGTGTTCAGGTGATTCTCCTGCCTTAGCCTCCTGAGTAGCTGGGATTACAGGCACGCGCCACCACACCCGGCTGATTTTTGTGTTTTTAGTAGAGACGGGGTTTCACCACGTTGGTCAGGTTGGTCTCGAACTCCTGACCTCATGATCCGCCTGCCTCGGCCTCCCAAAGTGCTGGGATTATAGGCCAGCTATATGTGCCCGGCCAACTTATCTTTGATTTCTAAGTGCAAGAAGCCAGGCTGAGTGCCAAAAAGTACTCAGATTGTACCTTTTTTTTTTTTTTTTTTTTTTTTACATAACACAAATAACTTTTTTATTTCTGTACAGGCTTTTTAGCCTGTACACTTTAAATAGAATGTCTTTAAAGTTGAACATTTACTAACTTTTTTTTTGTTACTGCTGACTCATAATGTAGTATTTCATTTTAAATTCAGCATAATATCGTAAGTTCCTATAGCTTTCAAAGAGGTGGTTTTCAAAAATTAACAGATTTGGTGCTTACCATCATAGACCGATAACATAGCCAGTTTTACTTGCTTGTTTCTTGAATTCCTTTTCCTTTTAATGTGAGAAAAGCCTAGCATAAGGGCAGGAATGAAGCAGGTGCTTAATACTTGTTTGTATTCTTTTCTAACCTCCCTACAAAACTAGTAAGAGAATTGAAAACATAGATGTACTTGCCTAGCATATGGTATCTGTTTATTCTGTTTTTGTGTTTAGACTTTTTTTTTTTAAATTAAGTCTAATAGTTTCTGTCTCTCTCTCTTTTTTTTTTTTTTTAGGCAGAGTCTCGCTCTGTTGCCCAGGCTAAAGTGCAGTGGTGTGATCTCAGCCCACTGCAACCTCTGCTCCCCGGGTTCAAGCGATTCTCCTGCCTCAGCCTCCCAAGTAGGTGGGATTACAGGCACACACCACCATGCCTGGGCAATTTTTGTATTTTTAGAGATGGAGTTTCACCATGTTGGCCAGGCTGGTCTCGAGCTTCTGACCTCAGGTCATCCTCCCACCTCAACCTCTCAGGTAGCTGGAACTATAGGTACACACTGCCATGCCTGTGTAATTTCTACATTTTTTGTACGGATGGGGTCTCACTATGTTGCTAGGCTGGTCTTGATCTCCTGGGTTCAAGGGATCCTCCAGCCTTGGCCTCCCAAAGTACTGGGACTACAGGCGTGAGCTACCCTGCCTGGTTTTTGCTAATTTCCAAGACAAAAATATACAGCGGTGTTATTACTTTCTGGTGTTAATTTTTATTTTTTTCCTCTGTGATTAATATTTGTTCTGTATTTCAGCTTTCCTCGTGGTTTTTTTTTTTCTAAGACTATAAGACTAAATCTTTGTATATCTTCTTATTGCTTTTTTTTTTTTTTTTTTTTGAGATGGAGTTTTGCTTTTGTCACCCAGGCCAGAGTATAGTGACAGTGATCTCAGCTCACTGCAACCTTCACCTCCTGGGTTCAAGCGATTCTCCTGCCTCAGCCTCCTGAGTAGCAAGGATTACAGGCGCCTGCCACCACGCCTGGCTAGTTTTTGTATTTTTAATAGAGACGGGGCTTTACCATGTTGGCCAGGCCGGTCTCGATCTCCTGACCTCAGGTGATCCACCCGCCTCGGCCTCCCAAAGTGCTAGGATTACAGGCGTGAGCCACCATGCCTGGCCTCTCTCATTGCTTTCTTAAATAATCTGCATGGTTATCTTATTAGGTCGTTTATAGATTCACTTTTCCTTTCCTTCCTTTTATCTTCTTTTCTGTTTATTTTCTTCTTCCTCTTCTTTCCGTCTCCTCTTTCTCCTCTCTTTGATTTTATTCTTCTCTGTTCCTCCTTGCGCCTTCCTCCTCCCTCTTTCTTCTCTCCCCTTTTACTTTCCCTTGTCTTTCCTCCCCCTTCCTTTCCTTTTTAAACCAGGGACCTTCTTCTGGGTACCATCTGCTTGCTCCCATCTGGACTGTTTGCTCCTTAGGCTTGCTGTATGGATACTGGAACATCCCTTCACCATTATCTTGGAGTTTTCTTCTTGCTTATATTGGATTCCCTGTTTTTCTATCCCCCTACTCCCCTGTTTCTTTATATTTAAGAAGGCACATCTTCTGGCAGCTTCATAGGAAAAGGCGCATGAGAAATAAATTAGGGTTTTGCATGGTTGTTAAAATGGGATTGCTATCTTACTTGATTGTTTGACAGAATACATAGAATTCTTGGTTGGAAATTATTTTCCATCAGAATTTGAAGATATTTCTCTACTGCCTTTTAGCTTTCAGTGTTACTGTTAGCAAGTCCAAAGCAGTTCTAATTTTTTTTTTTTTTTTTTTTTTTTTTTGAGAAGGAGTCTCACTCTGTCACCCGGGCTGGAGCGCAGTGGTGTGATCTCTGCTCACTACAACCTCTGCATCCCGGGTTCAAGAGATTTTCCTTCCTCAGCCTCCCGAGTAGCTGAGACTACAGGCGTGTGCCACTATGCGCAGCTCAGTTTTGTATTTTTAGTAGAGATGGGGGTTTCGCCATATTGGCCAGGCTGGTCTCAAACTCCTGGCCTCAAGTGATCTACCTGCCTCAGCCTCCTAAAGAGTTGGGATACAGACATGAGTCACCACACCCAGCTGCAATTCTGATTTCTTTTCCTTTTCCTTTTCTTTTTTTTTTTTTTTTTTAGACAGGGCCTCTCTGTCGCCCAGGCTGAAGTGCAGTGATGTGATCTTGGCTCACTGCAAACTCTGCCTCCCGGGTTCAAGTGATTCTCTTGCCTCAGCCTCCCGAGTAGCTGAGATTATAGGCATGCGCCACCATGCCTGGCTAATTTTTGTGTTTTTAGTAGAGATGAGTTTTCACCATGTTGGCCAGGCTGGTTTCGAACTCCTGAATACAGGTGATCTGCCCGTCTCAGCCTCCCAAAATGTTGGGATTACAGGCATGAGCTGCTGCACCCAGCCGATTCTGATTTCTTTTTAATCGTTTGTATGTGGTAGTTCTTTCTGGATTTAGTATTTTCTCTTTAACCTGGTTATTCTGATACTCACGATGGTGTGCTTGCTTTTACTCATTGTACTAGGTACACAGTGGTCCTTTTGATTTGTTAGCTCCTGTTTCGGAATGTGAGTTTAGGTCAGGGAGAAAGTTTTTGAATTATTTCTTCGATAATTTCCTCAGTTCTGCTTTGTTTGCCTTTTCTGTATTTAAAAAAAATTTTGGATGTTAGACTTTCTAATCTGATCCTATAATTTTTGTATTTTCTGTTTCAGTTGTTTAACTCTTTTTACTCTATTTTCTGAGGTGATTCCTCACTTTCTCTTCCAACTCTTCACTTAAAAATTTTTTTGTTTGTTTGAGACAGCATCTTGATATTGTAGCCCAGGCTGACCTTGAAAGTGATTCTCTCAGCCTTCCATAGAGTTGGGATTATGGGCGTGCCACTACTCCTGGCCCTCCTTCACTTAAATTTTTTTTTTTTTTTTTTGAGATGGAGTCTTGCTCTGACCCCAGGCTAGAGTGCAGTGATGTGATCTCAGCTCACTGCAACCTCCGCCTTCCGGGTTCAAGTGATTCCCCTGCCTCAGCCTACCAGGTAGCTGGGATTACAGACACGCACCACCACGCCCGGCTAATTTTTTTTTTTTTTGTATTTTGGTAGAGATGAGGTTTCACCATGTTGGCCAAGATGGTCTCGATCTCCTGACCTCGTGATCTGCCCGCCTCGGCCTCCCAAAGTGCTGGGACTACAGGCTCTGAGCCACCGGGCCCGGCCCCTTCACTTTAATTTTTCAAGATGGTTATACTGATTTCTTCCTTTCTTTGTTTTTCTTTCTTTCTTTCTTCTTTTTTTTTTTTAGACAGAGTTTTGCTGTGTTTCCCAGGCTGGAGTGCGTTGGTGCGATCTTGGCTCACTGCAACCCCTACCACCCGGGTTCAAGCGTTTCTCAGGCCTCAGCCTCCCGAGTACCTGGGATGACAGGCGCACGCCACCATGCCCAGCTAATTTTGTATTTTTAGTAGAGACCGGGTTTCACCATGTTGGTCAGGCTGGTCTCGAACTCCTGACCTCAGGTGATCCACCCGCCTTGGCCTCCCAAAGTGCTGGGATTACAGGCGTGAGCCACTGTGCCCGGCCATGCTTTTTAATTTCTAAGGACTCTTTATGCTCTCAGCTGCTCCTTATTTTTGTAATCTCCTGTTCAAGTTTCTTGGATACAATTTATTTTAATTTAAATTTAATTTAATTTTATTTTTTTGCGACAGAGTCTTGCCTGTCACCCAGGCTGCAGTGCAGTGGTGTGATCTTGGCTCACTGCAGTCCCCACCTCCTGGATTCAAGCAATTCTCCCTTCTCAGCCTCCTCAGTAGCTGGGATTACAGGCGCCTGCCACCACGCCTGGCTAATTTTTGTATTTTTAGTAGAGACTGGGTTTTGCCATGTTGGCCATGCTGGTCTCAGACTCCTGACCTCAGGTGATCCACCCTCCTCCACCTCCCAAAGTGCTGGGATTACAGGCGTGAGTCACAATGCCTGGCTGATACTTTAATTGGAGGTTTTTGTTTTGTTTCAGTTACGAAATTTTCTTCTGCTCCTTGAACTCTTCTTTTGTACTGTTTTGGCCTGTCTTTCGTGTTAGTGACTTTATGTAAAAATCTGGTGATTCTCAGCCTTGATTCAAATGTAAGACAATTTTTTTTTTTTTTTTTTTTTTGAGAGGGAGTTTCACTCTTGTTGCCCAGGCTGGTGTGATCTTGGGTCGCCACAACCTCTGCCTCCCGGGTTCAAGTGGTTCTTCTGCCTCAGCCTCCTGAGTAGCTGGGTTTATAGGCATGCACCACGATGCCCAGCTAATTTTGTATTTTTAGTAGAAACGGGGTTTCTTCATGTTGGTCAGGCTGGTCTTGAACTCCCGACCTCAGGTGATCCACCTGCCTCCGTCTCCAAAAGTGCTGGGATTACAGGTCAGGTGTGAGCCACTGTGCCCGGCCCTTTTTTTTTTTGGACACGGAGTCTCGCTCTGTTGCCTAGGCCGGAGTGCAGTGGTGCGATCTCGGCTCACTGCAACCTTCGCCTCCCGGGTTCAGGCAATTCTCCTGCCTCCGCCTCCTGAGTAGCTGGGACTACAGGCATGCGCCACCACACCTGGCTAATTTTTGTATTTTTAGTAGAGACGGGGTTTCGCCATGTTGGCCAGGCTGGTCTCAGGGTGGTCCGCCCTCCTCGGCCTCCCAAAGTGCTGGGATTACAGGTGTGAGCCACCGTGCCCAGCCTCAAATTTAAGACAAATTCTTAATGAGTGGATTGGAAGTTCTGTGTGAGCAGACATTGTTGAGTGATAGACTTCATCATAAGTGATCTAGCGGGGTTCTTAGCTTAGTAAGAGAGAAATACATCTGATCATGATCACCTGTTTGGGGTTGACAAACCTGGTTACCAATATTCCTTCAGCCAGATGGATGTTGGAATTTGAGGATTTAGAATTACACTTTTATGATTCTTGTTTTTCTTCAGCTGCTCCTGGTGTCCCTGAGTCTAGATTTCTTCCATTTACCCTCTCTAGGAAATTAAGCTTTGCAGTTTTCTAGGGCAGGTGAGAGCCAGTTACGCGTTAGTATGTAGTGAATAAGGGATTGTTTTGATTGCTTTTCAGATGGTATGCAATTCCTGTTGGTTAGCCTCATCTGAAAACGTCACTCCTGGATACATAGAACATCACTGCGCATGTGCATCTCCCCACCCCCGATGCCTGGTGTCTAACGTTCCTCCAGTTTCTGGTGCTCTGATGCATTGCTTTTGGGCTTCTTACTACAGCAGCTTTCTTTGGTCCTAAGTCATTTACCACTTGTCATATGTCCTTTCTAGTTTCCAGGGATATTCTTTTTTATATTTATGGCTTTATGCCGTTTATCTCAGTTGTCATTTGGTGTTTCAAGAAGGAGAGGTGGTAGTGTTTAAGTGGAATTAACTACTTGTGTTTCTGATGTGGTCTTTTATATTTCTTACAGGGTTTTGTTTTACCAAGTACTAGTCTTCAGTCTATCCTGTTTACTTGATATTTTCCCACTCAACTCACAAACATTTTTGAATCATCTCATGAATTCTGCTTTCCATTTACATTTTTGCCCTTTTGTCTTTTCCTCTTCGCTGTTAAACTTCCTGAAAAAATAAAACTAGTTGATTCACTTCTTCAAATGCCTACTGTGTTGTTATTTTTCCCCTTGTGCTTAATGATTGAGTTATAACTCAGTTATTATAAGTAATAGTTTATGAAATCTGTATTTGATATAACACTTTCATCATGGACACTGTCCATTTTGTTCTTCAGTGACTCTTAACATAAAAGATCCACGAACAAGAAGTTCTTTTAATAATAAAGCATCAGGAAAATTATCTCCCTTGCGTATCTGGTATATTTCCTCCTTTTTGATAGATCTGTGAAATACATTCTGTTTGTCTTTTTGTCCTGGTTACCAGGCAGCCTAGAACCAAATCTGGTCTTTAGTTACATCAGCTATATTAATATCATTATTAGTATATTTGTTCCCTCTTTCTCCTTCCGTGGGGTTTAGGACTTCACCTCTTATCTCTGTTTCTCTGCGTGTTGATTTCATTCTCTCATACTACAGACTCTACTTCATGAGGCTGGAACCATGACTGCTGGCAGCTCTTGTTTCCAGCCCCTTTTACCAGAAGAAGGGGCTCTCTAGAAGAATCCTGGAAAGGACTCTGATTGGCCTGTCTTGGATCATGTGCCCATCATCTCTGTGGCTGGAGTGGGGAGGGTACTGTGAATGGCAACCCTCACTAGAACTACATAGTTGGAGTCAGGGGTAAGAGCAGTTTCCATAATGCAGGGGGGTGGGTGCTGTTTGCAAAACAAGGGGGATGCTTATGAAGCAGAAAAACAATAGATGTCTATCATACTGGCTTTTATTATTTTTCTTTTTTTTCTTTTTTTTTTTTGGAGACAGAGTCTCGCTCTTTTGCCCAGGCTGGAGTACAGTGGTGCGATCTGGGCTCACTGCAACCCCTGCCTCCCGGGTTCAAGCAATTCTCCGGCCTCAGCCTCCCAAGTAGCTGGGATTACAGGTGCCTGCCACCACGTCCAGCTAATTTTTTGTATTTTTAGTAGAGATGGGGTTTTGCCATGTTGGCCAGGCTCGTCTCGAACTAGTGACCTCTGGTGATCCACCCACCTCGACCTCCCAAAGTGCTGGGACTACAGGCGTGAGCCACTGCGCTTGGCCTTATTTTTCTTTTTTTAATTGTTATAATACTTGTCCTTTATTGTAGACTGCCTCAAATCCTTTTCTAAAAATTTTAGGTTTAAGTATATTAAATATCCTAAAATAACATAAAACTCCTATTCATTCACTCTTCAAGGGTGCAGTGAGCTATGATCCTGCCACTCTACTCCAGCCTGGGTGACAGAGGAGACCCTATCTCTAAGAAAAAATAAAAAATAAAAATATGATCATGGGCTTTGGAGTCAGATGAACTAAATATATGACTGAGCAAGTTTCTTATCTTCTTTTTTTTTTTTTTTTTTTTAATTTTTAATTAAAGAATAGAGGTGGGGTTTTGCTGTGTTGCCCAGGCTGGTCTTGAACTCCTGGCCTCACGCAGTCCTCCCTCCTTGGCCTCCCAAGGTGCTGGGATTACAGGCATGAGTCATTGTGCCCAACCTCTTTTCAAAAAATTTTTATTTTTTTAAATTTTAAGTAGAGACATCTATTTGTTTTGACACTATTCCTCTCAGTTCCACAGTGGCACTATGTCATAAATCAGCTGTTAATATTTGTATGCATTTGTTTCTGGACTTTGTGTTCTTTTTATGTGCCTTTGTGCGAGAACCACAGTTTTAAAATTACTATAGCTTCATATTAATAATAACTCTGGATACAAGATACCAGAAAGAATTACTCCTTCTATATTGTGTTCCTTTTTTGTTGTTGTTTTAAGTATCTTGCCACTTCTTAGCTCTTTGCATTTGATAAACATTGTGAACCATAATGTTCCACGAAAATGTTGCTAGTGTTTTGAGTTTGCATTGATTGTGTATATCAGTTTGGGGAGAATGGACTTCTTTCTTTTTGAGACAGAATCTTGCTGTGTCGCCCAGGCTGGAGTGCAGTGGTACAATCTTGGCTCACTGCAGCCTCCGACTCCTGGGTTCAAGTGATTCTCCTGCCTCAGCCTCCCAGGAAGCTGGGACTACAGGCATCCGCCACCACGCCTGACTAATTTTTGTATTTTTAGTAGAGAAGGGGTTTCACTATGTTGGCCAGGCTGGTCTCGAACTCCTGACCTTGTGATCCGCCTTGGCCTGGCAAAGTGCTGGGATTACAGGCATGAGCCACTGCGCTTGGCAAGAATGGACATCTTTATATATAGTTTTGAATTTTTGAATCCATGAACATGGTAATCTGATTATTCAGATTTTCCATATTCATTGTGGTAAAATACACATAATACAAAATATACCATTTTAACCATTTTTATGTATACAGTTTAGTGGCATTAAGTACATTCACAGTGTTTATAACTGTCAGCAGTATATATTTCCAGAACTAATCCCAAAGAGAAATTCTGTACCTTGTAAGCATAACTCTCATTTCGCCCTCTCTATAGCCCCTGGTAACTTCTGTTTTCTTTCAAGTTGCCTAGTTTAGCTACTCATGTAAGTGGAATCTTATATTTGTTCTTTTGTACGTAGCTTATTTCACTTTGAATGTTTTCAAGGTTCGTCTATGTTGTAGCATGTACCAGAATTTGAATCTTGTTTATAGCTGAATACTACATAATCCATTGTTATGTATATACCGTATTTTGTTTATCCATTCATCTGTTGATGGAAACTTGGGTTGTTTCTACCTTTTTGCTATTGTGAATAATGCTGAGCTGAACACTGGTATTCTAGCATCTGTTTGAATCTTTTTTTTTTTGGGTGAGGGGGTGTACATTAGGAATGAAGTTGCTGGATCACATGGTAATTCCGTTTGGCTTTTTTTTTTTTTTTTTAACCTGAGACGGAGTTTCACTCTTGTTGCCCACGCTGGAGTGCAATGGTGTGATCTTGGCTCACTGCATCCTCCGCCTTCCGGGTTCAAGTGATTCTCCTGCCTCAGTCTCCTGAGTAGCTGGGATTACAGGCGTGCGCCACCACACCCGGCTAATTTTGTATTTTTAGTAGAGACAGGGTTTCTCCATGTTGGTCAGGCTGGTCTCGAACTCTCTACCTCAGGTGATCTGCCCGGGCTGGGCCTCCCAAAGTGCTGGGATTTGAGCCACCACGCCTGGCCTGTTTGGCCTTTTGAGGAACTGCCAAAATGTTTTTCACAGAGACTTCAGCATTTTGTATTCCTACCAACAATGCATGAAGGTTCAGTCTTTTTCCACTCAAGTCTTTTTCAGTTTTCTTCAACTCTTCTTATTTTCTGTTCTTACTGTTTTTGAGACAGGGTCTAGTTCTGTCATTCGGCATTGAAGTGCAGTGGCTTAAACATGGCTCACTGGAGCGTCAACCTCCTGGGATCAGGCAGTTGTCTCACCTAGATTCCTGTGTAGCTGGGATCACAGGCACGTACCACCACCACCACTACCTAATTTTATTGATTTTTGTAGAGAGGTAGCTTCACTATGTTGTCCAGGCTGGTTTTGAACTTCTGGACTCAAGCAATTCTCCTGCCTCAGCCTCCCCGAAGTATTAGGATTACAAGTGTGAGCCATGACATCTGGTCTATTTTCTGGTTTTTGATGATAGCCATGCTAATGATGTAAAGTGGTATCTTGTCGTTTTGATTTGCATTTTCCCAGTGATTAGTGATACAAGCATCTTTTCATCTGCTTCTTGGCCATTTGTGTGTATTCTTTGGAGAATTTTCTGTTCAGGTCCTTTGCTCTTTTTGTGTGACTTTTTGTTGTTGAAATGTCAGTATTTATCTACTTCTAGATCCTAGACCCAGTATCTAATTTTAGATTCCAGACCGTTCTTAGATACATGATTTGTGAATATTTTATCCCATTCTGTGTGTTGTCTTTTTGCTCTGTTGATAGTCATGTCCTTTTATGCACAGAGATTTTAATTGTGATGAAGTCCAATTTATCTTTTTTTAGTTTTTGTTTTTTGTGCTTTTGGTATCATATCCAAGAAATGATTGTCAAATTTAGTGCAGTGAAGATTTTCCCCTGTGTTTTCTTCTAAATGTTTCTATAGTTGTTGCTCTTTTATTTATTTATATATTTATTTATTTGAGACGGAGCCTTGCTCTGTTGCCCAGGCTGGAGTGCAGTGGTGCGATCTTGGCTCTGTTCTGCCTCCTGGGTGCAAGTTCTGCCTCCTGGGTTCAAGCGATTCTTCTGCCTCACCCTTCCGAGTAGCTGGGACTACAGGCACATGTCACCACACCCGGCTAATTTTTGTATTTTTAGTAGAGACAGGGTTTTACCATGTTAGCCAGGATGGTCTCAATCTCCTGACCTCGTGATCCGCCCACCTCGGCCTCCCGAAGTGCTGGGATTACAGGCGTGAGCCACCGCACCCGGCCCAGTGGTAGCTCTTAAGTTTAGGTGTTTGATCCATTTTGAGCCAATTTTTGTGTGCAGTGTAAGGTAAGTGTCCACCTACATTCTTTTGCATGTAGATAATCCAGTTTTCCCAGCATTATTTGTTGAAAAGACTCTCTTTCCCACTGAATGATACTGGCACTTTTGTTGAAAATCACTTCACCATATAAGCGAGAGTTTATTTCTGAACTCTCTATTCTCTTTCAGTGCTCTGTTTTTATGCCAGTACAACAGTTTTTTTTTTTTGAGGTGGAGTTTCGCTCTTGTTGCCCAGGCTGGAGTGTAGTGGCCCAATCTTGGCTCACTGCAACCTCTGCCTCCTGGGTTCAAGCAATTCTCCTGCCTCAGCCTCCCGAATAGCTGGGATTACAGGCATGCGCCACCACGCTCAGCTAATTTTTGTATTTTTAGTAGAGACGGGGTTTCTCCATGTTGGTCAGACTGGTCTCAAACTCCCAATCTTGGTTGATCCGCCCGCCTCGGCCTTCCAAAGTGCTGGGATTACAGGCGTGAGCCACTGTGCTTGGCAACACTGTTTTGATTACTGTAGCTTTGTAGTAAGTTTTGAAATCAGGAAGTGTGATGTCTTCAAATTTATTCTTCCTTTTCAAGATTGCTTTGGCTATTTGAGGTCCCTTGAGATTCTACATGAGTTTTAGAATGTATTTTTTTTTTATTTCTGCCAAAAACATTCTTGGGATTTTGATAGAGATTTTATTGAATGTGTAGATTGCTTTTTTTTCTTTTTGTTTTTTAATTTATTTTATTTATTTATTTATTTTTGAGACAGCGTCTCACTCTTGTTGCCCAGGCTGGAGTGCAGTGGCACAATCTCAGCTCACTGCAACCTCTGCCTCCTGGGTTCAAGCAATTCTCATGTCTCAGCCTCCCAAGCAGCTGAGATTACAGGTGCGCGCCTTCACGCCCGGCTAATTTTTGTATTTTTAGTAGAGACAGGGTTTTACCATGTTGGCGAGGCTGGTTTCAAACTCCTGACCTCAAGTGACCCACCCGCCTCAGCCTCCCAAAGTGCTGGGATTACAGGTGTGAGCCACCACACCTGGCGTGGAGATTGCTTTGGAGTAGTAAAATCTTAGCAACATTAAGGTATTACAATCCGAGAACGTGAAATGTCTTTCCATTTATTTATATTGTCTTCAGTTTATTTCAGTAAAGTTTTGTGATTTTTCTGTGCACGAATCTTGCGTTTTCTTCATTGCTGACTTATATATACTTTGTTTTTTTTTTTTTTTTTTTTTTTTTTTTTGAGACAGTTTCACTCTTGTTGCCCAGGCTGGAGTGCAATGGCATGATCTTGGCTCACCACAGCCTCCGCCTCCTGGGTTCAAGGAATTCTCCTGCCTCAGCCTTCTGAGTAGCTGGGATTAGAGGCATGTGCCACCACACCTGGCTAATTTTGTATTTTTAGTAGAGACAGGGTTTCTCCATGTTGGTCAGGCTGGTCTTGAACTCCCAACTTCAGGTTCCTGGTGCTTCCTATTGCACCATCTTCCCAGAATCCTCTCCCTTCCTGTTGTGCTTTTATAGCCACACCTGCTTTCCTTCTGCCGCCAGACTTAGTCATAACCACTAAGGTATTCTTCATTTTGGTAATTTTGTTACCTCAAGGATGTTATATAAATGGGATGATAGAACTTGTAATTTTCTGGAGGCCCGGCGCGTGGCTCAGGCCTGTAATCCCAGCACTTTGGGAGGCTGAGGCGGGTGGGTCACTTGAGGTCAGGAGTTTGAAACCAACCTAGACAACATGGTGAAACCTGTCTCTACTAAAAATACAAAAATTAGCCAGGTGTGATGGCGGGCACCTGTAATCTCAGCTGCTTGGGAGGCTGACACATGAGAATTGCTTGAACCCAGGAGGCAGAGGTTGCAGTGAGCTGAGATTGTGCCGCTGTACTCCACCCTGGGCGACAGAGTGAGACTCTGTCTAAAAACAGAACAAAACAACATGTAACTTTCTGGGATTGAGTTTTTTACACTAGGTTTAATTCCTTGGAGATTCTTCCAGGTTGTTGCTTAGTATTTGTTGCAGTTAAACTGCGTTTTGTTTAATTACTTATTTGCTGAAAGATAATCTCAGTTATTTCCACTTGTAGGTTATTAAGAATAAAACTGTTATAAACATTACATGGGTTTTCATGTGAACATAAGTCTTCATTTAGTAATTTTGATAGGCGGGTAGTGATATCTCACTGTGTGTATTATTATTATTATTATTATTATTATTATTTTGAGACAGAGTCTCGCTTTGTCGCCCAGGCTGGAGTGTGGTGGCGCGATCTAGGCTCACTGCAGGCTCCACCTCCCGGGTTCACGCCATTCTCCTGCCTCAGCCTCCCGAGTAGCTGGGACTACGGGCTCCTGCCACCACGCCTGGCTAATTTTTTGTATTTTTAGTAGAGACGGGGTTTCACCGTCTTAGCCAGGATGGTCTCGATCTCCTGACCTCGTGATCCACCCACCTTGGCCTCCCAAAGTGCCGGGATTACAGGCATGAGCCACCGTGCCCGGCCTATTATTATTTTTTTTTTTTGAGACAGGGTCTTGCTCTGTTACCTAGGGTTTGAAGGGCAGTGTCATGATCATGGCTTATTGCCGCCTTAACCCTCCGAGTAGCTGGGACTATGGGTGTATGCCACTACACCCAGCCACTGTTTTTAAAAATGTATTTTTGAAGAGATGGGGTCTTGCTATGTTGCTCAGGCTGGTTTTGAACTTCTGAGCTAAAGCCATGCTCCCGACTGGTCTCTTAAAGTGCTGGGATTACAGGCCACTACACACGCGTCATTGTGTTTTTAATACGTATTTACTTAGTGGCTAATGATGTTGACCATCTTTTCAGGTGCTTATTTGGTATCCTTTTTTTTTTTTCTTTTAATATGGAACACTTAAAGAATTTGCGTGTCATTACTGTGCAGGGAGCATGCTAATCTTCTCTGTATTGATTCAATTTTGGTATATGTGCTGTTGAGACAAGCACTAGTACCTTTATATATCCTCTGTTCATCAGTTTTGGCTATTTCCTTTTTCTTTTTTTGAGACAGAGTCTCCCCATCTCTACTAAAAAAATACAAAAGTTAGCTGGACATGGTGGCATATGCCTGTAATCCCAACTACTTGGGAGGCTGAGGCAGGAGAATTGCTTGAACCCTTGAAGCGGAGGTTGCAGTGAGCTGAGATCGCACCACTGTACTGCGGCCTGAGTGACAGAGTGAGACTCTGTCTAAAAAAAAAAAAAAAAAATGCTGGGTGTGTTGGCTCACGCCTGTAATCCCAGCACTTTGGGAGGCCAAGATGGGTGGATCACCTGAGGTCAGGAGTTCGAGACCAGCCTGACCAACATGTTAAAACCCCGTCTCTACTAAAAATACAAAAATTAGCTGGGCGTGGTGGCACGTGCCTGTAATCCCAGCTACTCCAGAGGCTGAGGTAGGAGAATTGCTTGAACCCAGGAGGTGGAGGTTGCAGTGAGCCGCGATCGCACCATTGCACTCTAGCCTGGGCAACAAGAGCGAAACTCCATCTCAAAAAAAAAAAAAAAAAAGGTATTCCACTCTTGGTGAGTGGAATGTTCTGTTGTTCTGTAAAATGTTCATGGATCCAGTTAGTTCATAGCGTTGAATTAAATATTCTTGCTATGAATATATGTATAGTTTTAACAGTTATTACAGAGAAATATTGAAGTCTCTATAGTGGATTTATGCATTTCTCCACTCAGTTCCATCAGCTTTTCTTTTACATATTTTGTAGTCTTGTTTTTTGGTGCGTACACATTTAGGAATGTTATGTCCTCTTGGTGGATTGACCTCTCTCTCCATAAATAATTTCCTTCTTAGTCTCTAGTACTTTTTCTTTGCTCAAAAGTATAGTGTTTCTGATATTAATATAGTCACTCCAGCTTTTCTTTAATTAATGTTTGCATCATATACCTTTTTAATTTTTTTTTTGCTTTCAACGTGCTTATTTGAAGTAAATTTCTTGTACACAAAATAGTGTTAGGTTATGTTTTCTTTGTTTTTTGTGTTTGTTTGAGATGGAATCTTGCACTGTAGCCTGGGCTGGAGTGCAGTGGTGTCATCTTGGTTCACTGCAACCTCCGCCTTCCGGGTTGAAGCGATTCTTCTGCCTCAGCCTCTCGAGTAGCTGGGATTACAGGCGCCTGCCACCATGCCTGGTTAATTTTTTATATTTTTAGTAGAGATGGGGTTTCACTGTGTTGACCAAGCTGGTCTCGAACTGTTGACCTCGTGATTTGCCTTCCTCGGCCTCCCAAAGTGCTGGGATTACAGGTGTGAGCCACCGTGCCTGGCCTTTTTTTTTTTTTTTTTTTTTGAGACATGGTCTTGCTCTGTCACCCAGGCTGCATTGCAGTGGCACAATCATGGTTTACTGCAGCCTGGACCTCCTGGGCTCAAACAGTTCCCCCATCTCAGCCTCCCAAGTAACTGGGACCACACGTGTGCACCATCACACCTGGCTGATTTTTTTATTATTTGTAGGGACCAAGTCTTGTTATGTTGCCCAGCCTGGTCTCGAACTCCTGGGCTCAAGAGACCCTCCTGTCATGGCCTCCCAGACTGCTGGCATTACAGGCATGAGCCACCATGCTTGGCTTTAGGTTATGTTTTTAAAATCCAGTCTGTCAATCTTTGGCCTTTTTTTTTTTTTTTTTTTTTTTTGAGATGGAGTATCGCTCTGTCACCCTGGGTAGAGTGCAGTGGTATGATCTCGGCTCACTGCACCCTCCACCTAGTGGGTTCAAACGATTCTCCTGACTCAGCCTCCAGAGTAGCTATTACAGGTGCCCACCACCACGCCTGGCTAAATTTTTCTTTTGTATTTTTAGTAGAGATGGGTTTTCACTGTGTTGGTCAGGCTGGTCTCGAACATCGAACCTCAGGTGATCTGCTCTCCTCGGCCTCCCAAAGTGCTGGGATTACGGTTGTGAGCCACTGCACCTAGCCAGTTTTTGTCTTTTATTTTCTGTATTTAGGTATTTGGGTCATTTACATAGTTATAGATGTTGTCAGACTCCCCCCGACCCCCCCTTTTTTTTTTTGAGACAAAGTCTTACTCTTGCCCAGGCTGGAGTGCAGTGGCTCAATGTTGGCCCACTGCAACCTCTGCCTCCCGGGTTCAAGTAGTTCTTGTGCCTCAGTCTCCTGAGTAGATGGGATTACAGGCATCTACTGTAAGCCCAGCTAATTTTTATATTTTTAGTAGAGATGGGGTTTCACTATGTTGGCCAGGCTGGTCTTGAATTCCCGGCCTTAGGTGATGCACCTACCTTGGCCTCCCAAAGTGCTAGAATTACAGGCCTGAGCCACCATGCCTTGTTTTAGTTTTTGTTTTTTGACTGTTTTTCTTGCTTTCTTTTGGGTTACTTGAACATTTTTGGAATTCCATTTTTCTTATTTTTTTCTTCTACCCCAATTCACTGTGCCAAACCATTTTTCTTTATTGTGTTTTGTATCTTTTTTTTTAGTTCGTTGATATGGTTTGGATATTTGTTCCACTGAAATTTTTTTTTCTTCTTTTTTGATACGAAGTTTCGCTCTTGTTGCCCAGGCTGAAGTGCAATGGCATGATCTCGGCTCACCTCAACCTCCGCCTTCCGGGTTCAAGCGATTCTCCTGCCTCAGCCTCCCAAGTAGCTGGGATTACAGGCATGCACCACCACACCTGGCTAATTTTGTATTTTTAGTAGAGACGGAGTTTGTCCATGTTGGTCAGGCTGTTCTCGAACTTCCGACTTGAGGTGATCCACCCACCTCGGCCTCCCAAAGTGATGGGATTACAGGCGCGAGCCCCGTGCCCGGCCTTGGTATCTTTTTGGTATCACAAATAACTTTTGATTGAAACCTGGGCATTTTTGTATTGTCATGAGACTATGCACTTACTTAAACAACTGTTTTAACTAGTGTTCTCTTACACTTATCTAACAAGGGGAGAGTGTTGGTGCCACTTTGTTAAGCCAGGTAGGGGATGAAGTTCAGGTTATCTACCTTGTCTGTGTTGACATTTGAGGCAAACTTCCTTTTAGTTGTTTGCAGAATTGGGAGTTGTGGCTCCCTACCTGATCTCTGTGGTGGATGTGGCCTTGTTTGTTACTGTGTGTAGGTGAAAGTTCTCACTCTCTACTAGGTCTTCTCTGCTACCACTCCAGTAGGGACAGTGAGGGATGCCTTATTACTGGCAGATGGTGGTGGAAGTCCAGTCTTCCCTACTTTTCTCCACTGACACAGTAGGGAGTGGATGCTCATTAACTAGCCAATTGGAATGAAGGTTCCAATCCCCTGCTTAATTTTCTCTGACACTACCTGGTGGGAATCTTGGATTGTTTTCATTACAGTCTCATGAGGGTGGATATCTAGGTTCCCCATGTGATCATTGCTGGTATGGGTGGGGCTAGGTTTTCTATGGTGTTATGCTGGATTATAGCAGTTACTCTTCAAGTTTTCTTTCTGGTTAACATACCACTTTACTGGTAATCTGGTCTGGAGAGAGAAGGCTTTTGTTGGGGCTTCTTCTTTTTTTTTTTTTTTTTTTTTTTGAGACAGAGTCTCTCTCTATCACCCAGGCTGGAGTGCAGTGGTGCGATCTCTGCTCACTGCAACCTCCGCCTCCCGAGTTCAAGCAATTCTCGTGCCTCAGCCTCCGGAGTAGCTGGGATCATAGGCGCCTTCCAACACGCCTGGGTAATTTTTATTTTTAGTAGAGATGGGGTTTTGTCATGTTGGCCAGGGTGGTCTCCAACTCCTGACCTCTGGTGATCCACCCGCCTTGGCCTCCCAAGGTGCTGGGATTATAGGCATGAGCCACCGCACCCGGCCTTGTTGGGGGTTCTTTTATTTGGTCAGTGCCCATCGGTGTTCCTGATGTACTCACTTCTTCCATTCCAGGAGTAGGATACATTAGGCAAAAAGAAGAGAATACCCAGGGAATTTACTGCTATATTGTGCCTTGTGTCCTGTGATCCTGAGCTAATTTGCCTTCTCTCTACCTTTCAGAGAAAATTTGTTTTATTTATAATATTCACATTTTAAATTTGTACTTAGTGGGAGGAATAGGGAAAAGTATATCCATTCCATCCTCCTAGAAGTGTAAGTGTAACCTTTGATTTCATTGAGTGTGCCCTGTTTTTCTGTTTTCTATTTCATTGACTTCTGCTCTTATCTTTCTTTCTTTTGCTCTTCTAGTTTCTTAAGGAACAAGGTGAAATCACTGATTTGTTTCTTTTCTAATATAGTCATGTAATTGTATAAATTTCTATTTCAATTACTGCTTTAACTGTCTTAAAAATACTTGATATTTTTGTCTTTTTTTTTAACCCCTTGGTTATTTTATTTTATTTCATTTCATTTCATTTTATATTTTGAGACAGATTCTCACTCTGTCTCCAGGCTGGAGTGCAGCAGCACGATCTTGGCTCACTACAAACTCTGCCTCCCGGGTTCAAGCAGTTCTCTGCCTCAGCCTCCTGAGTAGCTGTGGTTACAGGAGCCTGCTACCATGCCCGGGTAATGTTGTATTTTTAGTAGAGACGGGGTTTCACCGTCTTGGTCAGGCTGGTCTTGAACTCCTGACCTTGTGATACACCTGCCTCGACCTCCCAAAGTGCTGGAATTAACAGGCATGAGCCACTGCTCCTGGCCCCCACTGGTTATTTTAGAAGTATGTTTTGATTCCAAATATTGGGATTGTCTTTGATTTTTTTTTGTCACTGATTTCTAGATTAATATCACAGTTGTAAGAAAAAATTCATGGTAACACCTGAAACCTTTTAAATTTACCAAGAGTTGTTTTTTTGGCCTGAATATGGTATATCTTGGTGAATGTTCCAAATGCACTTGAACAGAATGCGTATTCTGGTAGTTTGTGTAGAGCGTTCTATAGTTAGTTAGGTCAGTTTGGTTAATGGTGTTATTCAAGCTTCTGTATCCTTACTGATTTTCTGTCTGCTGGTCCTGCTATTATTATCATTCCTTTTTTTTGAACATGATGTTGCTTTGTCACCTAGGCTGGAGTGCAGTGGCATGCACAATCATAGCTCATTGAGCCTCCACCTCCTGGGCTCAAATGATCCTCCCACCTCAGCCTCCCCAGTAGCTGGGTCTACAGGCATATGCTACCATACCCAGCCAATTTTTTTTTTTTTTTTTTTGTAATGGAATCTCGCTCTTGCCCAGGCTGGAGTGCAGTGGCGTGATCTCGGCTCACTGCAAACTCCACCTCCTGGGTTCAAGCGATTCTCCTGCCTCAGCCTCCCGAGTAGCTAGGATTACTGATGTGCGCCATCATGCCCAGCTAATTTTTGTATTTTTAGCAGAGACAGGGTTTCACCATGTTGGCCAGGCTGGACTCGAATTCCTGACCTCAGGTGATCTGCCTGCCTCAGGCTCCCAAAGTGCTGAGATTACTACAGGTGTGAGCCACCATGCCTGGCCCACCCAGTTAATTTTTAAAAAATCTTTTTGTAGAGACCGGGTCTTCCTGTGTTGCTCTGTCGCCTGGGCTGGAGTGCAGTGGCACAATCATGGCTCACTATGGCCTTGACCTCCTCCTGCCTTAGCCTTCCCGAGTAGCTAGAAGGACCACAGGTGTGTGCCACTACCTGTGGCTAATTTTTGTGTGTTTTTTGTTTTTATTTTTTGAGACGGGGTGCCGCTCTTGTTGCCCAGGCTAGAGTGCAATGGCATGATCTCGGCTCATTGCAATCTCCGCCTCCTGGCTTCAAGCAATTCTCCTGCCTCAGTCTCCTGAGTAGCTGGGATTACAGGCATGTGTCACCATGCCCAGCTAATTTTGTATTTTCAGTAGAGATGGGGTTTGTCCATGTTGGTTAGGCTGGTCTCGAACTCCTGACCTCAGGTGACCTGCCCACCTCGGCCTCCCAAAGTGGTGGGATTACAGGCGTGAGCCACTGTGCCAGGCCAATTTGTGTGTGTGTGTGTGTGCACGCGTGTGTGTGTGTTTAGAGATGGGGTTCTGCAGTGTTGCCCACACTGGTCTCGAACTCCTGGCCTGAAGTGATTTTCCCACCTCGGCCTCCCAAAGTGCTGGGATTACAGGCGTGAGCCACTGCGCTCAGCCACTTTTCTTCATGTTTCCAGTGACTGATAGTTCATTAAAAGAGTGCCCTGTTATACATGCTTATAATTTCCATCAAATATGTGAAAGTTGTTGGCCATGATTTCTAAAGACTTTTTTTTCCTATATTATCTCCTGTTTTGTGGCTCCAGTTACAAGTTTGGCCTCTTGAAATTATTTCAATTATCACGTATTACATTTTTTAGTGGTTTTTTTTTTCTGTGTTTCATTTAGGTTAGTAATTTTGGTTTCATGGGTTGTAAATCTCAAAGTGTATTTTTCATCTTAGACTTTGTAATTTTCAATTTAGAAGTTCAAATTTTAAAAATATTTCATATTTTTACTTAATATATTTCTTCTAGCCTTCTGATCATATGAAATATCATCATAATTGTTTTAAAGGACTTGTCTGCTAATTCTATTTTCTGTTTCATTTCAAAATTGGTTTTTTTTTGTTTCATTATGGGGTGTAACTTCCTGCTTCTATGTAAGTCTTATAAATTTTGATTGACTTTTTAGCCACTGTGAATTTTACCTTGTTTTCTAGTTTCTCTAGTTTTGTTTGCCTTTTACAAATATTTGTGGACTTTGTTCTGTGGCATTATTGAGTTGCTTGAAAACAGTTTCTTTCTGTTGGGTCTTTCATGTTTTCTTTGACTTGACCAGGGCTGTGTTTAGGGTTAATTTTTTCCTCCTTCTGAAGACTTTCTTATACTCCTATGTCATATCTACAGTGTGATAGAAATTATATCACATCATTTCCTTTTGGACTTTTGGGTATGGGTACTATTCACATCCTTATCTCAGTTCTGGATGCTATTACCTCTAATTCTTTTGGTGATTTCTCATCTTGCCATTGGATAGCTCCTTTACATTGCAAGTGCTGATTTGTCATTCAACCAAAAGTTCTAGGGTGAGCCTTTGTAGATCTCTTCATTTCTCTCTCTCTCTCCAGCTCTCTACTCAGTGCTGGTCTCCCTTGTGAGCTCTAGGCACCTTGGCCTCCTTGGACTTCCAGCTTCATTTCCTCAACTTGGGGAGACCACAGGCTCTGCCTGGGTTCCTCCTCCCTGTTCCACGACCTGGAAACTCTCTCAAGGCAGTAAGCTGGGCACACGTGTGGCCCATTTGTTTTTTGTCTTCCAGGGATCACTGTGTTTTGTTGCTTGTCCAATATCTTCAGTGCTGTTGTTTCATTCATTTTATTAGGTTTTTTATTATTTCATGCAAGGAGGCTAAATCTGGTCCCCTTTATTCACTCCATCTTGACCAGAAGTGGTATCATTGTGGTTTTAATTTACTTTTTCATGATAACTGATGATATTCAGCACGTTTTAGCTTGTGTGTTGACCATTCGTGTGTTCTCTTGTGATGAGTTTGTTCATTTAGCCTTTACTATTCTTTGTTTTCTTTTTTCATCTATTTGAGTTGCAGAAGGTGTTTATATGTCCTAAATACTGATCCTGTGTCTGATAAATGTTTTGTAAATACTTTCCCCAAGTCTATATGGTTTAACTATTTATTTTAACTGTACCTTTTGATGAGCAGAAATATTTATATCTGATAAGTTTAATTTATCAGTGTTTTCTTTTGTAGTTATTGCTTACTGTGAGCTAAGACACTTTTGCCTAACCTCGAAGTCATGAAGGTAATTTCCTTTATTTCCTCTAAAAGGTTTTGCTTTTGCTAATTTATATTTAGGTCTGTGATGCATCTGAAATTATTTTTGTAGGTTTGAGTATTTTGCATATGGCTATCCAGTTGTTTTTCACCATTTGTTGAAAACAGTCTCTTTTTCTCACTGGGTTGCTTTGGGAACATCACATGGCTGCATAAGTGGGATATCTTTCAGAAATCTTTATTCTGCTCCAAAAATCTGTTTGTCTAGCCCTGTTATTCTGATAATTTTGTAACTTTATATTGTCTTGAAGTCAGAATTGCCAGTCCTAAAACCTTTTTCTTCTTTTTCGAAGTTCTGCATATTTTCCGTCCTTCACATTTCCATATAAATTTTAATAATCTCTTTTCTGTCTTCTCCAAGAAAGGCTGATGGGATCATGATTATAATTGTCTTGAATCTGTTGATCAGTTTGAAGAGAACTGACATCTTAACAACGATTGAGTCTTAATCATTAGTATAGTATATCTCTCCATTTATTTAGGTCTTTTTTGCTTTGTCTGAGCAGTTGTTTGTTGCTTTTAGCCTTTGGTCTTGCATGTCTTCTGTTTTAAAATTACTTATTTTTTTTCCTTTTTTTTGAGACAGAGTCTCACTCTGTTGCCTCGCTGGAGTGCAGTGGTGCAATCTTGGCTCACTCCATCTCCTGGGTTCAGACAATTCTCCTGCCTCAGCCTCCCAAGCAGCTGGGATTACAGGCATGTACCACTAAGCACAGCTAATTTTTATGTTTTTAGTAGAGATAGGGTTTCACCATGTTGGCCAGGCTGGTCAACTCCTGACCTCAAGTGATCTGCCTGTTTCGGCCTTCCAAAGTGCTGGGATTACAGGCATGAGTCACCACGCCTGGCCTAAAATTATTTTTAAGTATTTTGTCTTTTTTTTTTGATGCTATTTTAAAATATTAAATACATTTTTTAGCAATTATAAAGTATTATAAAAATTTCTAATTTTTTGTTGGAAATAGAATTTTTGTATATTGACCTGTTTCTTACAATCTTACTTAAGTCATATTAATTCTACTAGTTTTTTAGGTAGATTACTTAGATTTTTCTAATAGATGATTGTCATAAAACACTGTTTTATCTCTTTTTTCCCATTTGTAATTCCTTTTATTCTCTTCCCTTACAGAATGGACTTAATCTTGTTTTCATTCTTAGAGGAGAGCATTCAGTGTTACACCATCAATTATAAGTCAGCTGTAGGGGTTTTATTGATGAAGTTTATCAGATTGCTTTCAAATATAGCTTTTATTACTATTTAGATATGGCAAGGCCAACAGAACCCAGCATGACTGCCATTGAAAAGATAGTTTGTTATAGTCACAGACCCCAAGAGGAATAGTCATGCCATGCCGTGGAGAATACACAGTTGAGTAGCTTCCTGAGGGTTTGTGTCATGAATGGATATTGAGTTTTCTCAAAAGCTTTTTCTGTATCTATTGAGATAATGCTATGTTTTTAAAGATACTAATGTAAATTTCATTGTTTTATTTTCAAATGTTACGCTAAATGCCATTTGGTGTCATGGTGTATTATTCTTTTTTTTTTTTTAGTGATGGGTACAGTGGCACAATCTCTGCTCAGTGTAACCTCCACCTCCTGGGTTCAAGTGATTCTCCTGCCTCAGCCTCCCAAGTAGCTGAGATTACAGGCACGTGCCACCATGCCCGGCTAATTTTTTTTGTGGAGACAGGGTTTCACCATGTTGGCCAGGCAGGTCTCCTGACCTCAAGTGATCCTCCCGCCTTGGCCTCCGAAAGTGCTGGGATTACTTTCGTAATCCATGTGAGCCACCACAACTGGCCTATTCTTCTTATATATTGTTGGACTTAAATTGCTAATAGTAAATATTTTTGCAACTTTGTATGGGAGGGATTTTGTTGTAATCTTGTTGCTTTTTGTCAAGTGCTGGTATTTTTGGTATATTCATTGGTATTCTTCATGCTAAACTTAGAAAATGATTTGGGAAGCATTGTCTTCTCTGTTTTCTGGAAATACTTGTGTGAGATTGATTTATAGTGTTTGAAGGAACTTATCAGTGAAAAAATCTGAGTCTAGAGTTTTCTTTTTGGGAAGGATTTTGATAACGAATTCAACTTAAAATGCTTCTCAGATTTTCTGTTTTATCAGTTTTGATAAGTTTCATTTTCAAATAATTTTTTCTTTTCATCTAAGCTGTTGAATTGGTTAGCATAAAGTTATTAATAATAATCTTTGGCCCTCTTAATATCTTTGGGATTGTAGAGGTAATTCCCATTTTATTCTTGATATTGGTAATTTGTATTCTTCCTATTTAAAAAAAAATTAATTTAGCTTGCAGATTGTCAACTTTTTAGGTTTTTCCAAAGTGTTACCAGAAAGGGGGTCCCAATCCAGACCCCAAGAGAGGGGTTCTTGGATCTTGTGCAAGAAAAAATTTGAGGCGGATTCATAGAGTAAAGTGAAAGCAAGTTTATTAAGAAAGTAAAGGAATAAAAGAATGGCTACTCCATAGGGAGAGCAGTGCCATGGCTGCTGGTTTCCCATTTTTATGAGTATTTCTTGATTGTATGCTAAACAAGGGGTGGATTATTCATGAGTTTTCTGGGAAAGGGGTGGGCAATTCCCAGAACTAGTGGTTCCTCCCCTTTTTAGACTATATAGGGTAACTTCCTGGCATTGCTATGGCATTTGTAAACTGTCATGGCGCTTGTGGGAGTGTCTCTTAGCATGTTAATGTATTATAATTAGTGTATAATGAGCAGTGAGGACGACCAGAGGTCAGTTTTGTCACCATCTTGGCTTTGGTGGGTTTTGGCCCCCTTCTTTATTACAACCTGTTTTATCAGCAAGGTTTTTATGTCTTGTATCTTGTGCCAGCCTCCTATCTCATTCTGTGACTTAGAATGCATAACTTACTGCAGTCCAGCAGGACTCAGCCTTATGATTTCCCCAGCCCCTGTTCAAGATAGAGGCATTCTGGTTCAGAGGCCTCTGACAAAAGGACCCACTTTGACTTCAAATTCTCTGTTACTTTTCATTTCTTCTGCTCTTATTTTTACTATTTCTTTTTTCTACTTACTTTGGGTTTACTTTACTCTTTTATATATAGGTTCTTTAGGTAGAACCCTACTTATTTTATTTTATTTTATTTTAGACAGAGTTTTGTGCTGCCACCCAGGCTAGAGTGCAGTGGTGCGATCTTGGCTTACTGCAACCTCTGCATCCCGGGTTCAAGCGATTCTCCTGCCTCAGCTCAGCCTCCTGAGTAGCTTAGATTACAGCCACCCGCTGCCATGCCCAGCTAATTTTTGTATCTTTAATAGAGATGGAGTTTCATCATGTAGGCCAGGCTGGTCTTGAACTTGCGACCTCAGATGATCCACCTGCCTTGGCCTTCCAAAGTGTTGGGATTACAGGCGTGAGCCACCATATCGGGCTGCTAGGTCATTAATTTTATATCTTTTTTCTAATGTGGTTAGGGAACATAATCTGTATGATTTCCATTATTTTCATTTTATTGTGTCCCGCTTTATGGCTCAGTAGGTGGTCTTCCATGGGGTATGCACCAAGTTTACCTGAAAAGAATGTTTATAGTGGTTTTAACGTTGCTTAGATTATTATTATTATTATTTTTATTTGGTTTGGTTTTGTCAATCACAAAGAGGAGTGTTAAAATATCTTACCACGTTTGGGGCACTGAGTATCCTGACTATGCCTTATGCTAATTTTTGCTTCATGTATTTTGAAGCCTTGTTTTTAGGTGCATACATTTATAATTATTATGACTTCTTCATTGTCTGACTTACTGTGAAATGCCCCTCCCTCTCTTTACTATGTAGCCACTCACCATCTTTTTTTTTCTTGTTGTTTGTTTGTTTGTTTGTTTTTATGAGATGAGGTTTTACTCTGTCACCCAGGCTGGAGTGCAGTGGTGTGATCTTGGCTCACTGCAGCCTTTGCCTCCTAGATTCAAGCAGTTCACCTGTTTCAGCCACCCTAGTAGCTGGGACTATAGGTGTGTGCCACCGTGCCTGGCTAATTTTTGTATTTTTGGTAGAGATGGGGCTTTGCCATGTTGGCCAGGCTGGTCTCGAACCCCTGGCCTCAAGTGATCAAGTGCCCGCCTTGGCATCCCAAAGTGCTGGGGTTACAGGCGTGAGCCACCGCACACCCAGCCTATCCATTTACTTTTTTTTTTTTTTTTTTTTTGAGATGGAGTCTCGCTCTGTCGCCCAGGCTGGAGTACAGTGGCATGATCTTGGTTCACTGCAAGCTCCGCCTCCCAGGCTCACGCCATTCTGCTGCCTCAGCCTCCCGAGTAGCTGGGACTACAGGCACCCGCCACCACGCCCGGCTAATTTTTGTATTTTTAGTAGAGCTGGGTTGTCACCATGTTGACAGGCTGGTCTCGATCTCCTACCTTGTGATCCACCCACCTCGGCCTCCCAAAGTGCTGGGATTACAGGTGTGAGCCACCATGCCCGGCCATTCCATTTACTTTTGACCTGTTTGTGTCTTCACTTAAAGTGTGTTTCTTACAGACATCTTGTGTTTACTTTTCTATCCGTGCTAATACACAATTTTTTTTTTTTTTTTTGAGTTGGAGTTTTGCTCTTGTTGCCCAGACTGGAGTGCAATGGCACAATCTCGGCTCACCGCAACCTCCGCTTCCCGGGTTCAAGCGACTCTCCTGCCTCAGCGTCATGAGTAGCTAGGATTATAGGCATGTGCCACCACACCTGGCTAATTTTTGTATTTTTAGTAGAAATGGGGTTTCTTCATGTTGATCAGGCTGGTTTTGAACTCCCGACCTCAGGTGAATCGCCCGCCTCAGCCTCCTAAAGTGCTGGGGTTACAGGCGTGGGCCACTGCGCCCGGCCAATTGTTTTGTTTTGAAACAGTGTCTACATCACTACAATCAATTTTAGAACACTTGTATCCCCTCAAGAAGAAGCCCTTTGGCCCATTAACAGTCACTCTCCATTACCCTACTTCCCCACCTCCTGACAATCACTAATCTTCATTTCTGTCTCTATCCCTATTTGGGACATTCCATATAAATGGAATCATATGATATATGGTGTATTGTGAGTGGCTTATTTCTCCTAGCATAATGTACAAGCATTTGTTTTGTAGCATTAGAACTTCATTCCCTTTTGTTGTCAAATAATAATTCTGTTGCATGGCTATACTACATTTTCTTTACTCATTCATTAATTGATAGACATTTAGGTTGTATATACTTTTGCAATGTTATGAATAACGTTATTATGAACATTTGTCTGCAAATCCAGACATTTGTTTTGAATTCTCTTGGGCGTAGGATTTTTGTTTCATGCTGTAACTCTGTTTAATCTTTTGAAAAACTGACAGAGGCTGTAACATTTTAAATTACCAGCAACAATAGATGAAGGTTTTTTTTTTTTTTTTTTTTTGAGACGGAAGTCTCCCTCTGTTGCCCAGGCTGGAGTGCAATGGCGCAATCTCGGCCCAATGCAGTCTTCACCTCCCGGGTTCAAGTGATTCTTCTGCCTCAGCCTCCCGAGTAGCTGGGATTACAGGCACCCACCATCTTGCCGGGCTAATTTTTGTATTTTTGTAGAGATGGGGTTTCACTATATTGGCCAGGCTAGTCTTGAACTCCTGACCTCAGGTGATCCGCCCACGTTAGCCTCCCAAAGTGCTGGGATTACAGGTGTGAGCCACCGCACCCAGCCTATATGAAGGTTTTAATTTCTCCATCTCTTTGCCAACATTTTTTATTGTTTGGCTTTTGATTTTAGCTATCCTACAGGGCATGAGGTAGTATCTGATTGTGGTGTTGATTTTTATTTATTTTTTTCATTATATTATTTTTTTAGACAGAGTCTCACTCTGTTGTTCAGGCTGGAGTACAGTGGTGTGATATCTTGGCTCACGGCAACCTCTGCCTCCCGGGTTCAAGCGATTCTCGTGCCTCAGCCTCCTGAGTACCTGGGATTACAGGTGCCTGCCATCACGCTTGGCTAATTTTGTAATTTTAGAAGAGATGGAGTTTTCACCATGATGGCCAGGCTGGTCTCAAACTCCTGACCTCAGGTGATCCACCCGCCTAGACCTCCCAAAGTGTTGAGATTACAGGCGTGAGCCACCGCACCTGGCCTGGTGTTGATTTTTAATCCTTAATGATTAATGACGTTAAGCATCTTTTCATGTGCTTATTGGTCATTTATATATTTTCTTTGGAGAAGTGTCTATTTAGATCCTTTGTTCAGTTTTTAACTGGGCTGTATAGCTTTTTATTTTTGAGTGGAAGAGCTCTGTATCCTGGATACAAACTACTTGTCAGACATGCGACTTGTAGACTTGTAAATATTTCTTCCATCCTTTTACTTTCCTGATGGTTTTGTTTGTAGCAAAAAAGTCTGTAGGTTTGGTAAATTCTAGTTATTTTTTCTTTTATTGCCTCTGCTTTTAGTGTTATGTCTAAAAACTGTTGTTCAACCGAGTCCTAAAGACTTACCTCCTATTTTTTTTCTAAAGTTGTATAGTTTTAGCTCTTACATTTAGATCTGCGATTCACTTTTGAATTAATTTTTAAGTATAGTATCAGGAAGGGTTTCAACTTAATTCTTTTGCACATTCCTCTAGCAATTTAAGTATATTTCTTTACTCTTTTCAGTCTGTTTTTATAGTATTACCACTTATGGGTAATATTGTACAAGTCGTAAAGTATACAAAGCTTGTAAGTTGTTCTTTTATATCACCTCTGTTTGTTGTCAGTTATGCTATTGTCATGTGTGTTGGAACTATGTATATTATAAGCCCCAGAAAACAACAATATAATTTTGGCTTTCAATAATCATGTAATGTTAAGAACTTAAGAGTTAAAAGTCTTCTAAGTTTACCCAGATATTTACCATTTGTGGTAGTCTTCTGAAGATTTGCATTTTCTAGCATCATTTGTCTTAATTCTGAAGAATTTCTTTAGCCTTCCTTGCAGGGCATATCTTTTGGTGATAAATTGTGTTTTCTTTCTTTTATCTGAAAGTACCTATTTCATCTTTATTTTTGAAGGGCATTGTGGTTGGATTTAGAATTCTGTGTTGACGGTGCTTTATCTCTTAGCAATTTAAGTATTTTAGTTTACTTTCTTTTGGCTTCCATATTTTATGATGAGAAATCTCCCATTTATCCAGTCACTGTTCCCTCTGCCCTCTGTGTAATGTGACATTTTCTTTTGGTGCTTCAAGATTTTTCCCTCTGTGTTTGCTGTTTAGGAAGGCATTTGACTATTTGAGGTTTGCTGAGATTCTTCAATCTGTGAATGTGTCTTTTTTCAAATTGAAGAAATTTTCAGCCATCGTTTCTTCAAAATTTTCTTTCCTGCCTCATATTCTTTCTCTCTTCTTCTTTTTAAGGCCTTTGGTTATGCATGTGAGACCTTTTGGTACTGTCCTGTAGGTCCCTGAAGCCCTGTTTTTTTTTTTTTTTTTTAATTTTTTTTTACCTCTATTTCCTCTTTCAGATTAGATTCTTTTTTTTTTTTTTTTTGAGATGGAGTTTCGCTCTTGTTGCCCAAACTGGAGTGCAGTGGTGCGATCTCGGCTCAACACAACCTCCGCCTCCTGGGTTCAAGTGATTCTCCTGCCTCAGCCTCCTGAGTAGCTGGGACTACAGGTGTGTGCCACCACACCTGGCTAATTTTGTATTTTTTAGTAGAGACGGGGTTTCTCCATGTTGGTCAGGCTGGTCTCGAACTCCTGAGCTCAGGTGACCCACCCACCTCGGCCTCCCAAAGTGCTGGGATTACAGGTGTGAGCCACCATGCCTGGCCTCAGATTAGATTCTATCTATTGATGTAGCTTCAAGTTCACTGACTCTTTTGTCTTCTCAGATTTGTTGTTATGAAGCTTGCCTAGTGAAATTTTTACTTCACATGTTGTATTTTTAGTATTTAAAAAATTCTTTGTTTTTTTGTTTTGTTTTTTCTTTGTTTTTTTTTTTAATTTGAGATCAAGTCTTGCTCTTTTGCCCAGGCTGGAGTGCAGTATTGCTATTATATTACTGCAGCCTCAAACTCCCAGGCACAAGTGATCCTCCTGCCTCAGCCTTCTGAGTATTTGGGACTGCAGACTGGTGCTACCACGCTCGGCTTATAGTTTCTTTTTTATTGTTGTTGCTGAGACATCCTGTTTTATTTATTATAGGTTTATCTTCAGTGGGCAGATTTAGTTAGCATTTAGTGACATTTTTCCATAAAACTTTACAATATAACGGAAATGGTATAATTTGGAATAGAGGAAAGAAATCACTCATAATCTTACCATCCTTATCACAGTCCTATTAATATATTTTGTGTATTTTTTTTTTTTTTTCGAGATGGAGTCTTGCTCTGTCACCCAGGCTGGAGTGCAGTGGCATGATCTTGGCTCACTGCAACCTCCGTCTCCCGGGTTCACGCCATTCTCCTGCCTCAGCCTCCTGAGTAGTGGGGACTACAGGCGCCCGCCACCACGCCTGGCTAACTTTTTTTGTATTTTTAGTAGAGACGGGGTTTCACTGTGTTAGCCAGGATGGTCTCGATCTCCTGACCTCGTGATCCGCCTGCCTCGGCCTCCCAAGGTGCTGGGATTACAGGCGTGAGCCTCCGCACCCGTCCTATTTTGTGTATTTTCTTTTCTTTTTTTTGAGACAGAGTCTTGCACTGTCGCCTGGGCTGGAATGCAATGGCGCGATCTTGACTCACTGAAACCTCTGCCTCCTGGGTTCATGGAATTCTCCTGCCTCAGCCTCCCGAGTAGCTGGGATTACAGGTGCACACCGCCACGCCCAGCTCATTTTTTTTTTTTTTTTAGTAGAGACGGAGTTTCACTATGTTGGCTAGGCTGGTCTCGAACTCCTGACCTCATGATCTGCCTGCATTGGCTTCCCAAAGTGCTAGAATTACAGGCGTGAGACGCTGTGTCCAGCCTATTTTGTGTATTTTCTTTTAATGTTCAGTGAATTTTTTTTTTTTTTTTTTTTGAGACGGAGTCTCGCTCTGTAGCCCAGGCTAGAGTGCAGTGGCACGATCTCGGCTCACTGCAAGCTCTGCTTCCCGGGTTCACACCATCCTCCTGCCTCAGCCTCCCTAGTAGCTGGGACTACAGGCGCCCACTATCACACCTGGCTTATTTTTTTTGTACTTTTAGTAGAGACGGGGTTTCACCGTGTTAGCCAGGATGGTCTCGATCTCCTGACCTCTTGATTGCCTGCCTCGGCCTCCCAAAGTGCTGAGATTGCAGGCGTGAGCCACCGCGCCCAGCCATATTTGTGTTTTTAAACATAGAAAAGGTACAGCTAAAATAGTAGTATGAAAGATTTAAAAAAATGCACTTGTATAGGGCTTTACCATGAATGAAGCTTACAGGACTAGAAGTTGCTCTGGGTGAGTCAGTGAGTAAGTGGTGAGTGAATGTGAAAGCCTGGGACATTTTTGTACACTACTGATAGGGTTTGGCTGTGTATCCCCACGGAAATCTCATCTCGAATTGTAATCCCTATGTGTTGAAGGAGGGAGGTGACTGGATAATGGGGGCAGTTTCCCCCATCCTGTTCTCATGATAGCGAGTGAATTCTCTTGCGGTCTGATGGTTTTGAAAGTGGCAGTTTTTTCCTATGTACACATTCTCTTTCTCTTGCTTGCTGCTATGTAAGATGTGCTTGCTTCCCCTCCTGTGATGATTGAAAGTTTCCTGAGGCCTCCTCAGCCATGTGGAACTGTGAGTCAATTAAGCCTCTTTTCTTTATAAATTGCCCAGTCTCAGGTAGTTCTTTATAGCAGTGAGAGAATGGACTGCTACAACTACTATAGACTTTATAAACATTGTACACTTAATGTACACTAAATTTATTTTAAAAATTGCTCTGTCATGTTACTATGGCTATTACATCATTACGTCACTAGGCAATAGGAATTTTTTAGTTCCATTTAATCTCATGGGACCACCACTGTATATGTGGTTGTTGTTATGCAGACTGCATTTGGAGAGAGACCACATTCATATAGCTTTTCTTATAGTACATTGTTATAATTTTTTTTTTTTAATTTTTAAAAATTTTTTGAGGTGGAGTCTCTTTCTCTGTCGCCCAGGCTGGAGTGCAGTGGAACGATCTTGGCTCACTGCAATCTCCTAGGTTCAATCGATTTTTGTGCCTTAGCCTCCTGCTTAGCTGGGACTGCAGGCACTTGCCACCACATGCAGCTAATTTTTTTGTGTTTTTAGTAGAGATAGGGTTTCATCATGTTGGCCAGGCTGGTCTCGAACTCCTGACCTCAGGTGATCTGCCCGCCTCAGCCTCCCAAAATCCTGGGATTATAGGTGTGAGCCACTACACCCAGCCTGTCCTATTTTATTGTTGTTGTTAATCTGTTACTGTGCCTAATTTATAAATTAAACTTTTTATAAGTATGTATGTATAGCAAAAAACAGAATCAAGTGCTCAGTACCATTTGTTGTTTCAGACATCCACTGGGGTTCTTAGAATGTTTCTCCCATGGATAACTGGGGGACTACTGCATTTAGGAGGTGACTGAAGTGGTCCTGATGAAAGGTAATGCTTGCTTTAAGTAGGGTAATAGTGGAGATGGAGAGAGAGAGGCAGATCTCACCAGTATTTAGGAAGAGGAAGGGCACAATACAGTTATGGATTAAAAGTGAAATTAGGGAGTGAGGTATGAAGTGGTCAAAGATGACGTATACTAGGTGTCTTGCGTGAGCAATGTGTCATTGAAAATATCATTACCAGTATATGGAAAGAGCAGGAAGAGCAGGTTTTGTCATAAATTGTGGAGCATTTCAAGTGTCTATGTAGGCTGGGTGAGGTGGCTCACTGTAATCCTAGCACTTCAGGAGGCTGAGGTGAGTGGATCAGTTGAGGCCAGGAGTTTGAGACCAACCTGGGCAACATGACGAAACCCTATTTCTACTAAAAATAGAAAAAGTTAGCTGGACGTGGTGGCACACACCTGTAATTGCAGCTCCTTGGGAGGCTGAGGCAGGAGAATTGCTTGAACTCTGGAGCTGGAGGTTGCAGTGAGCCGAGATTGAGCCACTGCACTCCAGCCTGGGCAACAGAGTGAGACTCCATCTCAAAATAAAATAAAATAAAGTGTTTATGTAGCATATAGAGTTTTATACCTGAACCTGAGGACAGATACAAATAGATAAAATTTGGGAGTCACTGTTATATTTTTATAATTTAGTTGGTAATGGAAATTTGGACAATGAGTAAGATTGCCTAGTGTTTCACGTGAAATAAGATGACATCTTAGGCCAGAGCCCTGAGGAACTTCACCATTTAAAGTTTTGATAGGGTGATCAGAAAGGTGCTGCCAAAGAGGTAATAGGAAAATCAGGAGAGTGAAATACTGAAAGGCAAGAAGTATAGTGGTATTAGCCTGTTTCAGGTTAAAGGAATACCTGAAACTGGGTAGATTATTAATATAAAGAAAAGAAGTTTATTTGGTTCACAGTTCTGTAGGCTGTACAAGCATACCACCAACATCTTTGGGCTGAGGAAACTTTTACTCATGGGGCAGTGGGAATGGGGACCAGGAGTGTCACATGGTGAGAGAAGGGAGCAAGGTGGCAGGCTCTTTTTACCAATCAGATCTCACGTGAGCTAACGACAGCAAGAAACTCACTCATTACCACAGGGAAAACACCAAGACATTCATGAGGGATCTGCCCCCATTACCCAAACACCTTTTGCTAGGCTCCACCTTCAACATTGGGATTACATTTTTACATGAGATTTGGAGGCACAAATATCCAAACTTTATCAATAGGCTCAATTTTTTTTTTTTTTTTGAGATGGAGTCTCGCTCTGTCGCCCAGGCTGGAGTGCAGTGATGCGATCTCAGCTCACTGCAAGCTCCGCCTTCTGGGTTCACGCCATTCTCCTGCCTCAGCCTCCCAAGTAGCTGGGACTACAGGCGCCTGCCACCACGCCCGGCTAATTTTCTGTATTTTTAATAGAGACGGGGTTTCACCGTGTTAGCCAGACGGTCTCGATCTCCTGACCTCGTGATCCACCCGCCTCAGCCTCCCAAACTGCTGGGAATACAGGCATGAGCCACTGCGCCCGGCCTTTTTTTTTTTTTTGAGATGGAGTTTTGCTCTTGTTGCCCAGGCTGGAGTGCAGTGGCATGATCTCTGCTCGCTGCAACCTCCGCCTTCCGGTTTCAAGTGATTCTCCTGCCTCAGCCTCCCAAGTAGCTGGGACTACAGGCACGCGCCACCACATCCAGCTAATTTTTTGTATTTTTAGTAGAGACGGGGTTTCACCATGTTGGCCAGGATGGTATTGATCTCTTGACCTCGTGATCCACCCGCCTTGGCCTCCCAAAGTGCTGGGATTATAGGCGTGAGCCACCGTGCCCAGCCAATAGGCTCTATTTTTTTTAAAATTATTTTTTGTAGAGATGAGGTCTTACTTTGTTGCTTAGGCTGGTCTCGAACTCCTGACCTCAAGTGGTCCTTCTGTTTTGGCCTCCCAAAGTGCTGCGATTATATGTGTGAGGCACTGCACCCGGCCTCATTAGGCTTTTATGGCTTATGCTTTCTGTACTTTTAATACTATTTCAACTTAATTTTCTACTCCAGTTTTTTGTTGTAATTTATATATGTATGTAAGTGTATATATATTTATATGTAGGGTGTGTATATATAGTGTGTGTATATATATATAAAGTATGTGTGTATGTGTATATATATATAATGTGTGTGTATATATACACATATGTATGTATACATACACACATATATATACGTGTGTGTATGTGTGTGTGTGTGTATATATATATATATGTATATGTATATACACATTTTTTTTATTTTTGTTTTTTTTGAGATAGGGTTCACTCTGTAACCCAGGCTGGAGTGCAGTGGTGCAATCGTGGCTTACTGCAGCCTTGACCTTCTGGGCTCAATTGATCTGCCCGCCTCAGCCTGCTTAGTAGCTGGTACTACAGGTGTGCCACCACCACACCCAGCTAATTTTTTGTTTTTTTGTTTTTGTTTTTTGTAGAGGTGGGATTTTGCCATGTCGCCCAGGCTGGTCTTGAACCTCTGAGCTCAAGCGATCTACCTACCTCAGCCTCCCAAAGTGCTGGGATTACAGGTGTGATCCACTGTGCCCGGCCTATATTACTATATAGTATGCTGCAAAACCTCTTTTGGAAACAAAGTGGGATATAAATAATACTCAAGTGAGACTTTCAGGAACATATTCTTCTTGGTAAGACAGTGCCACTGAAACTTACTGTGTTTCATAAGAAGTGGTAGTACTGGCTCTAGTTTTATTTTTGGTTTTAAATTCTGAGCATGAGAAGGAGAGGGATCCACAATAAATTTTGAGTACTATTGTGTTTGAATAATAATAACTGATTAGCCTAATTCCTTTTAGAAGGGAAATCAGCATGCATGAGATCATTTCTTGCCACTTAAATTAAAATTCTAAATTCTAGAGTTAGGCTCTTTAAGAGAAACCAGACCTACTTGACGGCAGTCGTCCTAGCTGACCATAAGACAGGAAGTAAACAGGTAACAGGCAGATGTTAAAAGCCTTGCCCCATTCCTGTGTTGAGAGGACCTTTTTGTTTTTTCTCCCGCTCCCCAGGTAAATAATCCCAGCATCTTTGTGTTTTTATTAATGTAAGATTTAAAAAATTGTGGCAGGAGTTTTGTTTTGTTTCTTTTAGTTGGAGTTTCGTTTTTGTTGCCCAGACTGGAGTGCAGTGGCGCGATGTTGGCTCACCGCAACCTCTACCTCCCGGATTCAAGCAATTCTCCTGCCTCAGCCTCCCCAGTAGCTGGGATTACAGGCATGCGCTGCCAAGCCTGGCTAATTTTTTATTTTTAGTAGAGACGGGGTTTCTGCACTTTGGTCAGGCTGGTCTCGAACTCCCGACCTCAGCTAATCCGCCTGCCTCAGCCTCCCAAAGTTCTAAGATTTACAGGCCTGAGCCACCGCGCCTGGCCCATGGCAGGAGTTTAAAAGTTAAAATGTACTTTAAAAAAAATTACTTGTCCTCTGAAGAAGATCACATGTCATCAAGAACAACTGTTTGTGAAGAATGTTCTGAAATATTCTTGGGGGGCAACTAGGACAAATGCTGCTCTCACATTTTCAGTAGTTTTGACGTTGCAGGGAAGATACTACATTTTTGATAATCTGAAATATTTCTTCATTACCTGTTTCTTTTTTTTTTTTTATAGAGATGTGAACTTTGTCCCCATAAGGATGGAGCTTTAAAAAGAACAGATAATGGGGGTAAGTGCAGAGATTTCTTGAAAAAAATTTTATTGAAAACTGGGACAGTGGAGTATTTTCAAATATTTGGTAGTTTATTTTATTTTATCAAATTAAACAGCGTTTTCTACTCATTTTTAACAGTGGTGGCTATAATTTATAAATCCTTATTGTATTGACCCACAATTTTTCTACTTTGTGGACAAACTTAAGCATTGGGTATTTTATGCAGTATGATCTATTAAATACATACTTCTAATTTAAATTCTTATGTTTTTGGCTGGGCGAGGTGGCTCACACCTGTAATCCCAGCACTTTTGGGAGGCCAAGGGAGGTGGATCACCTGAGGTCAGGAGTCGAGACCAGCCTGGCCAACATAGTGAAACCTGGTTTCTACTAAAAATAGAAAAATTAGCCAGGCGTGGTGGTGCCTGCCTGTAGTCCCAGCTACTTGGGAGGCTGAGGCAGGAGAATCGCTTGAACTTGGGAGGCGGAGGTTGCAGTGAGCTGAGATTATACCATTGCCCATTAGCCTGCGTGACAGAAGGAGACTGTCTCCAAAAAAAAAAAGTATTTTTTTTAAATGGATATAGTTTCTTATGTTAGGAATTTTTTTTTTTTTTGAAAAATGAGCCACATTTTTTTGTTGTTGTTGTTAGACCTAAAATCTGTTGTTTTAGATTCTTTTTTTCTGTTTTGTGTATCTCTAGACAGATGATGTTTCTATTGAATGTTAATTTTATTTAACTCTGAGGATCTTTGTTGCTTGAATATAAAGAAATGTTGACTTTTAGGCTGGGTGTGTTGCCTGACACCTGTAATCCCAGCTCTTTGAGAGGCCAAGGTAGGAGGCTCACTGGAGCATAGGAGTCTGAGACCATCCTGGGCAACATAGGGAGACCTTGGTCTCTGCAAAAGTAAATATAAAAAATAAAAGTAAAAAGACTTAGTTACACATGGTGGCACGTGCCTGCAGTTCCAGCTACTTGGGAAGCTGAGCAGGAGGATGGCTTGAGTCTGGGAGGTCGAGGCTGCAATGAGCCATGGTCACACCACTGTACTTCAGTCCCTGGGATGGGTGAGAGTGAGACCCTGCCTCAAAAAAAAAAAAAGCTGACTTCTGTATCACATTTTGGTATGCTTTCCTATGAACCCTTGTATATTACTCATTTTCTTATTCACTTTCAGTTATCTTTGTCAGAGAAATCATATTTTTCTACAGCTCAGTACTATTCTGAAATGTGTAGACATGAGTTTATTAGACCATGGCATATATGATGAGGCAGCTAAAAAAAGGTTAAGCTGCTATTACTACTATACTCTTCTCCATTTTGGGTAGCCACTTCTAAAGTAGTTGTGGCATAGGCTAGAGTAATGGTGTGAGTAAATAAAAGGGAAAAATAGAATGATTTTGGCTATATATATATATTTTACAGTTTAATCTTCACACTATGTTATACAGTCAGATTGTACAGAATTTAAAAATATGTTGAAAACTCTTCCTGTTATTCCTCTTCCCCATCTGCCCAGTTTATCAATAGTTTTCCTGCTACTATGTAATAATTACTTTCCTGCATATCTTTCTAGGCTTCTTTCTTTTGCATATTCAAATGTGAATAAAGACTTATTTACTCCCTCCATCTTTATACAAATGGGTTAATATTATATACTCTTCTGCATCTTAATTTATTTCACTGAACAATTTATCTGTTTTTTTTGAGACTTTGCTTTTCTTTTTTCTTCAATTTTCTTTTTTTTGAAGCTTCGCTCATTTGCCCAGGCTGGAGTGCAGTGGTGCAGTCTCAGCTCACTGCCACCTCCACCTTCCGGGCTCAAGCGATTCTCCTGCCTCAGCCTCCCAAGTTCCTGGGATTACAGGTATGTGCCACCACGCCCGGCTGATTTTTATATTTTTAGTAGAGATGGGGTTTCACGATGTTGGCCAGGCTGGTGTTGAACTCCTGACCTCAAATGATCCTACTGCCCCGGCCTTCCAAAGTGCTGAGATTACAGGTGTGAGTCACTGCACCCGGCATGAACAGTTTATCTTGTTTTCAGTATAGAGCTTTTTTTTCTTTTTAACCATGTTATCTAATATCTAATCAATCAGTTCTTGATGCACTTTCTGATCTTCTACTTTGATGACTAACTCTTGTATGTATGTCATTTTGCTTGTATACAAGTATATCTATAGGATTATTAATTTCCATAGGTGGAAACATTGAGTCAAAGGAGTTTTGCCGTTAATTTTGATAGATAGTCCCAAATTATTTGCCCTGTAGTTTTACCAATATATGTTCCCAGTTTTACCAATATATGAATAAAAAAGCTGTTCTTCATACCTTTGGTAATCTAACAGGTAAAAGTTTATATATCCAAGCAGTAGTTTTGCATTTCTCTTAATATTAGTGAAGTTCACATCTTTTTATAGTTTGAAGAGCAGTTTGTTTTTTCTCTTCTGTGGTCTGTTTTTTGACTTGGTTGTTGATCTTTTTCTTTTTTTTTTTGAGACAGGGTCTCCCTCTGTCACATAGGCTGGAGTGCAGTGGCTTGATCTTGGCTCACCGCAGCCTCTGCCTCCCCCTTTCAAGGGACTCTCCTGCCTCACTCACCCGAGTAGCTGGGATTATAGGCACGCACCACCGCGCCCAGCTGATTTTTTTATTTTTAGTAGAGATGGGATCCACCCACCTTGGCCTTCCAAAGTGATGGGACTACAGGTGTGAGCCACCATGCCCAGCCACAATTGTTGATCTTTTTAGTTTGATTTATTGGAGTGTTCATAAGGAACCCCTCATATATTATTATGCTGTTTTGATATGAGTTGGACTAATTTTTGCCCATCTGGTTAGTCTTTGTTTATATTGTGCTTTAAAAAAAATTTTTTTTTTACCGTGCATGAGTTTCTGATTTTAATTTTGTTCAATTTATTAATCTTTCATGACGTCTGTATTTTGAGTTATTAGTTAGAAAGGCCTTCACTATTCCAAAGTTTTTTTTTTTTTTTTTTTAAGTGACAGGTTTTCATTCTGTTGTTCAGGCTGAAGTACAAGTAGCAGGATCCTAGCTCACTATAGCTTTGTAGTCCCGGGCTCAAGTGATCTTCCTGCCTCAGCTTTGAGAGTGTTGGAATTACAGGAATGAGCCACTGCACCTGGTGTAAACCTTCTATCTTATTAAATATTTCCTATTCTGGTTTGTTTCACTTGTTCCATTCTACCCTATTAGCTTAAAAAAGTTAACATTACTATGTGCTTTTTTCCTCTTTCTGAATCCTCTGAAACTTTTAGGATACTGTAAATTCACTTGTCCATCTCCAGACATATATTTTATTTTTGTCATGTACTTTCATTCTCTGTTTCTTTAAGAATTATAGTGGTTTTGTCAGGTGTTTGTTGAGGATTATGCTAGTCACTTAAAATGAAACAGTTTGTGTAAATTTGGTGTTATTTTTCTTTGAATTCTATATAGAACTTCGTGAGAAACTGAAACTTTTCTGGGAAAATTTTTGATAAATTCGTTTTTTGGCAAAATTATAGGGACATTCCTTTTCCCCCTTTCCTTTCCCTTTCCCTTCCCCTTTGTCTGTCTCTCTCTCTCTTTCTTTTTTAACAGTGTATCACTTTGTTGCCCAGGCTAGAGTGCAGTGATGCAGTCATAGCTCACTGCAGCTTCAAACTCCTGGATTCAAGTGATCCTTCTGCCTCAGCCTCCTGAATAGGTGGGACCACAGGCACACCATGCCTGGCTAATATTTTTTTCTTTTTGTATTTTTTGTAGAGACACGCGGTCTCACTTTGTTGCCGAGGGTGGGCTCGAACATCTGGGCTCAAGCTATCCTCCTGCCTCATCCTTCCAAAGTGTTGGGATTACAGGCTTGAGCCCTTGGGCCTGACCTATTTTTATAAACTTAAGTCAATTTTGGTGCGCTCTGTTTTTCCAAGAAATTTAACTACTTTGTATAAGTTGCTGAAATTGTTGGACTAACATTGCCAATAGTATTTTTTTTTTTTTTTTGAGATGGAGTCTTGCTCTGTCACTCAAGCTGGAATGCAGTGGCGTGATGTCGGCTCACTGCAGACTTCACCTCCCAGGTTCAAGTGATTCTCTGCCTCACCCTCCCAAGTAGCTGGGATTACAGGCAGGCACTACCATGCCCAGCTAATTTTTGTATTTTTAGTAGAGACGGGATCTCACCATGTTGGCCAGTCTGGTCTTGAACTCCTGACCTCAGGTGATCCACCCACCTTGGCCTCCCAGAGTGCTAGGATTACAGGCAGGAGCCACCACACCCGGCCGCCAGTAGTATTTTATTATTATTTTGTTAATTTTGCTAGCAATGGTAGTAATTACCCCGTTGTTATTCCTGATGTTGGTGACTTGTGTTCTGGTTTTTTGTTTTTATTTTTATTTTTTTGACCAGTCCAAATAGAATTGTTCAGTTTTACTGACCTTTTTAAAGAAAATTTTGGGCTTTGTTAATTTTTTATGCCATCTCCCTGTTTTCTATTTTGTTAAACTTCTGCTCTTTATTATTTCCTTCCTAGTACTTACTATGTGTTATATTTTCCTCTTGTTTTCTAACTTATAAAGGTGGAACCTTAGGTCTTTTATTTTAGATATTCTTTTCTAATGAAAATGTATATGCTGTAAGTTCCTCTCTATTGCTTTTATTGAATCCCACAAGTTGTGTTTTTTTGTTTTTGTTTTTGCTGTTGTTGTTTTGAGACAGGGTCTCAGTTTATCACCCAGGCTGGAGGGCAGTGGTGTGATCTTGGCTCAGTGAAGCCTCGACCTCCTGGGTTCAAGCGATCCTCCTACCTTAGCCCCTGAGTGGCTGGGACTACACGTGCACGCCACCTTATCCGGCTAATGTTTTTGTGTTTGTTGTAGAGACGGGGTTTCACCATGTTGCCCAGGCTGGTCTCAAACTGCTGAGCTCCAGCGATTAACAGGCATGAACCACTGTCCCCAGCCTATGTCTCAAGTTTTGATAAATTTCATATTTGTTGCCATTCCGTTCAAGACATTTTCCAGTTTCCCTTGTGACTTTCTCTTGACTATCTTAGTCTATCTTGGACAGAAGTAGAAGTCTTCTGCTGTTTATTCGTAACATTGATTTTCCCTCTTATTTCTTATTTCTCTTCTCTTCTTTTTGTGATTATTTTTTAGTGCTGTATTTTAATCAGTTTAACAATGCAACTAGTTAGTATTGCATTTAAATTTAATTATATTAAATTGCCTTAAATTGCCTTTTTGGCCATATCTCTTCCTATATATATACACAAGTATTTATATTTATATGGTGGTTGCTGTAGGGATTATAATTTTCTTATCAGTAAATTCAGTCTCTGCTGATTGTACAACTTTTTTTTTTCTTTTTGAAATGGAGTCTCGGTGTGTTGCCCAGGCTGGACTGCAGTGGCACTATCTCGGCTCACTGCAACCTCTACCTCCCAGGTTCAAGCAGTCCTGCCTCAGCCTCCTGAGTAGCTGGGACTACAGGCACACACCACAACACTCAGCTAATTTTTGTATTTTTAGTAGAGACATAGTTTCACTATATTGGCCAGGCTGGTCTGAAACTCCTGACCTCAAGTGATCTGCCTGCCTTGGCTATCTAAAGTGTTGGGATTACAGGCGTGAGCCACTGCACCTGGCCTGTGTGTGCCACTTAACACGAGATGTAGAATGAAACCATATAGACTTCTTTCACCTGTTCTTTTTCCAGTCTTTGTTATAGTTTTATAGGAAAGCTACATACATTCACAAACCCTACCAGTGTTTTAATATTTAATGTAAGTGGTCATTTGTATTGTAAATGTGTGTGAAGGCATTATTGTTTTGTATGTTCGTTATATATTAAATGTACCTACATGTTTATCACTCTTTATATTTTTCTTCAGTTCTGAGCTTCCTTCTGGAATCATTTTCCTATTACTCAAGGAAAATTGTTTGGTGTTCCCTTTAATGGAAATCTTTTAAAAAATGTTTTCTGGCTTTATTTAGTTATCTAGTTTTTCGTTTAATAACTTGCCTTTTGTCTTTAAGATTTTCATTTCTTTCCCTTAGTTTTCTGTAGTTTTTTTTTTTTTTTTTTTTTTTGAGACGGAGTCTCACTCTGTCGCCCAGGCTGGAGTGCAGTGGCGCGATCTCGACTCACTGCAGGCTCCACCCCCCGGGGTTCACGCCATTCTCCTGCCTCAGCCTCCCGCGTAGCTGGGACTACAGGCGCCTGCCACCTTGCCCGGCTAATTTTTTGTATTTTTAGTAGAGACGGCGTTTCACCGTGTTAGCCAGGATGGTCTTGATCTC
The DNA here is from genome assembly GCF_028858775.2 of Pan troglodytes. Lineage (NCBI taxonomy): Eukaryota > Metazoa > Chordata > Mammalia > Primates > Hominidae > Pan > Pan troglodytes. The sequence goes on from NC_072406.2 coordinate 34,584,361, forward strand.
CTGACCGCCTGATCTCTTGATCCGCCCGCCTTGGCCTCCCAAAGTGCTGGGATTACAGGCGTGAGCCACTGCGCCCGGCCAGTTTTCTGTAGTTTTATCGTCTCTTGGTGTATGTCTTTATTTACTCTGATTTATAGTGGTTCTTCAGTCAGTGGCTTTGGATCTTCTGTTCTGGAAAATTTTTAGGTATTATCAATTCAGATAATGCTTTCATGCCATTTTCTTTCTCATATTTTCTCTGAGACTCTGATTACATGTGTGTTAGATCTGCCTGCCTATTACATTTTTCATGTGTCTTATTCCATTTTTTGTATTTCTTACTTTTGTGCTAACATTCTGGATTTCTTCTGACCTGTTTTGTTCCTACTAATTCTCTTTTCATCCATGTCTAAACCGTTGTTAATCCCACCCATTGATTTTTTTTTTTTTTTCTTGAGATAGGGTCTCTGTCACCCAGGCTGGATTGCAGTGGCACAATTACAGTTCACAGCAACCTTCAACTCTTGGGCTTAAGCAATCCTCTCACCTCAACCTCCTGAGTAGCTGGGACTATAGGTGCATGCTGCCGCACCTGACTCATTATTTTTTTTTGTAGAGATGGGGTGTCACTTTGTTGCCTAGGGTGGCCTTGAACTCCTGATCTCAAGCAATCCGCCTCAGCCTTCCAAAGTGCTGGGCTTACAGGTGTGAGCCCCTGTGCCTGGCTGATTTCTAAATTTCCTCTTTACTTCTGGAATTTTAATTTATTATTATAGTTTTCAGTTATTTGCATCAATTTAGAATTTTGTCTTGTGTGTACTTGATCATAGTAAGCATACTTATTTTAAAATCTTTATCCGATAACTCCAAAATGGTGATCTGTTTTGATTTTCTTATTTCTCCTTATTTTCATTCATATTGTCTTGTCTGTCATGTGTTTTGTACTTATTGTGCTGGAAATTATATGTAATGAAGAAATTTTAGGCTGGGTGTGGTAGCTCATGTCTGTATTCCCACCACTTTGGGAGGCTGAGACTGGTGGATCACTTGAGGTCAGGCGGTCGAGACCAGCCTGGTCAACATAGTGAAACACCGTCTCTACTAAAAATACAAAAATTAGCCCCGTGTGGTGGTGGGCACCTGTAATCCCAGCTACTTGGGAGGCTGAGGCAGAATTGGTTGAACTGGAAGGAGGAAGTTGTAGTGAGCCGAAATCATGCCAGTGCAGTCCAGCCTGGGCGACAGACCAAGGCTTTGTCTTTAAAAAAAAAAAAAAAAGGGGGGGGGGAATTATTTGTAGCCAAGATGATACTGTTTTCTTTTAGAGAGGATAGATGTATATTTGCATCTGCTTGGTGCCTTGGGGGTTGTAATTTAGGATTACCTTCGTCAAATTTCAGTTTGAGATGGTCAGAGGCCTGGTGTAGTCTCTTTGAGGGTCTATGTACTTTTTGTGTATTCTTAGCTCTAGTTTGCCCTTCAGTGTTGCATCTGAAACGAGAGGGGTTTACTTGTTCCATTTTTCTGTTGGTTGTTTCTGAATGTACATCCCTGTACTGTTAGGCCTCTGAGTTTGTCAAAAGTACCCTTCAGGCTGGGCGCGGCGCTCACGCCTGTAATCCCATCACTTGGGGAGGCTGAGGTGGGCGGATCACCTGAGGTCGGGAGTTCAAGACCAGCCTGACCTACATGGAGAAGCCCCACCCCGACTAAAAATACAAAATTAGCCGGATGTGGTGGTGCATGCCTGTAATCCCAGCTACTGGGGAGGCTGAGACAAGAGAATTGCTTGAACCCAGGAGGCGGAGGTCGCAGTGAGACGAGATCGCGCCACTGCTCTCCAGCCTGGGCAACAAGAGCGAAACTCGGTCTCAAAAAAAAAAAAAAAAAAAAAAAAAAAAAGGACCCTTCATCCTCACCACCGCTTTCTCTGAAATAGGCAAATGTTCCCTGGGCAAAAGTGGCCAAAAACTGTACCTAGGACTTTCATTCTTTTCTGGTTTTAGCCCAGAAACTCCTCACTATCATATCAGCTCTTTAATACCTTCAGTCGGGAGGCTGAGGCAGGAGAATTGCTTGAACCTGGGAGGCGGAGGTTGCGGTGAGCCGAGATCACGCCATTGCACTCCAGCCTGGGCAACAAGAGCGAAACTCCATCTCAAAAAAAAAAAATTTAATATGAAATTTAACACATTTCAAATTAAAAGTGAAATGATTGTTATTACTAATATTAAAAATATTGACACTAAGATAAAAATAATTTCATGTTGACATTTAAAATGATTAAGATAATTAAATTTTGTCGTAAGTATTAAACTTTTAAAAACTCCTTTTATAGTGGTTCTCAGAGGTAGCGTTGATCTGAATATTTAGTCTGCCTGTATAAGAAGTGTTAGTGCCAACATCTGAATTTATAAATGTTTCCCTTTATTTATGTAACTGTACATCATGACTGGGGAAATGATTAAGAATGCTTTTTTTGGTAGTGGTTTGAGTATTCTCAAGCAATGGAAGTAAGACAGCAATGAGAATTTGTTAATGTCCTTGTTTTGCATTTATTTCAATAGACATTTAAGGGATCTGTTAAGGAAGTTAACGGTGTTAATTTGCTTTTGATAAAACTGAAAAGATGACATTTATTTATTTATTTTTAGGTTGGGCCCATGTGGTTTGTGCCCTGTATATTCCAGAGGTACAATTTGCCAATGTTTCCACAATGGAACCAATTGTTTTACAGTCTGTTCCGCATGATCGTTATAATAAGGTACAGTGGATATTATTTTATTACTGTTTGAATATCACTACTGGGAAGTAGAAAGGAAGTTTTTGTGTTTTTAAAATCACAGGTCTCCATCAAATTCAGGGAGGTTTGGAAAAAAAATTACTACTCCAAACTGCAGTTATTAAAATGTTATTAATATGTTACTAAGGTCACAGGAGTACAAAGCAAGCAAAACTGTGTTACCCTTTATAGTAACCTAGGTATTTACTATTCTACGATATACAGGATATTTTAATCCTTACAAATTGGTGCTTTATGAATTACTGACCTCTTCTGCGCTTTCAAGTATCGAGAGTCTGTTAAATTTGAATTAATTATTATTTTGCATAATATTCATTACAATGTATCATACAATCTTTTTTGAAGAACAGTCCTATATTAGAATGTTACTTGTCTCCTCCTCCCAAAGTTATTTGTACCCCAAGATATGGTTTTTATTGTTGGCCTTAAAAAAAAAGTTTGCTTTTTTCCTGTATATTTTTCTTCATTTAGTACGTATATATTATTGTTTTATTCTCCTGTGCATTTTAGGTTTTACCATTACCCAATGTGCCTTTAAATATAGTTTTATTATTTAATTGAAGGTACACATTCCATCCGTGGAAGAAATTGCAGCCAGCTTTAAGATTTTAAATGTTTTTGTGTAAAAAACCTTTTTATTTTGTAATTAATATTTATTTTAAAAACTTGAAAATACAGACAAGTAAATAAATATAAGACAAAAATCATTCATAATCTTCTTATTCAGGCTCATCCAGGTTTTTTTCTGTGTATTTTTGCTTATAGTATATGCTTACAAAAAAGTTGAATCGTTTTCGCTTATATTTTTTGTTTGCTTTTGGAACTTACACAGCTTCTTTTGCGAGTCAATAAATTGTGTTTCTGCTGTATTTTTAATAGATACTAAGTCTGTAATACAAAATATCATGAGATTCAACAAACTGTAAATTTAATTAAGCAACCCTTTGTGGTTGAAGGGCCTAGTTTGGTGTCTGGCATTTAGTATACACTGCTAGCATCTGTGTAAAAGTGTGTGAACATTTTGGAAGCTTCAATAAATACATTGTGTGAAATTGTCCTCTGGAAGTTACACTGTATTAGCTATATGTGAGATTGCTCATAACCCTATATTATATTAGGTACACTGTGTTACCCTTAAAAAACTTTGCTATTCTTTCTAGTAAAAAAAAAAAAAATTAAAATGTTTGAAAGAGTTTGAGTACTGGTAAGGTTAATTATTTTAAAGTTTTTTTTTTGAAGATTATTCATGTATGTTAATTGACCTTCCATATCTGTTTATTTTAATATTATAAATTTTTTTACAAAGTGTTTTATGTTAGAGATCATATTATTTTGTCTTGTATGTTTGCTGTGTGTGCTTTTTCCCATAATTTAACATTTGGTTTTTAATTTTGTTACGTCTTCATAGCTTTTGTTGTTAGGATTCTAGCAGGTTAATTTTTTCTAATGCAGAAGTTTACATTTTTGAGGTAATTTACGCAAATGCTCTTTATTGTTTCTGCCTTTGATGCTGTGCAAAGAAAATCTTTATATTAATGCACTTTTTTTTTTTTAGTGCTTTGGAAGTTCGTTTTTAAAAACCTTGTTTTTCTTTTTAATTTTAAAAGCATTAAAACTGACAAACAGGTTGCAGGAATAGTACAGAAGAACTCTTCCTTCCCTAAACCATTTGAGAGTACTTAACCAATATAATATGCTGTCACCCCTGAATACTTCAGAGTTTCCCATAAAGAAGGATACTCTCTTGGGAATATACAATATGCCGTCAAAATAAGGAAATTAACAGCGATACATTATTACTCTCTGATCTTTGGAACCCATTCATGTTTTTGTAGGCATATTCTTTATAGCAGAAGAATCACAAACTGCATTTTGACTCTTTGGTCCTTTTTTTCTTTTTTTCATTATTATTATTATTATTTTTTTTTATTGATCATTCTTGGATGTTTCTCGCAGAGGGGGATTTGGCAGGGTCACAGGACAATAGTGGAGGGAAGGTCAGCAGATAAACAAGTGAACAAAGGTCTCTGGTTTTCCTAGGCAGAGGACCCTGCGGCCTTCTGCAGTGTTTGTGTCCCTGGGTACTTGAGATTAGGGAGTGGTGATGATTCTTAAGGAGCATGCTGCCTTCAAGCATCTGTTTAACAAAGCACATCTTGTACCGCCCTTAATCCATTCAACCCTGAGTGGATACAGCACATGTTTCAGATAGCACAGGGTTGGGGGTAAGGTCACAGATCAACAGGATCCCAAGGCAGAAGAATTTTTCTTAGTACAGAACAAAATGAAAAGTCTCCCATGTCTACCTCTTTCCACACAGACACGGCAACCATCCGATTTCTCAATCTCTTCCCCACCCTTCCCTGCTTTCTATTCCACAAAACCGCCATTGTCATCATGGCCCGTTCTCAATGAGCTGTTGGGTACACCTCCCAGACGGGGTGGTGGCCGGGCAGAGGGGGTCCTCACTTCCCAGTAGGGGCGGCCGGGCAGAGGCGCCCCTCACCTCCCGAACGGGGCGGATGGCCGGGCGGGGGGCTGACCCCCCCACCTCCCTCCCGGACGGGGCGGCTGGCCAGGCGGGGGGCTGACCCCCTCACTTCCCTCCCAGACGGGGCGGCTGGCCGGGCAGGGGGCTGACCCCCCCCACCTCCCTCCCGGACGGGGCGGCTGGCCAGGCGGGGGGCTGACCCCCCCACCTCCCTCCCGGATGGGGCGGCTGGCCCGGCAGAGGGGCTCCTCACTTCCCAGTAGGGGTGGCCGGGCAGAGGCGCCCCTCACCTCCCAGACGGGGCGGCTAGCCGGGCGGGGGGGCTGACCCCCCCACCTCCCTCCCGGACGGGGTGGCTGGCCGGGCAGAGGGGCTCCTCACTTCCCAGTAGGGGCGGCCGGGCAGAGGCGCCCCTCACCTCCCGGACGGGGCGGCTGGCCGGGCGGGGGGCTGACCCCCCCACCTCCCTCCCGGACAGGGCGGCCGGCCAGGCAGAGGGGCTCCTCACTTCCCAGTAGGGGCGGCCGGGCAGAGGCGCCCCTCACCTCCCGGACAGGGTGGCTGGCCGGGCGGGGGGCTGATCCCCCCACCTCCCTCCCAGACGGGGCAGCTGGCCAGGCCGGGGGCTGATCCCCCCACCTCCCTCCCGGACGAGGTGGCTGCCGGGCGGAGACGCTCCTCACTTCCCAGACGGGGTGGCTGCTGGGCGGAGGGGCTCCTCACTTCTCAGACGGGGTGGCTGCCGGGCGGAGGGGCTCCTCACTTCTCAGACGGGGCGGTTGCCAGGCAGAGGGTCTCCTCACTTCTCAGACGGGGCGGCCGGGCAGAGACGCTCCTCACATCCCGGACGGGGTGGCAGGGCAGAGGTGCTCCCCACATCTCAGACCATGGGCGGCCGGGCAGAGACGCTCCTCACTTCCCAGATGGGATGGCGGCCGGGCAGAGGCTGCAATCTCGGCACTTTGGGAGGCCAAGGCAGGCTGCTGGGAGGTGGAGGTTGTAGCGAGCCGAGATCACGCCACTGCACTCCAGCCTGGGCACCATTGAGCACTGAGTGAACGAGACTCTGTCTGCAATCCTGGCACCTCGGGAGGCCGAGGCTGGCGGATCACTCGCGGGTAGGAGCTGGAGACCAGCCTGGCCAACACAGCGAAACCCCGTCTCCACCAAAAAAATACGAAAACCAGTCAGGTGTGGCGGCACGCGCCTGCAATCGCAGGCACTCGGCAGGCTGAGGCAGGAGAATCAGGCAGGGAGGTTGCAGTGAGCCCAGATGGCAGCAGTACCGTCCAGCTTCGGCTCGGCATCAGAGGGAGACCGTTGAAAGAGAGGGAGAGGGAGACCGTGGGGAGAGGGAGAGGGGAGAGGGGGGAGGGGGGAGGGGGGAGGGAAGAGGGGGAGGGGGAGGGGGGAGGGGAGAGGGAGAGGGAGACTCTTTGGTCTTTTTATTTATTTTTATTTTTGTACAGAGTCTCACTCTATCACCCAGGCTGGAGTGCAGTAGCGCAGTCTCGGCTTACTGCAGCCTCCACCTCCTGGGTTCAAGTGATTCTTGTGCCTCAGCCTCCCGAGTAGCTGGCATTACAGGTGTACACCACCACATCCAGCTAATTTTTTTGTGCTTTTAGTAAAGACAGGCTCTTGCCATGTTGGCCAGGCTGCTCTCGAACTCCTGGCCTCAAGTGATCTGCCTGCCTCAGCCTCCGAAAGTGTTGGGATTACAGGCGTGAGCCACCCCACCCGGGCCTCTTTGGTCTTTTTAAATCTCAAATGGTAACTCAGTCTTTCCCTGAGTTTCAGAAATTTGATACTTTTGAATATTACAGGCCAGTTATTTTGTAGAGTGACCCCCATTTGGATTTGCCTGATATTTCATCATGATTAAATACAGTTATGTTTTTAGCAGGAGTATCACATATGTGATTCTGTGTTCTTTTCTTTGCATCCTATCAGGTGGTACATAATTTCAGTTTTTCCTTGATCACTTGGTTAAGGTGTGTCTGTCAGTTTTCTCCACAGTGAGGTTAATCTTTTTTCTCTTTATAGTCAGTATGGATTTTGTGGGGGAAGTACTTCATATATAAACATCTTGTTCCTTGTGCCTTTTCCTCACTAATTTTAGCATTCATTGATGTTTCTTGACCTAATTTATGACTAGGATTGATGGCAAGTAGTGGTTTTCTAATTTCACCCTTTCTTTTACATTCATCAGTTGACATTCCACTCTAAGGTGAAGCTTTCTTTACTTGCTGATTATTTGTATTAGTATGGACTTATGCTATTTTATTTTAATGGGTCATATTCCACTAATGTCATTTATTTTGATGTTCATACTGTCTCAGGTTTGCCTGGTGGGACCTCTTTAAGCTGGCTTCTGTGTCTTTTGACCTATCATTTCAGAGAAGCATTTCTCTACTTCTGACACAACAATATAATCTAGGCTCATCTTGTGTTATTCCTGTTGTAGTTCTGAAATCACCATTTCTCTGAGTAACCTTGATTTCTTTTTGGTGAGAATAATATTTAGAAGCCAATGTGGGTGCTAGGTGTGGGTTATTGCTACTCTCAGTCAGCATGGCTAGGAAATGTGTGTTTGTGTGTGTGTGTATTCCTACGGAGATACATATTTCTATAAATTCACATCTATTGTTTCTATATCTATGTAGAAAACTGTGGGCCAGGCGCGATGGCTTATGCCTGTAATCCTAGCATTTTGGGAGGCCGAAGCCAGCGGGATGACTTGAGGTCCAGAGTTTGAAACCAGCCTAGCCAATGAAACCCCGTCTCTACTAAAAATACAAAAATTAGCTGGGCATGGTGCTGCACGCCTGTAATCCCAGCTGCTTGGGAGGCTGAGGCATGACTAGAATCACTTGAGTCCTGGAGGCAGAGAGGGTGCAGTGAGCCAAGATCACACCACTTCACTCCAGCCTGAATAACGGAGTGAGATTCTGTCTCAAAAAAAAAAAAATTGGCTGGGCCTGCTGACTCACGCCTGTAATCCCAGCACTTTGGGAGACCCAGGCGGGTAGATCACGAGGTCAGGAGTTCAAGACCAGCCTGACCAAGATGGCGAAACCCCATCTCTACTAAAAAATACAAAAATTAGCCGGGTGTAGTAGCAGGCGCCTGTAATCCCACTACTCAGGAGGCTGAGGCAGGAGAATTGCTTGAACCTGGAAAGCGGAGGTTGCAGTGAGCCGAGATCGCACCACTGCACCTCAGCCTGGGTGACAGAGTGAGACTCCATCTCAAAAAAAAAAAAAAAAAAAAATTAGCTGGGCATGGTAGTGGACGCCTGTAATCCCAGCTACTCGGGAGGCTGAGACAGGAGAATTGCTTGAACCTGGGAAGCAGAGGTTGCGGTGAGCCAAGATTGTGCCACTGCACTCCAGCCTGGGCGACAGAATGAGACTCCATCTCAAAAAACAAAAAGAACAAGCTGTGAGGTCACAATACTTTGATTCATTATGTGAATATACATACACACACTAATCTCTATTACTGTATCCATCTCTATATATTGAACTCCATATGCTCATGGCAACTTCTCCAAATCTAGCCCAACAAAACAGGGTTCATTTTAATTTTTTCCCCCATATTTATGATTCTCAGACAGAAACCTGACTCTTAATATTTTTAATAGTTTACTTATTTGATCAAAGTGACCCTGTCTCACTTTGTCACCCAGGCTGGAGTGCAGTGGTGCAGTTTTGGCTCACTGCAGCCTCGACCTCTTGGGCTCAAGCAGTCCTTCCACTTCAGCCCTCTAAGTATGTGGGACTACAGGCGCACCCATCACACCCGGCTAAGTTTTTTGTATTTTTTTTGTAGAGTTGAGGTTTCATCATGTTGCCCAGGCTGATCTTGAACTCCTGAGCTCAAGTGATCTGCCTGCTCTGGCCTCCCAAGGTGCTAAGATTACAGGCATGAGCCACTATATGGGCCCAGCCCCATCTCGTGGCTTTAAGACTAAAATGTTCAAGTAGAAAAGGAGCGAAGGTAGACCAAAGAAGGAATTATTTAGATATAAACATTTCATTAGCCTAGAATAATTTTAGAATATGGTAAGATATGTGCCCAACTTTCCCCTCCCACCTGGTTAGTCAACTTTTTCAACACTATTGCTGAATAATCTATGTTTTCCATAGTGATTTGAAATATTATTTGAATCATTACTAAATTATTGAATACTTGAGTATGTTTCTGGACTTTTTATGTGTTCCTTTGGTGTGTCTATTTTTATCCTGGCACCACACACACTATTTTAAATTATTGTGGCTTTATATACATTTTAGTACATGGTAAGACAAATATTGTCATGTATTTATTTTTCTAGATGAACATTAGGACTAATAAAAGCACAATTTAGACTGTATTAGAGTTACAGTGAAATACTGTTTTAGGGATGAATATATTTTTACAATATTGAATCTTTCCTGAGATAGAACACACACACACACACACACACACACACACACACACACACAGAGTTAATTGAAACATTTCTTAGAATGAAGAGATAGACACTAAGTTTTAAATTCCTGACTTATGTTCATGAAACATATTACCCTGTTTGTAAAACAAGTCTTGTGTCTACAAATTGATCACTGGCATGTATTAACGAGATGATAATAAGGCCCCTGATATTCATATTTGTATGAAAGCACTGAATATATTTGCATTTGTCTATATCTAATAAATGTTTATTTTTGCTTGACACTTTATACTAGTTACTTAGATGAGTGCTTAAATTGATTTTTCTTTTCTGGAGAATTGAATCATTTTGAAAAGCAAAATCTTGCAGTTCTGGCTGTAAAAAAATTCTTTTGCTCTTTTTGATACATCAGCTGATTCTCATTTTGAAATTTTCTATTTGACTTCTCTCTGTTGTCTTTGTGTGTTCTCTCTCTCCAGCCCCCCTCTCCCCAACCCTAGTTACACATTCTCTTACACTTGGTATTCTCTTTTTTTCAGGAATAGTAAACTATTATTCATTATATTTGTTTCTTGTGGTCTCTCCTCCCCTCCCACTCCCCTCTTCTTTTTTTTCCAACATGGTCTTGCTGTTGCCCAGCCTGGAGTGCAGTGGTGCAATTACAGCTCACTGTAGCTTCTACTTCCCAGCCTCAAGCAATCCTCCCATCTCAGCCTCCTGAGTAGCTGTGACTACAGGCATGCACCATCATGTCTGGCTACTTTTGTTTTATTTTTTATAGAGATGGGATCTCACTATGTTGCCTAGGCTGGTCTTGAACTCTTGGATTCAAACAACCCCCCTGCCTTGGCCTCCCAAAGTGTTGGAATTACAAGCGTGAGCCACCATGCCTGGCCTCTTTGTGTCTTTTGTGCTTGTCAAATTGATATATTATTTGCTTTCTTACTCTCAACAGTTCCAAGACTCAAACACCTATTTATTTGATAAGGACTGTGGAAGAATGACACTATAATATCCCTCACTGTTATTTCTTTTCTCTTAGCTACCAAAGGCAGCAAGCATTCCAATCTAAACTTTTGGAAATGGCAGTGTATAGTAGCAGCTTAAAATTGTTCATGAGATTAAAATCTATAATCTCACTCACCAACATTGCCTATCTCAGTGCTTTTCTTTTTGTAATATTTATTTATTTAGAGATAGAGTCTTACTCCATCACCCCAGGGTGGAGTGCAGTGGACAGTTATGTCTCACGATAGCCTCAAACTGCTGGCCTCAAGCAATCAGTCTTCCCACCTCAGTCTCCTGAGTAACTAGGAGTACAGGTGCCACCACCACACCTAGTTTTTAAAAAAATCTTGGTAGAATTGGTAGAGAGACAGCATCTTGCTATATATAGCCCAGGCTGGTTGTGAACTCCTGGCCTCAAGTTATTCTTCGACCTCAGCCTCCCAAAATGCTGGGATTACTGTCAGCCACTATGCCTGGCCCTATCTCCGTTTTTTGTTTTTGTTTTTGTTTTTAATATTTATTTGGCTTCTGGAGTACTCTAGATGATAGGTATTTAATATAATCTGATAAGAAATTGATTGGGAGATTTTACAAAAACTGATACTTCAGGGAAGGTTACATTGCTGGGCAACATGGTATTAAAATAAGACAGGTCAAATTTGAGAAATCTGTGATTCTACAGGTTACCCTACAGGTAACTGACTCAATGTCTCAGTCCTAAATTTCCAGGAGAGCAATTCTGGTATAAGCACCTGGATTTAGAAGCTATTTTCACCTAGACAAACATGAGTACCTAGGCACCATTCCATTATTAGAAATTGAGCATAGATGCTAATTTCTAGAAAAGAGAGATGGGTTGTCCAGGTGGGCAACAAGTTGCAGTTTTGATCAGGCTGCTGCTGCTGGTGGTTTATCCAGCTACAAAATTCCAGGATACACAGTTTGCCTCTTTCTCCCCTACCCCCAGCTGGCTCCCCCATTATAGGTCAAATTTATTTTTTATTTTTTGAAAGTTGGTAGCATTGACATATCCTGGAATTGTGACCATTTAAATTCTCAGATAACACACCATGTGATAATCTTTTTATAGGGTTATGTCAAGAATCTTTTGTATATACCACCTCTTCCCCACAGTGATGAAGAAACAAAGGAATGCATGTTAGTTGCAAAAAGTCTGAGTGAAATAGACTCCTAGACTAACTTATCTTATGTGACACTAGGGGCATATAGATCATTTTTAAGGGAATATAAGTAACCGTGATGATTAATGTTTTCAAATTGGTTTTAATTTTTTGAAACTGTTGTTGTGCCATGTAATCCATTATGGTTTTCTTCACATAAACATTTAAATGGAGTTTTTTCCTTTATCTAAACTCTTTTTTTTTTTTTTTTTTTGAGACAGTGTCTTGCTCTGTCGCCCAGGCTGGAGTGCAGTGGCGCAATCTCGGCTCACTGCAAGCTCCACCTCCCAGGGTTCACACCATTCTCCTGCCTCAGCCTCCCGAGTAGCTGGGACTACAGGTGCCCTCCACCACGCCCGGCTAATTTTTTTTTGTATTTTTAGTAGAGACGGGGTTTCACCATGTTAGCCAGGATGGTCTAGATCTCCTGACCTGGTGATCCACCCATCTCGGCCTCCCAAAGTGCTGGGATTACAGGCGTGAGCCACCGCGCCCGGCCTATCTAAACTCTTAACCACAAAATTTTTTTCTTTTTTTTTGAGATGGAATCTCACTCTTTCCCAGGCTGGAATGCAGTGGTGCGATCTTGGCTCACTGCAACCTCCTCCTCCCGAGTTCAAGCCATTCTCCTGTCTCAGCCTCCCGAGTAGCTGGGATTATAGGTGTCCACCACCGTGCTCGGCTAATTTTTTTTTTTTTTTTTTTGTATTTTTAGTAGAGGCGGGGTTTCACCATGTTGGCCAGGCTGGTCTCAAATTCCTGATATCAGGTGATTTGCCCACCTTAGCCTCTGAAAGTGCTGGGATTACAGATGTGAGCCACTGTGCTGGCCTTGATCAATTTCTTTTATGTCTGATATAAAGAAGAGCTTTGGGGCTTATTTCCAATTTTATTCAAATGTTTTCTAATTTGTCTGCTTCTGCTTTTAAAGCTTTAATACTTAATCTACTTATTATAACATTCTTTTATTAAGAATTTCTGAAATTGTCAAATATATAAAACAGTAAGCAATAATATAACAAACACCCTGTGTAGATTCATCACCCAATTCTAACACATGACCAGCTCATAGCCAATTTTTCATACACCCCCTGTAGTAGGGCCGCTGTAACAAAATATCACAAACTGGGTGACTTGAAGCAGCAGAAATTTCTTCTTACAATTAAAGAGGCTACAAGTCTGAAATCAAGATATCAGCTGGGTGGATCCTTTTGAGAACTCTTAAGGGAAATCTGTTCCATGCTTCCTAGCTTCTAGTGATGGATGTCAGTGGTTGACAGTTTTTGTTTTTTTGTTTTTTTTTTTTAATCACCCTAATCTCTGCTTCTATCTTCACATTCCATTCTTCCTTTTTCTGTGTCTTCATATGGCTATCTTCTTATTAGGAGACCAGTCATATTGGATTAGGGTCCTGCCCTACTCCATCATGTGACCTCATCCTAATTACATTTGCAATGATCCTTTTTCCAAATAAGGTTACTGTGTAAGATACTGGGTGTTAAGGACTTCACATACATTTTTTGGGGACCACAGTTCAACCCATAGCAGTCTGCCTTCTGGACCCCCCAAAATTTATGTTCTTTCCACATACAAAATAGGTGTGCTGTATCCCAATAGCCCCCAAAAGTGTTAATCCATTTTGATGTAAACTCTGTAAGTAAGTCTCACATCTTACCTGAATATAATAAACTCAGAAAGTCCCAAATCTCATCTTCTGAGTCATCGGAATTGGCGATGGATTAAGACTTTGGTTAATCCTGAAGCAAAATTTCTATCTCTGCTGGGCATCTCTGGTGGCTCAGGCCTGTAATCTCAGCACTTTGGGCAGGCAGATGACCTGAGGTCAGGAGTTCAAGACCAGCCTGGCTAACACAGTGAAACCTGTCTCTACTAAAAATGCAAAAATTAGCGAGGTGTAGTGGCACACACCTGTAGTCCCAGCTACTCGGGTGGCGGAGGCAGGAGAGTCGCTTGAAGCTGGGAGGCAGAGGTTGCAGTGAGCCGAGACTGTGCCATTGCACTCTAGCCTGGGTGGCAAGAGTGAGACTGTTTAAAAATAATAATAATAACTTCTATTTCTAAAGCTGTGATACATAGAAAACAAGTTATCTGTTTCTGAGATGCAGTGGTGGGACAGGTGAAGAAGCATTCCCATTCCAAAAGAGATAAATTGGAAGGAGAAAAGGGGTTTAAAGCAGGTTTGTAAGTCTGCAGGACAAATTCCATTCAGTTCTGAGACTTGAAAATAGTTCTCTGTGGCTTGATATTCCGTTCTCTAGGTGCATTGACATGGCCTTACCCCTTGGTCCTGGATTGGCAGCCTGCCCATTTTTTTTTTTTTTCTTATGACTGCTTAGTTCCTGTTTTTTGTTTTTTTTATTTCTACCTTTTTAATCTTAAGTACAGATGCTTCTTGAGTTATGATGAGCTTACATTCTGATAAGGCAGGAGTATTATTTGAGTCCAGGAGTTTGAGGCTTTAGAGTGTGATTATTGCACCTGTGAACAGCCACTTCACTGCAGCCTAGGCAACATAGTGAGACCCCATCTCTTTAAAAAAAAAAAAAAAGAAAGAAAGAAATATACCTTATTTATTTAACATCTTGGCTTAGCCTAGTCTACCTTAAACATGCTTAGAACACTTACATAGCCTACAGTTGGGAAAAATCATCTGTCTACACAGTTCACTGGACAAGCAAGCATTGGTTGTTTAGTCTCATGATGGCGTGGCTGACTGGGAGTTGTGGCTTGCTGCCGCTGCCCAGCATCACAAGAGAATATTGTACTGATGTGTATCAGGTTTGCATCATGGTGGTAAAGTTGAAAAACTGTAAGTAGAATGATTTTAAGTTGGATACCATCTATAGATACTTTCTAGTATGCCATTTTCATTTCTTTTATTTTTCGTTGTTATTTTATTTTATATATTTTTTTGAGATAGGGTCTTGCTCTGTCACCCTGTTTGGAGTGCAGTGGCACTGTCACGGTCACTGCAACATCAACCTCCCGGGTTCAAGTGATCCTCCCCGCTCAGCCTCACAAGCAGCAGGGACTACAGCCATATGCCATCATGCCTAAGTTTTTTATTGTTTATAGTGACTGGGTATGTTGCCCAGGCTGGTGTCAAACTCCTGGGCTCAAGCTATCCTCCTGCTTTAGTCTCCCAAAGTGCTGGGAACTACAGGTGTTTGGCTCACTGGCCTGGCCTTTATGATTTTTAAAACGATTTTTCTTGGGTTATTTTCTTAGTGGTAGTTGTAGGGCTTACTGTCTTTATCTTAACTTGCTAGACTGTACTTAATTTTAGTAAGATGTATAAGCATATCTTTTTTTTCTTAAGCATATCTCATTTTATTGGGCTTCTTTTTATTGTACTTCACAGGAATTGCATGGTTTTTTTCTTTTTTACCAAATTGAAGTTTTGCGGGAACCCTGGAGTAAGCAAGTCTATCCGTTTCATTTTTCCAACAGCATGTGCTCACTTAGTGACTCTTTGTCCCTTTTTGTTAATTCTCATATTATTTCACACATTTTCATTATTATATCTGTTATGGTTATGTATGATCCGTGACCTTTGACGTTACTGTGAGGTGAAGTTAATAAATGTTGTATGTGTTCTGACTGCTGTACCAGCTGGCTGTTCCCTCATCTCTCTCTACTCTCCTTAGGCCTCCTTGTTCCCTAAGACACAACAATATTGAATGTAGACCAATTAGTAACCCTTTGACAAGGTACATAGTCACCTAAGAGCTCTGTTGAAGATGTACAAGAAAATGTTCTTTTCCTACCTGCTAACAACATCCGTCCTGCAGTCTGTGGATCCAGGAGTCAATTTGACGTAGAGGTCTGATTTAAGAAACACCTTTCGAAAGGCTATGGCTGCTATACAGAGGGTGATTCCTCTGATGGATCTGGGCAAAGTACATTGAAAACTTTCTGGAAAGAATTCACCATTCTGGGTACCATTAAGAACATTTGTGTTTTGTGGGAGGAGGTCAAAATATCAACATGAACCGGAGTTTGAAAGAAGTTGATTCTGTCCTGCATGGATGACTGAGAGATTCAAGACTTTGATGGAGGTTGCAGATGTGGTGGCCAATAGCAAGAGAGCTAAAATTAGAAGTGGAGTCTGAAGATGTGACTGAATTGCTGCAATCTCATGGTCAAACTTGAATGAATATCTTCTCATAGATGAACAAAGAAAGTGCTTTCTTGAGATAGAATCTATTTCCTGTGAAGATGGTGTAAACATTGTTGAAATGACAACAAAGGATGTAGAATATGCCCTATACTTAGTTGATAAAGTGGCAGCAAGGTTTGAGAGAATAGGCCCCAATTTTGAAGAAAGTTTTACTGTAGGTAAAATGCTGTCAAACAGCAGCACATACTACAGAGCAATGTTTTATGAAAGGAAGAGTCAATTGATATAGCCAACTTTATTGTTATAAATGGCTGGGTGTGGTAGTTCACACCTTTAATCCCAGCCCTTTTGGAGACAGTAGGATTGCTTGAAGCCAGGAGTTTGAGACCACCCAGGGCAATATAGCAAGACCTTGTCTCTACTTGAAAGGTAGTGAAAGTGCCACAACCACCACCTCATTGAGTCAGAAGCCATCAACACTGAGGCAGGACTTTTTACCAGCAAAAAGATAAAGACTTGTAGAGAACAGTTTTCTCCTGTAAAGCTCCATTGCCCTCTTCCACATTTTGCTATTATTATAATAAACATTATAAATGTTAAAAACTCAACAATATGTTGTTAAACTTATTGTTTTATGTACTCTATGCTTTTTTTTTTTTTTTTTTTTTTTGAGATGGAGTTTTGCTCTTGTTGCCCAGGCTGGAGTGGAATGGCACGATCTCGTCTCACCACAACCTCCGCCTCCTGGGTTCAAGCAATTCTCACACTTCAGCCTCCTGAGTAGCTGGGATTACAGGCATGTGTCACCACGCTCAGCTAATTTTGTATTTTTAGTAGATACACGGTTTCTCCATGTTAGTCAGGCTGGTCTCGGAACTCCTGACCCCAGGTGATCCGCCCACCTTGTCCTCCCAAAATGCTGGGATTACAGGCGTGAGCCACCCCTGGCTAGGTGTTAATTCTTCATTATAGCTTTGTCCCAATCCTGTTTCATTGTATTATTGTCACATTTGTATATGTTACAGTCTTGGCAATACAATTTGTAGACATTGTTTAATTCAGCTATTTAAATTAAATAGATAAGAATGAAGAAGAAATACCTAATCACACTGTCTTACTTCCTACATGGTCCTTATCAGAGCTGTTTGTTTTTCATGTAGATTGCAATTGCTGTTTGGTGTCACTTGATTTTAGCTAAAATAATTTCCTTTAGTATTTCTTTTTTGTCACATCTGGAGCAAGAAAATCTCTAAATTTTTATTTTAAAATGTTTATATTTTGCCTTTATTTTTGAAAGACAGTTTTGCTAGTTATAGGATTCTTGATTTACAGGTGTTTTTTTTTTCTTCTTTTTTTTTGGTATTTTGAATATGTTATTCCATTGCCTTCCGGCCTCCATAGTTCCTGATTGGATCTCAGGTGTTAATTTTATTGTATTTATCTTACATGTGGCAGGTCATTTTTCTTGTTCTGTTTTAAGAGTTTTCTCTTTCTTTTTGGCTTTTTTTTTTTTTTTTTTGAGACAGGGTCTTGCTCAGTTGCCCATGCTGGAGTGCAGTGGCACGATAAAGGCTCAGTGCAGTTACTGATCTCCTGGGCTCAAGCCATCCTCTCACCTCAGCTTCCTGAGTAGCTGGGACTACAGGCTTGCACCATCACGCCTGGATAATTTTTTTTTTTTTTTTTTAAAGTAGAGGTGAGGTTTTGCTATGTTGTCCAGGCTGGTGTTGAACTCCTGGGCTCAAGCAGTCCTCCTGCCTCAGCCTCTCAAAGTGTTGAGATTACAGATGTGAGTTACCACTCCTAGCCACTTTCATTATTTTTAATGTGAATCTCTTTGTTTTCATCTTATTTTGAGTTTGTTGAGATTTTTGGATGTATAATTTTTTTAAAATCAAATTTTGGAAGTTTTCAGCACTAGATTTTCAAATGTAGTTTCTATCTCCCTTTCTCTTCTTCTGGTTATTGATACATATGTAAATTTAATGGTGTCCCACATTTTTTTCAGGCTGTTCTTTAGGTTGTATAATCTAAGGAAAAAACCGTCCGTTAGGTTATGTAATCTCTATTGATCTCTTCTTAAGTTTGCTAATTTTTTTCTTCTCCCAATTAAATCAGCTTTTGAGTCTTTTAAATAAAATTCAAACTCCAGATTTTCCATTTGTTTGAGGTCTTTGTCTCCTAAGTCCAACATCTGGGTACTCTCAAAGACAGTTTTTCTTACTGCTCCTTTTTCCTGTGTGTGTTCTTTATTTTTTAATTTTTTTGTTGAATACCTATTTTAGGTAATATAGCCCTTCTGGATAATGATTCTTTCTTCTCCCTGTGTGTCTTACTGTTGTTTGTTTGGTCATTTATTTGTTTAATCACTTTGCCAGACTGATTTTCTGAAGTCTATTTTTCCAATAGTATACAACCTCAGATGGCCCTGCTCAAACAAATGTAGGACCCACCTTCCCTCCACCAGTTCCCCATTTTTTTTAGCTTGACCTCCTAGGATTGCCACACCTTGGGGCCACATAAACCACTTATTGTCCTTAACCTCTTAGCCAGTTACATTTTCACCCTTTCCTTTTGGAGGTGTTTGTTGTTTAGACACTATTTTCCAAGGATATCAGAGGTTATTTTCCAATCATTTCTTAGAGGGTGTACAATTGAGCTTATGCACAGTCTTTTGACCGTTAGGTATGAATGTGATTTTACTTTGAAGTTTGACTTTTGAGGAATTGCCCCGGGTCAGAGTAACTAACTTTTCAGCCAGTTTTTGATCAGAGGTTGTGCTGTAGCCCCCTGAGCTTTATTGATTGATGCATTTGTATTTGGCTTAGGGAATGCTTTTAGGTTCGTCACAAATCCTGATACAATTTCTCCTCATTGGGTGCAGCCTAGTTCATGTGCACAACATTCTAGAACCCCAGGGATGAGTGTGATCCCAGGAGGGCCCTTCTTGCTTTTTCTAGTTCACTCTGTTAATCTTCTGGCTGTTCAGTTGTTGTACTTGTTTCTCCTTGTAACTATCGTTCTTGTCCTAATTGCTAACAAGTGTCCATTGTTTTGTTTTTTCCCTCTGACTTTACTTAAATTGTAGTGAGTACACTGGAAAATAGAATTCAGGTACTCTTTATTAGTTTTCTTTTTTTTCTTACTTGTTTTTGTTTGACAAATCATAATTGTGTATGTTTGCAGAGTACAGTGTGATGTTTTCTCTCTCTCACACACACACACGCACACACACAGATTGTGAATTCTCCATTATTTTTGACAAAAACCTTAAGCATGAACTCTAAGCCTGTTAAAAAACAAAGTCTGTCCTCAGGCAGAGCTGCTGAATTCTTTGGTTCTTACAGTCCCCTTAAGTGTACACCCTCTGCCCTACTGCTCTGGAACTGGGGATGGGACGAGTAGCCTTCTTCTGAAGAGACACTCTTGCTCTATAAGAGGGTATTGAGAGAAGGGAAGGGTATGATAGCTTCTTGTTTTTCCAGTTTGTTTCTCATAATTAATATGGAACTTTCCACTCTACTAAAAGCTGGGGCAGGGATGATAGGGCCCTAGCATTCTTGGCTTTTTGTGAGGATGGGGATCTGTGAATGGGAGCTACCAGGTCTGAGTTGAATCAGAGACACTGGCAGCCTGGCCGTCATAGGGTAAAACTATAGTCCTAGACTAGAAGCTGAGTTGGAGGGAGCCCTCATCTTCTTGGCCACACCATCTAGAGTGGACCATCTGTCATAGGGAGCTGTTGGGGTGGTGATGCTGGGAGCACGTTGTGACTTAAATGCTATAGACTCTTAGTGTCATTATTGAGATTTAGTAGATTTACTTGGGTAAATTTTTTTCTGTATGTCGGTAGGACAATTCCAGAGACTACTTGACTGTTTTTCACCTGTGAAATGGTTACTTCTCTGGGGAGGAGATCTCCCATTCTGGATGTTTCACCCCCCTTCTTTTTTTTTTTTTTATAAATAAAAATTATCATATTTTTAAGTTTTATGGGATGGTTAAGTAATGATTTCTATTCACTGCCAGCTCTTTGGAAGTTACTGAGGTATTTGAGGCCTCTTTTGCATATTTTCCCCAAATTTTGCCATATAGAGTGTTATTGTTTCAATGTGCTCTATTCTTTTTAAATTTTTTTGATCATTTGTAGGCAAAAATGCATGCTAAATTCTTCCATTGTAACTAGTACTTAGGAATACTTTTATTCAGTGTGTCTAGATAGGTTTTGTTGTTATTTGGGATTTTACTTTTTAGAGGTATAAAATGATGTTTGTAATTCAGTTGAGTCTGAATCCTAGTTTTTCTTTCTTTTTTCTTTTTTTTTTTTTTTTTTCCTTTTTTTGAGATGGAGTTTCTCTCTTGTTGCCCAGGCTGGAGTGCAATGGCATGATCTTGGCTCACTGTAACTTCCACCTCCCTGGTTCAAGCGACTCTCCTGCCTCAGCCTCCTGAGTAGCTGGGATTACAGGCATCTGCCACCATGCCCGGCTATTTTTTTGTGTGTGTGTGTGTGATTTTAGTACAGACAGGGTTTCACCATGTTGGCCAGGCTGGTCTCGAACTCCTGACCTCAGGTGATCCACCCATCTCGGCCTCCCAAAGTGCTGGGATTACAGGTGTGAGCCACCACGCCCAGAGAATCCTAGGTTTTCAATAGAGGAGTTGAAATCATGTACCTAGTTAGATAATTAGTTTTTTTTTTTTTTTTCTGTGTCCTTGTAAATATTGTTGCATGGTGTTATTTGGCACCACAGTGCAGAGTGAATGAAACCATTTGGTTGTGTTGAAGTTGGGCTAGGTTATGCTTTATTACTATTTAGAAATTAGTTTCTTTTTCAACATGTATCACCTGATTATATGTAGTTAGACATAACTTTTTGTATCCTCAACTTGCAGTCTGCTGATTTTATTCCTTATACACCGATACTTACAGACTGTTGTTTTTGCAGTTCAGTCTTCTGTCACATGACCAGCCATGATTTTGAGCTGTGAGAAGTTAATATTGCGTATTAGTTACTTGCACATGGAAAATGGAAGATGTCAGTCAAAGTTTCTCGGGGTGTTCATTGCCTTTGTATCTCTTGGGCATTTCTGACCTACTTAGCTAAAGTATCTTCTTCTGTAGCCCACATATGTCAGCTTGGTGGGGCTGAATGACAGCCTACCCGTATAGGATTCCTCACAGACAGTGGAAATGAATGACCTAAACCTTGCTAATTCGTGTAGGGCTGTTATTTGTCTCTTAGGTTCCAATACCCTGTTTCAAACCCTCTTAGATATGATTACTTCCTGCAGAGGGGAAAGATAAACATTGTTTTTACACCCTTGTTACAGGAATCAGTTTTGATGACAAGGTGTTGGGAAGAAGAGGTGTGATAGACTGTGTCCTGGCCCGCCAGCCTCAGTGCCTGGGAAGAGTCTTCCTGTCTTGCAAAGTTTGTGAGACTGATGAAGATAATGCCTTTGTGAATTTTTTTAATAGGACTATTTGTATGTCTTTGTTTATATTTTTCTGTTTGTATTATATGCAAAAATTAGATTATTGTCCAAAATGAATTCATATTTTGAGTTAAGATAGGTTACTTAGTATACCTGATCTTCATTTCTGAAGATAATTGTAAAATTCTGATTCATGTTAAGAACATGTATGATTTTTGTCTTTTTTTTTTTCACCCCAAGACTTGCTACATTTGTGATGAACAAGGAAGAGAAAGCAAAGCAGCCACTGGTGCTTGCATGACATGTAATAAACATGGATGTCGACAGGCTTTCCATGTAACATGGTAAGGATGTTTCCATTGTTGCACAGAACTGAACTTGGTAAATACCTTGCGCAACAATCATAAGTTAAAGACTTAGATACTCAAACATTAATTATGGTAAACTTTATTGGTATAGTTTCTATGTTCACATTTACTTATTTGTAATAAAGATAATTTTAATAACTGAATGTATTTACCAGAGTGATTTTGCAATAAGTGGACTCTGGTTCTGATGTTTTATTCTCTGTAAGCTTCAGTTTCGTCTTGTTTAAAATTTTGGTATTGATTACCTATCCTTCGATTTGTTATTATGATTAAATGAGCTAATCTAGGTAAGCTTAGTGCAGTGTCTGAATACAAGGATTCGGTGAATGATAGTACTTCCTTACCTTCTGTGTCTCAAGTGAGTAGTGTAACCACTGTCATTCTCAATATTACAATGGCGACTTCTCAAAAACTTATTTAAGATACTCTTTCATGCCGGGTGCAGTGGCCCACACCTGTAATCCCAGCACTTTGGGAGGCCGAGGTGGGTGGATCACCTGAGGTCAGGAGGTCCAGACCAGCCTGGCCAACATGGCAAAACCGTGTCTCTACTAAAAATACAAAAATTAGCCAGGTGTGGTGGCACATGCCTGCAATCCCAGCTACTTGGAAAGCTGAGGCAAGAGAATCGCTTAAACCTGGGAGGTGGAGTTTGCAGTGAACCGAGATTGCGCCATTGAACTCCAGCCTGGCGACAAACCAAGACTCTGTCTCAAAAAAAAAAAAAAAAAAAAAAAAAGATATTCTTTCAGCAACAAAATTTCAAGGGCAAAAATTATTTACAACAATATATTTTACATAATAGGTAACAGTTCCAAATAAAAAGTTTGGGAATAATCTGTGCACTAATTTTAAGAATCAGTCTATGCTTCACTGCCAGTGTAAGTACATGCTCATTTCCTGAGTTTTTAGTGTGTGGTTATATGAAATCTGTTTTATACTACTATTGTGAAATGGAAAACGGGTTTTGACTTTTATAAATTCTCGTAATGACTGTACCAAATTTCTCAAAGATGAAAGTAGTTTTTGGGGTATGAGATCTGTATACTAATATAATTTTGGAATGTTAAAAGTGTGAAAGGTCAAATTGAAAAGATGGTGATTAGAACTTCAGCGTTTTGTGTTTTTAAAAATGAATATGCTAGGCACTGTGGCTTACGCCTGTAATCCCAGCACTTTGGGAGACAGAGGTGGGCAGATTGCCTGAGCTCAGGAGTTCAGAGCCACCCTGGGCAAGGTGGTGAAACCCCATCTCTACTACAAATATGAAAAAATTAGCCGGGCATGGTGAAGCATGCCTGTAATCCCTGCTACTCGGGAGGCTGAGATGGGAGAATTGCTTGAGCCCCGGAAGGCCGAGGTTGCAGTGAGCTGAGATCATGCCACTGTACTCTGGCCTGGGTGACAGAATGAGACTCCATCTCAAAAAAAAAAAAACGAAAACAAAAAACAAACAAAACGAATATTAGCTGGGTGCAGTGGCTATGCCTATAATCCCAGCACTTTAGGAGGCCAAGGTGGGAGGATTGCTTGAGTTAAAGAGCAGCCTGGGCAACATAGCAAGACACCTCATCTCTACTAAAAATAAAAACAAAATTAGCCAGGTGTGATGGTGTACTCCTGTAGTCCCAGCTATTTGGGAGGCTGAGGTGGGAGGATTGCCTGAGCCCAGGAGGTTAAGGCTGCAGTGAGCTTTCATTGCACCACTGCACTCCAGCCTGGGTGACAGAACGAAACCCTGTCTCAAAAAAAAAAAAAAGAATATTGTAACATTAGGTTTCATTTTCATTTCTTCCATTGCTTTTTACTGAAAAGCACAATTTATGTTTATCTCGCTTATTGTGCTGTGACTTAAAGCACTTAGAGTTGCAAATTTAGTCTTGAGTGAATGCATGTTTTCCTTGTAAGGTTATGTAATCTGCATCCGTGGGCTAAATACCATCACTTCGGCCCTTTAGAGGAATGGCCTTTCCATTTGTACGTGTGACAGATTGAAAAAGTAAAACAAAGTGTTAACTGATGGGGTGGGATTGAGGGGGAAGAGAATGTATCTTAAACTTAATATCTATTTGGAGACATAAAACATGTATACATCTTCATCCTAATAGAGATGTGTGAAGAGTTTGTTTTAAGCCATAAATATAACTTTAAAAAAAGATCAGTTGCAGGTTGGAGTGAAATACACTTGGTCACAGCGAGAATAAAGCTTTTTATTTTCTCATTTTTTTCTTAGGAGATGTTATTTTCTCAGAGCATGAATGATTGGAAGTAAATTTTATTTGCTTATATATACAGGTACTGTGATTTTAGTATATCAATAAATATACTTGGCTTTTATTTTCAGCGCTCAGTTTGCTGGACTGCTTTGTGAAGAAGAAGGTAATGGTGCCGATAATGTCCAATACTGTGGCTACTGTAAATACCATTTTAGTAAGCTGGTAAGAATTTCTCTTGGATTTAATGAAATGATTATGATTAGTTTTGACAATAGAATGACACTTTTATTAAAAAAAGCATATAACAGTTCCTTTTTCCTTGAGTTTTTGGCTGGAGATTGTGTTTAGCATGTTCTTTATTGGAAGTAAATAGATCTGTTAATAGTAATTTTAAAAGATTTTGCTTGCTTCGGTGTATTTGTAAAGGTGAATATTCTAAAGTACTCTCATTTAGAATATATATTAGTATTAGGCCGGGTGTTGTGGCTCACACCTGTAATCCCAGCACTTTGGGAGGCCAAGGCGGGTGGATCACCTGAGGTTGGGAATTGGAGACCAGCCTGACCAGCATGGGGAAACCTCTTCTCTATTAAAAATACAAAATTAGCGGGGTGTGCTGGTGCATGCCTGTAATCCCAGCTACTTGGGACGCTGAGGCAGGAGAATTGCTTGAACCCAGGAGGTGGAGGTTGCAGTGAGCCGAGATCCTGCCATTACACTCCAGCCTGGGAAACAAGAATGAGACTCCGTCTCAAAAAAAAAAGTAAATAAAAAAATAAAATAAAATATATAAATATTGATAGTGAATGTTGGTATACATTTAGTGAAAAAATTAATCTGTAGGAAACTGTTTATATTTTTAATGTCTTTAGTTAATTGGATTTTTGGTGCCAATTTTACATTTTGTGATTATCACTTTGTTTCTCATTTTCTGCTTAATTACTATTACCCATTTATTTATTTTCATTTTTATTTACTGGGAAATAGTAAAACTGAAGTAAGGCTGTTTTGTAACTTGCTTAAAAACCTTCAGAAAAATATATTTAAATACAACTTTGGGAATTCTTTAGATTTGATCACTATTTGCTGTCACACAGGATCATGGTGATTGAGTTAGTAACATTTGATTGGGTGTTACATATTTGTATCCATGTTCCTTTGAAGGGTCAGTATGTCTGAAGTCCCGAGTATCTACTTCTCATTCTTTTTAATGGTAGATATTAATACACTGAAGGTTTAAGGCTTCTTTATTTTTCTTTTAGTTTCTAATTTTTAAATTATTATATTTCCCTTGTGAATGGGGCTATTTCTTTTGAAAATAAATACTACAAGGGGCCCCTGTTTTATGAAATGAGCAGTTTAGGACTCTAATATTTTGGTTCTTGTATACGAATTACTTAAGAGTGTGTATCTGTATATCCTTTGATGCTGAATGCTTTATTTTAATGACTTAACAAAAATTTTGAGATTATAAAATTGAAAATTTTTCTTCCTAGGTGTAATAAGCATATTGAAATACTCATTTTCTAAATGAGAGATGATATAAATAAAAAAATGGATTTTGAAGTTTGTGCAAATAGAATTTTCTTATTGCTAATTATAGACATGATGTTATCCCACTTGATAGTTGGGAAAAATATCTGTTTAATAATTTAATAAGATTGTATAATCTTTACATTTGCATGGAATTTGAACTTCTTTATAGTCATTTTTATCTAGTTTACACCAATTAGATGTGGTACCAACTTTTAAACACCTCAAATAACTCTCACCTTCATACTTAATTATGCAATGGTACAAGTGTTTTAAACAGAAATGTGTGATGCTTTTTAGTAATGCTTTGAAAAGTGCATGAATCTAATACTGACATTTCCTTTAATTTTTAAATTTTTTTCTTTATTTGCTCTATCAAATAAAATGTGCAGGAATTATTTATTGAACTGCAGAGATAAATTTTTAGAAAACTGTATACCTTAATACTGATGGTATAAGATTAAAAGTCTTTTTGCTTTTCCTAGTGGCATAAAGTAACACTTCAAATATTTACCTTTCTATTCTTCTAGTCTTGGCACCCTTTTTTAATACGGCATTTTCTCTTTTTATTGAAACTTTTTATTTTTAAGCTGATGTTGAAAATATATAGTAGCTTATTTGAAAATAGATGATCTGTTTTCACACATTTTAATTAATTTATAAAAATATGGCATTAATGTTTAGATTTTCTTTTATAATGCAATGGATGATATATGAATGGTGTCTAAACTGGATTATATAGATTGAAATAGACTTTTAAACATTTCAGTAGACATTAAAAATACTTTATAGTTGAATTGGTTTAAGCCTAACAAAAAGATTCGTTTAAAAAGTTTTATATACATATACATATATGTATATATATTTTCTTTTTTAGAAAAAGAGCAAACGGGGATCTAATAGGTCATATGATCAAAGTTTAAGTGATTCTTCCTCTCACTCTCAGGATAAACATCATGAGAAAGAGAAAAAAGTAAGTGGATTTGTTGTTGCTAAATTTGTAGCACATCTACTTAATAGAATTTTTTTTTGCCTTTTTAGATAAAATTACATTCTTGATAGTTAAATGGAGACATTGAAATATAGAAACATTTTGGCTAATAAAGAGTATTTAATGAAATGATAGGTTTAATGCCATATTTGTGAATATGGTTTTACCCATTGCAACTGAAAATTTAGATTACAACTTTACTGAAAGCATGAGGGAAATTTCTTGCATGTGTTACTGTGGTCATCTTGCGAAATCTTTAGGTGACTTCAGCAATAATAGTTCGTTGCTATATATTATTAACTGATTACTTCGCCTGTAAGTAATTATCAGCTTTTTTCCTTTATAATAGAACAATTTTGAAGTTCTATATATTCTTGGCTATTTTTTCTTTTTCAGTGGTGCTACTGGTTTATTAATTTTTTCTAGTGGCTACATGTCATGTCTTTTGTTTGAGAATATTTTGTCTTTTAATTAAAACACTAAAAGCTTGCCTAAATACTAATCTGTCTTTTTCTGACTTGCCTGTTTTCCCGCTTACATTTTTACTTGCTTTATAGGAAATACTTTTTAATAAACTAAAAAATAATACTGGAAAATCATTTGTACTTAATTTGTTCTTTAATATGTTCTTTAAGAACATATTGCCATTAGCTGAGCATGGTGGTGGGCGCCTGTAGTCCCAACTACCCAGGAGGCTGAGGCAAGAGGATCGTTTGAGTGGAGGCTGTAGTGTGCTGGGATTGTGCCAGTGCACACCAGCTTGGGAGACAGAGTGAGACCCCTGTCTCTTAAAAATGAATCTATTATGAATTGTGTTTAAGGAAGTGAAGATAAAAAGGACATTGTCAAATGGAAAAGAATATTCTTCGTAGAAAGTTGGTATATGCTAGTTTTGGAAATGTTTCTGCAGACTGTATTTAAAATTTAGATCTCTTATCATTTTCAAATTTGTAAATACGATTTGGTAAATGCCAACAAATAATTGTTTAAAAACATTTTGGGCTGGGCGTGGTGGCTCAAGCCTGTAAGCCCAGCGCTTTGGGAGGCTGAGGGAGGTGGAGGAGTTTGAGACCAGCCTGGCTAACGTGGTGAAACTGTGTCTCTACTAAAAATACGAAAAAAAAAATTATTCAGGCCTGGTGGTGGTTGTTTGTAATCCCAGCTACTCAGGAGGTTAAGGCAGGAGAATCACGCTTGAACCCAGGAGGCAGAGATTGCAGTGAGCCGAGATCATGCCACTGCACTCCAGCCTGGGCGACGGAGCGAGACTCTTGTCTCAAAAGAAAAAAAAAATATTTGGTTTGAGTTAGTGCTTTTTCAAGGTAAACATTGTAAAAACTTAAGTAGTTTTGAGAGTAAATTCTCTATCATGAGTGAAATAATTATAACTTAGGGCTGTTGTTTGGCATTTATTTATTTATTTATTTAGAGACAGAGTCCCACTCTGTTGCCCAGGCTGGAGTGCAGTGGTGTGATCTCAGTCTACCGCAACCTCTGCCTGCTGGGTTCAAACGATTCTCGTGTCTCAGCCTCCCTAGTAACTCTGTAGCCCAGGCTAGAGTGCAGTGGCGTGATCTCGTGTTATTGCAACCTCTGCTTCCCGGGTTCAAGTGATTGTCGTGCCTCAGCCTACCTAGTAGCTAGGATTACAGGCACATGCCACCATGCCTGTCTAATTTATTTGTATTTTTAGTAGAGACAGGGTTTCACCATGTTGTCCAGGCTGGTCTCCAACTCCTGGTATCATGCGATTCAGCCTCCCAAAGTGCTGTGATTACAGGCGTGAGCCACTGTGCCTGGTGACATACACACACACACACACACACACACACACACACAACTTTTTTTAGATCTCAGGCAGCAAGTAAACATGTATATCTGGATTTCTTTTTGAGGTGGTTTTTTAATAAAGTGACGGTAGTAGGAGCCTGTCTTGTTTATTGTTGATTAGATTGCTGATAAAAAATAGCAGAGTTGGTTTAATTAGCAGTTTTAGTAATAAGCACCATGAAAGTTTATTTAAGCTTTTTAAGTCATCAACTAAAGATTCTTAGGCAGGGCTCATTATAAATTGTGAAGAGGGAAGCCTCACTATTAATGGTCTTCTGTTCTGCCATTTCATGCATATTATGTTGTATAAAAAGCGCTTACTATATGATCGTATTTATTTTAAGATATGCCCTATCATGTTATTTGAAGGACAGTTATTAAATATGTTATGGTGTTGAATGAATATAGTGCTGATGACTACACGTATAGATCTTTTATTGCTCTGGGAATGAATTAAATTTTGTATTTTAAGAATTTTTTGTGGTGGTTGAGTGGATGCTAGATTAAAAAACACGTTTAGTCAAACTTGTTTAGCTTTAATATTTAGAAGTATGTAAATACTATTTGGATTTTACTTTTCGCATATATAAGTTTAATATAACTTGAGTTTTTGCTGTCAAGCTTGCATCTGTTTTTACATTTTGTTTTTAATAACTGAGATTTACTGGTCATCTACAAAGTAAGCACACTAAATGAAGGAAACATACTGTAAGTTTATTATTAGACATGCTTGCTTGGCTTGGGAATATTTGGGAAAGGACTTTAAAAATATGGGATGATTATAAGTGATACTATAGTTAAAAGATTGAGTGTTACAGACTATCTTTTTCTCCTTCCCTCCTTACCTCTTTTAAGTTTCTTTTTCTTTTTCTTTTCTTTTTTTTTTTTTTTGGTCGCTTAGGCTGGAGTGTCGCCTAGGCTGGAGTGCAGTGGCGCAGTCTCAGCTCACTGCAACCTCTGCCTCCCGGGTTCAAGCAATTCTCCTGCCTCAGCCTCTTGAGTAGCTGGGATTACAGGTGCACACCACCACGCCCAGCTAATTTTTGTATTTTTAGTAGAGACGGGGTTTCACCATGTTGGTCAGGCTGGTCTTGAACTCCTGACCTCGTGATCCACCTGCCTCGGCCTCCCAAAGTGCTGGGATTACAGGCGTGAGCCATCACGCCTGGCCCCTCTTTTAAGATTTTTATGTTCAGTAGAGTTGTCTTGAAAATATGCCTAGCATGTTTTTAGTGTTGCATTGAAAGGTAATGCTCATAATCAGGTCAGACATTAGTATTTTTAAAACAGACAGTTCCCAATTTGAAATGGTTTGAATTATGATTTTTAGACTTTACACTGGTATGAAAACAATATGCATTTATTGTGCTTCTAGATTTACCATGGAGTTATGTCAGGATAAACTTTTCGTAAGTTGAAAATACTGTAAGTTGAAAGCACATTTTTAACAGGATATTTTCAGCTTATGATGGGGTTATTGGGAGTAGCTGCATTGTAAGGTGAGGAGCATCTGTATTGTATATTATGAGCTAAATTTTGGTGATACTGTTCATAAGATATACATTGAACCACTTTCTTTCTGAATTCTTTTATCTGCCTTCATTCTGGCACATATTTTTCTTTTTTTTTTAATTTACAATTTTAAAATTGTTTGTTCGTTTGTTTACTGAGGCGGAGTCTTGCTGTTGTCGCCCAGGCTGGAGTGCAGTGGCTCGATCTTGGCTCCCTGCAACCTCCGTCTCCCAGGTTCAAGCGATTCTTCTGCCTCACCCTCCCGAATAGCTGGGATTACAGGCACCTGCCACCACGCCTGGCTAATTTTCTGTATTTTTAGTAGGGACTAGGTTTGGCCAGGCTGGTCTCGAACTCCTGACCTCAGGTGATCCACCTGCCTTGGCCTCCTAAAGTGCTGGGATTTCAGGCGTGAGCCACCATACACTGCCAAGAATTTTTTTTTTTTTCTGAGACGGAGTCTTGCTCTGTTGCCTAGGCTGGAGTGCAGTGGCGCAATCTCGGCTTACTGCAAGCTCCGCCTCCGGGTTCACGCCATTCTCCTGTCTCAGCCTTCCAAGTAGTTGGGACTACAGGCGTCCGCCACCACGCCCGGCTAATTTTTTGTATTTTTTTTTTTTTTTTTTTAGTAGAGATGGGGTTTCACTGTGTTAGTCAGGATGGTCTCGATCTCCTGACCTCGTGATCCGCCCCCCCGCTCCCCCCCCCTTTTTTTTTTTTTTTTGAGACGGAGTCTCGCACTGTTGCCCAGGCTGGAGTGCAGTGGCGCGATCTAGGCTTACTACAAGCTCCGCCTTCCAGGTTCACGCCATTTTCCTGCCTCAGCCTCCCGAGTAGCTGGGATTATAGACGCCCGCCACCACGCCCGGCTAATGTTTTTGTATTTTTAGTAGAGACGGGGTTTCACCGTGTTAGCCAGGATGGTCTGGATCTCCTGACCTCATGATCCGCCCTTCTCGGCCTCCCAAAGTGCTGGGATTACAGGCGTGAGCTACCGCGCCCAGCCAAGAATTTAATTTTTTAAAAGGAGGTGAGCGAGGTGTGCCTGTTGTGTTGAACCGACCTCTGCCCCCCCCCCCCCCCCGCCCCCAATCCCACTGGCGCCACGAGGGAGATGGCAGGGGCAGGGAGGTCTAGTGGGATTCCACACCCCTGCCTCCCATGCACTGCCCATGGGCGTAAAGGAGAGACGAGGGGCCCGTGGGGTGAAAGAGAAGACCAGTTTCATTTCCCACGAATGTGAGTCCCTCTTCTGTCGTGACTCAGGCCTGGTCCACCGCATTGATCCTGGCATCTGTTTCTCTTTGTGTATTTAAAAATACTATTTATCGAAGTATAAATAAGTGATATTGTTATTTTATGTTTAATATTAAATACTGTGGTATCCAAATTATTTAAAAATGAAATAACTTTTAACTTACAACTTCATATGGTTTTAGGAAAAATTTAAAAATATATAGCCTTTGCTTTTCAGAGAAGCTCTGTGTGATTCAAGCTGTATTAGCACTGGTTAGGTACTAACTGTAGTGCGAGCAAGGAGAGAAGAAAAGTTAATGGTGAAATATGGCTTCGAATAAGGGATAGTTTGTTTTTTCTTGTTTCTTTTGTTTTTCCTTTTTTTTTTTTTTTGAGATGAAGTATCGCTCTGTTACGCAGGGTGGTGTGCAGTGGCACCACCATAGCTCACTGCAGCCTTGATCTCCGAGGCTCAAGGGATCCTCCTCCCTCAGCCTCCTGAGTAGCTGGGACTACAAGCGTATGCCACCATGCCGGCCAATTTTTTTTTTTAAATTTGTAGAGACGAGGTCTCCCTATGTTGCCTAGGCTGGTCTCTAACACCTGCGTAGAAGCAATTTTGCCTTGGCCTCCCAAAGTGCTGGGATTACAGGCGTTAGCCACCACCCAGGCTGATTAAAGGATGTTTCTGCAAAAATTGAAAATTTGGTATATATTTTAAAAGGAACCAGAGCATATATTTAAAATTAATTAAAGCTGTGCCTATCAGGATTAAATTCAGTCACTAAGAGTTCAAATTGTGAATTATTATTTTTGTAGAATGCCTTCTAATATTTGTTATGCCTGTTAATGTTAGTTAATGTTGATTAGTAAAAGGAAAGCATGCTGCTGTTCTATAATTTCACTTTTGGCAACAAATGTGTTATTATTTTCTACACCAATTAGTCACCCAATTCTCTGTGGACACCAAGTGGGTGTCCTACAATTCAGTTCTGATATTACCCAGAGTTAGTGCAGATCGCATAGATACTGGGTCCCACGAGACTGCCCCCACTTCAGAGGCCAGTTGCAAGTCCCAGATTGTCACCTGTACTTTTCACCAACTGGTTATAAATTGGGGGTTCCACACAACCTTCTCCTTAGATTAGGTAATTTGCTAGAATAGCTCACAGAACTCCAGAACACTATTTTTTATTACTTATGTATTGTGAAGGATACAGCTCAGGAACAGCTGGATGGAAGAGACACATAGGACAAGTTATGGGGAGGTAGGTAGAGCTTCCATGCCCTCTCCAGGTGCTCCACCCACACAGCATCTGGTTGTGTTCACTGATCAGGAAGCTCTTAGAACTTCATTGTTAAGATTTTTTCTGGAGGTTTCCCATTATGTAGGCACAATTTATTAAATCGTTGGTCATTGGTGATTGAATTCAACCTCCAGCCCTTCACCCCTCCACAGAGGTACCGGGGTAGGACTTAAAGTTCCAAATCTCTGATCACATGGTTGGTTCCTCTGGTGATCAGCGTCTATCCTCCAAGATTTACCTTATTAGTGTAAACTCAAGTATGGTTGAAAGGGGCTTATTATGAGCACTAGGGGAATTCAAAGAGTTTTACAAGCTCTGTGCCAGGAATCTGAGAATAAGACCAAATATTATAACAAAAAATGCTCTTATCACGCCATCACTCAGGACATCAAAGGATTTTTAGAAGTTCTGTGCCAGAAACTGGGGGCAGAGATCAAATATACACACAAAGACACACACACTTATTATATATGTCACAACTGTAAAATAGAGTTTTATTTTCCTTCAGTAACACAAGTGATACACAGAATGAACAGTTGATTTGGCTAGTCAAAATCACTAGGAATAATCTTTAATAAGGAAGTCATTGCTGTCAAAGGACTCTATTCGTTTTTTTCTAACTCTTTTTATACTTGTTAGAAAGTTTTAAAAGCACCAACCTCACTTCTACCCCACGCAATCTGAAAACTTTTAAAAAGCCCTCTAAGAATTGTGAAGATGTGTTTTCACAGAGAGTTTAAATGACTTGTTCGAAGGTCAGTGATTTGCAGTAACTGATAGTGGTTAGAAGAAAATGGAGTTATGTTGACTTTTAATCTATGGTTCTTTTTTTTTTAATAGGTTTTTTTAGTTTTATTGAAATCTTACATGAACAAGAAATTGGAAATACAATCACCTCAAAGAACAAATTGTCATGGCTTTTGACGTTTAAGCCAAACAAATTTTGTAGGGCAGATTTCAAAATGGTGTGAAGTTATAACAATTTAAAAACACAGTTAACCTACTTCTAAAAATGCAAAACATACGATCATAGGTTATTTTCAGTATAAGAAAACTTAAATGTGTTTGCTTTAATTTCTTAAAACTACTAAGACATAGCACTAGCTTGTATTTTTATTTACAGCATACTCCATACTCCTATGTAATCTATCCTAGATCCAAAAAAATGAAATTCTTCAAAACCACAGGTTCTGCAAAATCATGACTTAACGGTGTGTTCAGCTTGTTTTGAAGCTAAAATGAAGCCTGAAATGATAAAAACATAACTCCCAGAATAAGGGAACTCTGTAAGCCCGATAATGTCCAAGAGCATTTATGAAAAGAGGAAAAATAAAAAGGCCTGAGTATATACACAATAGTGATTTCTTCAGCCCAATACAAATGGCAGCAAATTGCTACTTAAAGATGAAACAGTTAAACAAAATTTTTTTTGAAGAATGTAGATCTAGAGCCAGTCGTATCTTGCCATTATCATTTTCAAGCCCTTGTCTGCTTCCACTGTTGCCCATAAGTATCCTGATAAAATTCCTGGTTGTCATTATTGTAACCATAGTTACCAGAATAGTCACCACCTTGCTGAAGCGGCTGCTGAGCGATGGGTTGAGAGACCCAGTTCTGTTGTTTGTTGGTCTGACGATGCTTGGAATCAGGTTGGTTGTAAGCATCTGCCTTCTCTTGCCTCCTACGTTGTCCCCTGATTGCCCTGAGATCCACGGGAACCACGGCCACGGCCTCTCTGCTGTTGTGCAGGACCCCCTCTGCCACCCCTACAGCCTCGTGGTGGTCCCAAAGGTGCCCCCTTTTGTGAATAGCCAGCTCTACCTCTTGGAGGTGGTGCTCCCCTCCCCCTTGGTGGTGGTGGAGCACTCTGCCCTCCCCTTCCTCCTCTTCCTCTTACCGCATAGCCATCATCATAGCCATAGTAGGGAGACTTCGTAACCTCCATGATAGATGTGGTAATCATAACCGTAGTAATCTTCATGCCATAGTAATCTGGAGGTTAGCCATATCCACCTCTCCCCCAACCTCTAATCGGAAGCGGCATGCGAGGAGGAGGGTGTAGTGATAATCTTCATATGCAGTGCTTCTGGAGGCCTGTCTAGCAGCTTGGCGCTCTTTCCTTTTCTTGTTTGGTGGCTTGGCTAAGACTATTTCAAGTTCTTCCCCTTCTGTTTCTTTGCCATTCATTTCATCCATAGCCATAACAGCTGCTCGTCTGTCTTCAGAATGAACAAATGCATAATCTTTCAACTTATTTACTCTTTGGAGTACTCCAAATTCAGAAAATGACTTTTCCAATATTTTGTCTGTGCCCAAGTTTCTCACAAAGAATACTTTTACCTTAGCCATGACTTCTGGATATGGTTCTTCACAGGGTCAGCCCATTCAACTGTAACTACATTTCCCCATACTTTTACTTTTCCAGCATCTGGCTTGTACTGCTGACTTGTGATCCTCATATTTAAGGAAGCAGAACCCCCATTTCTTCTTTTTGTCATCAGGTTGATGATAGAGAATGATGTCCACCAAACCCTCTGTGACTTTACTGAATTCTTCCAGAGTGTTTTCTTTAGTCTTATTCTTCAGAATGGATCCAACAAAAGTCTGTTGTTTGCCACAGAAATGCGCACTCCATGTTGTTTACCAGGGCGAATTTCATAGCTGTCACAGTTTCACAGCTTCCTGTGCAGCTTCCTTTCCACAGAAAGTGGTAAATGCCTACCCTCTATTCTGACCAGACAGTGGATCTATGATAAGACGTAGATCCCAAATGGGACTGGCCTTCTCAAAAAGGGGCACCAACTCATCCTCATATACATCTCTTGGTATTTTACCTACAAACACCTCTGTTCCAATTCTAGGTTGCACACCAGAGTACACACCGTTTGGTGGAGGCCCACCATACTTCCTCTGTCCTGTGGTTACATTCAGAGTATAATCATTTCTCTCAAGCAAAGCCTTGATCTTCACTTCATCAGGTCCCTTTGTGGACTCTTGCACCTAGCTCCCCTGTTTCTCTCTCTGCCTGTAGGTCTTCATAACTCCACATAAAAATGCACTTTTGTTCTGAACATGTGATAAGTCACTTTCCTTGAACTGCTGTAGTACAGACAGAGCTCCTTCTTTATTAAATTCCCTGAGAGCATCAGTTGCTCTTTCATCAAGATCGATACAAGCTATCAATCCAGGGCAGAGCAGGGGCTGGTGGCTGGGCCCGTGAGAACCAGTGCAAGGCATTTTGAAAATGACTAGAAATCTCGCACGCGTGCCACCCCCCAAGTCTATGATTCTTATGTTTACATGGCAAAGAAGCTGAAGGGGAAGCAGGTACGTGTGCAGAACGGGAGACCAAACATGAGAGGCAGCCTTCTAATCTATTCCTGCAAGAATCAACCCAGCCTCATGAAAGCTGCATTAATACATTCATGAGGGTAGTAGTCCCGTAACCCAAACGCCTTTTAATGGCCCCATCAGCTCTCAATACTGTCACATTGGCAAATTTCAACATGAGTTTTGGCAGGAACACACCACACTTAAACCATAGAATAGGATTACTCACCTCTTTGAAGAGAGCTAGACTACTTTCTTCTGTGGCCCTCAAAGGAATACAACTCTCAGTCAAATCATTGGAATGACTTCTCTGTGTCTTTGTAAAAGTTTTCTAGCATTGAGAGTTACCTGGTACCTGCCCTTTTTGTGTACTTTCCTTTTGGAATTTTGTGCTCAAGTTGAACCTTTCAGCATCTGTATATGTGAAGAGTTAAGAGAGGACAGGTCTTTTCAGGAACATAAGTTTAGAATGTGAGGGTGTGTTGGGTGAGACTGAAGAGTATGGTAAGATGAGACTAGCTAAGAAGAGGCTAGTTTATGAAGAATTTATAAGCAGTTAGAGTTTTAGACTTCATCCTTGGGCATTGAGCCAGGCAGCCAGTAGGATTAATTTTTTTTTTTTTAACTTTTGGTTTTTTTCAATAGTTTCAAACTTAAAGTTGCAAAAATACTACAAATAATAATGCTGTACTACTCACTCATTCCAAAAATGTTAACATTTTACCATATTAATGTTACCATGTCCTTCGCTCTACCCTCCTTTGCTATCTCTCTCACTCTCTTTCTCCTCTACTCTCTGTAGAATCTTTCTGAACCATTGCAGGGTAAATTACAAATACAATGCCTCTTTAGCCCAAGTACTAAAGTGTATAGTTTTAATTAAAAGGGGAATTTCCTAAACAATTACAGTACAGTGATCAAAATCAATAAATTAATATTGTTACAGATTATTATCTAATGTACAGATCATATTCAAATTGCAGCCGCTGATGTCATCTACACCAAAGGGGGAAACCTTTTTCTCTTCCATGTCCAGGATCCAATCCAAGATCACAAGTTGCATTTAGCTGTCATGTCTATTCAGTATTTCCCAGTTTGGAATATGTCCTCATTCATTGTCTTTTGTGACCTTGACATCTCTTAAAGTCCTATTTCAGGTTATCTGAGGTGTTGCCTTCTGTCTTTCTTAGGTCTTAAAAAAGGGGTTTATAGCCATACTCTTTTTTTAATCTTCATACAGCTGTTTTCTAACAGTGGCCTAGATTTTATCTTTCTCTAGGAGCCATTCTTTGATTTGAGCATTGTTTGCTATCTGCAGATACTGGAAATTTTTTTTTTTTTTCCAGGTTCCAAATGTGTTTTTTATTCACTATTTTTGATGACTATAAATAAGTGTTTCCACTATGGAAAAGAAAGTTAGCACAGTACATTTTCATGACTGGGGAATGGATTTTCTGAAGTCATCTTCAATAGGGCAAAAACTTAGAAACAAACAAAAAAAAAACAACCTGAATGGTGAGTTCAGTTCCTTATATAACGTCCCTTGTAAAAATGAAAGAATAAAAACAAACCGAAAAAGAGGGGCAGGGTAAAATTTTTTTTAAAAAAGGAAAGGAAAGAGAGGAAAATAAAATAAAATAAGACGATTTATTGCTTCTCCTCAGCATCCTCCTTGGTCTCCTCCTTCACCGAGAGAGCTTCTAGCTTTTCCGCCACTTTTTCGGCATGATCATTTTTGCCTGATCCTTTCTTTTCTCTCTCTTCGATCTCTTTCCTGCATTCTTCAAACTTTGTTTTGAATTTCTGTGCATTCTCAGCATTCAGGAAGCGGATGGCCAGCAGCTCTGGCTTGGGGCACTCGTCGGCGAAGTCAGCGTGGGTGTTCCAGACCCAGGCACGGTCGCTACCTGCGTTGGGCTTCAGCTCCATCATCGGCGTGATGTAGTGGTTGGCGCAGATCTTCAGGGTCTTGTCCCTCCGCATGAGGAAGCGGATGGCCCCTTTCTCCTTGTGCTTCAGGAGCTTGACGTCACCAGTGCCTCGCTCCTTCCATTCTGGGAGATCGTTCTCAGAAGCAAATCGGAACAGTTTTGCCCGCATTTTAAAAAGTTCCTCTTCATCTTCTTCCAGTGTTTTAATTTCTTGCTCAGGAAGAGAAACTATTGGCTCAAACTGAGGGTCATGGTTGGACTCGTCTGTATTCTCAGTGGAAGTATCATGGTCCTCATGAGTGTCCTTGGCGGCCGCCATGGGGGCGCGGCGGCGGCGGCGGCGGCTCGGCTGGGTCGGTCGTCGCTGGCTCCGCGGCCTCTCGGCGGCTACTCGTAGCTCCTTCCCTCCGCGTCTGGCGCCGGCGCCTCCCGCCCGCCCGCTCTTCCCTCCGCCCCACGACCCCGAGACTGGAAATTTTTAAAACCAGCAAGTCTTGGCTCTTTTTTTTTTGGTCAATAGTCTTTTCATTAACTTATTTCTGTACTCCTGCTTTTTACTATAAACAGTAAGAAAGAATTAGACTGCATCTTCCACCGAATACCTAGAAATCTCCTTGTTAAATTATGCAACTCATTAAATACATTTTCTATTTTTCATGTTACCACAGGCAAGGTTGTGCCTAAACTTTCAGTTACTAATTATGAAGTATTCGGCTTCTTCCAATTTTCAGTTACCTTTTTCTCACTTTGGTTTAAGCCATTAGTAGCAGCCTGCTAAGGGCCATGAGGTTTCTAGTGACAATCTCTTCATTGCTCATCAAGCTTTTGCTGATATTCTCCTGCAAGTCCTGTCAGCTTCTGCCTACTACCTGATTCCAAGCAGCGCCTGCATTTTCAGGTTTTATTGTATGGGAACATCCGTCTCCTGGTAACAGATAACCAGGAGTAATCTGTAAATCTGTGTTAGTTAACTATTGTAGTATAGCAATTTACCCTGAAATATATTGGCTTAAAACTGCAATAAACATTTATAGTCTCACAGCTTAAGTGGGTCAGGAATTTGGATTGTCTATTATCAGATTGCCTTCATGTTGTCTTTGATTATAGTCATCTAAAGGCCAGACTAAAGCTGAAGGATGCTCTCTTTTTTTTTTTTTTTTTTTTTTTTTGAGACGGAGTCTAGCTCTGTCACCCAGGCTGGAGTACAGGGGTGCAATCTTGGCTCAGACTCACTACAATCTCCACCTCCCAGGTTCAAGCAGTTCTCCCGCCTCAGCCTCCCGAGTAGCTGGGATTACGGGCTTTTGCCACGACGCCCAGCTAATTTTTGTATTTTTAGTAGAGATGGGGTTTTGCCATGTCGGTCAGGCTGGTTTCAACTCCTGACCTCAGGTGATCTGCCTGCCTTGGCCTCCCAAAGTGCTGGGATTACAGGCATGAACCACTGTGCCCTGCCTTTTTTTTTTTTTTGACACAGAGTCTCGCTCTGTCTCCCAGGCTGGAGTGCGGTGACATGATCTTGGCTCACTGTAACCTCTGCTCCCAAGTTCACAAGTTCAAGCGATTGCCTCAGCCTCCGCATTAGCTGGGACTACAGGTGTGTGCCACCATGCCCGGCTAAGTTTTGTATTTTTAGTGGAGATGAGGTTTCACCATGTTGGCCAGGCTGGTCTTGAACTTGTGACCTCAGGTGATTGCCCACCTTGGCCTCCCAAAGTGCTGGGATTACAGGAGCTGCCACACCCAGCCGCTGGAGGATATTCTCTAAGATGACTTACTCACATGGTTGACAGTTTGGTGGCTGCCTTTTTTTTTTGCTGCATGAATTTTTTCTTAGGGCTTTTTGAGTGCCATGTGACATGGCACCTAGCTTTTCCCATAGGGACTGCTCTAAGAGCAACCCAAAAGCTGCCATGTTTTTTATGGCCTGGCCTCGGAAGTCACACGGTATCATTTTCTTTTTCTGACTGAATGTCTTTTTATTTGTTTTTTTAATTCATTTGTCTTTTTATTTGTTTTATTTGTTTTTAAGGTTTTTTTGAGGTAAGAATAGATAACATAACATTTGCCATTTTAACCACTTTGATGGCATATTGTTATTTTTACTCTCTATTGGATGCATAGGTAAGCCTGTTCAGTATGGGTAGGCACTGCACAGGTACAAAGATCATTGGGGGCATGGAGGCTTTCTACCACACCTTGAGATTTAGGCACATATCCTGTTTCTTATTAAATTTTCACCCACAAGTTTTAGCATTCACTGATGAGTCTAGCCTGAAATAGATAATAGTTGACAAAAGGTAATTTTCTAATTGTATCATTGTCAATAGTGGGGAAGGGTGGAGTCTACAGAGGAAATAAAAGAGTAGGTTGAGTAGTAGAAGGATAAATGTTATGTCCTTTGGATTTAGCACCAAGGAAGTCATTGAAGAGGAGTTTCAATGTAGAGTTTCAATATATTTATTGGTAGATAAAGTGGGTGTGAGGAAGTACAGGGAGTGAGAGTACTTAACTCTTAAGAATCTCAGATTTGCTGGGCTTGCGTGTATAGTCCCAGCTGCTGGAGCGCTGATGTGGGAGTATCTCTTGAGACCAGGAGTTAAAGGCTGCAGTGAGCTATGATCATGCCATTGCATTCTAGCCTTGACAACAGAATGAGACCTCATCTCTTAAAACAAAAAATTAAAAAAGAATCTCAGATTTGAAGACAAAAGGGAGGAGGCAGGAAAAATGATACTATGTCTTCTTCTGTTTTGGTGGGGAAGAAAGAAGAGAAGCATGTAGGTGAATAACTAGGTCAACTGGGTAGTAGAGCAAAGAAAGTAGATGTGGGTTGAACCCTATCAGAGATATTGCTAGGCAGATTGGGTATACAAATAAGGAGGCCAAGTGCGTTATTTTCAAAAGTGTTTAAAATAATGGATCATGAGATTGAGGTGGGATAATAGATGTAGTGGAACTATGGAAGGGCTGGAACATAGAGTTACAGGAGATATTGGAGCATGGGCCTAGAGGGCTCAGTAAGGTTCAAGAATAAGTATAGTAAGAGTGTGAATTAACTGCAAGGTTATGAAGAAAGAGTAGATCATTGTGGTTTAATATTTCATTGGGATATGTTGGGTGATGGCAGCTTCCAGGTGTTGGAAGACAGTTCTCCATGGTTCTCACATTTATACACATCTTGTGAGTGGCAGCCCTGACTGCCTTTGTTCTTTTCAAGGTTGTTTATGTTGTTTATATAGCAAGCAAACAGCCTTGGAAAACAGAGGCACTATCATTCAAATTTCTCCTGTAATTCAGTCCACTGTGTGTATAAATGTCATCTTGCCCCAGGTCACCCTGTCAGAACAGGGAACTTAGGCAAATGCTAACAGTCTGGCTTTTGCTATTGCCATGAGTATTAAAGTCCT
Source organism: Pan troglodytes (assembly GCF_028858775.2). Taxonomy (NCBI): domain Eukaryota; kingdom Metazoa; phylum Chordata; class Mammalia; order Primates; family Hominidae; genus Pan; species Pan troglodytes. The sequence goes on from NC_072406.2 coordinate 34,625,505, forward strand.
CTGTGTCCAATGCAGGAGTCTTGTGTCATCTTCTACCAGCATCTGTGAAACTGTGGTGAACTAACTTGTCACTTTACAAGTACAGTAAGATCTTAGACTCTTTGTAGTTTTTGACACCAAGATGTGGTTTTAGGCATACTGAAGGAGAGTCTGAATGAAAGCCATTGAAATTGAGAATATTTGAGGACTGTGCGAGTTGTTCATACAGTTGGCCTTAACTCGCTAGCACACCCACCCACTCTTGTGGTCCAGGGATGTCGGGATACTGTGGTTGAAGGTCTTACCAAGATCACATGTAGTAGGAAAGAGTTGCCTAAAGAAAAGTACGTCGGGCGCGGTGGCTCAAGCCTGTAATCCCAGCACTTGGGGAGGCCGAGGTGGGCGGATCACAAGGTCAGGAGATCGAGACCATCCTGGCTAACATGGTGAAACCCCGTCTCTACTAAAAAATACAAAAAAAAAATTAGTCGGGCATGGTGGCGGGCGCCTGTAGTCCCAGCAACTCGGAAGGCTGAGGCAGGAGAATGGCGTCAACCTGGGAGGCGGAGCTTGCAGTGAGCCAAGATCGTGCCACTGCACTCCAGCCTGGGCGACAGAGCAAGACTCCGTCTCAAAAAAAAAAAAAAGAAAAAAGAAAAAAAAAAAGAAAAGAAAAGTAATGGGCAGACGAAAAGAAGAGATAAAGAGACACCTATTAATAAATGATAGAGCTGGAATTTAAGATGAACTATGTCTGACTACAAAGTCCCTGGATTTTTTTTTTTTTTAAATACATCTTTCTGCCTTTACTGGAGGCTGTATTAGTCCATTCTCACACTGCTATAAATGAGAATGAGTAATTTAGTAGGAAGAAAAGAGATTTAATTGACCCACAGTTCTGCAGGCTGTACAGGAAGCATGGCTGGGAGGCCTCAGGAAACTTACAATCATGTCAGAAGGCGACGAGGAAATAAACACATCTTTACCATGGTGGAGCAGGAGAGAGAAAATGAAGAGGGAAAGTTTGAAAGTGCTACATACTTTCAAACAACCAGATCTGGTGAGAACTCTATCAGGAGAACAGCAAGGGGGAAGTCTGCCCCCATGATTCAGTCACCCCACCATCAGGTTCCCCTCCGACACTTGCAGATTACAGTTCAACATGAGATTTAGGTGAGGACACAGAGCCAAACGATATCAGAGGTAAGAATCATATCCCCTTTGAAAGTTAGATAAATCTATATTACAACTTGAAGAGTTTTTTTTTTTTTTTTTGGTTTTAGTACAAATGGTGAAGTTTTCACATGTTCTCAAAAGAATGCTAATACAGAATATGCCTTATCAATCCTCTGTTCTGTTCCAGGAAGCTATTATTTAACTGAGTAGTATTTGGGAGAATAAATTTTGAAGACCTGCTTGCTTTAAATAAATAACTTGTTAAAAGAAGATAAAAAGTGAAAGTAGATGTGAATAGCCTTTTTGAAATTTAGCTTGAATTCAGATGTTGAAGACAAACAGTAATATAGTGTGCATCAATTAATTGGCATGTCCATGAAATAGAATGTTATGGCTAACTGAATTGGCTGAGGATTAACTTTATTTAATAGAGTTATTTTTTGCAACTTGTAAGGTTGAGATTGCATGTAATGCAAAGACTCATGTCTAATTCATGTAGGTGTTTAGAATTTTATTCCAGCTATCTAATTATAGCATCATGGAGATGAAGTAATGATAGCCTATTGTTTTCCATTAATAATATAAATATTTATTAATGTATTTATCACCTGTGGCAAATGACCTAGTTTTCATTTCCATTTTTATAGATGAAGAATTAGGGACATGAAGGTTTAATTAGATTTGATAAATGTTTACAAAGCGTCTACTGAATTCGAGACACCATGCTCAATTCTTGGGAAAACAGAATTTAAAAATCTGAAGAGTCACAATCAATATTGAACAGTTTGTTTAAAGTTTTGTATTTGGGGGCATAACACCAGTAGAATCCGGTTTATTTTTTAAAACTTTTCTGCTCCTTTCTATGGCTTCTCTTTTGTATTTTTTCAGAAATGTAGCTATAAGCAGTGAGAGTGTTAATAGTAGATAGATCTGACTTATCTGAGAAGCCATTTAACTGTGGTATATAATCTAATCTCCTACTGGTTGTAGGATGCACCTTCATTTTATGTGCCACTAAGAAAAAATCATGCCAAGTAAACTATGACACAGCAGTATTATAATACATAACCTGATTTTAGAGATTTATTTAAATAAATAAATCTCTTAGGATCTATTAAACATGGCATGTCAAAGAACTTAGAGTTCCTTTTAACTCTTTCAGGTGTTGCATATACAGTTAAAAGATGTGTATATGATTGTTCATCACTATGGTAGCTCACATTTAGAAATCATGTAAATTGCCCGTAACAGATGAATAAATTATGGCACATCTGTAAAAATGGGGCATTATGTTGTGTCTCAGTTTCTTCATCTGCATCAAGTTGATTTTAGTGCTTACCTCATAGAGTTTTTAAAACTAAATTAGTTAGTACATGTAAAATGTCCTGGCACATATTAACTGAAAACCTGGTTGTTTAGGCAGAAAACACTGGAGCATCTTAGTTATTAACAAACATTATTACTGTAACACTTATGATTTAGAATCATGATTTAGAAGACTAATGAAGTGCAAAGATGTTTTTAATATAAGTGAAAGATACATAGTGTATTCCCAGTTTTGGTTAGGAGATTTTTAGGCCAGGCATAGTGGCTTATGCATGTAATCCCAGCTCTTTGGGAGGCCAAGGCGGGTCTAAGAGTTGGAGACCAGCCTGGGCAACATGGCAAGAAGCCATCTCTACAAAAAATATAAAAATAAGCTGGGCATGGTGGTATGCACTTCTAGTAGTCCCAGCTACTTAGGAGGCTGAGGTGGGAGGATTGCTTGAGCCCAGGAAGTTGAGGCCACAAAAGCTGAGATTGTGCCACCGCACTCCAGCCTGGATGACAGAGACCCTGTCTCAAAAAAATTATTATGGATTCATTTGAGAATTAGTTTTTCACATTGTGATGCTTCCTCTCTACACAGTTAGGAATGTATCACCTAAGAAGTTGATTCTATATAGCCACAATGTAATTAGCTTAGGAAATTTAACATTAATATAATACTATTAAAAAACATATAATCCATAACCAAGCATCTTGTTGTTCGGGTAATGTCCTAATTGATAGCCAGTTTAAGAAGAAATTGATGCAGAAGTCAAGTATCAAACGTTGCATTTAGTTGTTGTCTCTTTAGTCTCCTTTAATCTAAAATAGTCCCAGCACTTTGGGAAGCCAAGGTGGGTGGATCACTTGAGGTCAGGAGTTCGAGACCAGCCTGGCCAATATGGTGAAATCCAATCACTATTAAAAATACAAAAATTAGCCGAGTGACGTGGCTTTTGCCTGTAATCCCAGCTACTTGGGAGGTTCAGGCAGGAGAATCACTTGAACCCAGGAGGCAGGGGTTTCAGGGAGCCGAGATCACACCCAGCCTGGGTGACACAGCGAGACTCAGTCTCAAAAAATAAAACAGTTACCATTATTTTCTACCTTTCATGACATTGACATTTTCTTAAGTTCAGACTAGTTGTTTCGCAGTGTTGCTCAACTGGGATTTGTCTGATTTGTTTCCTCCTGAAAAGATTCATGTTAAGCATATTTGATGGAAATACCACGTAGATGATGTCTTGTTCTCAGTGCATTGTATCAAGGGACATATGATATTAGTTTATCCCATCATCCGTGATACTAAATTTGATCACTTGGTTAAGGTGTCGTCTACCAGATCTACTGTGAAGCTTTCATTTCCCTGTGAGATATTACTTGAGGCTTTGAAATTTCTGTTCCCCAGTAGTCTTTCATGCAGTGTGTTTAATATATCCATTGATGATCTTTGCCTGAATCTGTTGTAACTATGGTGGTAATAATGTGATGATTTTCTATTTCTATCAATGCTTCCATATTTATTTCTTGGCATGCTTTGGTTATGAAGAACTTCATCTGTCCATCCAAACATCCATCCATTCACTAATCTCTCCAGTATCGAGTAGACTCAAGTTTATTTTTTTAAGTTCACTGTGTTATGTAATTCCTGTTATTATTCATCTTAATGCTCAGATTGTCCCACATTTGGCCAATGGGAGTCCTTCAACTTGGCACTTGTGCCCTTTTGAAATTTTTCAACAGTTTATAAACATTTCCTTAATTTCTAGTAAAACAGATGCTGTAGGCTTATCTTCTCTTCTTTTCTGCCCCAGACCTTGAATCAGCTCATTTTCTAACACTGGTTTCTTTTAGTGGAGGTAGCATATCTACTTGGAGTGTGTCTCTGTCCTAGAATGGACCCTTTAGCAGTTTGAGAGGTCATACCAGTCCTTCTTACTGTGTACCCCATGCACTTACCTGTTACTGGCCAGTGCAGAACTCTTCCTGGTTTCAGCTGCGTTTCTCAAATTGGCTCTCAGTGCTTTCCAGTAAGTACTGTTGACTAAATATTTAGTGCTTTTCTTGTCACTTCCTTCTTCCTCATGAATGCTGTTACCATGTGGGCCTTGTAACTCTTTTCCTTACCTCCTTGTATTTTGGGGTTGATGGTGATGCTTTTACACTTGGTTTTGTTGTGTTATTCCATGAGTTTTTGGTTTTATTATCTATTTGCTTTACTTGTTTGTTTTTTTGAGACGGAGTTTCACTTTATTGCCCAGGCTGGAGTGCAGTGGCATGATGTTGGCTCGCTGCAGCCTCTGCCTCCTGGGTTCAAGCAATTCTCTTACCTCAGCCTCCCCAGTAGCTGGGATTACAGGTGCATGCCATGTCACCTGGCTAATTTTTGTATTTTTAGTAGAGACTGTGTTTCATCATGTTGGCCAGGCTGGTCTCAAACTCCTGACCTCAAGTGATCTGCTCACCTTGGCCTCCCAAAGTGCTGGGATTACAGGCTCTTTGCTTTGTTTTTGTATTTGGGATTCAGAAAGGATGAGAAACTATGTTGCTGCCACCATTTTCTCTTGCTGTTTTTTTTTGTTTTTTTTTTTTTTTTGAGATGTAGTTTCACTCTTGTCTCCCAGTCTAGAGTGCAATGGTGCAATCTCGGCTCACTGCCACCTCCGCCTCCCGGGTTCAAGAGATTCACCAGCCTCAGGCTCCCGAGTAGCTGGGTGATCTGCCTGCCTCGGCTCCCCAAAGTACTGGGATTACAAGCGTGAGCCGCTGCACCTGGCCTTTTTTTTTTTTTTTTTTTTTTTTTTTTTTTACATTGCTCTGTTTACTCCTCTTCTGTCAAATCATAGCTCTCTTCGTTTTACTCTTTTCTTGCTCCTCTTGTACCCAAATTCAGCACTTAACCTAGCCTTGCCTTTCTGGTGAAGCTAGACTTCCTTTGACTTATAAGACTCATACTGTATCTCTGTCTTTTGCATGGGTTTTGTTGTTATTGTTGTTTTTGAGATAGAGTCTCACTCTGTCACCTAAACTGCAGTGCAGTGGCATGATCATGGCTCACTGCAGCCTCAACCTCCTGCATTCAAGCAATACTCCCACCTCAGCCTCTGGAGTAGCTGGTACTGCAGGCATGCACCACCGCTGCCTGGCTAAGTTTTTATATTTTTTGTAGAGATGGAGTCTCCCTATGTTGCTTAGGCTGGTCTTGAGCTCCTGGGCTCAAGCTATCCTTCTCCCACCTTGGCCTTGGCCTACCAGTGTTACGATTACAGGGTTGAGCCACTGCGACCGGCCCATGATTTTCTTATATTTTCATTTCACTTTTTTATTGTCTTTATATATGTATATGTCTTATTGTCAGACTGTATCATGTCTCAAAGCTGATCTATATTTTTTATGTTTTAATGTTCTTTTACAATGCCTAATATGATTTCTTTTCTTTTCTTTTTTTTTTTTGAGACGGAGTTTCGCTCTTGTTGCCCAAGCTGGAGTGCAGTGGTGCGATCTAAGCTCACTGCAACCTCTGCCTCCAGGGTGCAAGCCATTCTTCTGCCTCAGCCTCCCAAGTAGCTGAGACTACAGGCGTGTGCCACCACATTGGCTAATTTTTGTATTTTTAGTAGCTTTTTTTTTTTAAACCCTGAGTGTCAGCTGTGAGGTAATAGAAGAAAGGTAGTGTTGTTGACAGCTTGTGAGTACTTAAATAATTCTTGTTGCATTGACTATAATATGGTAGTTGTGTATACATTTATAGGCAATTAGGAATAGGGAACGGAATCAGCAGATACTAACGGAGTTAGAGATGTTTGCTGAAGTCATGGAAAGCCATCATTACTTTTTTCTTCCTTCCTCATAAGGCCTTCGTGGGTGTGGCGTTCAGTTTCAGTAAGAACTCTGTAGCAAGCTAATAGCTCCTTTTCAAAAAGGGTGCACTTAATAGCCATGTCATTGGGGGATCAAGTCCAAATCTCCAGTGGGTGCCTGTGGGTGGAGGCTTTTTTGCTAGAGGATTCAGTTGGCAAAATCATAATTCATAGAAACATGTAGCTTAAAAGCATAATGAGGCCTGTGGGGTTCCAAAGGTAGACAGTGTGCTTCAGCTTCCTACCTAGCTTCCAACACAGTGTGTTGGTTTTGGGCTACTCTCATAGGATGCATATTTACAGGATAGCTGACATTTAAAGGAAAAGCAGAACGTTGAAGTGAGTGTCATAGAGCCCCTGTTATTTAAAGAGTTCGGTAAGGTGTTCAGCCTGTTTTTCGATGGTGGGATTCTGAAGAGACCTCACCATCCTTGACTGCCAGAGGAATCTGGCGTTGTGAATCTGTTCCTATACTTTCCAGAACTTGTTGAGCAGGTCTTTGAAATTTATTGGAGTTTCCACCAACTGTGCTGACAGAGGAGATAACATTACAGAGCTATTGAGACTGAGGCTTCTAATTTACCAGCTAATAGTGAGAGCTTTGGAAATCACAGGGTAGAGGTACTGAGTCCTGACATACCTATTTGTGGCAAGTGGCAAGGGAGTTTAGGTCACCCCTCTGGGAAAGCACTTCAGACATATTGGAGGCTTTGACACATGGATGTAAACTGATCTTGATCCTTAGGTATGAGTGTTATGGCAAAGAGGCATTAAAAATGTCCAGAACAACCTACCAAGTACCATCAGTGTGTAGTGGATTTAGTCTGTAACAGCTGGGGCTATAAGAGCAATAACTAAACTCACTTGGCGCTAATTCACTGTTAGCTTCCTGCTCTTACTAGCCTTTTTTCACTGGCCTTGCAGGGCTTTTGTGTTGAGGTATTGCATCTCTTCCTACCCCTGGTACCTTTGAGTCCTTTATCGAAGCTGTGGCTTCCCTTTGTCCTTCTGGAATCCTATGCTGTTTTTGTTGGACCACCCAGGAAAGAGACATGGTTTGGAGAGTGATTTACATGTCTCATTAGCATTTCTACATGCTGCTCTTCTTGGTTGGGAGAATACCTTTTGCACTTATGGATGGGTAAAGATAAGCGTATAATACAGGGGATGGCAAACTTTTCCTCTAAAGGACCAGATAGTAAATATTTTGGGCTTTGTGGACTGCATTTAGTCTCTATCATATATTCTTCTTTTTGGCGGGGGGCGGGGGCACTAAGGAATATTTTAAAGATGCAACATTACTCTTAGGTATCATAATTTGCTGACTTCTGATATAACATATCATTTCCTCTTTTACCTTCAGATGTCCAGGCAGTAATGAACATACAGTTTAATTCCCCAAAGACCCCACCTACAAAGTCATGTTAGCTTCCTTACCCCCTGAGAATCCTGCCCACTGAATCCTGGGATCTTTTCCTTTCATGGGTCCAGGTAGGATAGTGATCTGGGTGCCTGTATCCAACAGAGTCTTAAAAACTTGTGTTTTCTGGCTGAGCACGGTGGCTTATGCCTGTAATCCCAACATTTTGAGAGGCTGAGGTGGGAGGACTGCTTGAGCCCAGGAGCGTGAGACCCCATCACTATTTAAAAAAAAATAAATCGTGTCTTTTCCTCTCCTCAAATTCCATAGCATACTTGGATGACTACATGTGGCCGTTGAGGCCTCTTGGGGATAGGGAGTGCACATCCCCATCTCTAATTATTTTTCTTCTTAAAGCACTGAGGTCACCTAATTGTTACAGTGGGGTAGAAATGAAGCTGACTGCCAGATTGGTGAGGAAGTCCTCTCCACCTAACCAGAGTAGGCTAGCTGCCAGCACAGCATCCTTGGGCAGCTCTGTTTAAACATAGTTTCTGGTGCTTAGCCTACAGCCACCTCTTCAGTTTCTCCTCATTATTCAGGCAATAAAATGAAGACCCATTAACTGCCTAGTTGACCGTACAATTTTTCATTTTTCGACTTTCCTCAGATCCCATTAATTGGCCTGTGAGGCCTTTAATTTTCCTCTTCTACATAGCCATACCCCTAACAGCATTATATTCTCTCATCACCAAACTGTCAAGAACTATGAAAGAGGTGGAATAGAAAAAACAGTTTCTCCTGCTGTAATCTCACAATACAGAATGCTTCTGTGACCCATAAATGTATGGGGATTTCTCCCCACCAAGCAAGCTGTCAGTTTTGCAGCAGACATCATCTGCGTTTGGACACTATCCACCTGGAGATGGCATCAGATTACACAGGTTGGGAACTCAGTCCCACAGGACTGAGCCTCACTTTTGATGCTGATTCTAAGCCCCAGGTGCTTCTGTTCAACTGACTGTGACTTGGGGTTCCCACAGCCCCCTCCTTGGGTTGGATTAGTTTGCTAGAGTGGCTCACAGAACTGAGGGAAACCCTTACTTATGTTTATTGGTTTATTATGAAGGATATTACGAAGTATACAGATGAAGAGATGAATAGTGTGAAGTATGTCACTGGGTAGGGAGGCAGAGCTTCCCCATCCTCTTGGGCCTTTGTTATACCGAGTTCACTGGACGGGCATGACTGAAGCATGGACACCTGTGTAGAAATGTGATTGGACAAAGGTATGATCTAACACTAATAGACTGAGTAGGGAAACCCAGTCAGGCCTGTATGTTCACACGCTTCTTGGCCTCTCTGTGCAGCATTATTTTCTTCTGAGTATTGGGGCAGAACCCCTTCTGAAATGGGGGTTTTATGACCCACAATCAGACAAGGTAGGTCAGAGAATTTCTTTATGTCCAGCTCCATGATAGAAAAGTAGGGGAAGTTTAGAGCATATTTTTAGTTTTCATGGCCTGTCTTGGGGAGAAAAAGGAGGGCAGGAAAGGTCCGAAAGAGAGAGATTCTGTTTTCTGAGGCCTAAAGCACCCCATTATAACAAAGGACTGTCATTTCACCTTTGTTACTCTGCCGCTGTTCTGAAGCTGCATCAGGAACCAAGGACAAAAGGCCAAATACTTTAACAAAAGATACGCCTGTTTTTTTAGTTACTTAAAAAATGGCAAGGACTTTGGGAGTTTTGACCCAGGGACTGTGGACAAAACCAATATATGTATACATATATATTATGTATAATATCAAATATTATTATATAATATTTTATATATAATATAATGTTTATTATATTATGTAACAAATATTTATATTATATATTATATAAATATATATTATATTGTATTATATATAATATATATTATATAATATGTATGTATACATATATTGGTGTATATATTATATATAATATATACACACACATATATGTATGTGTGTATATATGTGTGTATATATATATGTATATATCATAATATCACAGAAGTCTATCATTTGATCTTACTTGTAAAGTAGCTAATTAAGAGATGCAACTTCTGGGTCAAGAGATAGACAACTTATTACTTAGAGCAATAGCTGTAACCAGAGTATCAGTAATTTTTGGTCATTTCCCAAGCCCAGTTCCCATAGGGCACTGCAAAGAAGGCCAGATAAAATCTGTTTGTGCTGTGTGTTGCATTACAGGAGAGGAGCCCTGAGCTTAGGGCACCTGAATCTTTTGTAATAGACAGTAAGCATAGCTGACCTTTGCTTTCTGTCTTCTGAGGCTATTCACTATATGAGCAACCTTGAAAAGATAGTCCAGAATAATGGGTTGCCATTGCCTAACTCAAAAGACATGCAGAAATAAGAGAGACTTGTGTAGCATGGTTTCCTGACACATGAATAATTCTCAAATTATGATTAACTTTACACAATGTTTTTGATTCACAGCTAAGTCCAAAAGAGGTGTCCTTGATTGACAAACAAATTCTTCCAAGTTGTGAATCAGGGACTTAGGTTTCTTCCATCTTGTGACTGCCTTCTTTAAAATGCTGCCTCTATGGCTTTAATGCTTATTTTTGTTATACATGTAAAAGGAACCAGTGTGGATACTAGAAATTTGGGGCTATTAAGGACCAGGCCTAGAGGTGACACACATCATTTTCATTCAGACTACGTTGATTGGAACCCAGTGCACTGGCTGCATGTAACTGCAAAGGATGCTGGGAAATGTCTAGTTACATGCCAAATAAAAAGAAATGAGTTTGGCGAATAGGCTGTCTCTACCTCATTTTAGCCCATTCTTGTTTATTTGTATGTAATTACAGAGAATGACAGAAGACAGAGCATTTAAAAAATGAAAGTTAAAAAACAAAATCCCACTCCATATCTCACCATTGAGAAATAGCCATCACTTACTACTAAGTAAATATCACAGATTTTTTCTATGCATAGATAGAGACATAGATACATACATAAAAAGGATAATTAGAGAAAAATTATTAAATTGAATGAAACCTACTGATGTTTTAAACATCAAAGGCAGATTTATTTGGCTATATAGAGGGAAAAGAAAGAGACCCTGTCTGTATAGAAAAACAACAGCAACAAAACATAGCTGAATGTGTGGTGCGTGCTTATAGTCACAGCTACTCCGGAGGCTGAGGTTGGAGGATGCCTTGAGCCTGGAGTTTGAGGCTGCAGTGAGCTATGATCATACCACTGCACTCCAGCCTGGGTGGCAGAATGAGACCAAAAAAACTTTTTTCCCCCCTTACCACAAGAAATATTATTTCCTCAAAGATACCTTTAAGTTTAATAATAGAAATTACAAAAGCAAACAAGACGTTGAAGAGGTAAGACTGTCTTTCTAGTTGGGGTGCTTTTAGCTCTAAGTGATGGAATACTCAAATCAGAGTGGCTGAAGCAATTGGAAATTTATTAGTTCATGTAAGATCAGATGCTAGGCTTTTCTAAGATTGGTTAATTTAACAGTAGCCAATTCAGCTGTGGCAGAGCATTGTTGACTTTTATGTGATTTTTTTGGCTTTTGCAGTCATGGTTGCCAGGACACTGCAGTTGTTCTGAGGATCATGGTCTAACACTTGAGCATCTAAAGGCAGGAAGGGAATACCTCTTAAGAATGAGGAGAACAGCTAGAAAATTTCAATTTCTGGCCTGGTGCAGTGGCTCACGCCTGTAATCCCAGCACTTTGGGAGGCCGAGGCAGGCAGATTACTTGAGGCCAGAAGTTCGAGACCAGCCTAGCCAACATGGTGAAACCCAGTCTCTACGAAAAATAACAAAAAATTAGCCAGACGTGGTGGCAGACGCCTGTAATCCCAGCTACACTGGAGGCTGAGGCAGAAGAATGGCTTGAACCCGGAGGCAGAGGTTGCAGTGAGCTGAAATCGTGCCATTGCACTCCAGCCTGGGCAACAAAGCGAAACTCTGTTTAAAAAACAAAAAACAAAAAAACGAAGAAGTAGCCGGGCGTGGTGGCTCATGCCTCTAATCCCAGCACTTTGGGAGGCTGAGGCGGGCAGATTACCTGTGGTCAGGAGTTTAAGACCAGCCTGGCCAACATGGTGAAACCCCGTCTCTACTAAAAATACAAAAATTAGCTGGGTGTGGTGGCACATGCCGGTAATCCCAGGTACTCGGGAGGATGAGGCAGGAGAATTGCTTGAGCAGGGGAGACGGAGGTTGCAGTGAGCCAAGATTGAGCCACTGCACTCCAGCCTGGCCAACAGAGCAAGACTCTGTCTCAAAAAAAAAAAAGAAAAGAAAAAAAAAAAAGAAAAATTTAACTTCTATTTTATTATCCTGATTGAAACCTATTCCCGGCCTAAAGCAGTCAGTGGCTAAAGAGAATCAATTTCTCTTAATTACCTTGGACTCATCCATGTTCACCTCTGGGCTGGGGAATAGATACACTTTTATGAGGACATGAGAAGGTGTTCATGAATTTTCTTAAGAAATCAGGACTTTGTCAGCAAGAAAGATGTTTATGTCTAGTCACTATTTGGCAGACTTATGTTTTGTTTTAATTACACATGTCAGATTTTATATTGAGCTCCTACAGTGAAGGCTGCTAGTATCCCTATAGTCATTTTGCTTTTCCTGCTATCCAGGTTGTTTTTATTTTTATTTATTTATTTTTTATTTTTTTGAGACAGAATCTCACTCTGTCACCCAGGCTGGAGTGCAGTGGTGCAGTCTCGGCTCACTGCAACCTCTGCCTCTCCAGTTCAAGCGATTCTCCTGCCTCAGCCTCTCATGTAGCTGGGACTACTGGCACATGCCACCATGCCCAGCTAATTTCAGTATTTTTAGTAGAGATGGGATTTTACCATGTTGGCCAGGCTGGTCTCGAACTCCTGACCTCAAGTAATCTGCCCACCTCGGCCTTCCAAAGTACTGGGGTTACAGGTGTGAGCCACCGCGCCCTGCCAGGGTTGTTTGTTTTTGAAGACATTTCTATTTTTTCAGGTAGTGACATTCTCTTATGTAAACATAATCCTCATAGTTGTGTAGGTATTTGTTTTGTATTTAAATTCGTTAGCTGCTCACTATTAGTCTTTTTACCACAGCTATTCCAGTAAGTTCATTGTTCCTCTTAAATTGGCTGAATTTTATTCACTTTTTTCAAGAATAAGTTCTTAGGACTTGTGTTCTCTGATTTCTTTTATAATGGAGAACATTTCGTTTTGCCTTAATTTTTGAACTGTATCTTGGCTGTATATAATATTGTTGGGTCACACTTTATTTCTTCTAAAAACTTAATGGTCCTGGAATATTGCTGTGGAGATGACTAACGACACCTTCCTCTCCCTGTATTCTGCTAAGTTTAACTACAGTAAGTCTTGGTGCTACACAGTCTGTAACAGAATTGTTCAGAATTTTTTTTTTCCATTTTCATTTTGTGGAATTTTATGTTTGAATATACCTTCTGTTCCCCATTCATTGAATTCTCTGCTTCAGGGATACATGTTATCTTATGTTTGATTATCTCTGTTTTTTATACCTGTCAGATGTGGTCTGCCTGCTTTAGTATCTTTTTTAAAATTTGCATTACTGTGATTATTTCAAGCCTTTCTTTTAACACTTTAACAATTCTTGGCAATGTGTATTTTCCTTGCTGTTTCTATTTTGTTTACTAATTCTGTAATGATACTGTTTTAGTCTTAACCTTGTTACTTTGGTTATCTCCCTTCTTACCTTTTCCTATTTTATCATCTCATTCTTGAGCTTTGTTTGAACTCATGTTATATTTTTTATTTGGCATGGGGACAGTTTTGAGAAATATCTTCATACTCAGTTATGTATGCTTCTAGGTTGTGATATTTGGCTATCTCATGCACATTAGACTCTGTATTATTTTTTGCCTGTAGTTTCTTTGCCATACAATTTTTAAAATGTTGTTTATGCTTGGGAGGCTCACTTTTGACACTTATTCCATTATAATTTACGTAATTTTTTGAATATTTTCTCGTTTTTGAAACGATGGTTTAAGGGCTATGTATTTTGCATTTTTCTGAAGCCTGTGGGAATGAGGGGTGCAGTATAGAAGCTTGGGAGGAGGGGCGCAGTATAAGAGCTTGGCTTAGGGCAGTATGCACTTTTTGGTAGAACTCCAGGCTGGGCTCTCCTTTTTAACACAGTGCATTATTAAATGTCTTGCACTAGGTTCTATATATCTCAAGTGTTTGGGTGTATTTTAGTCTTATGGGGAATACCCTAGGATTCCATTTTATTTTTTATTTTAATTGTAATTTTTTGAGACACAGTCTCACTCTGTCCCCCAAGCTGGAGTGCAGTGGCATGATCATGGCTCACTGCAGCCTCCACCTCTTGGGTCCTCCGCCTCAACCTCCCAGTAGCTAAGACTACAAATTTGCACCACCACACCCAACTCATTTTTTTGCTTTTTGTGGAGATGGGTTCTCATTGTGTTGCTCAGGCTGATGTCCAACTCCTGGCCTCAAGTGATTCTCTCACCTAGGCCTCCCAAAGCACTAGAATTACAGGGGAGAGCCACTGCACCGGGCCCCCTAGGATTTTATGTAATTAGTTCTTAGCCTTGATTCTTTACTTCTAGTTAGCACCTCTTCACTTTTCTTCCTCTCGCCTTCAGTTTTTCCTGTTTCTTCCCTGAAGCTAGTACTACTCTTTAGGCAGAAAAAGTAGTTTAGTAGGTAGGAACATATAAAATCACCTCTCTTCAGATTTGGGACTTTCGGTTATATTCTCAGAATTTTTGGGAATTAAGGGGTAGGATTAAGAGCTGAATCCTGTAGCTCAGTCTAGGGCAATTTCTACTATAGAATCTAGTTTACTCCTTGACAGTTTTTGTTTAATGCATGAATATCTGCCCCTGCTTCCCATTTTGGTTGCTTTTGGGAATCATTTGGTTGGTTGTTTTTTAACTGGTTTCTGTTCATTTGTTTTCTACATTGGGAAAATCTGTGATGTGATTTCAGCTTTCTCTTAAGCATTTTAAGATCCATGTTTACTTAAAATTTGTTTGCTTTATATTTGTAATGATATTTTGTGTTATTTGAATATAGGCACTCTTACTAGAAATTTATTCTATTTCAGTGTAAAGAATTGAGTCATATTAAAATAACTCACATGTTCTTTTTCTTTCTTATGTTATGCCTAAATATTAATTTCTAGTATTGGGCTTTCTGATGAACTTGTCTTGATGATTAGTGATAATGAAATTCGTTCTTATATGTTAGCAAATCTTTTTAATAATTTACTCTAGAGTTTTCCTGAGAGGTAACTTCAAGCTCAGTATTGCATTCTTTGTAAAATTCACTTTCTGATTTGTCCCAGACATTTCTGTCTATGGTTCACAGATTACATACGTAGTCTTCAAAACTCTGAATTCCTCTTGGCCTTAAGATATGAACTTACAAGTATTATCTTCACTGCTCCTTTAAATAGTCCTATACCTGTTCTAGTTTGAAAACTGAAACATTGGACCTGTCTCTTGGTTGTTTGTCTTGCACTAAACTTAAGTTAAAAACTCCTGCATAGGCTGGGTGTGGTGTCTCACACCTGTAATCCCAGCACTTTGGGAGGCCGAGGCAGGCAGATCACTTGAGGTCCGGAGTTCGAGACCAGCCTGGCCAACATGATGAAATCCCGTCTCTACTAAAAATACAAAAGTTAGCCAGACATGGTGGTACACACCTGTAATCCCAGCTACGTGGATGGCTGTAGGCGTGATAATTGCTTGAACCTGGGAGGCGGAGGTTGCAGGGAGTTGAGATCACACCACTGCACTCCAGCCTGGCAACAGAGTGAGACTGTATCCCAAAAAAGAAAACAAAAACAAAAAAAGCCCTCTCCTGTATAACTGTCTTTAGCTTCTTTACGGGGAAAGCAGTTCATTCTGGAACTAAACCCAGTTTAACATTTAGGTTCATTACAGAGAGCAAATGCTGCTGCATTGATTTCCTTGAAACTATTTGGTAATCTTATTATTATAGACTTTTCTCTCCCTTTTGTTTCTGTCCTTTCTTTCTTTTTTTCCCCTTGCTCTTGATTTTCATCATGGGTGCCTTACCTACTTTCTTTAAATTTTGAAAAAATTTTTTTTTAGGTTTTGGTTATGTTTTTTGGGGGGGGGTAGATAAGAGTCTACCTTGTGCTTGTTTAAGCCATACCTTTCTGTAAAAAAAATAAACAGAATTTTTCTCACACGGCAATTTTAAGGATTGAGATATCATGTGTATTCATAAAATATAAACTTTTACAGTTCTGATTTTGTATTGCTAATTATACATACTGATTCAACTGAGAGTGACGTTGGCTGTCTTGACC
Organism: Pan troglodytes; assembly: GCF_028858775.2. Lineage (NCBI taxonomy): Eukaryota > Metazoa > Chordata > Mammalia > Primates > Hominidae > Pan > Pan troglodytes. The sequence continues at coordinate 34,641,561 of NC_072406.2, forward strand.
TAACAAGCAGTGAAGATAATACTTGTAAGTTCATATCTTCAGGCCAAGGGAAATTCACAGTTTTGAAGAGTACATATGTAATCTGTGAACTACACACAAAGCTCATCTGTTAACAGTTTTCTGAAATCTCTGACTATTCCTTTTTTTTTTTTTTTTTTTTTTTTGAGACGGAGTCTCGCTCTGTCGCCCAGGCTGGAGTGCAGTGGCGTGATCTGGGCTCACTGCAAGCTCCGCCTCTCGAGTTGATGCCATTTCTTCTGCCTCAGCCTCCTGAGTAGCTGGGACTACAGGCGCCCGCCACCACGCCCGACTAATCTTTTGTATTTTTAGTAGAGAACGGGGTTTCACCGTCTTAGCCAGGATGGTCTCGATCTCCCGACCTCGTGATCCGCCCACCTCGGCCTCCCAAAGTGCTGGGATTACAGGCATGAGCCACTGCACCTGGCCATCTGTGACTTATTTTAATGGCCATTATATGCTTGCATAATGATTTTTTTTCAAGCACACCTCTGTTGTTGGACAAGTTGTTTTCATTTTTCTCCCCATTGCAAATAGAAGTATGATAAACTGTATTTAAATCTTTGTACACCTTGTTAGATGTGAAATTACTAGGTCACATGGTATGAGTATTTTTATAGTTTCTAACTCTTGTTTTAAAAATTGTCAGCTTGGCTCAGTAGTGTGTGCCATTAGTCCCAGATATTTGGGAGGCTAAGGCAGAAGGATCCTTTGAGCCCAGGACTTCAAGGCCAGCCTGGGGAAAATAGCAAGACCCAGTCTCTTTAAGAACAAAAATAAGTGTTCTTTATATGTTTACATTTTCTCTGGTAATGTATGCAAGTGCTCATTTCCCTAGGCAGTTATTAGATCTTGTCATTAAAAACAAAACCCAACAACTTTGGTCACTATATAGGAGAAAAATACTACCTTTAGTTGTTTTAATACTTGGGTTGCATGTTTCTGTTGCTGTTTACTGGCTCTTTTTTTTTGCCGGGGGTGGCGGGGTGGAATTGCCCAGTCATGTCCAATGGCGTATGTATTTTCTTATTTATTAAAAAATTTAAACAGAATTAAAATACAGAATTTTTAATTTTACTGTCTTCCCAGTTTGGTTTTTGTTTTTTAATGATTTGTTTTTTAATTTGCATAGCTAAGTCTGTGTTTTCCCTTTCTGTTTTTTTTATTTTTGGGGGGGGAGGTTAGAAAAGTCTTTCCTTCCTTAAAGTCAGATACTTTAAAAATACTTTCTAGCTGACTTTGATGTTATTTTAATTTTTACTTAACCCTTTAACCCATCTGGATTTTGTTTTATTTTGTCTAAGATATTTTCCCCTAAATTATTAACCAGTTCTAGTACCATTATTAAGTAATTTTAGTCTTTGCCTTCTGATTTGGAACCTCCTCTTTATCATATACTAAATTTTCATATATAATTGACTCTTTTCCTGGGTTTTCCCTTTCTTAATCTGTTTAAATCAACATATGTTTTTAGTGACAGTCATTAGACTTCTTTGATTCACATTTGATAGGCTGTTCATATGGATATAAGCCATGCACAGTGTGTTCCAATGAACACTCGTAATGCTCATTGCAGGATACATTTCTTGATGTATCACAGAGGACCAGAGTTCCTTATTGTTCCATGATTTGCTTTGTATGATTTTTTTACATCTCTATATTGTATGTTTTCACACATGTACATGTGTATTTTTTGCCTTTTACTCTCATTTGTTTTGCAAGTTGTTAGGGTTTGTTTGTTTACTTTTTTGTTATTCAGGATCATTCACCATTAAATTATCTCAGCTCTTATAACCTTGAAGAACAAAGCCCAGAATGGGAAGTAGAATATATAGAGTAAAGGAGGATAGAAAGGCTTCTTAATTATCTTTGTAGGGAGAAAAACATTGATATAACACTTAAAGACCAGGATCATTTCAACTTCATAGACTAGAGTGTATAAATTTGTTATTTTGGTGTGTGTAGTTGCCCATTTTCATACTGCTATGAAGAAATACGCGAGACTGGGTAATTTTATAGAAAAAGAGGTTTAATGGTCTCACAGTTGCACATGGCTGGGGAGGCCTCACAATTATGGCAGAAGGCGAAGGAGGAGTAAAGGCAAGTCTTACGTGGCGGCAGGCAGGAGACAATGTGCAGGGGAACTGCCCTTTATAAAACCATCAGCTCTCATGAGATTTATTCACTATCATGAGAACAGCACAGGAAAAACCCACCCCTATGATTCAATTACCTCCTACCAGGTCCCTCCCATGACACATGGGGATTGTGGGATCCACAATTCAAGATGAGATTTGGGTGAAGACACAGCCAAACCATATCAATGTATTAACTTACAAAAATCCTAATATTGTTATTTTAGTTTTTTTAAATAAATGGGGTCTCACTCTGTCACCCAGGTTGGAGTGCAGTGGTATGATCACAGTTCACTGCAGCCCCAACCTTCCAGGCTCAAGCAATCCTCCCGCCTTGGCCCTCTTAGTAGCTGGGACCACAGGTTTACACCACCACACTTGCCTAATTTTTTATTTTTTTTGTAGAGATGGGGTCTCCCTATGTTTCACAGGCTGGCCTTGAACTCCTTGGCTTAAGTGATCCTCCTGCCTTGGCTTCCCAAAGTGCCGGGATTACAGGTGTGAGCCAGTGTGCCTGGCCTGTATTGTTATTTTGTTTGTGCTTTCTTTAGCTCCCATGACCCAATCGTGTATTCTAGTCTGGTTTCAGTTACACTGTTGCTTTAAACCACTCCACGACTTTTAGTGGCTTATTAAGCGGTGGGCTCAGCAGGGATGATTTATCTTTCTTCCATGTGGTATCTGTTGGGTTTACTCATGAGGATTCATTAAGCTGGTGGCTAGCTGGGTGTTCAGGGTTGGTCTTATTCACATGTCTGGCGCCAGGCGCTGCTGGCTATAGGCTAGAGTACCTCAGTTCACCCTGTGATGTCGTTCTCCATTTGGCTTCTCTATGAGGAGAGTGTGGAATGATTCTTTACATGGTGGCTGATAACTGAGTTGGCAGAGGTGGAAGCCATGAAGACTTCTTAAACCTCCAGGTTCCTGAGCTTATACACCATCACTTCTGCCACATCCTGTTGAGTAACGCAAGTCATAAGGTTAACCCAGGTTCAAGGGAGTGGAGAAGAGGATGTCTTAGGATGAGAAGAGCAGTGATAACCCGTTGCAGAGAATATGGCATGATTCTTTGGGGAGTCATTATCTGCCACAATCAAAATAACTTTAGGATAAAAATGTTTCCTAAAAAGTCTGAATTAGAAGCATTATTGGGTGGGAAGATAGCTGAGAACACTCTGGGCAACATAGTGAGACCCCTGTCTCTACAAAAAGTAAAATAAAAAATTAGCCTGTAGCCAGGCCTGGTGGCACATGCCTGTAGTCCCAGCTACTCGGGAGGCTGAGGCTGCAGTGAGCCAAAATCACACCACTGCACTCTCAAAAATAAAAAAAATACATATAAAAAAAAGCCTTGTGTGGTGGCATGTGCCTATAGTCCTGACTACTTGGGAGGCTGAGGTGAGAGGATTGCTGGAGCCTAGGAGGTTGAGGCTGTAGTGAGCTGTGATCGTACCACTGCACTCCAGCCTGAGTGACAGAGCGAGGCCCTGTTTCAAAAAGAAAAGAAAAGAGTATTATTATATTAATTTACATTTACTGTTGCTGAAGGACTGACAGTGCAGCCTGAAAATATCTTACGTACTTAGATCAGGAATTAAAAGCAGAAAAAATGGCAGTATTTTGGGGGTATTAAAGTAAAACATCTATCTTTAATTTGTATGCATTGTGTTCTGCTTGTATGTAAACCTTTTTAGGATGACAGAGATACCAATCTTTCATGACTTGAAAAGATTAAGGGCCCTCAATGGTCTGATTTAAGCTTCATGAGAAATAAACAAATTCGATGAACTCTTTAAATAGTAAATTTCACACCCAATACTGTTTCATAATGTAGTGATTCAAACAACAGAACATTTTGGTTAAAATTATCTGACATTAAGTTGGACTTCCAATATGTAATTAATTTTTTATTTTATTGAATTCCTTTTTATATTTAGCTCATCAGTTTTAGCACTTTATAGCACACCCTAACTTTATCTAAATTTTTTTGTTAGAGATAACTAATTCATCTATTTTTTTGAGTAAACCCAGGAAATAATTTTTTGCTGGAGTTTCTGTGCCTCTAGTTTCTGGAGAAATTCTCATGCATGGTAGAGGAAAATCTGGTACTGTTCAGATGTGAAGTGCTATGTAAGCTTTAAAGTACTATTGTAAAATGTTCACAAAAGTATTTGGTGGTTTTTTTGTTTTGTTTTGTTTTGTTTTGTTTTGTTTTGTTTTGTTTTGTTTTGTTGAGACGGAGTCTCACACTGTTGCCCAGGCTCGGGTGCGGTGGCACGATCTTGGCTCACCACAACCTCCGCCTCCTGGGTTCAAGCGATTCTCCTGCCTCAGCATCCTGAGTAGCTGGGATTACAGGTGCACACCACCATGCCCGGCTAATTTTTGTATTTTTAGTAGAGATGGGGTTTCACTGTGTTGGTCAGGCTGATCCTAAACTCCTGGCCTCGTGATCTGCCCGCTTCAGCTTCCCAAAGTGCTGGGATTACAGGTGTGAGCCACCATGCCCGGCCGTATTTGGTGTTTTTAAGGAGAAAAAGTGTATATTTTGCTGAATGTAAATGTAGCAAATAATTACAGACTTCAGTTGTTTATTAGTATTATTTTAGACTTATCAAGAATAAAAAAGCTGAACTTACCTAAAAAGAAACTCACACTAGTATTACTTGTTTATAAAACAACACGATGATCAGAGGAAGTGATTTTTGACAGAAGTATTTGTTAATATTTTAAATTACTAGTTATAAAAAAACTCTGTTGCATATATGGGGTTATAGTTAAATTAAAATTGGATTTTACTTATATTCGTTTTTAGAAATATAAAGAGAAGGACAAACACAAACAGAAACACAAGAAGCAGCCAGAACCATCACCTGCATTGGTTCCATCCTTGACTGTTACTACAGAAAAAGTAAGTTTTAAGTATCATATTTTGTTTTATGTAATAAGTAGTTATTGTGCTGATTTTCACCTCTAAAAACTGTTTTAATTCCCTAACTTTTCCCAGCTTTTCAACCACATATCAGGCACTTAGAATTCTCATTTCTTTTCTTTTTTTTTTTTTTTTTTTTTGAGATGGAGTCTTGCTCTGTCACCCAGGCTGGAGTGCTGTGGCACAATCTCAGCTCACTGCAACCTCCACTTACCTGGTTCAAGTGATTCTTCTGCCTCAGACTCCCGAATAGCTGGGACTACAGGCGCGTGCCACTGTGCCTGGCTGATTTTTTGTATCTTTAGTAGAGACGGGGTTTCACTGTGTTAGCCAGGATGGTCTCGATCTCCTGACCTTGTGATCTGCCCACCTCAGCCTCCCAAAGTGCTGGGATTACAGGCGAGAGCCACCGCTCCTGGCCTGAATTCTCATTTCTTACCTTATTCTACCTTCTGTTTATTCTGTGCTTGTCTCCAAAGCCTGTTGTTAAGTAAGGATAACAAGTGGGAACCATCATTGAGACAGAGAATTTTGGCTGTGGGTGGACTTCATTCATCTGAGATTTTGAATTCTGGCCTTGCCACTTACTGATTGAGTGTTTAGGTTAATTAACCTTGGTTAACTCAATTATATCATTTGTAAAGTGGGGGAAATTATTAATGAAATGGAATGACAGAATATGTGTAAAGCAATTAGAACAGTATTTGGTTCATAGTGAGAATTAGTAAATATTAAGTAGTATTAGGATTATTATCTTGTGGTTAATATGAAAACAGAGGGAGACTGGAACAGAATAAATAAGTTGGGAAATGCAGTAGGAGATGAGTCTAGGGTGAGGGACCCATTATGCAAAGCTGTATAAACCAGTGTAAGGACTTTGTGTTTAGTTTGATCGAAAAATGAGCTACTGGAGGTTTCTGAATTGAGATATAACGTGGTCTGACTTAGGTTTTGAAAGGACCTCTGGCTGCTTTGTTTTGGACAGGCTGTGGAAAGTCAGAATGGAAGCAGGGAGGCCATTAGCAAGGTATGCAATCATCCAGAGAGAGATGGTGGTAAAAATAGAGGTAGTGATAGGTGATCAGATTCTGAATACACACAAAGCCCACCTGACTTTCTTACAGATAAGTTAGAGGCATATGAGAAAGAGAGGATCCATGGATGATTCCAAAGATTTTGGGTCAGATCACTAGAAGGTATAGAGTCACTGTTAACAAAGAGGGGAAAGACTGTGGGCATAGCAGGTTGAGGGGAAAGAAAGGAATTCAGTTTGGGATGTGGTTTTAGTTTTCTATTGCAGTTGAAGTTACTACAATATACCAGTTTAAAACAACATAAACTTACTAGTCGTTCTGTAGGCCAGAAGTCTGGGTGGACTCAGCTGTTTCCTCTAATTAGGGTCTCTCAAGGCCAAAATCAAGGTGTTGGATGGTCTGGGTTCTTATCTGAAAGAATCTGTTTCTACCGTTCGTCAGGTTATTGGCAGAATGAATCTGCTTGTATGCTTGGTCAGGTTATTGGCAAAATTTGGTTCCTTGTGATTGGTTGTAGGACTGAGGTGCCCACTTCGTTGCTGCCTGTCAGGTGGGGGTCAGCCCTTGGCTTCTAGAGCCTCTTTTTGTTTCCTTGTGCCATTGTCACATGATCCCCTTCATCTCATAGGTAGCAATGGCATGTTGAATTCCTCTTACACTTGGAATTTTTTTTTGCATCTCTTTTGCTTTTAGTTGGAGAAAGTTCTTTCTTTAAGCTCATGTGATTAGATTGGGTCTACCTGGAAAGTCCAAGATAACGTCCCTATTTTAAAATCCTTAAGTTTAATTACATCTGCAAAGCCCCTTTTGCCATGTAATATAACATATTCACAGGTTTCAGGGATTAGAATGTGGACATCTTGGTTGAGGGGTGCTATCCTGCCTACCACAGATATGTTGGTGTTGAGATATATCTATTAATATTAGACATCTAAGTAGATATGCTGACTAGCCAGTTGGATAACTAGTCTGGTCTTCAGAAAAGAGGTCTCAACTTTGGATATTAAATGTGGGAATTATATGCATATGGAGTTATTTAAAGCCACAAGACTGAATGATACCACTAAGGGAGAAGTGAGTGCAGGTAGAGAAATAGGCCTTAGGAGGCTCAGGACCTCCTGTGTCGAAAGATCTGGAAGAGGAGGTACAACCAACAAAGGAGACTGAGAAGAGGCTAGAGTTTGGAAGAAAACTAACAGGATGTGGTATGCTGGAAGCCAAGTTAAAGAAAGGTGGGGATAAGTGAACTGTGTCATATATTAAGGACTAGCCCTTTTAGTCATTTGGAGGTCATTACTGACCTTGAACAGTTTTAAAGTACTGATTGAGGCAAAAGCCTGATTGGAGTGCTTTATGGAGAGAATGGGAGAGAAAAGTCAGACAGTGTGTATAAATGAGGAGCTTTGCTATGAAGAGGAGCAGAAGAATAGGTTAGGGAAGTGGAGATAATGAAGGGTATTTTAAAAATAAGATAAATAATAGGATGTTAGGTACACTAATAGGAATGATTCAGTAGAGAGGAGGAATAATGAAATGATAGAAAAGACAGAAATATTGCTACAGTGATGTCCCCTAGAATATGAGAAGGGATGGGATTTTGGGGAAAATATCTTGTGATAAATCCAGACATTTTTTGGTAAAGTAAGAAGCAATGCTTTTAGTTGTGACGATTTGAGGAGTATTAGAGATTTGAGCGAAGAAAAAAAGGCATGAGATGGTTAACTATAATAATGCAAAAGAAAATTTCCACGATGTTTACTATGATTTCTGGGTAGTCACAGTGTTCCACCTGAAGGTTCATGGGCAAGACTTAAAGGTGAGGCAGATTTACACAGCTTTTTGTTTTTCTCTATTCTTGTCCATCTCTATGGACGTGGGCACAGAGTAGGGTTTGGTCAGGTTGTTATTTTACCATCTGAATATAGCGAATGAGTGAGGGTAAATGCCAGGGGGTTTATAATGATGGATCATTATATTTAAACCCAGTGGGTAGGGAAATGAGGACATTAGATGAGGGATAGTATATACTGGTTCATGGTTTCTGGTGAAATTAAAGGATTGTTGAAGGCTGCGCATGGTGGCTCATGCCTGTAATTTCAGTACTTTGGGAGGCTGAGGCAGGAGGATTGCTTGAGCCCAGGAGTTTGAGACCAGCCTGGGCAACTCAGTAAGACCTCAAAGATTGTTGGAGTAGTAAAGAGTGAATTAGAAATATGAAGTGGTATTTAAGAGTAGGATATATGAAATGGAGATTATTGAGGGTTTGAGATTATTTAATCATATCAGAATCTAGGATGTGATCAGGGCATGAGGGGCTGCTGTAGGGCAGAAGACAAGATCATTGGAAGAGAGGCTGTCAAGGAACGGAGAGACTGGAGGTTATAAAAGATTGTCTAGATGTATATTGAATTCTCTAAGAAGTAAAATAACAGTAGTGTTGAAGACTGACAGTAATGTAGGTACTAAGGTAGTGGTTGGCAAACTTTTTCTGTCAGGGGCTGAATACTAAGTATTTTAGGTTTTGTAGGCCATACTGCCTCTTTTTAATACTCAGACCTTTGTTGCTGTAGAACAGAGTAGCCATAGACAATTTGTAAACAAGCGGATGTGGCAGTGTTCCAGCAAAACTTTATTTATGGACACTGGAACTTAAATTTCATAGAATAGTTTTCACATGTTATGAAATAGTCTTCTTTTGATTTTTTTTTAAAAAGCCATTTAAATGTATTAAAATCATTCTTAGCTGTTGAGCTATACAAAAACAGGTGGATGACTAGAGGGCCTGTATTTGCTGTATCCTACCCTAATGATGAGACCTAATGGTTGCTAATGTCTGGTGACTTGAGTTTTTTTGCTGAAAGGTTTTAGAGAGTTGTAGAATTAACATTGAGGAATGAGGAAACCTACCTCATCTCCATACCCAGTAATACAAGAGCTGTGGGAGCAAAGTAACGTTGAGATAGCTACAGAGTAAACAGTGGGTTTCAGGGTCGATCTAAGTTTTTGTTGGAACAAGAATCAGAGGAGATGTTCAGAGAAAAGGATGGGGTACATTGCACCTTGTTCTCAGAGCACAGTGGAAGGCTTTCAGCTGTTGAAGGAGGGGTGGCAGGTGTGGACATAATAGGGGAGGTTCACAACCGTGTAGGGATGAGGCAGGTGAGGATGGACCAGGAGTCTTTTGATGACTGACATAAAAACAGGGAGAAAGTCATTATCCGATTGACCCTGGTAGACTTCAGGCAAATAAGATGAGGCCTTGAGTGTTTGAAGAGGTTGGGTAGAGAGGTAGTATGGGCTTCTTCTTGATCCTGATGGCTGGTAGAAGCCTTCAGTCATAGGTTCCTTTTTGGGGAACGGTGTCATTTTACGTTGGTTCACCACACTCTTATCTTCTCTTGATGGAAAGATAGGGATAGGTCAGGGAAAGAAAGGCTGTTTTACCCAGAACTTTAGGGTTCCTTCTAGACTATATGGGTTTTTAAAAATTATTGATATATCGTAGTTGTACATATTTTGGAGGTACATGTAATATTTTGATACATGTACACAATGTGTAGACTCCATGGTTGATGATGGTAGAGCACACTTAAATTGAAAGTCAAGGGAACTTTAATTCACTACTGTAATTTTTAAATGTCTGTATCATGTAGTGTTTGCACAGTTTTAACCTTAGTTTACCATCTCTTACTCCTTAGTAAAAAATTCCGTTTCATTTATTTCTTTATTAACTTAGATTATACTGCCTTATATTTTTTAGTGCACTTTTTCTGTGACTAACCTTTAACCCTTTTGCATATAAATGTTTTAAAACTAGAAATTAGCAACAAGTATCTACTTCAATATTATGTTATTAATGTGGTATCACTATCACCTTTTAAATATTGCAACTATAATTTACTAGTGTAATATTTTCACACAAATCTTTGGTAACGATGGTAGTGGACCACCGGTGATACATAAGCATTGTTCACTAAGATTGTTATCAGAGGGAGTAAAAGTGTAGGTGTCTTTTCCAGAAACCCATAGCTCTTTGTTTCTATGATTGGGGGATTTTGGTTCTTACGTAAAAGATGATTAGATGGAACACATAGGATTCTGTGTCTGCAGGAACTTGATGTACGGAGTCCTTTAATATGACAAAACAAGTAGAGACAGCTTATGTTTTTAGGAAAGTGTGGTTACTCCCCTGATTTCCCCAATTTATAGTCTTTCTGAGCACTTCAAACTAGTTTCCTTCTTCCCATGGTAGAAGAGGATATTGCCAAGGAAAAAAAGGGGAGATGCCAGGTGGGGTAGCTCACACCTATAATTCCAGCACTTTGGGAGGCCAAGGTGGGTGGATCATTTGAGGCCAGGAGTTTGAGACCAGCCTGGCCAACATGGTGAAACCCTGTCTCTACTAAAAATACAAAAAATTAGCTGGGCATGGTGGCATGTGCCTATAATCCCAGCTACTCGAGAGGCTGAGGCAGGAGAATTGCTTGAACCCCAGAGGCCGAGGTTGCAGTGAGCCAAGATGGTACCACTGCACTCCAGACTGGGCGACAGAGCGAGACTCTGTCTCAAAAAAAAAAAAAAAAAAAAAGAAAAGAAAAGAAAAGGGGAGAAAGTCTTCGTTTTGACCTGATAGAGATTTGCTTGCTGTCAATGTTATTTTGGTAAAGAAATTCGTAGATGCTTATAAGCCACAGTTCTCTTTTTAAATTGACAAATTGAACCTCACAGCTTGTTAAAAGCAATCTTTAACACATTACCTTTCATTATTATTAGAAGACTTAGTTGTTTCTCAGCGTCATTATAAATAGCTCACAATTTTTAGTTGTTTGAATTTTGAGGTAATTTAGCTTTTAAAGTACAGCTTTTGTTTGTTTTAAGGAAGGTTTTCGTGCGCCAGAGATACGTGATCGGGTTTTTGTCTCTTTCTCTTTGCAGCATTTTTTAAAAGAGGATAAAGGAGAACCTAATTTTAAGTAAATCCTTTCAATTAGCTGTTAAATTTTGTACTGATTTTTAAGACTTTCAGGAGAAAATTTTTGGTAAAATAAGTTAATTTTTATGTGTAATTTAAAAATTTTAATGTTTCTTTAAGGATCATCTTTTAAAGAAATCTTTAGAACTTTGAAGTTATAATGAAATCCAAGTGGAGATTTAATCTTTTTTATTGTCACTTTATCTCTCTGTTCTTTCCTTGTATTTTTACAACACAACACAATTATATTTAAAAGTTAAGCTTTTTTAAAAAGTAAATTTAATTTTGAAGGAAATACACAAAATCTTAGGATCGTAAGGTATTCAGAAGTCTAATATATCATAAATATATTATACACGATACATTGCACATATTTAAAATAGAAACATTGATAACATTTTGACATATGTACACATTAGTGAAACTACCACCACAATCACAGGCAAGAGTTTCCTTGTGACTTCTTTTAATCTCCTTCTCCCTGAGTTCACATCCTTCCCCAAGCAACTACTGATCTGCTTTTTGTCACTTTAAATTAGTTTGAATTTTCTGTAATGTTAAAAAATGGAAACATATAGTATGTATGCTTTTTCTGTCTGGCATCTTTCAGCATAATTATTTTAAGATTTTTTCTTGTTGTATGTTTTAATAGTTCATTTTTTGGCTAACTACAATTGTGTGTATGGATATACTATAATTTGCTTATCCATTCAACAATTGATGGACATTCAGGTTGTTTTCAGTTTTGGACTGTTACAAATAAAGCTACTATAAATATTGTATAAATCTTATATATGTTTTTATTTCTCTTGCATGAATACCAAGGAGTGGAATGGTTGGGCCACGTGGTAGGTGTGGCTCACCATGGTAGGTATATGCTTTTTTTGTATGTGTGACGGAGTCTCGCTCTGTCGCCCAGGCCTGGAGTGCAGTGGTGCAATCTTGGCTCACTGCAACCTCTGCCTCTTGGGTTAATGCATTCTCCTGCCTCAGCCTCCCGAGTAGCTGGGACTACAGGCGCCTACCACCATGCCCGGCTAATTTTTTTGTATTTTTTTAGTAGAGATGGGGTTTTGCCGTGTTAGCTAGGATGGTCTCAATCTCCGGACCTCGTGATCCGCCCTCCTAGGCCTCCCAAAGTGCTGGGATTACAGGCATGAGCCACCATGCTTAGCTGGTATCTTTTTATGTGCATATTTGTTATTTGTTATTTTTGGTGAAGTGTTTATTAAGATCTCCCCACCACCTGCTTTTTTTTATTGGCTTGTTTTCTTGTTATTGACTTTTGTGAGAGTATGTATTCTGGATGCAGGTCCTTTGTCAGATACATATTTGCAGATACTTATCTCACTCTGTGGCTTATATTTTCATTCTTTTAATCTTTTGAAGAGCAGACATTCTTTATGAAATTTAGTTTATGAATTTTTTTGTGTTTTCTTTTACAAGCTTTTAAAACTATAATTCAGCAGGAGTATATAGTCACACAGCCCAGACTGGTTAGCCAAATCTAAAATAAACTGGCTTCTTATCACAACTAATGTGTGAACATTGCAACCCTTCTTCTCTCCAGAATGACCATAAAAAAAGTTACTGTAGAGAAACAGAAACCTAGGTTTGAGGCAAAACGTAAAAACCAAAGGAAAAATAGCAATTCAGTGGTTCGTTGGTGAAAGCAGGAAAGTTTGTGCCCTTCACTGGGCTACTTTGCTCTTCTTACTCTTGCTCTTTTTTTTTTTTTTTTGAGACGGATTCTCGCTTTGTTGGCAGGGTTGGAGTGCAGTGGTGTGATCTCGGCTCACTGCAGTCTTTGCCTCCTGGGTTCAAGGGATTCTCATGCCTCACCCTCCCGAGTAGCTGGAATTATAGGTGCCCACCACCACGCCTGGCTGATTTTTGTATTTTTAGTAGAGATAAGGTTTAACCATGTTGGCCAGGCTGGTCTCAAACTCCTGAGCTCAGGTGATCCAACCGCCTTGGCCTCCCAAAGTGCTGGGATTACAGGTGAGCCACAATGCCTGGCCTTAGTCTTGCTCTTTTTGTTCCTCTTGTTCAGTCCATCCATGTTAGACCTCAGTAGGTTTGAACAAACCATCTATTCGTTTCTTTGGAGCTTACCACAGTGATGATTGTTCCTTGCTAGTGTGTAAAAATCCTGTTGAAATTTCTGTGTTTATTTTGTATCCTGCCACCTTGCTTAAACTTTTTTTGAGACAGTCTTGCTCTGTTGCCCAGGCTGGAGTGCAGTGGCTCATTGCAGCCTTGACCTCCCAGGCTCAAGCATACTCCCACCTCAGCCTCCTAATCAGCTGAGACTAGAGGTACACACCACCATGCCCATCTAATTTTTTCTTATAATTTTTTGTAGAGATAAGTTTCGCATGTTGCCTAGTCTGGTCTTGAACTCCTGGGCTTAAGCCATTTGCCCCCCCTTAACCCACCAAAGTGCTGGGATTACAGGCGTGAGCCACCATGCCTGGCCACTTTAATTTTTGTTTGCTTACATTGGGCTTAATTGGCTCTTCTTTTTCTACTATTTTGAAGATTAAGGCCAGGCGTGGTGGCTCACGCCTGTATCCCAGCACTTTAGGAGGCTGAGGCAGGTGGATCACTTGAGGTCAGGGGTTCCAGACCAGCCTGGCCAACATGGAGAAACTCTTTCTGTACTAAAAATACAAAAATTAGCCGGGCGTGGTGGTGCAGGCCCATAGTCCCAGCTACTCGGGAGGCTGAGGCAGGAGAAGCACTTGAACCTGAGAGGCAGAGGTTGCAGTGACCCGAGATCTCACCACTGCACTCCAGCGCGGGCGACAGAGCAAGACTCCATCTCAAAAAAAAAAAAAAAAAAAAAAAAAAGCCAGGTGTGGTGGATCCCCTGAGGTCAGGAGTTCAAAATCAGCCTGGCCAACATGGCGAAGCCCCGTATCTACTAAAAATACAAAAATTAGCTGGGTATGGTGCCGGACGCCTGTAATCCCAGCTACTCAGGAGGCTGAGGCAGGGAATCACTTGAACCCAGGAGGTGGAGGTTGCAGTGAGCCAAGATAGCGTCATTGCGCTCTAGCCTGGGTGACGATCAAAACTCTGTCTCAAAAAAAAAAAAACAAAAAAAAGATTATTGTTCTTCTATCTTCTTTTCTAATATATTCATTCAGTGCGATAAATTCCTCTTTAAATGCTGCTTTCCCAGCATCTGACAAATTTTTATAAGTTTTATTTTCATTTAGTTCCATATATTTTTAAATTTCTCTTTATATTTCTTCTTTTACTTATATGTTGTTTAGAAGTGTCTTGTTTAATCTCCATGTGTCTTTGGATTTATGGCCACCTTTCTGGTATTGATTTCTGGTTTAATTTCACTGTGGTCTTGAGAGAGCAAGGCACACTGTATGATTTCTATTCTTTAAAATTTGTTAAGGTGTGTTTTATGGTCTAGAATGTGGTCCATCTTGGTTAATGTTCCATGTAAGCTGGAGAATAGAAGAATGTGTCATCTGCTGTTGTTGGACGAAGTAGTCTACAGATGTCAATTATATACAGTTGATTGATAGTACTGTTGAGCTCAACTGTGTCCTTAACTGATTTTCTCACTAGTGTATCTGTTAATTGCTGGCTGCAGTATCAATTTCTATCAGTTTTTGCTTCATATATTTTGACTTCTTTTGTTAGTCACATACACATTAAGGATTGTTATGTCTTTTTGAAGTATTAACACCTTTATCTTATTTTATTACTCTCTTTAGTCCTGATAACTTTCTTTGCTCTGAGTCTGTTCTGTTCATAATATAGTATTTCTGCTGTTTGAAAATTAGCATTAGCACAGTATACCTTTCTCCATTTCCTTTTTATTTATTTACTTTTATATGGAACGCTTCACGAATTTGCGTGTCACTCTTGCACAGGGGTCCTACTAATCTTCTCTGTATCATTCTAATTTTTGTATGTGTGCTGCCAAAGTGAGCACGATTTCCTTTAAACTCTACATGTCTTTATATTTAAAGTAGGTTTCCTGTAGACAACATGTAGTTGCTGCTTGGTTTTGGATCTGTGACAATCTTTATTTTTTAATTGGGGTATTTAGACCATTGCCATTTAAGGTGATTATTGATATAATTGGGTTAATATCTACCATATTTATTATTATTTTTCATTTTTAAATTTTTGTTACTGTTTTTGTCATTCACAGCTTTTGTGGTTTTTATTGAGTATTTTATATGATTGCATTTTCTTGTCTTTTTTTTTTCACCCTCTCATCACACTTTAAGTGTTTTATTTCACTGTCTGCTTGATTGCATGTTTTCTGAGGCAAATTCAGATATCATTCTTACACTTAGTGCCTGTGTGGGTAAGGTGTTTTCTTCTGGCTTCCTTCGTGGATTTTAATCTTTGAGCATGGAGGTGTACTTCCCTTACCCCCTCCTTTTTTGCATTTATCTTGTTTGGCGTCCTCTAAGTTTCTTTGATAGCTGGTTTGGCTACTGCCATTTATTCGAGGGGAAGTTTTTGGACGTTATGATTTCAAATATTGCTTCTTCTCTTTTCTTCTCTTCCCTGTATTCCCATTTTAACTATGTCATGTGTTTTGTATATGTCCCAGCATTCATGGATATTTTGTTTGCTTTTGTTTTCCAGTCTTTTTTCTCTTTCCTTTTCAATTTTGGAAGTTTTTATTGTCATATCCTCAAGCTTAGAGATTTTTTTCTTGAGTTGTGTCCCACTCTGCTGATGATTCCATCAAAGACATTCTTCATTTCTGTTTGTTTTTGATCTCTCTGGCATTTCTGATTTGCTTTCATTATGCATATGTTCTTGCATGTTGTCTACCTTTTCCATTAAATTCCTTATCATATTAATTATAGATTTCAAAAATTATTGGTCTCATAATTCCAACATTCCTGCCATGTCTGACTTGGTTTCTGATGGTTTTTCACTTTATTTAAACTGTATTTTTTGCCTTTTGTGTTGTTGTTTCAAGTTGAACATTATATCCTGGCAAAGGGAACTGCACTATAAATAGGCCTTTAGTTAACGTGCTAGTGAATTGTGGGGAACAGGAGATCTTATACTTCTATAATTAGGTTTCAGTCTTTAGGTGAACCTCTACCCCTGGAATGTGAACTGCATAGGGGCTTCTTAGTTATTTTTTTCTCCCTCAAGTGGGACAGGATGATGGTTAGAGTCGCCTGAGGTTGTACATTTCCCTTCCCTAGGTTAGTTAGGCTCTGACGAAAACCTCCACAGGTTAGAATCTGGTTAAATAGTTAAATAGCAGGCCTTGTTAGGAAAAAGAAAGCTCTGGTTATTTCAAAATGGTTCCTTTTCCCCCTTTATTGGAGGGATCTCTGGGGGACTCTGTCTCCGGTATTCACTCTGTGGGCCTGCTAGAGGTCCTAGAGGTAAAATTCACAAAAGTGTGAGGGTCCCCCAAGACCAGGTCCCCCTGGAGGTTTTCTTTTTCAGGCTTGTTCACGCTGTGCCTCCAGCAGTATCAACTAAAATAGTTCAGGTTTTCTTTCCCTGGTACTGGTTCCTGCAGAGGTTTCAGCTGCTGGATTTGCTTAGGTAAGTTGTAAGTCGCTCTGTGCACTGATTTGTCTTTCCTTTTTTTTTTTTTTTTTGAGACGGAGTTTCACTCCTGTTGCCCAGGCTGGAGTGCAATGGTATGATCTCGGCTCACTGCAACCTCTGCTTCCCGGGTTCAAGTAATTCTCCTGCCTCAGCCTCCCAAGTAGCTGGGATTACAGGCATGTGCCACCATGCCCAGCTAATTTTTGTTTTTGTTCGTTTGTTTGTTTTGTTTTTGTTTTTCGAGACAGAGTCTTGCTCTGTCACCCAGGCTGGAGTGCAATGGTGTGATCTCAGCTCACTGCAAGCTCCATCTCCCGGGTTCACACCATTTTCCTGCCTCAGCCTCCCGAATAGCTGGGACTACAGACGCCTGCCACCACACCTGGGTAATTTTTAAATATTTTTTAGTAGAGACGGGGTTTCACCTTGTTAGCCAGGATGGTCTTGATCTCCTGACCTTGTGATCCGCCTGCCTCCACCTCCCAAAGTGCTGGAATTACAGGTATGAGCCCCAATTTTTTGTTTAG
This sequence comes from Pan troglodytes, assembly GCF_028858775.2. Taxonomy (NCBI): domain Eukaryota; kingdom Metazoa; phylum Chordata; class Mammalia; order Primates; family Hominidae; genus Pan; species Pan troglodytes. Next base: position 34,658,744 of record NC_072406.2, read on the forward strand.
CAGTTTGCCCTGTGACCTCTCAATTCACTGATATAAGAGTTGGTGATTTTCAGTTTGTTGAGTTTTGTGTTTGTTTTAGGGCAGAGCAAAGACCTCTCTGCTCCTTATATGCTCAGCGAGAAACCAGAATTCCTAGTATAGGCATTTAATGATATAAACTTCCCTCTTAAGTAGGGCTTTATGAATTTTGATATGTTGTGTTTTCATTTTTATTTAGTTAAAAAATGCTTTGTATGGTTTTCCTTTTCTTCTTTGACCTATGAGTTACTTAAAAGTGTGTTATTTAGTTTAGAAATATTTGGATATTCACTTTGTTACTGATTTCTAATTTAATATTTTTGTGTTATCATTCCTTTTAAGTTTATTGATACTTTTTTGATGCAGAACATGGATTATCTTGTTAAACATTCTATGTATGTGGTTTTTTTTTTGTTTGCTTTTTGTTGTTGTTTTTTTTTTTTGAGGGGGAGATAGAGTCTCCCTCTGTCCTGGAGTGCATTGGCACGATCTCAGCTCGCTGCAGCCTCTGCCTCCCAGGTTCAAGCGATTCTCCTGTCTCAGCCTCCCAAGTAGCTGGGACTTACCCAGCTAATTTTTGTATTTTTAGTAGAGACAGGGTTTCACCATGTTGGTTAGGATGGTCGCGATCTCTTGACCTCGTGACCTGCCCCCTCAGCCTCCCAAAGTGCTGGGATTATAGGCGTGAGCCACTGCGCCCGGCTCTATGTGTTTTTTATAACAATGAATGTGTATTCATTTGTAGTTGTGTGGAGTTTTTCTGTAAATGTCCATTAGGTCAAGTTGATTTATATTAAGTTTTCTATATCCTTACTCGTTTTTTGCCTGTTTGTTCTGTCAGTTATTGTGAGCGGTGGGTATTAGGTGCAGAAACAATTAGGATTTTTGTATCTTGATGAGTAAGCCACTGTATTTTGTTAATATTCTTTGTTGTGAAATCTACTGGCTGATATTAATATAGTGAATTTAGCTTTCTATTGATTAGCTTTAGCTTGATGTTTCTTTTCACATGCTTATACTTTCTTTGTGCCTTTATATTTAAAATAGGCTTCTTTTTTCTTTTCTTTTTTTTTTTTTTTTTTCGAGATAGAGTCTCGCTCTGTCACCCCAGCTGGAGTGCAATAGCATGATCTCAGCTCACTGCAACCTCTGCCTCCCGGGTTCAAGTGATTCTCCTGCCTCAGACTTCCAAGTAGCTGGGATTGCAGGTGTGCATCACCACGCCTGGCTAATTTTTGTATTCTTAGTAGAGACGGGGTTTCACCATGTTGGCCAGGCTGGTCCTGAACTCTTGGCCTCAAGTGATCCACCTGTCTCGGCCTCTTAAAGTGTTGGGATTACAGGCGCGAGCCACTGCGCCTGGCCTGAAGTTAATTTAACTTAAAATAGGCTTCTTTTTTGTTTGTTTGTTTGTTTTTTTGTTGGGGGGGGGGGCACGGGTTTCACTCTTGTTGCCCAGGCTGGAGTGCAATGGCACGATTTTGGCATACTGCAACCTCCGCCTCCTGGTTTTAAGCGATTCTCCTGCCTCAGCCTCCCGAATAGCTGGGATTACGGGTATGTGCCACCACGCCCAGCTAATTTTGCATTTTTAGTAGCTACGGGGTTTCTCCGTGTTGGTCAGGCTGATCTCCAGCTCCTTACCTCAGGTGATCCACCCTCCTCCGCCTCCCAAACAGCTGGGATTACAGGTGTGAGCCACTGCGCCCAGCCAAGATAGGTTTTTTTAAGGCAGCGTATAGTCATGTTATGAGTTTATTCATTCATTTTTGCAATCTTTGCTTTTTAATTGGGGTGTTTAGAGAATTTACAGATAATATGATTCTCTGAGTGGTTGTATTTTATTATAATACTGTTATTATTATTATTATTGGAACAGGGTCTCGCTCTGTCTCCCAGGCTGGAGTGCAGTGGCTTGATCTTGGCTCACGGCAACCTCTGCCTCCTGGGTTCAAGCGATCTCCCACCTCAGTCTCCTGATTAGCTGAGACTACAGGTGCAGCTAATCTACAGGTAGAGACGGGGTTTTACCATGTTGGCCAGGCTGGTCTCGAACTCCTGACCTTAGTCGATCTGCCTGACTCCAAAAGTTCTGGAATTACAGTGTGAGCCACTGCACCTGGCCTCTGTGTAGTTGCATTTTAATCTAACATTTGCTAATCCTTTTCTTTTTGCCCATCATTTCTCTTCCCTTCTCTCTCTCTGTCTGCTGTATGTTTGATTGAACTTTTTTTATGATTCAGTTTTGCCTGATTTGCAATAATTTTTTGTTATATTGTATTGTTTGATTTAGAGAGTACGGTATAGCATCGTTAGCCTATCAGAGTTTACCTTCAAGCAATATTATACTAGTTTACATATAGTATAAGAACCTTGTAGCTGTATACTTCTCCCCTTTTGGTTTTGTGCTATGTTTATCACTTATTGTTTTTTTACATATATTATAAAACACAATTTATTGTTACTACTTTTGCTCTACATCATCTGTCTTGTAAAGAGTTTAAAATAGGCCAGGCGCGGTGGCTCATGGCTGTACTCCCAAACACTTTGGGAGGCCGAAGCGGGTGGATCACGAGGTCAAGAGATCAAGACCATCCTGCCCAACATGGTGAAACCCCTCTGTACTAAAAATACAAAAATTAGCTGGGCATGGTGGCAGGTGTCTGTAGTCCCAGCTACTGGGAAGGCTGAGGCACGAGAATCGTTGGAACCCGGGAGGTGGAGGTTGCAGTGAGCTCAGATCGCACCACTGCACTCCAGCCTGGCAACAGAGCGAGACTCTGTCTCAAAGAAAAAAAAAAAAAAGTAAAATAATGAACAAGTCTTTATTGTTTACCATTTTTATTGTATTTGTCTGTTACTCCTTCCTTATCTCTTTTTTTTTTTTTATCTTTTTTTTTTTTTTAATTATACTTTAAGTTTTAGGGTACATGTGCACATTGTGCAGGTTAGTTACATATGTATACATGTGCCATGCTGGTGCGCTGCACCCACTAACTCGTCATCTAGCATTAGGTATATCTCCCAATTCCTTATCTCTTTTCACAGTTTCAGTTATCTTCAGTCAACTGGGGTCTGAAAAATATTGAATAGAAAATTCCAGAAATAAATATATTATAATTTGCACACTGTTTTGAGTGGTGTGATGAGAAATTTCACATCATCATCATCTCTCTGTACTATATTTACTATTAGCAATGAACATTTCTAATGCTCTTCCTTCTTTTTGGTATATTCACATTTCATTTATTATTTGTCTGAAATAGTTCTTTTAGCATTTATTGTAGTGTTGGTCTGCTAGTGATTAGTTCTTTCTGCTTTTATATCCAAAAAAGCCTTTATTTTGTATTTGTTTTAGAAAGATATTTTATAATAGCTGCCTGTGGAATTCTAAGTTGACAGTTTTTTCTTTTAGTACTCTCCTGTTTTCTAGATTGAATGTTTTCAGGGAAGATTTTGCTTTCATTCTTAATCTTTGTTTTTGGAGTGTAAGACATCCTTAAAAAGAAAAAAGAAAAGCCTAGTTTCTTGTAACATTTCCTCTTTATCATTGGTTTTTAATGATAAGCAATTTGATAATGAACTGAGTTAATTTACTTTTCTTCATATTTATTTTTCTTGGGGTTACTTGAGGTTCTTAAACTGTGGGGGTTTTTTTTCATCAATTTTATAATTTTTCCTACTATTATTTCTTCAGTTTTGTGGGGATTTTTTGTTCGTTTGTTTTGATCCTCCCATTCTTTTTGAGTATTCTAGTAGCATGTAAATTAGGCTACTTAAGGTTGTTCTACAGCTCACTGTTATTTTTTTTAATGTACTCATTCTTTTGGTGATTTATGTTGGGTAGTTTACATGTTGTAGTCTCAAGATTGGCTTGGTACAAAGTTTGTGGTTTTTATGGGACACTTGAATAGTACATTATTTTATTTTAATATTTTAACCAGCACAGTATGTTTTCTAATGGTTGAAGGCATAGCACTTCTCATCACCAATGCAGATGACAGAGCCTTGTAGACTAATCTGAGGCAACTGTACCTTTTGTAAATAATCATAGCTGCTGTTTCTTTGGTTACTTGTTATAGAGTCATTGTTTAATTTTGGATCTAGTTTTAAATTTTTGTTTGAAGTAAATAATTTTTGTTTCCACTTAATGCTATTGTGTAGGTATATTGGTGTTGCAGCTTATCTTAGGACTAATAGTTGGCCATGAAATAAAAATGACATGTATTCTGAATTAGCCTTTTAAAAGATTAAGTTGCCCGTAAATCACAATGTAGAACAAAGTATGCAGCACTTCAGAGACTCTCAGTACAGCCAAATATCTAGTTTTATCTCCAGTAGAAAACAACAACAACAAAAAAAGAACTTACATTTTTCAGTAGAGCACCAAATGAAGTAGTTTGCATTTTGTGGTCCAATTTGCATTAAAAATAAGTATTATTATATACAAGAATTACACTCAGAGCAGTGAGATGTTCATATTATGATAGACATTTAGAATACAAAAGTGAGGAAACAAGATTTTGTGAATTTAGTCTTGGGCTTACTCATAGTGTGTCTTTCAGCCATCTCCCACCTCCCTCTGGTCTCCTTTTACCTGTCTTCGATTTTGAGTTGATCATTGTGTGTTTATAATGGAATTCCCTAGTGCCATATTGTCCCAACAGCACATTATGGAACAAGTACTTTTAAAATCATTTTTAAACATGGAATTAAAATAGATGTTTCTCTTTGAATGAACCCTGCATTGCCTTAGTTAGTGTCATTATGTATAATTTAAAAATTGTTAACATCTAAAGCTAAAATTCATTTTTTTCACATTAAGTCTGATTATGTTCTGAAACGTAGGTTTGGACATTTAAAAATGTTCAGTTACAGTTTTAATATGATTTTTTGTCACTGAAGTTCGATTGTTTTATTCATTGCTCTCTTTGTAATACTGTTTCTTCCAAATGTCATGTTTTCATGGGTTTTTATGGACAGATTTATACTTGAGGGTTTGATCAAGGGTGTTCTGTTAAATAAGTGGGAAAAATGACCATCTCTAATGTAGATTGTCATGTGGAAGTGAATAGCGTATTTCCATTTGTAGTACTCTACCCAATTTTCTCTCCATTCTTTATTTGATACATGAGCAAAAATACATGAGTGAAGAACACCACTGTGTTTTCTTAGATGACTTTTAAACTTCACTAGGTCATGCAAGGATCAGATGTGAGAGGAATGGAGAACCTCAGGATCAACTCAAGTAATTGGAAAAAGTATTTGAAAAATGAGGTGGGGTGGTTTCCAAATTGACCTGCCCAGCATGGAAAAGGTTCATATTTCTAAAGTAAGCCATGAAGTTTCATCAGCTTAAATGTAATTGGTTTGTAAAATGGGATTTTTTTTTTTTCCTTTTAAACTTACTTTGAAACGTTTGTTCTTGTTTGTGGATTGTAGTTTGTTAGAATAGTGGAGTACTTTGTTTTTATGAAATATTTCTTCTATTTAATGATGAATATCCGTTATTGGCACTGAGATGATGGGGGCTGGGGATGGCAACAGGGTGACAGAAAAGCAGCAAGATTTGGTTTTCCAAACACTTAATTTCTTCTCTTATTCCTCTTTTTGAAATTGTTTTTGCTAAAAATGCCAGCCATTTTGAAACTTGATTTTATTGTCGTGTTCTCGTTTTTCATATTCATCTGATTGTTTGTGTTGAGTGGTGGCTGTATGTGGGAAAATTCACTTTTGCATATTTTCAGATTTTTTTCATTTTTATAGCAGAGATTTTAGATAGATACAATAAAAAAGTATTAACTTATCCAACAAAAATTTAGTGCCGATTATGTAGCAAGCACTTAGTGAACTTTATGCTGTGCATGCCTCAGATACTTTAGTGAACTTAATGGCAACATCAAAATCTTTGCCCTAATGGACTTTATAAACCTTTGATTTCAAAACATGGTGATTAATGTGCATCTGGTATAATACACTTTCATGTAGTCATTTTATTCACCATTATTTGGGTATACCTTGTATTAAAAATGATTGCTAAAACTGGAAACTATACAAGTCTTCATCTTTTTTCCTTAACAAATGCAGATCAAGGGAATGATTGAGAACCACTTTTAGGGATAGTTATAAAATCTTACCTTTGCGATATATAACGTTTTCCTCAACATAACAAATGGAAAAATGATTTCTGTTTCAAATCTTTCTGTTTTTTTTTTTTTTTTTTTTTGCAAAGGGGCCCTCACCTGATTTCCTTAAAAAGTTTTGCTCTGTCCTCCGCTAGCCTTATAAACTCATGGATATGGTCCTCTAATGGATTTGTAGCACCTTAGTTCCCTTATTGTCACCTTCCTGTGTTGAACACTAAAGCTTATTTTAATTTCATGTCTAGGAAGTGTAGACATTGTTAAAAAAAAAATGATGTTGCTTGACAAATGAGTATCTTCAGTATTACTGTGTCACTTCATAAATATAACTAATACATACTTTTACTAGTTGTTGCAATTTGATCCTGAAACAGCCATCTTTAAATTATGTAGGCTTTTTCTTTTCTTTTCTTTTTTTTAAAGTAATTATAATAGACTTGAATTGTTTTTGGATGATTTTCTTAGGTGAACTGACTTATTTTTAGAACAGAAACTTTGTGTTTATTCTGCAAGTTCTTCTTATTAATGTGGCACCCATTGTTTTCTGTAACTAAAATGTAATCAACTCTTTTTCCTTCCCTTTTTGAATCAAAATGTTAGACTTATACAAGCACTAGCAACAACTCTATATCTGGATCATTGAAGCGCTTGGAAGATACTACTGCACGATTTACAAATGCAAATTTCCAGGAAGTCTCTGCACACACCTCTAGTGGAAAAGATGTTTCAGAGACTAGAGGGTCAGAGGGCAAAGGGAAGAAATCTTCAGCTCACAGCTCAGGTCAAAGGGGAAGAAAGCCTGGTGGTGGAAGAAATCCAGGAACAACTGTGTCAGCAGCTAGCCCTTTTCCTCAAGGTATTAGTGATGTTTTAGTTAAAATACTTGTGTTTAAGATGGTTAATAATAGTTATGCTTTGTAAAGTAATTGGTTTGTTTTTGAACTTATAACTAATGGATGTTCTAGATTATTATATGATTAGTTGCTGTAGTAAGATTACTTTAAAGATAGTGTTTCCTATTAAATTTTTTTAATAGGGACTTTTTCTTTCCTTTTATAATATGATTTGTGCTTCCAGAGTTGAATTGTAATTTTAATGTTTAACTAGATATGGAATAATGCTTAAAATTGGGGAGAAAAATAATAAAAGCTGGAGCTTTGCTTTGAGTTCTGTAGAACAGTCCTTCTTTTTGTTTGAGACGGAATCTCGCTCTGTTGCCTGGGCTGGAGTGCAGTGGCGCAATCTCGGCTCACTGCAACCTCCACCTCTCAGGTTCAAGTGATTCTTGTGCCTCAGCCTCTTGAGTAGCTGGGATTACAGGTGCATGCCACCATGCCTGGCCAGTTTTTGTATTTTAGTAGAGATGGGATTTCACCATGTTGGCCAGGCTGGTCTCGAACTGCTGATCTCAGGTGATCCTCCTGCCTTGGCCTCCCAAAGTGCTAGGATTACAGGTGTGAGATACTGTTCCTGGTGTCTTTTCCATAAATGTTTTTTATTTATATTTCCTAAACATTAAAAACAATTAAGGTTGGCCGGGCGTGGTGGCTCACATCTATAATCCTAGCAGTTTGGGATGCTGAGGTGGGCAGAACTCTTGAGGCCAGCTTGGGCAATGTGGTAAGACCTCATCTCTACAAAAAATTTAAAAATTAGCTGGGTGTGAACTGGGCACAGTGGCTCATGCCTGTAATCCCAGTATTATGAGGCTCAGTCAGGTGGATCATCTGAGTTTAGGAGTTGGAGACCAGCATAGGCAACATGGCAAAACCCTGTCTCTCTAAAAAATACAAAATTAGCCAGGCATGGTGGCACATGCCTATAGTCCCAGCTACTTCAGAGGCCGAGGTGGGAGGATTGCTTGAACCCAGGAGGTTGAGGCTGCAGTGAGCTGAGATTGCACTACTGCACTCCAGCCTCGGTGACAGAGTGAGACCCTGTCTCCTTGGACAGGCAAACAAAATTAGCCAGGCTTGGTGATGACTGCCTGTGGCTCCAGCTCCTCAGGAGGCTACAGTGCGAGGATTGCTTGACCCAGGGAGGTTGAAGCTACAGTGAGCCGTGATTGTGCCACTGCACTCCAGCCTAGGCGACAGAACAAGACCCTGCCTCAAAAAACAAACAAACAAACAAAAAACCAAAAACAAACAATAAAACCCACTAAATAAATAAATACAATCAAGGTTTACATTTTTTAGTAGATAAACATACTAGACAATTTTCAGGGGATTTACATAGGTCTCAGTAAATAAGTTGTTGATTAATAATGCATTTGTTATAAAGTTTGAAGTTTAACAGGTTAACACACTAACCTGTTTTCCAGGTTTTCTGTGTGTGTGTGTGTGTGTGTGTGTGTGTGTGTGTGTGTTTGTGTGTGTGTATTTTGAGACAGGGCCTTGCTTTGTTGCCCAGGCTGGAGGGCAGTCATGTGATCACGGCTCACTGCAAGGTTGACCTCCTGGGCTCAAGCATTCTTCCCGCTTCAGACCCTCAATTAGCTTTTGCCTCCACCTTTGTCTCCCAAGTATATGGGACCACAAGCATGCGTCACCATGCCCAGCTCATTTTTAAATTTTTTGTAGAGACGGGTTCAGCCTCCTGAGTAGCTGGGATTAGAGGCACACGTCACCACGCCCGGCTAATTTTTATATTTTCAGTAGAGTCGGGGTTTCACCATGTTGGTCAGGCTGGTCTTGAACTCCTGACCTCATGATCCTCCCGCTTCCGCCTCCCAAAGTGCTGGGATTACAGGCATGAGCCACTGCACCCAGCCTAAGTTTCTTATATCTTAGAATGGTATGGTGGGGTACTCATGTTCTTTAAAGAAAGAATAAGCAGTGATGGCTGTTTTCTTTATGAAGTTCCATGAAAATTGGGTTGGGAGAATGTGAGATATAGATTAGATTCCATATGATCATTATTTTGTCAAATCCATTTTCTATTGTGGTAGATTCAGCTGAAAAATAATCACTAGTATGTCTTAAAGTTAAAACTTAGAACTCATAACCTAGGAAACATCTTAAGTTCTTATTGTATATTGGGAACATTTTCAATCATACCTTCAATATTCAAAAAAGAAGTTCCCCTAGACATTTAGAGTCAGATTATAGTCTTGTTAGGTCTTCTTGCATGACTGTGGAAAGGAGACTACTGTTCTTTAGTCCTTCCTCAGGCATACATGAGGTGTTTGGGGGAGAATTGCGGAATGTTGCTGTGGCAAAAGGTAGGTGAAATAAAGCACATCTTATATCTTAATAATTATTTAAGTAATAGCTTGCAATTCCACAGTAAACATTTAATACCATCTATAAAATGACACATGTTTTTAAAGGTAATTTTGGGGATAAATTTGACAAGTCTTAATATATGAATGTCCTAAGTGTTGTAGTTAATTTTTTTAAACTCTTCTCTTTAATGATTATATCATGTCTGCTGCTTATGGGAACTTTAGCATCCAATTTTTCTGTCCCCCCACCCCTCAACTTTTTTTTTTTTTTTTTTTTAACTCCAGGCAGTTTTTCAGGAACTCCAGGCAGTGTAAAGTCATCTTCTGGAAGTTCAGTGCAGTCTCCCCAGGATTTCCTGAGCTTTACAGACTCAGATCTGCGTAATGACAGTTACTCTCACTCCCAACAGTCATCAACAACCAAAGATGTACATAAAGGAGAGTCTGGAAGCCAGGAAGGGGGGGTAAATAGTTTTAGTACCTTAATTGGCCTCCCTTCAACCTCAGCTGTTACTTCACAGCCTAAAAGCTTTGAAAATTCACCTGGAGATTTGGGTAATTCCAGCCTTCCTACAGCAGGATATAAGCGGGCTCAAACTTCTGGCATAGAAGAAGAAACTGTAAAGGAAAAGAAAAGGAAAGGAAATAAACAAAGTAAGCATGGGCCTGGCAGACCCAAAGGAAACAAAAATCAAGAGAATGTTTCTCATCTCTCAGTTTCTTCTGCTTCACCAACATCATCTGTAGCATCAGCTGCAGGAAGCATAACAAGCTCTAGTCTGCAGAAATCTCCTACATTGCTCAGGAATGGAAGTTTACAGAGCCTCAGTGTTGGCTCATCTCCAGTTGGTTCAGGTAGGGGTTTGCCTATTATTATTTTTCTCCTTCACTCCCACCACCTCCCTTCTTCTGTCTTAAAACGTTTTCAACTGTTGTTACGATAATACTTGAAATTAATAAATGACATTTAATTAAAGTGAAATTTCTCAGTTTTTAAATTTTCTAATGGAAAATACGAAAATATCTTAAAGTCTTAGATGATTTGGTGTTTGGAAAAGATGTTTGGCACTAATTTGATTTTACTTAATTAAATGTAGGCTAAGCAATCTATTGGTCATTCATTACTTACAAAACACTTAGAATTTATTTCCTATTTTTGTTTCACCTGCACAGTATTTTTTTTTTAATGCAGAATTTATATTTAGGGTGTGAGAGTTTTTACCCTTTGGTTTTTGTTTTGTTTTGAGCTCCCTTTCTCTAAACTTCAATTTTAGTAATCATTTTCTAAACGACTCCTCACACAGATACTACTTGAATTACCCTATCCTGAGACATTTTTATATCAGTGATAAATGATTTTAATTTATGGAATCCAGCAGTCACATTTTATTTCAGGAGATACCTGAAATGATTTAATTTTGTTTTCAAATATACTTCATGATTTTACCATTCTTTTTATTATAAGACAAGTGAGTTGATATACATTGTTATTCACACTATTGGGATGTTTCTGTAATTTGCAATTTGTATTATGAATGTTATTTTCAGTTTTTAAAAATTTCTTCAAAATGCAATGCATGTTTTTAGACAGACCCTTAACAGTTGATGTTAACTGAAATGTCAGCATTTATCTTTTAAATTGCATCTTGAATTTAAGATAAATGGTTTTCAATAAATGTTGAAACCTTTCTTCTAGTTTTAGATTTCTGATTGTTGAAATAACAAGAATTTAGGTAAGATAAATTATTATGGATTGTATTTGTTCTATTAGTTGGTGGCAAGGGTAGGTAGGAAATGGTATGGAAAAATGATACAATTTAATGAAGAATGTTCATGTTTATTTTATAAATACAAAATTTTAGATTGTTTTAATAGTTGTGAATACACAGTAGTAACTTCAATAAACAAACATAAAAAAGACCAGTCCAAGAGAGAATATCATATGTAAAGGTCAGATGTGAGAAATAGTAACAATAACTGTGATTTGTTATGTGCCAGTTCTGTTAATATTTATTTTCTCATTTAACAACAGTTATGAGATGTCTTCATTTTACAGCTGGTAACACTGAGGCTTTGAAAGGTAAAATAAGATACCCAAGATCACATAGCCAGGAGTTTCTTTGTATTCAGAAATGAGTGGAATCTCTAGATGCATTAAGGATGGTTCTAGAGCAGGATTTATCAATCTTAGCGTTATTGACAATTTGGATGGGACAAGTCTTCATGTGTTACCCTGTGTATTGCAGGATATTTACCAGAATCCCCAGTCCCTGCCCCCTACAGGCCAAGAGCATCATCACACGCTCCCTTCCTACAGTGGGAATAAAAAATGTCTCCAAACATTGTTTAATGTGTTAAATGTGTCCAGAGGACTAAAACTACCTCTGGTTGAGGCTCACTATTTTAGAGGGGGAAAAATACATGTAAATTGTAGTGAGAAAGAAGTTCATAGAAAAGGTTTAAATACATTGCATATTTGAATGTATGCTTTTATTTATATGTTTCCTTTGAAACTAGAAGGGCTTAGCAGTAAGCCCCCTTGTCACAAAAAGTACCTTTAGACAAATTTAATAAAAAAATTGAATTTCTCTTCATTTTTAGCAAGAGGCGTAGTAATCAATCACATGAGTACCTTACTGAGAAAATAAAGCCTAGATTTGCTTTTGTGGGGAGACCTCTTTACTGATTTTCTGTAGTTTTGAAGCATAGTCTGAGAATTCCTGAATTTCAGAAATTACATTGGAATGCTTATTTGAAACACATCTTCAAATTAATAAAATTAAGATATTGATTTACATCCCTGAAAATATTTTCCTATCTGTTAACAGATTTGGGGAGATGTTAGGTGTGAGGAATAGTGTTCCTCATAGGATGGTTGCTTTCAGAGGGCAGTGTTTGTGGTACTCCTGTGGCAGAAAAAAAGAATTCGTTTCTCTTACCTTACCATTAGGTAAACATAGTAATTTAGGGGGAAATTCTTGTAAGTATTAGTTCACAAAAATAAATGACCTAAGAAATTTATCTGCCAAGAAATTTTTAAAACGTTGTGTTTAAAAATTACTCTGGGGCGGCTGGGCACAGTGGCTCATGCTTGTAATCCCAGCACTTTGGGAGGCTGAGGCGGGTGGATCACGAGGTCAGGAGATGGAGACCACGGTGAAACCCTGTCTCTACTAAAAATACAAAAAAGTAGCCCGGCATGGTGGCGGGTGCCTGTAGTCCTAGCTACTCGGAGAGGCTGAGGCAGGAGAATGGCGTGAACCTGAGAGGCAGAGCTCGCAGTGAGCCGAGATCACACCACTGCACTCCAGCCTGGGTGACAGAGCGAGACTCCGTCTCAAAAAAAAAAAAAAAAAAAAAAAAAAAAAAAAATTACTCTGGGGCTGGGCATGGTGACTCATGCCTGTAATCCCAGTACTTTGGGAGGCCGAGGTGGGCGGGTCACCTGAGGTCAAGAGATCTAGACCGTCCTGGCCAACATGGTGAAAGCTGGTCTCTACTAAAAGTAGAAAAATTAGCTAGACGTGGTGGCACGCACCTGTAGTCCCAGCTACTAGGGAGGCTGAGGCAGGAGAATCGCTTAAACCCGGGAGGCAGAGGTTGCAGTGAGCCGAGATCGGGCCACTGCACTCCAGCCTGGGAGACAGAGCGAGACTCCATCTCAAAAAAAAAAAAAAAAAAAAAAATTACTCTGAAGATATTTTATGTCTTGTTAAAGCTATAATCATGGAATAAGATTATTGAAAACTATTTGAGATATATTCTTTAGTTTTATGTATGTTAATAAACATTTTAGGACTTAGTGCAGAACATTTATTGACAATAGTAAAAAGCGTATCCTTACCTAGAAGAGGCTTGGCTTCATGTGCTGCTTTAATCATAGTAAGTTAAGAATTGCTAACTGCTGATGAACACTTAGTATGTGCCACACACTGTGTTAAGCAGTTAATAAGCATTAAGTGTTATTACTCATTATATAGGACAAGAAACTGAGACAGAATTCTCTTAGGTTTTAAGTGATGGAGATATGCATTTTCCCTGGGTCCAGAGCCATTTAATTAGACAGCTCAACAGATGTTTGCTGATGAGGGTCTAACACCACACTAGTGTAATGTCAGTCATACTTTAAGCAAAGAGATCCCTGAACAAATTTGAACCAATAATTTAACTTTCAGCAATAGTGTTTCTTATTGGTATGAAAAGTTAATTTTTCCTTTGGACTAATTTGAAATTGAGAAATCATTTAGTAACTGTGGCAACAAGAAGCTTCCCCCCATATAATAAATAAGTAGGAAGGAGAAAATGTATACAGTCATCCTTTGGCATCCATGGGGACTTGGTTCCAGGACCTCCTGCAAATAAATACCCAAGTCCAAGATGCTCAAGTTCCTGTTATAAAACGTCATAGTATTTTCATATAACCTATGCACATCTTCCTGTGTACTTAAATCATTCTTTTCTAGATTTCTTATAATACCTAGTATCATGTAAATGCTATGCAAATAGTTGTTATACTATATTGCTTAGGGAATCATGACAGGAAAAAAAGTCTGTACACATTCAGTACAGACTCAATTTTTTCCTCCAAATATTTTCTATACAAGGGTGTTGAATCCCCAGATGTGGAATCCCACAGACACAGAAGACAACTGTATTATGTATTACATCATCACAAGTTGTTTTTCATGATGCTGTTTTTAAAAGATTGACTTTCTTGAATGATAGGTTGATAATTTAGTAATGTCGAAGATGACCTTTGTAAGCACCTGTTGTTTAAACTATAACATTCACTATAATACTAACTCCTGAGGCTAGGGGCTGTTTCTGACATACACCACTGTATCCCCACTGCCAGCACAGTGCTTTGGACATAGTAAATGTTAAACATTATTTTAAGAAATGAATGAATACCATTAGTTGTCTTGTGAGTGTGTGTCATGTGGTTAGAAGTATGCTGTATGATTTTGTACTTCCCCTCTGAGTGTTTATAGCTAAGCTGTAAGACATATTACTTTATTTGTAAAGCTTTTCTTTTCTTTTCTTTTTTGAGTTGGAGTCTTGCTCTATTGACCAGGCTAGAGTGTAGTGGCCTGATCTCAGCTCACTGCCACCTCTGCCTCCTGAGTTAAAGCAGTTCCCCTGCCTCAGCCTCCCTAGTAGCTGGGACTACAGGTGCACGCCACCACACTCAGCTAATTTTTGTATTTTTAATAGAGACAGGGTTTCACCATGTTGGCCAGGATGGTCTCCATCTCTTGACCTCATGATCCACCTGCCTCAGCCTCGCAAAATGCTGGGATTACAGGTGTGAGCCACTGGGCCCAGCTATTTTTAAAGCTTTTCATGTAGTATTTATTTTGCCAGTTTATGATGAAAAGTATTATTAAGTTGAAAAAGATCATGGAGAGGTTGAATTGTACTTTGAAGTAGGCAGAAGACGAAGGCCAATATTACCTGAAAAGAAAGTAAAGGTCTGTTTGAGGGAAAAGCCTAATAAGAACAGGAAGCTTGTATTTGTGGCACTGTGAAGGTGAAGTTTATAGGGTAGGATGGGTTCATTGAGAGATTAATGCCAGACTGAAGAAATCAAACTGATAGGCTAATGATCTTTTTCTTAAAATAACTATTCTGGCTAGTTACCATTATGAAAGAATTTCATTAATGGAAAAGAAAAAAAATGCTATCTCATTCAGCTTAGCAATGCTAATATAATCTCTTATTTGAGTACGTTTAAGTTTCTTAGGAACTCTTTAGTTACTCTCTCGTTTGATCCTTGGAACAGCCTTGTGAAATAGGACAGCTCCTCTTGATGTTATTTCTCCTTTACAACTAGGATGTAAAGCAGGAGTAGAGTCAGGTTCTAATGTGATTCCCTCTTGAAATTATTGGCTAAAAGCATCAGTTTTAATAGTAATCAAAATTCTCTCATGACATGTTCAAATTGTAGCAGAGTACATTTTTTCTGGGAACTGTAGATCAAATTAGAGTAGAAGCCTAGAAAACACCTATAAAATGTTTGATTCAGAGTTCAGATTCTAAAATTTGTATTATGGATTGAAGTGTGTCCTGATAAATGGCCTGTTTTATAGTGACTTGTACAAAATGGAAAATTAGTGTGTTTCTAAAAGTGATTTCTAAGAGTTTTAAGTTTGGGGCTTATAGGTTTTGTTCGTTTTTTGACTGAACTCTTTCCTACGTACATTTTTTTGGGTTCTGAACAGTTAGGCACGAGGTCTTTTGAAACATCAAAAACAGTTTTGGAAGAGTTGACAATCTGTCCTTTCCTCTTCGCTATTTATCTTCACCACATTACAAAAATTTGATTTACTAAAGTGAAAGTTGAGAACATCTTTTTCTTCACTAAAACCATCTTGTTATTTTCTCTGAGAAAAGTCTGATATTCGTTAACCCATTTATGCTGGAGGTTGCGCTTTTTTGTGTGTGAAAAATCAGACCTTGGTGATGACCTTGAGCAGTAGGGTATAAATAACTTCCACAAGCTTAGGTTCCAGTAATGGAACACGAGGCATAAAGAACTCAAATTGCAAGGGGTTGATGGTTTAGCATTCACTTCCTTTCTTGGGGCATACTGTGTCCTTTCAAAGTACAGGTTGAGTAACCTTTTTTAAAAATTCTTGAGACCATAGTATTTGGAATTTCAGATTTTTGGGAGATTTTGGAATACTTGCATTATATATACTTACCAGGTGAGCATCCCTAATCTGAAAATCTGAAATCCAAAATGCACCAATGAGCATGAGAGTCATGGGCGCACTCAAAAAGTTTTGGATTTTGGGGCTATGTTTTTGGTTAAATAATATCCAAGGAATTCCCAGTTATCCCTCCTTTAAAAAAATTTTTGCCAACAGTGTTAGCCATAAGGGAATATCAGTTGTTTCCAGGATTAGCAAACCCAGGTCCTTTGAGTCACAGCCTTGGTCCTAGTTTTATCAATTATTTTTCCCTCAGAAAGCCATATAGAAATTAATTTCTCATATTCTGAGCAGATTTTGCTTTTATTAGTGTTTTATTCCTTGTTCTCTGCACCCTCTGCTTGTTCTTCTCGTTTGGGTGGAATAAAAGAGTAAGGGTAATAATGTCTTATTCATTTGTTATCTTTCTCTTTTCTTTTTTTCTTTTCTTTTTTTTTGAGACCAAGTCTTGCTCTGTCGCCCAGGCTGTAGTGCGGTGGTGCAATCTCAGCTCACTGAAACCACTGTTTGTTCAAGCGATTCTTGTGCCTCAGCCTCCCAAGTAGCTCGGATTACAGGCACGTGCCACCGTGCCCGGCTAATTTTTGTATTTTTAGCAGAGATGGGGTTTCGCCATATTGGGCAGGCTGGTCTCAAACTCCTGACCTCAAGTGCCCGCCTTGGCCTCTCAAAGTGCTGGGATTACAGGCATGAGCCACCACACCCAGCCATCTTTCTCAAAAATGAATGGTTCAAGATAGTGAGCTGAATATAACTTAATGAGTTTTATGCTGCTATATAAGTCATAATATATTTATGGTCATATATCAACTAAATTATCATACTTAAATTGTGATTTCCATGTGAAAATAGTATTCAGATGTTTTTGGTAAGCTCTTCCCATCTAATGAATGACCTAGACCTAGCGTGGTGGCTCACATCGGTAATCCCAGCACTTTGGGAGGTCAAGGCAGGCAGATCACTTGAGGTCAGGAGTTCCAGACCAACCTGGCCAACATGGTGAAACCCTGTCTCTACTAAAGATACAAAAATTAGCCGGGCATGGTGGCATGCACCTGTAGTCCCAGCTATTTGGGAGGCTGAGGTGGGAGGATCACTTGAACCCAGTGAGCCGAGCTTGCGCCACTGCACTCCATCCTGGGCGACAGAGTGAGACTTTGTCTCAAAAAAAAAAAAAGATCTAAAGCACATTAATGTATCATGTTGCGAATCATACTTTCTCCCATTAATGAAGCCTTTTATTCTCAGACACTTGGTATACAGATTCATTTGTAAGCCCTTATGTCTTTTCCTCACTCTTTGTAAAAACACAGATACATTCCACACACTCCCATTAAGATTTGTGAGAATTCTATCACGTTTGGTTCTCCCTCTCACGTCCCAATTATTAGCTTATAATTTTTGTTTTTGAAGTTCTAGGTGGCCTACTTAACTACACTTTTAGGTGAATTTCCCTCCATTTTTCTGGCCTATTTCTTTTTTTACCTTTGAGTCACTGGCAATTTCTTCACTGATTTCCTTTTTCCTTCCTCTCAACAGAAATTTCCATGCAGTATCGGCATGATGGAGCTTGCCCAACAACTAGTAAGTTGTCAAACTGGGTTGATAACCCGGGCCTTTTGTCTCCTCTAGTGCTCTTTCTAGTATGTTATGCCACCTCGGAACCTCTAAATTTTAATTTTCCAAAATGCAAGTTTTTCTTAATTGAACAGATACTTTTCTCCTGCAAAGATAATGTACTGCTTTGTCTTGTTATGGATCCATATTACAGTCAAGTTGTGTACAAATTTTAATTATTGTTGGTCTTTTAATATGGTGCTTTTGTTGCAGAATTGTGACTTCACCTCCTTCTTAAAATAATGTGTTTATTTTTTTAACATTTTGTTTTCTATTCTTAATATAATTTTTCAATATTTGTATATTTGCACTAGGTGGTTTTTTTCATTAAGTCTTCTACATGTGTTGAGGCTTTCTTATACTGAAGTCTAGGAAATGAGAATATTTGATAGGGTTAGATGATATAATGAGGTTTTTCTTTATAATAAATATTGTTAAATGTGCCCTAAGGCAGATTTACCTATATAGATTTGCATCCTACAGTGACCACTTTTAGCAAGACATTACGTTGACATAAATGTCTTTTAAAAAGTAATTTGAAATACGTATTTATTACTAAGGAAATTATTGTCGTTATGACAATATACCTTAACATATCTCAATTTAGTTGGTAATATGTTGGCAAGTGGAATACAATATTTAAAAATTTATACCATGTAAAAATGGAGCCAAGCTTCAGTTTTAATGATTCAAACAATGATATATGATAGACTTACTGAAATTTTATTATACTAATTCAGTGTATGGCTATGTATTTCTTTTGTGTGTTTGAGAATGATCTTAACCTGAAGTCCTTTTTTCCTTACTTAAAAGCGTTCTCAGAGTTGCTGAATGCAATACACAATGGTAAGTTTTATTAGAATCTTCTCTAGTGGTTCGTTTATCACAAAGGTTGCCTTTTGTAGAGAATCTCGATTGAAAGCTAGCATGTTCTATTGATTAGATGAAATCCAGTGCTGCAGTGAGTCAACTGTTCAGCACCTTAGTGAAAAATTTTTGTAGATTGCCAATAAGAGGATGATAGGTCAATATGGTTCATCAGTTTGGCTTTTATTGTTTCTTTTTAAGGCAAAATGATAATAGTGTTTTAAGTTTCTGAAAGTCTTTTTATTTTTACAAATGGTTTTTCTAGTTCTTTTGAGATCTCTCTTGCCAGTGCAGGTAATTATTGGTACCTAGGGGAAGAATTTGCTTGGAATGTGAATTTTATTTTTTAGGGTTTGGGTTTATTAATATATAGAATACTTTAATTATTTTACCCCTGTATTCCACATAGTGAATAAATGGAAGATAGTCTTTTAAATTACATCTGGTTTGGGACCAGGTTTTTTACAGTGGAGTTGTATCTTTTGCTGCATTAGGTTCTGAAATCAGCATATAAGGCAAATACTATCTTTGTAATGTAATTATAATGAAGATTTTTCTTGCAAAAAATGTTTGAAGGTTTCTTCAGTTTCCCCAAAGAACATTCCTTAATCCTTTGATGTTCAAAAATTTTCATTTTGAGGCTAGTGTCAACTTTGTTGATTTTCTTTTTCAGTTATTAACAGATCTCATTTGTTCGAGACTGTTTATGTTCAAGACTCATTTGTTCAAGGCTGCTTGATTCCAAGCAGTTTTTCAATACATTTTCATTAACTTCATGAAATCTTGCATATTTTGCTAATGTATTTTAATTTGCAGTCGATTTGTGTTGCGTTTGGGTTTTATTGTCAGATGTTTACAGTATCGACAGCCAACAAGAGACTAATGGCATAATGAGCAGGCATAGACACTCTTGTTGCCTTAAGGGTAGGGGTCGTTAGGGTGGGAGTCTTATCTTATAAGTTATTTTTTATTAATTAGTAGATTGATTCATAATTCTTGTCTCCCTATGCAACCTGTGCCTGCGGAAGCTTAGATAATGAATACTCTTGATAACAAGGAGTCCCTCAACACTAGGTATCTACAGGGAAAAGGGATTGGCAGCATCCTTGAAAATAAAATAAACTTGTTACTGTTATTTGGTAGAGAAGTGTAAAAGCTGAAGATGTTTAACATCATCTTCAGTTTGCATAAGTAAATTTAGAATTGTTCTTTAATTCTTTAATCCTGAACATCTTTAGAAAATAAACTTGGGATTAAAAGAAAGTAGACATCATAGGAGCAATGTAATGGATTTATATTTTTCATTGCAAGTACAAGTGTAAGATTGACACCTAGTGAATGATGTTTACCCTGTGGGTGATTGAGGGAGAGTCTCTTAGACTTTGCTGGAAAAATTTGTACAGTATTTTCTCTCCCTTGCTGCCCCGTCCCCAACAGTTAGCTTTTCTTTCTCTTTATTTTTCTTTTGAAATTTTTTGTGTTTGGGGTTTTGTTTTTTTTTTTTGAGACGGAGTTTCGCTCTTGTTGCCCAGGTTGGAGTGCAGTGGCGTGGTATTGGCTCACTGCAACCTCTGCCTCCTGGGTTCTCCCAGGTGGACTCCTAAAGTGTTGGGATTACAGGCGTGAGCCACGATGCCCAGCCATACTCTTTTTACTTACCTAAGATGGATGGTTGGATTATTGATTGGAATCTTTTATCTTTATGAACATAGTTGTTTACAGCTATATAATTTTATTTTTTTTTTCTAACTTTTTATTTTTTTTTAGAAGCAAGATCTTGCTTTCTTACCCAGGCTGGTGTGCAGTGGCATGATAGATCATAGGTCATTGCAACCTTCAACTCCTGGTCTCAAGTGATCCTTCCACCTCAGTCCCCTGAGTAGATAGGAATACAGGCGTGCGCCACCATGCCTGGCTAATACATTATTTTCTGAGATTATATCAGTCTTTTATGATTTCTTTGATTAGTCCTTGATTGTTTTTTCTCACACTATTTTCTCCTTGACTCTCTTATATACTCACTTGGAAAATCTGCATACCTACAGCTTCAAGTATCACCTATCACCTGTGCTTATTAGCTTCCCAAATCGATGCCTCCAATTTAGACTTTTCTCCTGAGTTGCAGACTTATATTTCCAAAAACCTAATAAGCTTCATTTCCGTATGATACTCAGCCACCTCAACCAGACTTAGGCTAGGAAGTTAACTTCAACTCTGCCCTCTCATTTTCCTAGTCATCATTTTTTTAAAAAGCTTTTTTCTATTATTGATCAGTTTAACTTCTTTTTCTTTTGTATTTCCACTGCCCCATTTGGTTATGTCCTACATTGTCATCTGAACTGTTTCAGCAAACTCCTAACCTTCATTCCATTATCCAGTCCCTTTTCTAGATGCTACTAGAATTGATGGTCAATCTAAAGTGCAAATCAGACCATGTCAAACTGTCTTACTTAGAGAATTTTCTGGGACTTATGGGATAACATTTATACTCCTTCACATGGCATGTGGAGTTTTTCTTCATCTCGTTGTAATCTGATTCTCCAGTCTCATCCCTTCTTCTCCCCGACTTTATGTTGCATCAATAGAAGCTACTTGTAGTTTCCTGATGTTATACTACTATGTGCAACATCTCTGACGTAGACCTTGTTTGTATCTGTTGGTGTGGACTTCCAACTTCATCTAGTAAAAGTAGTCATTAAAACTAAGTGTAGTTGCATTTACTTCCTGCAAAGTTTTTTTTTTCAGACTCTTTGATAGAATTAACCCTTTCTCTCTTTTTTAATACTTCTGGGTTCTCATATGTGATGTTCTAATACTTCCTCCAATTGATTTCTACTCTTTCTCTGGACACTTTTTTTTGTTTTTGTGAAATACATCTTAGTCATATTTATCTCACATTTGTGAAACTTCAAAAAAAAGCTTTCATTAGACAGTTGAAACTATGGATTATTTTCATCATTTATTCTAGCAACTGATGCATTTCAAAATGTTTTGAATAGAACTTTATAAAACTAAAATTTATTACTTCACAAAACTTATTCTGGAAAAATTAATACAAGTGAAATGACCAAGGAAAGATGATTATTATTATTTTTGAGATGGAGTCTCACTCTGTTGCACAGGCTGGAGTGCAATGGTACCATCTCAGCTCATTGCAACCTCCGCCTCCTGAATTCAAGCGATTCTCCTGCCTCAGCCTCCCGAGTAGCTGGGATTACAGGCGCCCACCACCATGCCTGGCTAATTTTTGTATTTTTAGTAGAGACAGGGTTTCACCATGTTGGCCAGGCTGGTCTCAAACTCCTAGACTCAAGTGATCTGCAAGTGGTCCACCTCGGCCTCCTAAAGTGCTGGGATTACAGGCGTGAGCCACCGTGCCCAGCCTCTTTGGCTACTTTAAACCAGCATTTCAAAATAATATTAAAAGTGAGAAAGGCCAAAACAAATGTATGAAACAACTCTATTACTTTAGCAAAGAACCAAGTTACTATACTGAAAGAAACAAGACAGTCCAATACAAAGTTTAATTCCCAAAGAAAATTAACATATTCCCAAGGATATATATGGAACTTATTCTAGGAAAATATAGCAATTAACAATTTTCATTCATTCAACAATTATGGCAAGCCTATTAGATGATGAGCTAAATACTGACAAAATAAGATGAATAAAAGCCAACTTCTAAAATAAATTATTAAAGAACCTAGAAAATACTAGAGCAAAACCATCCCTGAGACATAAAGATGAAAACTAGGAGGAGGATATGCTAGTTTTCAACTGGACTATAAAACTAAACTATAATCTTTTAATACATACTACTTGTTTCATCATTTTTACAAGCATTTAAAATACTTCTATTAAGTGAAATAGAGAAATTAAACTTACAGTTTATTAAGATCATGAAATCTCTTAGGCTGCTTCATTCCAGGGCACCACCACAAAACCAAACATGAAATACAAGGCACTTTCTTTTATGGGCATCGATTTAAAGTTAGTTCTCCATATAATATTCTTTAAGATATTTAAATGACTACTTTCCCTTTCCAAACTGCCTTAAAAGTTTCTGAAATTTCCTGAGACCTTTACATAATATATCTTTCCTTACTTTTCTGTTTCCTTTTTCCTTTGTTGGGACAATAATTTTAATATTATTTCTTCAATTTTTAAATTTCTTAAATTTCTCTGATCATATGCAGTTTATCCTGGTGGACCTAAATTGGTGTTTGAAATTGGTTAGGTGTTTTCCTAAAGTACTTTGCTTTGTATCAATATTATTCTTAATTCCTTACCTGAAAACACCAATTTCAAAAGTTTATGAAGTTATTTCACATACCCAAAAGAACCGCCTTCATTAAGTCCTAAGATCCTCTCTGAGAAAGAACAAATGAAGACATATGCTTTAAACTCAATATCTATGACTGTAAATATATAATATTTCCTTGGGGCCGTGCATGGTGGCTCATGCCTGCAATCCCAGCACTTTGGGAGGCCGAGGTGGCAGATCACTTGAGCTTAGGAGTTTGAGACCAGCCTGGTCAACATGACGAAACCCCTTGTCTACTAAAAATACAAAAATTAGCCAGGCGTGATGGTGCATGTCTGTAATCCCTGCTACTTGGGAGGCTGAGGCAGGGAGAATCGCTTGAACCCAGGAGGCGAAGGTTGCAGTGAGGTGAGATCGCGCCACTGCATTCCAGCCTAGGTGACAGAACAAGACTCTGCTTCATAAATAAATAAATAAATAAATAAATAAATAAATAAAGTACCAAAGAGCTTACTTAGATCAGTTTTCACAGCAGTATATTGCTAATTGAGTTCCAAGTCCCACTTATTGCACTTTTAAATTCCCTTTAATTATGATGCTTCTGGTTTGAGACAACTGCGCTCACTAAACAAATAGGGTTTGTTGGAGGAGGTAATGTTAACCAGTTATTCATTTAGGTGCTGTAGGATGAGTATACGTATAAATGCCAGTTGATTTTAGAGGTGAACATTCTCCCTCAAGAGCAGGGTTCTACTTAGGCTTGTCAGACTAGTTTATAAGAAACTGAATTTTTGTCCTTCATATGTGTCCCTTTTTTATTTCAGGGAAGCATTAAGTGGATAGGATTCCATGAAGTGGGATGAGTAATACTCAGGCGCATATAATTGTTCCAAAGCCAGTATCATTTGAGATTCACTGTGTGTAATGAGATATTACTGATGGGGGATGAGTTGTCACTGTGAGCAGTATGGAGATTGAGAATCTAGCTCATTCTAAATTTAATTTCCTTTTAATCACAACAGACATTTTTTCTTCTTATGAGTTAGTGTGTTCTTTATGCTTATACAGTAAACTGTCACATCCTAGGATACAACAAGTGCTACGAAGTTTGTTTCAATGCACACAAACTGTGAATCACTTGGTAAGGGATAATTAGGTTAAAAGGGGGGAAGGGAACTAGGCCTTGGGCGTAGTAAAGAGCTGCAAAGCACATTGGTTTAAGGGGTTGAAATGAAATTCTAGAGAAAGGCACCTGACCGTTAGTAAACCTAGACCTTAGAATTGCTGTCTTGAATCAGAGAAATGGTAAGGAGCTATGATGAGTTTGTGGGAGACAGAACACATGATGAAATGGTATGAAATCTTATGGGCAGGGTTGTGATTATGCCTGTGTAGGAAAGAATTTGACTACTTTAACACAGCCTTTATAATAAGGTAGTATAAGACATGTACTTATAGATAAGACTTTTTCCATTTCAAAGTATCCAGGCTATTTTGTTGCTCTTGGTTCCTTGAAGATAGGCTTCAAAGACTCTTAAGGGATAAACACATTTGGCTGGTGAGTCCCCCACTGGGGAGAAAAAGTAGTTTTCACATTTGGCTGGTGAGTCCACCACTGGGGAGAAAAAGTAGTTTCCAGTATCCATGTTAACTTTTATAGTGGAAAATGAATCTACACTCTTTCATTGAAAC
Organism: Pan troglodytes; assembly: GCF_028858775.2. Taxonomy (NCBI): domain Eukaryota; kingdom Metazoa; phylum Chordata; class Mammalia; order Primates; family Hominidae; genus Pan; species Pan troglodytes. The sequence goes on from NC_072406.2 coordinate 34,683,284, forward strand.
TGCAAGAGGGTGGAACCTGAAAAGTTCCAACTGAGTGAGGGAAGCAGTACAAATGGGAATGAGTTGTATAATAATTACTTTTAAATTAACTGGTAATGCCATTACTACTCTCTTTATTTAGAGCACTGCAATTTTTTAAATTTATATAGGTTTCATGGGGATTTTAACCCTGATGATCCACCCCCACACTGTACCCCATCATAATATCTTCAGTTTTTCAACTTGTCTGTCATGGTGGTTTTTAGGAAGTGGTGATTAAAAATCTGAAATTAAAGTGTGTCTTTTCTTTAGACAGAGATGACAGTTCTACACTAACAAAGCAAGAACTTAAATTCATAGGTATGTACCAAACTCCAGCATGGTTCTAAACATAATAGTGTTAAATTAATCCTATTGTAGCTTGGAAACCTTCCCATACAAACCAATGTTAGCAATATGTACTCATAAAAAAAAAATGATGCCTGAAAGGAATTATCTATAACCTTGGATGGTAGGTGGGATGAACTATATGTTCTTATTGTTGTAGTTATTTGGATTTGTCATATTGCTTCAGACTTGGTAGGTAGATCTTAGAATTCCTGAAACTGTTTACTTGTAAGGGCCTAGGCTCCTAGGTCTGATTTTGTGAAGACCACTTTGTACACCTGTGTCCCTTCTCACACTGAGATCAGGAAGAATATGAGAACATATTTCATGTTTTATAATCATGATAACTCTCTGATTCTTTTAACATATATCTCAAATACTCTGGATCAGTTCAGAGAGAACATTTGTATTCTGAACTACAGAATGAAATCCACTACTGTTAACCACTTGAAGTATGCATCCACTCATTTCCCTCCCCTACAAACCTCATTTTTAACATGCTGATAAAGCTAATTTTATAGGCTGTGAGTATCTTCAATATGGCACTTTCCTTCTTGAGACTGTCTTAGCTTTTTATCGTTTGACAAGAGTATATTAGGTTCTTTCTTTATGTCTATATGTAAGGTCCTGGTTAGTTGCTTTGGGGAAATAAGTATACTGCAAAAGATAAATGATGTGGCATATGAGTCCTCCCTTTGAGAACATACACTCTAAACGGAAAAGAAATACATATATGTAATAATTTCAAGGGATGTACTTACAACTTCTTTAATGGTCAGTAGGAGTTCAAGGCCAGGGAAAATTGCTTTCAGCTGAAGGAATGAGCTATCCAGATAATGTAACATTTGACCTGATACTTAAAGAATATGTAAAATTTTGTTATTTGGAGATACAGGGATCAGAGCTAGATTCTTAGTCTGAGGTATGTACAGTTAGCATGAGCAATGGCATAGAATGAGAATACACAGCCTGTGTAAAGTAATATATATATATATAGCGTGTGTGTTTTTTATATATATATATAATATATATATACACACACACATTTATATATATATATATATATATTTTTTTTTCTTGGCACGTTTTACCTCCAAGATACTGATATTTGATATGAAAAATAACAACATTAGCTATTAGTCCAAGGAGTTGAAAGCAGTTGGTGTTGAGTTGGAAAAAAGATAATCAAACCTGTACTTTAGGAAGTTTCAACTGGTGGGTAGCATGTAAAAAGATGGAAAAGAGCTAATGCTGAAACAGAGTAACCCAATAGTTTTTTGTTACAATCTTACCAAATTTATTGATGGCCTGAATGAGGATCCTGGAAGTCAAACTGATGAGATGTGTATTACCCAAGAAGAACTGGTAATGACAGTAGCTGGAAAGGATGGGTATTCATTTACTAACACAATATTTAGGTAGAGATGTTTAGCACAGAATTAAATAGAGCTTGGGCACCAAAGAGAATTGAAACTAGGCCACTTAGGGGGTAGTAACTGAAACTCTGAGACTAGTATAGGCTGAAAAATGTGGGTAGAGAAGACAGAGAAAGAGGTTGAATCAGGTTTATTTTAAAATAGTGAAGTCTTAATAGGTAGAAAGGAGATTAAGGATTAAGATTCAAGGAGTGATATTTCATAGATCAAGAATCTGGAGCAGATGGGAAGAGATCAGGTGAACATGTAGAAAAATTAAGTTTGAAGGAAGACAGAGAATCACTGTGGAAACATTCACTGTCAGAAAACCCCCCACCAAACCAAATTAGTTTTCTAAAACCTTCATAATTTGAATTAATGAATTTTTAAATTATTAGAAATTTAAAAAATAGATTTCCCCCCAAAAGAACTGATTCTTTCAGGTATGTGTAGTAACTTGAATGTGTTTACAAAAGCGTTTTCTTTTTAGTGTACTTCAGAATAGGGCTTTAATGATTAAATAAGAGTATAAATAATACTTAAATATGCAACGGTTATGCATCTGAGCGAGTTATTTTATTTTAAATTCTCAATGTCGCCTGAGAAGTGATCTCTTTCCTCTCCTCTTGTATTTTTTTGTCCGAAATACCTCTGTCCTGGAGTTACTGTTTGTGCCTGCCTGTCTGTCATTTTCTCTGCCTATTCCTTACTATTACATAAATCACCAAGTGCTGCCTTCTGAACATTTTTTCTAATTTACTAATTTGAGGCTTTCTAGACATGACTTTTGTATTTAATTTTTCTTTATCGTTTTCAAAACTCTTCTTTTGTGTTGATTCAGGTCCTTATCATCTCTTGCACAGATTATTCTAATATCCTCTTTTTTACTTCTGTCAGTATACCTAGAGTTCATCAAATGGGCTTACTCAAGCCAGAATCTCAGAAATGAAGGTAGGGAAGAATGTCATTTAATCATCTATGATTTAAAAATAATAACTGCCAAGAATGCCAAATGTTGCTTATCTTATTCTTCCTTACGGTAATCTTCTTGGGAAAACAAATTATAATTGGAAAGTGCTTGCTTAGTGAATCGGACATCAGAATAAAGGCAGTTCGATCATGTTTAAATATTATCATCATCTTGATAATACTTTTTTTTCTCTCTGTGTAATGTATTTCACTACTTTGCAGCTTCCTTTCACGTTAACTTCTGGTCCTGCATTTGCAGAAACTATGTCCCAATCACCTTCATTAAACCTGGAGTTGTAGACCATGTCCTTGGTGGGCTGTTTCTATAGATGACTGATATACTTGTTTCACACTCAGAGGGTCATTTTATTTCAGGATCTCTTGATATATACATATGGATATATATCTCTGGATATATGTATGTGCCCATTCCTAACAGAATAGTATATTTATGTAATAACAGCTAGGTATTTGGAATTTTGCTTCTCATACTTTTTTCCATCATGCATGCATTAGGAGCAACTAATATTTTTATTTCAAAGGTGTATCTGAAAGCTTATAGCTTTGGCTTAGGAAGCCAAAAACTTTATTTCATGTTGCCAATAATAGAAAATCTGATTTTCCACCCAGATTAGGTCTTTTATGGAACTGTAGAGAGAAAACAAATCAGCATAATAAACATAAGACATGAGGGAAGATAGTAGTAATTTGAAACAAAATTTAAAAAGAAAGAAATTTTATGTATTCAGCTATATTTTATAATAGTCAAAGCAAGGAACACAGTAAAGGGGTAATAACGTAATGGTTACAGCCAAGGAACAGAATAATAAATGGGTAAATCAGATGAAGAAAACTTCCTAGAAAGAAGGAAAGTACCAGGTGCCAGGGACTTAATAGACTGGGTACGGTGGCTCACGCCTATAATCCCAGCACTTTGGGAGGCTGAGGCAGGCAGATCACTTGAGGTCAGGAGTTCAAGACCATCCTGGCCATCATGGTGAAACCTCATATCTACAAAAAAAAAAAAAAAAAAAAGAGCCAGATGGGGTGGTTCACGTCTGTAATCCCAGGTACTTGTGAGGCTGAAGCATGAGAATCGCTTGAACTTGGGAGGCAGAGGCTGCAGTGACCTGAGATCACGCTACTGCACCCCAGCCTGGGTGACAGATGAGACCCTGTCTTATAAAAAATAAAAGGACTTAATAATAGAAGTGACTTCCATTCTAAGGAAATGTACAAAATATGAAAAGACTAGACATACAGAGATATTTATCATAGCAAAAAGTTGCAAGTACTGGGGATTGACAAAATTATCACAATGGTTATATTATTATTATTATTATTATTATTATTATTATTATTTAATCAATCAGTGTCTTGCTTTGTTGCCCAGACTGGTTTCAAATCCCTGGCCTCACGTGATCCTCCCACCTCAGCTTCCCAAATTGCTGGGATTACAGGCATGAACCACCGCGCCTGGCCTATTGTTCTGCCACCTTTCTATTATTTTTGAGACAGAGTCTTGCTTAGTCCAGGCTGGAGTGCAGTTGTGCCGTCATAGCTCACTGCAGTCTCAATTTCTTGGGCTCAAGCAATCCTCCTGCCTCAGCCTCTTGAGTAGCTGGGAATACAGGCACACACCATTACACCCAGTAATTTTTTTTTTTCGTTTTCAGTAGAGATGAGATCTTACTAATGTCTCCCAGGCTGGTCTCCAGCTACTGAGCTCAAGTGATCCTCCTGCCTTGGCCTCCCGAAGTGCTGGGATTACAGGCATGAGCCGCCACACCTGGCCATAATGGTTATATTAAAATCAATGGTTCAAGAGTATTGTGTTTTCTTGTCTCTGTTTTCTAAAAATGAATGTGGCCATTCTTTTATGTTTTTATTTAAAACAAAAATATTCATGAAGAAAGGCAAATTATGTTGATAACCACCATATCTGATAAGATTATGTTCTTCATTTTAGTCGATACTTTTCCCCCCACTAAATCTTTCTTTTAATCTTTTTAAAGAAACAGAAAAAAAAAATCACTGTGTAGTATGTATGTTTCATGATGCTTCTCGTTTAGGCTTATGATTGTACTCATTTAGGTGTGTCTCATCTCTTAGCTGAAGTACTCTCCTTCATTAACCTGATGACTCATATTTTTATACTTTATTTGAGCTTAGTGTTTATAGAGAAAAAATCACCCCATGTAAAAATTCATATCATTCATTGATTCATAACAATTGCAGCTGACATTTAAATTGCTTTGCAATGTTAATATACTTCTCTAGGAAACTTACTTTTTGCTATGCATGTTTAATATGTATACATTTAACTCCTCATACTCTTCCTTTGCTTTCCCTGTACTCAAGATATTAGATGTCTTTCCCAGGGGGAAAAAAATAACCTTATTTTAGTTTCCTGACCGTCTTTTTGTCACCGTCTCTTATGTTTTCATCAATCGTGCTCTTAGTATCTTTCCTCTTGAAAACAACCCCTCCACAGAGAAAAAAAAAACCCAATTTACTTATTCCTATTTGTGCGCCTACCCCTGAAACTGTTCTACAAGCACACACTCGTTTAAGATCATTTGTTTATTTTTGTGATATGTCTATGTATGACTTAAGTCTTCCTTGGACTTAACTGTGCTTCCTGATTGAGAGAATTCATGCGTTTCACCGATTCCCTTCCCTACACAGTCTTAGCCATTATATTTCAAAATACAGCATCTTACCATTCTCTCCATTCTTTCTTCTGGAAGTTTTGTTAGGCATATTTGGATTTGAATACTGCCCTTAATGTTCTTTAAGTTTTTGTAATTTCCATTTTTTAAATCTCTCTTTTATATCTGAGTAATTTGTTTAGATGTTTGTTTTTGTTCACTAATCATCTCTTTAGCTGTGTTTAATTTATTGTTTTATTAGACTATTGAGTGAAGAATTTTAGTGAACATGTTGTTTTCAAGTTTGAATTCTTTGAAGTCTCTTTTAAAATGAACGTAGTTTGGTTTTCTGTTTTTCTTTTTAAAAAAAGAGCTGCGTAGTTCTTTTCCCACATCCGAAAATATTTTTATTTTGAAGCAATCTCAAACTCATGGAAAAATTGCAAGTATAGTAGAGAGAACTTTGTTTTTCTGAGCCATTTGAGAGTAAGTTGCGCACAGTATCCCATCAGCACTGAATACTTATGTATTTCTTACAAACAAGGACATTCTCCTACAATATCACAGTATAGCTATTAAGAACAGAAGATTAACACTGCTATATTACTACCATCTAGTTTTCAAATGCCATTCAAGTTTTGGCAGTTGTCAATGTTTTTGGAGATCACAGCGTAGTTGTTTTGGATTTTATTTTTCATTACTAAATTCAGATTATGTTTTGGGGGGCAGGAATTTTATAGAAATGATCTTTGCAGTGCATATTATCAATGACACATAATCAGGCTTTCCCAATGTAAAGGTTTTCTTTCCCCCTTTACAATTAGTAATTATTTTGTGGAATAAATTGTGACACTATATGTAATATTCCATTCCTCATCAGATTTTCAGTTTATATCAGTATGTGTTTAAGGATTCCTGTGGGCTATAATTTATTATTCATGATTTATTGTGATGCTGAAAATTGTTCAGGTTAGCCAGTGGGAACCCCTTTGAGCTGGCTCTCTGTTCTGTTGACATATCCCTGTTATTCTTTGAATGCTTCCTTACTTTCTGGCACTGTAAGTACATTAGTTTTCCATTGCTGACATAACAAATTATCAGAAAGTTAGCAGCTTAAAACCACACACATTCATTAGCTTTCATTTATCATATTTTACCAGTAGAAGTTTGGGTTGGCTGGGTTCTCTGCTTAGTGTCTTGCAAGGCTGAAATCCAGGTGCTGGCCAGCTGGGCTCTTACCAGGAGGCTTCCGAAGAAACCCTTAGCTCTTAGAGGCTTTTATAAAGACCTTGCACATGCCCCTGCGTCTTCAAGCCAGCAATGATGAGTTGAATCCTTCTCACACTTAGAATCTGTCTGACTTCCCCTTCTGCCGCATCTCTCACTTTCTCTTCTGCCGCATCTTTCACTGACTTTCTACCTTCTTTTTTGTTTGTTTGTTTGTTTGTTTGTTTGGAGACAGAGTCTTCCTCTGTCGTCCAAGGCTGGAGAGCAGTGGTCTGATCTCGGCTCACTGCAACCTCTGCCTTGCGGGTTCAAGCGATTCTCGTGCTTCAGCCTCCCAAGTAGCTGGGATTACAGGCGTGTGTCATCACAGGCATTTCGCCCTGTTGGCCAGGCTGGTCTCGAACTCCTGACCTCAAGTGAGCCACTGCACCCAGCCCCTCTTCTGCTTTCAAAGGCTCATGTGATTACATTGGATCTTTCTAGATAACCCCAGATAATTTGTTTCCAAGTCAGCTAACCAATAGCCTTAATTCGGTCTGCATAGCAGTACCTAGATTAGCGTTTCATTGAATAACCAGGGGATAGCAAACACCAACCTGTCTTTAGAATTCTGCCTACCACTACAAGATACTCTGTGTTCCTCTTTTTTATATAGAGTGTTCTTTTCTCACATTTAAAAAATGCATCCTCTTAGGTTCTTAATCATTTAAAATATTTATCTTATTATATTTATTTGCCATTTCTATTTTCGAAGTGTCTTGGAGGGCAGTCTAAATGTTTGTATCTGTTGATTTGTCATCGTGGGGATTGGTTCCTTCCATGTTTCCTTATTTTGGATTGTGAACTTAAGTTTTATCGTGGGTTAAGGATATATCCCTTCAGAAAAGTTTGTGTTTGCTTCACCACCCTGTCCCTTCTTATGTTAATTTAATGTTGGGATTTATCAAACCAAAGTCTATTTGAACACAAGACTATGTGGCTATAAATTCACATGGCAGACTTTTTACCTCCTATCCAGAGCATAGACCAAATTGGACAAGTATTATTATTTTCTCCCTATGATGTGGTTTTTGGGTGATTTTTGTGTGTGGGTTTTTTTTTTTTTTTTTAAGTGGTCTGCCCTTCCACTGAAAGTGTAGCTTTTTGACAGTCTCAGCCATATAAACAGGATCTCAGTTTCATCCTTCCATCCATCCATTAGAGGCACAAGGTCTCATCTCTTTTCCTTTTGGGCATTAAAACCAAAGTTCATACATTATTGAGACAGGCCGACTCTGCTAAGGCAGCCTGTTTGGCCTTTAAGTTTTATTGCTTATTTTTTGAGTATGTATTTATTTTTTTGATTTTTTTTTTTTTTTGAGCTTTAAGCCTTCAAGTTTCCTTTTTATTCTTGACCCCTAGACATTTCCTTTGCTTGTGGACTCGGGTATTTGTTTTTAGGTAATATTTTTTTTCCCTATGACACAGCCCTCAGGAGATCCTGAGAACATGTGCCCTCATTTTTAGGTAATTTTAATTAGGAAGGGTTTTAGGTTGTCTGATCTGCCTTGTTGCTAGAAACAGAAATTCTCCTATTGATTGATTTTTCAAACCACTTCTTAGTGGCCTCTACAACTACTCCAGTCAGGTCAGGAATGGCTCTCACATTGCCAAGTCAGTGGGTATTTTTAGTCTTCATCTTAGATGACCTTTATGCACATTTGTCTTTGTCTAGGAACTTCTGTTGGAAACATCTTCTATTTTAATGTTATTTTAAATTTTTTTGCTTTTGTAACATTATGCTTAGCATGGGTGTCCAACTCTTTGACAATTTCTTTTTAGTTTTCTGGTGGCTTCTCTTTATCCAAATTTAGTATTGAAATTCCTCGAGCCGCTGCTTTTCTCACTCCATAATTCTGGCCAGAATTTGGTACTTAAAATATTTTGTCTAAAATATTACAATAGCTACTTAAGTCATCTCCCTGACTCCACTCTGTTGTCTTTCAGGGCGTCGTCCACACTGTAGCCAAAGTGATCTTATAAAAACCTAATTCTAATCATGGCACTCTTCTGGTTAAAAATGTTTTAATGGCTTTCCGTTAGGTTACAATTTAAAAGTCCTTTGTAGCCTGTGAGACTCTACATGAGTTGACTCCCTAGCTTCATCTTTGAGCATCTTATTTCTTTACTTATTATACCATCAGTTAGAGTTGATTGTTATATAATCCACAGAAGTGAATTCTGTCCGATTTAAGCAAAAAAAAAAAAAAAAAAAAAAAAGAGAGGGAGAATTTATTAGGTGTGTGTAGTTACAGTTAATTTAGGGAATTAAAAGACAGAAATAGGCCGGGCATGGTGGCTCATGCCTGTAATCCCAGGACTTTGAGAGGCTGAGGCGGGCACATCACCTAAGGTCAGGAGTTCAAGACCAGCCTGGCCAAAATGGTGAAACCTGTCTCTACTAAAAATACAAAAATTAGCCAGGCATGGTGGAAGGCGCCTGTAATCCCAACTACTCAGGAGGCCGAGGCAGGAGAATCGCTTGAACCTGGGAGGTGGTGGTTGCAGTGAGCTGAGATTGTGCCGTTGCACTCTAGCCTGGGCAACAAGAGCAAGACTCCATCTGAAAACAAAAACCAAAAAAAGTTTGTTGATGATTTTTTCCTACTTTTGCATGTATTTCAAATTTAAAAAATGATTGTGTTCAATTGTATAGATCATGTCAAAAGAAGCAATACATAATGAGTAAAAATGTTCATCTTTAATAAAGCAAAAATAGAGCAACCCACCAAATAGTTAACACTTGCCTAGAGAGATTTAGGAACACCAGTATTCCACTGAGATTGCTGAGAGTCTCAGGAAAGAAAGGTCTAACTTAAATTGTATTTTACCATTTCTGAGTAATGAATGGATTAATTCTATGGAGATATATTCTACAGTCTAGAAAGGGAAAGCCAAAGATAAAGACTGTTGTATTTATTCATTAGTTGCCAAAGGGAAAGGGAAGACTGAGTAACAACAGAAGTGTTTCTGTTACTGTATATATTATCCTGTTTATTTTAAAGATGCTTGCTTATTTACATTTTCTTTTATCGCTACATAATAATTTACCTATTTATGGGGGACGTTTGAGTGTTTGTTACATGCATAGAATGTATACTGACCAAGTCAGGGTATGTGGGGTATCCATCACCTCGAATGTTTATCATTTCTGTGTGTTGGCAACATTTCAAGTCTTCTCTTCTACCTTCATTGAAATATTCAATGTATTGTTGCTAATGATAGTCACCCTAGCCTTCTGTCGAACATTAAAACTTACTTATTCTATCTAATTTTATGTTTGTACCCATTCAACAACCTTTCTTCATTTCTCCCTCCTACCCTCACACTCTTGCCAGCCTCTGGTATTTGTTATTCTATTCTCTGTCTCCATGACATCAAGTTTTTCAGGTCTTACATATGAGTTGAGCACATGTGGTATTTGTCTTTCTGTGCCTGGCTTATTTCACTTAACATAATGATCTCCAGTTCCATCCATGTTGTTGGAAATGACATGATTTCATTCTTTCTTATGGCCAAATAGTATTCCATTGTGTGTATATACTACACTTTCTTTATCCATTTGTCCATTGAAAAACACTGAGGTTGATTCCATATCTTTGCTTTTGTGAAAAAATGCTATGATAAATATGTGAGTGCAGGTAACCCTTTGATATGCTCATTTCTTTTACTTTGGTTTAAATACCTGATATTGGGATTGCTAGATCATGTGGAAGTTGTATTTTTAGTTTTTTAGATAAATATACATACTATTTTATATAGTGGTTGTACTAATTTTACATTCCTACCAATAGTGTATAAGAGTTTATTTTTCTCCACATCCTCAGCAACATCTGTCATTTTTGTCTTTCTAATCATAGCCATTCTAACTGGAGTAATGATATCTCATTGTGGTTTCGATTTACATTCCCCTGATGATTAGTGATGTTGAGCATTTTTTCATGTATATATTGTCCATTTCTATGTTTTTGTTTTGTTTGGTTTGGTTTTGAGACGGAGTCTTGCTCTTTTGCCCAGGCTGGAGTGCAGTGGCACAATCTTGGCTCACTGCAACCTCTGCTTCCCAGGTTCAGGCAATCCTCCTGCCTCAGCCCCCCTAGTAGCTGGGATTACAGGCACGTGCCATCATGCCCAGCTAATTTTTGTACTTTTAGTAGATACAGGGTTTTGCCATGTTGGCCAGGCTGGTCTCAAACTCCTGACCTCAGGTGATCCACCCGCCTCGGCCTCCCAAAGTGCTGGGATTACAGGTGTGAGCCACCGTGCCCAGCATTTGTATGTTATCTTTTGAGAAATATCTATTCATGTCCTTTGCCCACTTGTTAATGGTATCTTTTTTTTTTTTTTTTTTTAAATTGTTGTTTGAGTTCCTTGTGTATTCTGGATGTTAGTCTGTTGTCAGGTGAATACTTTGCAGATATTTTCTCCTATTCAACAGTTTGTCTCCCTCCTCTGTTGATTATGTCTTTTGCTGTGCAGAAGGTTTTTAGTTTAATGTAGTCCCATTTTGTCTATTTGTGATTTTGATGTTTTAGCCATAAAATCTTTGCCTAGACCAATGTCCTGAAGTGTTTTCCTTGTGTTTTCTTTGAGTATTTTTATACTTTCAGGTCTTATGTTTAAGTCTGTAATCCATCTTGGGTTGACTTTTGTGTATGGTTAGAAATGGGGTACAGTTCTATTCTTTTGCATACAGATATCCAATTTTCCCAGCACCATTTTTTGAAGAGGATATCCTTTCCTCGGTGTACGTACTTGGTGCCTTTGTCAAAAATCAGTTGGCTGTAAAAAAAAAAAAAAAAAAAAAGTGGGTTTATTGCTGGCTTCTCTATTCTGTTTCATTGGTATCTGTTTTTATACCAATACCATGCTGTTTTGGTTACTGTAGCTTTGTAATATATTTTGAAGTGACGTAGCATGATGACTCCAGCTTTGTTCTTTTGCTCAGGATTACTTCAGCTATTCTGATTCTTTCTTGGCTCCATACAAATGTTAGAATTGTTTTTTCTATTTCTATCAAAAAATGATATTATTTTGATAAGGACTGCATTGCATCTGTAGATTGCTTTTGGCAGTGTGGTCATTTTAATGATACTAATTCTTCCAAATCATGAGCATGGGATGTCTTTAAATTTGTTTGTGTCCTTTTCAATTTCTTTCATCAGTGTTTTGTAATTTTTCTTGTAGAGATCTTTCACCTACTTGGTTAAATGTATTCTTTTTTTTTTTTTTAAACGCTATAGTAAACAGGACTGCTGCCTTGATTTCTTTTTTTGCTATTTCATTATTGATATATAGAAACAGTACTGGTTTTTGTATGTTGATTTTGTATCCTCCAAATTTACTGAATTTATCAGTTCTTATAGTCTTTTGGTGGAGTATTTAGGTTTTTCTGCATATAAGATCATGTAATCTGCAAAGTAGTGAATTTTACTTCCATATGGAAGTCAACTTGGATGCCTGTTATTTCTGTTGCCAGATTGCTCTGGTTAGAATTGTCAATATTATGTTGAATAAGAGTTGTGAAGGTGGGCGTTCTTGTTTTGTTTTAGGTCTTAGAGGAAAAATTTTAGCTTTTTCCTGTTCAGTATAATGTTAGCTGTGAGTTTGTCCTATATGGCCTTTATTATTTTGCAGAATGGTCCTTCTGTGCTTAGTTTGAGAGTTTTTAATATGAAGCGATGTTGAATTTTATCAAATGCTTTTTCTGCATCTGAGATGATCATATGGGTTTTGTCCTTTATTCTATTGATGTGATACCTATTATGTTAAACCATCCTTGCATTCCAAGTGTAAGTCCCACTTGATCATGGTGTATTACTTTTTGATGTTTTGTTGAATTCGGTTTGCTAGCATTTTGTTGGGGATTTTTGCTTTGATGTTTCTTGGGGATATTGACCTGTAGTTTCCTTTTTTGATGTTGTTGTATCCTTGACTGGTCAGGGCCTTGCAGAATGAGTTAAGGAGAATTCCCTTCTCTTGATTTTTGGAATAGTTTGAAGAGGATTGGTATTAGTTCCTTTTTATACATTTGGTAGCATTCAGCATTGAATCTATCCAGTCCTAGGCTTTTCTTTGGTTGGGAGACATTTTATTACTGATTCAGTCTCATTACTCATTGTTGGTCTGTTCAGGGTTTCTATTTCTCCCTGATTCAGTCTGGGTAGGTTGTATGTTTTTTGGAATTCATCCATTTTCTCTAGATTTTCCAATTTGTTAGCATTCATACTATTCTCTGCTGTCTTTCATATTTCTGTGGTATCAGTTGTAATGTCTCCTTTTTCAATTTTGATTTTGCTGATTTGGTTCTTACCTCTTTTTTTTGCCTTGTCTAGCTAGCAGTTCATCAATTTTGTTTACCTTTTGAAGAACCAATTTTTCATTTCATTGATTTTTTTTTTCTTGAGAAGGAGAGGGGGTCTCTGTCTAATCTTCATTATATCTTTTCTTCTGCTGATTTTGGGTTTGATTTGTTCTTGCTTTTCTAGTTCCTTGAGGTGCATCATTAGATTGTTTATTTGCAGTCTTTCTACTTTTTTGATGTAGACGTTTACTGCTATAAACTTTTTAGTGTTGTTTTTGCTGTATCACATAGGTTTTGGCATGTTGCGTTTCCATTTTCATTTGTTTCAAGAAATTTTTTTATATCCATCTTAATTTCTTCATTGGCACAGTGGTGGATTGTGTTATTAAAAATATATATATATTTTGAAGATGGAGTCTTGCTCTGTCACCCAGGCTGGAGTGCAGTAATGCGATCTCTTCTCACTGCAACCTCTGCCTCCTGGGGTCCAGCAATTCTCCTGCCTCAGCCTCCTGAGTAGCTGGGACTTTGGGCATGTACCACCACGCCTGGTTAATTTTTTAAATATTTTTAGAAGAGATGGGTTTCACCATGTTAGCCAGGCTGGTCTCAAACTCCTGACCTCAGGCAGTCCACCAGCCTCAGCCTCCCAAAGTGCTGGGGTTACAGGCGTGAGCCACCACGCCTGGTTATGTTATTTCTCTTCTCGTCTCGTCTCGTCTCATCTCTCTTTTCTTTTTTTTGAGACAGATACTCACTCTATTGCCAGGTTGTAGTGCAGTGGCTTGATCTCAGCTCATGGCAACCTCCACTTCCCAGGTTCAAGTGATTCTCCTGCCTCAGCCTCCCGAGTAGCTAGGACTACAGGCGCCCACCACCATGCCCAGCTAATTTTTGTATTTTTAGTAGAGACGGGATTTCACCATGTTGGCCAGGATGGTCTCAATCTCTTGACCTTGTGATCTGCCCACCTCAGCTGCCCAAAGTGCTGGGATTACAGGCGTGAGCCACTGTGCCTGGCCATGTTATTTAATTTTTATGTATTTGTATAGTTTCCTAAGTTCCTCTTTGTGTTGATTTTTAATTTTATTCCGTTGTAAACTGAGAAGATTCTTGATGTGATTTTGATTTTTAAAGATTTGTTTTGTGTCCTGACATACGGTCTGTCCTAGAGAATGTTCCATATGCTGATGAGAGCAGTTGTTGGATAAAATGTTTTGTAAATGTCTGTTAGGTCCATTTGGTCTAAAGTCTAGTTGGAGTCCAGTGTTCGTTTTTTGATTTTCTGTGCCAGTGATCTATCTAATGTTGAGAGTGGGTTGTTGAAGTCTCTCACTATTATTGTATTGGAGTTTATCCCTCTCTTTAGGTTCAGTAATATTTGCTTTCTGAATCTGAATTTTCCAGTTTGGTGCATATATATTTAGAATTGTTACATCCTCTTGCTGGTTATCCCTTTGTCGTTATATAATGACCTAATCTTTTTTACAGTTTTTTTTTCTTAAAGTCTCTTTTATCTGATGTAAGTATAGCTACTCCTGCTTACTTCCTGTGGTTTCCCTTTGCATAAAATATCTTTTTTCATACCTTTACTTTCCATCTGTATGCATCCTTACAGGTGAAGTGTGTTTTTTGTGGGCAATAAGTAGTTGGATCTTGTTTTTTAATTCATTCACCTAGTTGATATCTTGTAAGTGGAGAATTTAATCCATTACATTTAAGGTTATTATTGATATGTGAGGTTTTGTTTTTGTCCTATTGTTTTCTAGTTGTTTTGTATATTCTTTCTTTTCCTTTCTTTTTGTCGTTGTGGTTTTGTGGTTTTCTGTAGGGGTGGTATGAGTCCTTTCTCTTTCTTCTTACTTTGTGTATTTGCTTTACTCCAGTGAGTTTTGTACTTTTGTATGTTTTCATGGTGGCAAATGTCATCCTTTTGCTTCCAGGTTTAGAATTCCCTTGAGCATTTCGTGTAGGGTGGTCTAATGGTGATGAATTTCCTCAGCTTTTGCTTGTCTGGAGAAGACTTTATTTCTCCTTCATTTATGAAGGATAATTTTGCTGGATGTAATATCCTTGGCTGGAAGTTTTTTTTTTTCTTTCAGCACTTTTGAATATATCATCCCCTTCTATGTTGACTGTAAGATTTCTGCTGAGAAATCTGTTAGTCTGATGGGGGGGTCTTTTATAGGTGACTGGATACCTTTCTCTTGTTTTTAGAATTCTTTGTCTTTGTCTTTAGACAACCTGAGTAAAATGTGCTGTAGAGAAGACCTTTTTGCATTGTTTTTAGGGATCTTAGAGCCTCCTCTATCTGGATGTCTATATCTCTTGCTAGACCTGGGAAGTTCTTTTTTTTTGAGACAGAGTCTCGCTTTGTCACCCAGGCTGGAGTGCAGTGGCGCGATCTCCGCTCACTGCAACCTCAGCCTGCCAGGCTCAAGCAATTCTTCTGCCTCAGCCTTCCGAGTAGCTGGGATTACAGGTGTGCACCACTACCACCCGGCTAATTTTTGTGTTTTTAGTAGAGACAGGGTTTCACCATGTTGATCAGGCTGGTCTCGAACTTCTGACTTTGTGATCCGCCCGCCTCAGCCTCCCAAAGTGCTGGGATTACAGGTGTGAGCCATCGCACCCGGCCCAGACCTGGGAAGTTTTAATCTAGTATTTTGTTGAGTTGATTTTCCATATTATTGGAATATTTGGTCACTGTATTTTGACTGGGTTATTTCAAAAGACTGGCTTCAAGTTATGAATTTCTTCTGCTTGATCTAGTCTATTGTTGAAACTTCTGAATACATTTTGGATTTCGATTGTTTTTTTTTTTTTTTTTTTTTTTTTTGATGGAGTGTTGCTCTGTTGCCCAGGCTAAAGTGACCCCAGTTTACTGCAGCCTCTGCCCCCTAGGTTCAAGCGATTCGCCTGCTTCAGCCTCCTAAGTAGCTGTGATTACAGGCAGGTACCACCACACCTGGCTGACTTTTGTATTTTTGTAGAGATGAGGTTTTGCCGTGTTGGCCAGGCTGATGTTGCAGTCCTGTACTCAAGTGATCTGCCAGCCTTGGCCTCCCAAAGTGCTGGGGTTACAGGCATGAGCCACTGTGCCCAGCCTCTGTTTTGTTCTTTTTAAATTCTCTCTCTCCCTCTCTCTCTCTCTATATATAAAATTATTACTGAATAATTACAGAATAAAAATAAATAATTTATTATTCATGTCCTGAATAACCATTCTGATTTCTTTGTATTTTCAGAATTATTTTGTATCGCACAGAGCTTCTTTAGTATTAAAATTTTGAATTATTTTTCCAATATTTTTAAAAACTGTTTTTAATGGTATGTGTTCCTACGGAATTATTGTGTGCCCTTTGGAGGTGTCTCTCTCTCGGTTTTTTTTTTTTTTTTTTGGCTTTTTAATGTTTCCTGTATATGTTGATATCTGTGCATCTGATGTGATAATAGCTTCTCCCAATTTTTTTGAATTTGCTTTCATAGGGGAGAACATTTTATTGAAGATATACCTATGGTGTTGCTTGGGTAGGCACCGTAGTTGTGATTCTGGATGTGTGCAGTCATGTAATCTCTGGTTGATTTATTTGGCTTAAACAGTATCAGCGGTGGCTATGATTTTTCTCAGTGGTTTAGGGTGCAATTATTAGTGGAGGCAGTGGTGAAGTTTTGCTGGGGACTAGGATGCCAAGTAGACCAGCCTTTGCACCTCAGTCATGGACCAAGCATGCCTCACCTTGGGCCCAGGGTGGCATATGCTGGTACTGGTGTTAGTGGGTCCAGGTAGGCTGATTCTTGTGCCTCAAGGTGGAGGCCCATACTTCCTCAGATGCCAGTAGTGGTAGCAGTTGGCTCTGTAGGTTGGACGGTTCTCGGGTCTGCAGCCAGCCAGTGTGGTGTGCGAGGACGGTGGCAGTGGTGGGACAACCCTCTGGATCCCAGGAAGAGTGCACTTGTATTGGTGGTGGCTACAGTGGACTGGGCAGGCCAGTCTCCAGACCTACAGATGGTACATGCAGATAGGTGCCAGCTGTGGCAGTAGCAGCAGGGTGGGTAGGCCTAACCTCAGATCCCCAGGACAAGTGTTCAGGTGCTAATGATGTTGGATTGCGCTGGGCAGTCCCCTGTACTCCAGACTTGTGTGCTCTGGCATGGGCTGAGGGTGGGGCAAAGCTGGGTTGGTGGGCTTGTCCTCAGGCCCCCTGATGGTATTTGCAGGTACCAGTCATGGTAGGCAGGGTCAGGGTGATCCCTAAGTCACCAGCAGAATGTTCAGGTAGCCGGGGCAGCATTGGTCACACCATTGCCCTGTCACTGGAGAGCCCAGGGCCATGTTAGTGGAGGCAAGTGGAGTTCAGCAGATGGGGAACACTCATGCATCAGCCCTAGCAGTGGTTCCCCACATCTCAGCCCTGTGTGCAGTAGCCCGCACTTTGCTCATTCACGCCTCCACCCTGGGAGCAGTAGCTGGTGTATCTCTTGGCCTCAGTCCTAGCGCTGCTGGGCCCTAGGACAGTGTGTAGCCTGTTGGGTACAAGACTCTTAAGATGGTGCTTTGCTGTTGCTGCTTAGGTCTTAGAACATGTATGGGATACAGCATAAGCATCCTCCCTGTGGCTGTGCTGTCAACACAATCTCCTCGCAGTTCCCTATGTTTATTTCAGAGCCTGCAAGGATCTAGGAGCTCTCCCATGGCTAGGATTGCAGAAGTCCATGTGGGAATGTTGACAGCTGAGGGTCTCTAACCTGTTCTTTCCCTGCATTAGGGAGCCTCTCTTGGCTCCTGGGCAAGCAGGCTGCCTTGCTTCCCTTTCCTTCCTTGTTTTAGGTATTGGTTGTTAGTTTTTTGTTGAATTCCAGTGTTTTCTCTTGGACAATCTATACAAATTGTTGTTACCTGCTAACTATTTTGGTTCTTAGTGGAAGAGACAAATACAAAATGCCTCTAGTCACCCATCTTGAAACCCCTCTCTCAATCCTATTTAATTCATAATAATGAATTCATAATAATGATGGGCACTGTTTGTCAGATGTTTACTATGTGGTAGACAGCATACCGTCTACCATGACTGGTGCCTGCACATACCATTAGGGGTCCCGAGGACAATATTAGTATATGCTTCGCATATGTAAGCTAATCCTTGCCCCAGCCCTGTGAAATTGTTGGTACCACCCTCACTTTATAGATGAGGTATATGAGGTTGTGTGAGGTTAAGTTATTTGCACGAGGGAGCAGGATTTGGACTTTTAACTATTTTCACACCATATTAACCTCTAGGAAAGAATAAGTAATTCAGTCTCTCGGGATGTGGGTTAGGGATAACTTACAGGCTTAATTACTTACTTTGTTAAATATTTCTGAAGACTATTCCATTCACAGTCTTTTTCCTGAATAAGCCACTGGATGGGTACTTACTTGACCTCCTAGGCAGTTTGAAAGTGGGAAATAGGAACTCAGGTTGGTGAGCATTATTATTTCTGTCATTAGACAGGTATACTTCTGTCTTATTTACCAATCTTGTGTAATTGCATTGGCTTACTAATAAAAACTTAAGTCTAAACAATGTTCTTTTGGCTTCTACTCATACTGTATTCTTCTCCTGAGATCACTGTTTGTCTCCATCTTTTCACATCTAGTGGGCTGAAAATGCAGCATTTGAGAAGTCACTGCCATCTCTTTCGTCAGGCTCTCTTTCTTTGCTTCAGTGACACCACAGTCGTGGTTTTCTTCTTATCTTACTGGTGTCAATTTTCTGTATGAACTCCTCTTCTAGGATCCACCCTTGAAATGGTGGAGAGCCTCAACATGTGGTCCCAGGCTGGCGTTTAAGAAAACTTCCATTCCTCCTGTTCCAGTTTTTACCATCTCAGTAAGGGCACTTTTAATCACTAGCCAGAAACCCATGACTCATTCATCTTCTACCCTGCTACCAAATCTAATTTGTCATCAAGTTTAGATGATTCTGATTTCTAGATGCACTGCAAGTCCTTGTCCATGTTAGTACTACTACCGTCTTTGTCTGGAGGGACATAATTTTTAATCCAGACTGTGAAATAGCCTCCTAAAAAAAAATCTTTGTTTCCACTCATCCCCGTCAGTCCCTTTGCTACATAAGAGTCAGAGGGATGATCTTTTTAAAAAGTGAGTCATACTATTTGCCTTTGGTGTCTTCCTACTGATCTTAGCAAAAATTCAGAACACCTGTACGTGGCTTACAAGGCCTTATGATCTGTTCCTTCCCCTCTCTCCAACTTTGTCTTTTACCAGCCTCTCCACAAGGCTTTAGCTGTATTACCTGTTTTTTCTTCTTTCAATATTTCTGGGTCTTTTGGACAAGTTTTTCTGTCTTACTCTTTGTCTAGTTAACACCTACCTAACCTTTAAGCCTTGTCTTAAATATTTTTTTAGACAGGTCTTTCTTGCTTCCTAGTATTCCACTCTTGTGGTACCTTTTTCTCTTCCGTTATAGTATGTGTTGGAATTTGTATTCATGTATTTGTTTTAATGTTTGCCTTGCTCCTTAAATTGTAAATTCCCAGAGA
The DNA here is from genome assembly GCF_028858775.2 of Pan troglodytes. Taxonomy (NCBI): domain Eukaryota; kingdom Metazoa; phylum Chordata; class Mammalia; order Primates; family Hominidae; genus Pan; species Pan troglodytes. Next base: position 34,702,801 of record NC_072406.2, read on the forward strand.
GCTAAAATCTTGTCTGTCTTGCTTGCTACATTATCCCAGCTTCTAGCCTCATTCCTCATACCTACTGAGTATTTGTTTGATGAAAGGAAGGAAGGAAGGGAAGAAAAGGAAAGGAAGGAATCAGTATGTCATTGCCACCCTCTGTATCGTTCTGCAGCTTTGTTTCTCCTCCCTATCCTGAACAGATGAATTTCAGTGTATTTTCCTAGAGCTCATGCATTGTAACATTTAGCTCTGTTTAATTCAATGAATGTCACCTTGATTTTAGTTAAAAACAGCATATGACTTAAAGAAGATGAAAATAGAGTGAAGTTAAATAGAAAGCAGATACAGAAGAATTTAAGGTGGATGTTGTACCAGTCCTACCTGAGGAGCAAGGAAGTTGAAGGGAATACATTATTTTCATTTTCAAAGAAAGATTTAGAATTTTAAGCTTTCCTGCCTTGATAGGAAAGGAACATTTTGCTCTGTTTTTTTTGTTGTTGTTGTTGTTGTTGTTTTTACCGGTAAACTGAGTACCAGATATTGTTTCAAAGTGTGATTACTGGATTGCACATTTAGCTGCGTAATTTCCTATGTAAGTATACGTTGATGTAATATAAAAACAATTTAAGTTTTGAGATTGAAGGTCCTTAATCACCACGATTTTGCTTCTCAATATTATTCTTCCAAGATGTTTTACTGCATGTTGTGATGGTAATTGCAACTTTCAAAGTGTCGTAGAGACATTAGAGGACCTGGTAGTTACAACAGTGTACTTTCCTGACTTACAGATACATTTTTAATGAAAGCATTAACACCAAAATGGCCATAGCTACCATTTATTAAAACTTACTCTGTGGTAGGCATTGCTAGAGCTTTTTTATATGGATATTCTCAAAATCTCACAAAAAGTCTTTAAGGTAGCCATTATCTTTGTTTTATAGATAAGAATAATATGGAGGTTCAGAAGGGTTAAGTAGTTTGATTAAGGGTCATGTAGGTGACAGATCCAGCATTTGAACCCAGTTTTGTCTAAGTCAAAAGCCTCTGCTGTTTCAATTTCAGCATGCTGCCTCCAGCTAACTTTTGTTTTCTAATTTTAGAAATTGGAGACTCCCTGTGTAGTACACTTTTCACCCCCAAAATAACTAGATAATCAGCATTTTATCTGCTTTTTTTTTTTTCCTTTTTTTTGAGATGGAGTCTTGCTCTGTCACCCAGGCTGGAGTGCAGTGGTGTGATCTTGGCTTATTGCAACCTCCGCCTCTCAAGTGATTCTCCTGCCTCAGCCTCTCGAGTAACTGGGACTACAGGCATGCGCCGCCATGCCTGGCTAAGTTGTATTTTTAGTAGAGATGAGTTTCGCCATGTTGGCCAGGCTGGTCTCAAACTCCTGACCTCAGGTGATCCACCTGCCTCGGCCTTCCGAAGTGCTGGGATTACAGATGTGAGCCACCGCATCTGGCTGCAGTATTTTATTTTCTAAGATACTCTGAAAACACTGAATTCAGTAGAAACTCAATATTTGTTGAATTATCTATGGAGTAGCAACCTTTAAAAATGCATATCTTTTTCTCTGCTATGTATTATTTGGAATATAAAGTTTATAAATAATCACTTCATTAACGTGCTGTCTCTTTTCTGGCCCTCTTAGCCAAACTTGTTTCTTTTTCTTCCTTTCCTTTCTTTTTCTTTTTTGGAGACGGTCTTGTTCTGTCACTGAGGCTGGAGTGCAGTGGCACAATCTCGGCTCAATCTCAACCTCCCAGGCTCAAGCAGTTCTCCCACCTCAGCCTCCCAAGTAGCTGGGACTACAGGCACAAACCACCATGCTTGACACCACACCCAGCTAATTTTGCATTTTTGGTAGAGATAGGATTTCACCATGTTGCCCAGGCTGGTACTGGGCTCAAAGAGATCTGCCCACCTTGGCCTCCCAAAGTGCTGGGATTACAAGCATGAGCCACTTGCACCAGGCCATTCCTTTGAAATTCTTAGAGCAGTTTATAAGATTCTCTATCTTAGTTTTCTAAGTTTGCCCTTTGTGATCTATTTTTGTTTGTTTACCCTTTAAATGGTAATGTTATTTAGGGTTCTGTCTTTGGTTCTCTTCTCTTGATCATGCTGAGAACTTTCCCTGGGTGATTCCATTTTTGTTCCTTGGCCTTGACCATTGTGTTCATATCAAGAGTTGTAAGTAAAATACTTATGGGGCCACATAGGTAACATAAATGAGTGACATGGTAAGGGATGATGGAGATGCTGATGGATTAAAGTCTCTATGCCCTGTTCAGAGCTCTGGTCAGATTGTTGTTCTTTTATAATATTGTATCCAGTGTTGGCAAATCTTCAGTTTTTCAAGAGATATTAGGCATCTAGATTTCTTAATGGGAAATTTCTTATTTCTATAATAATTATGAGCAACTGGTTAAAATTTCAACCATAGTGCAGACCAATAGTAAGTATTTTTAGTTTGCAGGTTTACTTACTGTAACTTACCATGCTTCTCACTCCTAGATTTATGTCTTCAGATCTGAATTTCCTGCTGGGTTTTAGGCTTATCCCATTGTGTTCTATACGTAGGAGTTCTGTGTCCCACAGGCATCTCAAAGACCATGACCCTGAACCTCTTAATTTGTATTAGGAAGTGATTTCATTTATAGGATACCTGTGAGTTTGAATCATTATTTCACCACCTACTAGCTCACCAAAAAAGTTACTTTATTTCTTTAAAGTTCTGTTTGCTCATATGTGAAATGGGAGTAATATTTACCTCATTGAGTTCTTATGCTAGCACAGTTACTTGCGTACAGTAACCAAACACTGCTTTCAGTTGCTGTTCCTGTTTCAGTGAATGGTATCACTACATGTACTTACTTATGCTTAAGAGTCATTGGTGACTCTACCCTTATTTTTATTTTTCAGGTCTAATTAGTCACCAGGTTCTATTGGTCTAATAGAATTTTCAGGTCTAATTAGTCACCAAGTCCTTAGAATTTATCCTACTCTACTGCATGTTTCTTCCTCAAACCGTCCTTCACCTCTGTACTGCAGCCCCTTTAGAAATTAGCTTGAGAGGCCAGATGTGATGGCTCAAACCTGTAATCCCAGCACTTTGGGAGGCCGAGACGGGCAGATCACCTGAGGTCAGGAGTTTGAGACCAGCCTGGCCGACATGGTGAAACCCCATCTCTAGTAAAAATACAAAAATTAGCTGAGTGTGATGGCACGTGCCTGTAATCCCAGCTACTAGGGAGGCCGAGGCAGGAGAATCACTTGAACCCGCGGGTAGAGGTTACAGCGAGCCGAGATTGCACCACTGCACTCCAGCCTGGGCAACAGAGCGAGATTTCACCTCAAAAAAGAAACTAGCTTGAGGCTGGGCATGGTGGCTCATGCGTGTAATGCCAGCACTTTGGGAGGTTGAGGTGGGAGGACCACTTGAGCTCAGGAGTTTGAAATCAGCCTGTCAGCATAGTGAGACCCCATCTCTTAACCCACCGACCCCACAACCAACGCAAAAAAAAAAAAAAAAAAAAAAAAGCCAGGTTTGGTGGCATTCGCCTGTGGTCCCAGCTACTTGGGAGGCTGAGGCAGGAGGGTCGCTTGGCCCAGGAGGTCAAGGCTGCAGTGAGCTATGATTGCACCACTGCACTCCAGCATAGGTGAGAGAGACTCTGTCTCAGAAAACAAACAAACAAAAGATAGAAAAGAAATTAGTTTGAAAAGCAACAACATCTCTTCCAGTAAGTTTTTTGGCTCACCACTTTTCTCACTCCAGGTCTGAATTAGATACCTCTTTTTCTGTGCTCCTAGCCCCCTGAGGATGTCTCTGTCATAGTGCTCTCCACAACTGTTTGTAATGCCTTTTTTTCTACGCAACTTCTTGAAGGCAAAGACTACCTATCTTGAATGGCTTTTTATCTCCAGGGCTTAGAATAATGCCTGGCAAATAATGAGTTCAGTGATGTTTGCAGAATGAATGCATTGGCTAAATATATCATTTTTCTGGAGAAATTGTAGATATAAAAAAGATCCCGACACCTTAATTACAGCTGTAAGGCTTTTTAAAATGTCCCAGTTGTTTTGTTTTCCCTGTTTGAATAAGATTCTAGGTGCTTTAATTTATTATATAAGTCAATAACTTTATTTATTTATTTATTTATTTTTAAATACAGAGTCTTGCTTTATTGCCAAGGCTGGAGTGCAGTGATACAATCACGGCATGGCTCACTACAACCTTGAACTTCCAGGCTCAAGTGATCCTCACACCTCAGTCCCCAAGGTAGCTGGGGCTACAGGCATGTGCCACCATGCCTGGCTAATTTTTATTTTTTGTAGAGACAGTATCTCCCTTTGTTGTCCAGGCTATGTTGATGTTTTTTTGGAACAAAGTAAATTGTATGTTGATACAAATTACAGATTATTGTTGTCCTCTAGGGCTACAGTTGCTAATTTATTTATTTATTTATTTTTTTCTGCAGCCCACTTAGGTTCATTCTTTCCTCCTGTTTCTGTACCTTGGTTTCAGGCTCTTTTTCCCCTCTTGCCCTCCCAAGAGCTCTGGTTTATAGCAGGTTTTCTCGGCCTCCACACTATTAACACTATGGGCCAGTTATTTCTTCTGGAGGCTGTCCTGTGCATGGTAAGATGTCTAGTAGCATCCCTGGCCTATACCCATTGGATGCCAGTAGCACCCTCCAGGCTTGATAACTAAAAATGTCTCCAGGTATTGTGAAATGTCCCTTGTGGGGCAAAATCACCCCTGGTTGAGAATGGCTGGTTTATAGATATTCCCATTTCTTTATCCTGAAAGCCTCTCCTCTATGCTGTGAGCATGATTTTCTTTTTTTAAAAAATAAGCACTTTTAAAAAATTAACTTGTTTCCTGTTAACTTATGCTCATCCTCCCACCCTCCCACCCTCTTTTCTAGAATGAATAGCTTCCATTTCCCACCTTATTTCTGGCTTTCATCCCCATGGTGCCTCTCAAAGTGTTTTCATCAAGTCTCCCATGATTTTCACCTCCTGTGTTCTCTGGAGTAAATGGAGCTGCCAACTCATAGCCCAGTTCATCATGTCTTAATCGTTCCTCCTCTCCTACCCCTGCAGCTGCCCCATACAGTCAGTCACAAAGTCCTGTCTGTGTTATCGCTGGAATGTCTCTAGAATCTACCAACATTCTTTATTCCCACACCTGTCTCCCACCAATGTCATCAGCTCCTCTTTTGGTCTCGGAATTTCAAGTTGGGCCTGTTCCATTTTAATTTCTACCTTGTCGGCTTTCTAGAACAAGGTCTCTTCCTACTTCAGACTTCCTCAGTGATGATTTCTGGGGCTTTGGCATTTGCCTTTTGGAAGGCCCAATAGGTGATTTTTATGGAACTCTAATTGCTTCATTCCTCTATTTAAGAAATGTTTTCTTGCTCTTAGAAACTCCTAAAATCCATGACATATTTTTTACAAAGCTCTTTCTGCTATCCCCTGCTTTTAACAAAAGCCTTTTTGCTAAATAAAAATGGTGTAGGTTCTTTTAGACAACTGCTTCATGAGAAGTCAGTGTTTATTTGTTTAGTTACTAGCACAATATTTTTTAAACAGCAACAATAAGATTTATAATTGGAGGAGGGATCCAGGAGGAAATGCAAGTTTACTGATTATGTATGTCTGTGACAAATTTGACTGCTAAGTTATATTTAAATAACATTTGTTTTTTTGCAGGTATTTATAACAGCAATGATGTAGCAGTATCGTTTCCAAATGTAGTATCTGGCTCGGGATCTAGTACTCCTGTCTCCAGCTCTCACTTACCTCAGCAGTCTTCTGGGCATTTGCAACAAGTAGGAGCGCTCTCTCCCTCAGCTGTGTCATCTGCAGCCCCTGCTGTTGCTACAACTCAGGTAAGTTGTTACACTATCATGTGACAGGTAATAGGTGGGTTTCTCATTTTTAAAGTGAGTTTTGTTAGAGGAGAAACAAATGAAATAGGGCCTTCTATAGGAATTTATGAAATACCTCAATTTATATTAATGTATTAGTGAAAATGATAGGTATTTTTACATGGTATTCATGAGAGAGGATGGATGAGTGTATGGGCACCAACTAATTCTTTTTAATTTCTGGGTTTTAAATTTTGTCTGAATGATATAAAATGTACTTTCAGGGGAGCTTTTATTCTTTCTTTAAAAAAGTAGGACCCACAAAATATGAGCCAGTTTTGGACTCTTGTGATTTTTAAAATTCCTTTTATAATTTTTAAAATTACACAAATAATATATGAAATCTTTTTAAAGTTTTAAAAAAACTGTGTAGGAGAATGTAGGTTAAAAGACCGAATGACCGCTTCAAGCACTACACATTTTTCCTCCTAGTGGGAGAAAACAGTGTTTGTAAATAATGATGAATATATAGGTTTTTCCATTTGTGTACCCCTTTTATCTGACTTCAGATTTGTAGTTTGATAGGTGACCTAGTCTATAGGATTTTTTTTGTTTTTGTTTGAGACGGAGTCTCACTTTGTCACCCAGGCTGGAGTGCAGTGGCGTGATCTCAGCTCACTGCACCTCTGCCTCCTGGGTTCAAGCAATTCTCCTGCCTCAGCCTCCCGACTAGCTGAGATTACAGGCACACGCCACCATGCCTAGGTAATTTTTATATTTTGAGTAGAGGCAAGGTTTTGCCGTGTTGGTCAGGCTGGTCTTCAACCCCTGACCTCAGGTAATCTGCCTGCCTTGGCCTCCCAAAGTGTTAGGATTACAGGCGTGAGCCACCGCGCCCAGCCAAGATGTTTTAAAAGAGTCATATAAGAGAAATTGTAATCCTGTTTTATAAAGAGGACAGTGCAGGGGGAAAGCTGTACCCAATCCCCCTGTATTACACCCCCCTTCCCCAAAGATAATCATTTAAGATTTCCAAAGTATTTTTTTTATTTATTTGAAATTATGTATGATTTTATTTTCATTTCTCCAAAGCTCTAGTAGTCTTTTAATGGTCAAGAAAATGGTCACAGGGACAAATGTCTAATAATGAACAACTAGTTAAAATAGTTGTTTATAAGTTCCTGTCAACTTAAGCTTTATGGATGCGTGCATAATTTCCATTGCGTGTGTTGTTAGGATATATATATGCTTTTCCGGCAAGCACAATGTTAGGTTATTTTGATGCATTTGTGTGAATGGCACAGTGAAAGCAGTTGGTATTAAAATTACGTATTAGAAT